>NW_026250412.1:0-600000 GCF_024521635.1 Tricharina praecox
CAAACGGACGGCCTTGCTGTGTGCACCCACCCACGACAAACCCGAAAGCTGGGGGATTATATGGGGGAGGCGGCCGCCGGCGCGGGAATGTCACATCACAACCAAAATCTGGGGAAGCCACGGGAAGGGAGGCGATACTGGAGTGGACAGCCCTGCTATAAACGATGTACAACAACGAAAACACGCACGGGAAGAAGCCGTCTCCTCCGGGGTGGGTGGTGTGTCGTACCGCGTTTGAAGGTTGAAGGTTGAAGGAAGGACTCAGGATGGCATGGCATGGCATCTGCTGGAACTGGAACCGAGTTTGCGTTCTGTTCTGTTCAAACGCCGGGTGTTCGATAGCATGAGGACTTTTTTTCCCCTTCTTCTTTCCTTGGGGCAGCGCAGCGCGTAGTTAGCGTGCAGGCGAACGAACGAAGCCAGTTCGCGAATGGGAGCGCACCGTGAGACCTCCACCGACTCCGGAGACTCCAGTCTCCAGGTGCAGATTTAATTTATTTCCTTGCCATCTCCACGGCCATCGCGATAGATATGATGGATGGATGGGGCACTTCCTTCTCCTTCTCCTTCTCCTGGAAAGCACAGAAAGCACAGGAAATCAGCCCAGTCAGTCGCGTTTGGAATCGTTAATGCTTTCTGTGGGTGGTGGTGGTGGTGCGACGGCCGACGAATCAGCTGCCGCCATGTGGGCTGCCTCCACCACCGACACCACCACTACCAGCAGCCATCATCATCCTGGTAATCCACACTCCACTCCACTCCACACCACTCCGCTCCGCTCCACGCTCCACACTCCACGCAAGCCAGCGCTAGATGGGTAGAGTACTCTATATACCGACACGGTCGAGTCGAATTGCCGCAACGGAACGACAACAACGGCGAGAAAAAGAGGGTGAGAAAAAGCGACAGGACTCAGGAGCGAGAAACACGCGGAAGGAGAAAAGAAAAGCTGGGGAAGGCAGTTATCAGCTATCCGATGAGGTTGGTTAGCCATCTTCGCCGTTCGGGCTCCGAGACTCGCGAGGCGGGGAGGGGAGCGGGGTACGGAAGTACTAGTACCACGCTATGCTAGAAACGGGGGCCAGGATCCGGTCACGTGAAAGTGCCAACAGCCGGCGTCGACGCGCTGTGCCGGATGGTGGTGTTCGATCCCGAGTCCGAGTCGGACTCGGAAAAGGGGATGGGAGTGATCAAGCGCCGGGGGGGATGGACTCTATGTATGTGCAATACATAACTAGATTCCGGCAAGAGCTGTTCATGATGGATGGATGGATGGATGGCGTCGTGGAACGAGCGACTGGCTGCCTGCGCGGTGGAAAAAAAGACGCCGTCGGGCTGAGGAGTTAACGATTGGACGGATCGACTACCTACAGACTTGGTTAGTGGGTTTACTACTGCATGCAATGCCACCGCTCTCCTCCTCCTCTTCCTCCTCCTGTACTGGTTGCCACAGCAAAGAGGCAGAAAGAAGCAAAACAAACAGAAGGAAGGGGGATAGCCCCATCCAGCGCGCGTGGTCCAGCGTCGTCCATGATCATCCACGATCATCCAGCATCATCCACCGGCATCCGCCACCTCAACTGTGGCGTTCTGTGGCTGACACCTGCTTGTACCGTATGTAAGTAAGCTATCCCAATCGACGACCACGCAGCCGAGGCAAAACACCCCCAAATAGGGCTCCCACGCAGCTCACACGTATCCATCTCCATCATTCACCACCCCCCCTGTACCAGAGTACGCTTGGCAGCTGCGCAGCGGGCGGATGTGGTAATCCCCATCCGCAGGGTTGGTCGTTGCAGCCTGCCGCATTCGGACATTCAACCATTCGGCCATGCTGTGACAGTTCTGTTGCCCGTTCGGAATATGGTCGTCATGAGGTAAGTAGTTCCTTGGTCCCTGGGTTCGGGGGATATCTATCTGGGCTGGGTGCCCAACTCGGAGGAGGATGCGGAGGAGGAGCAGGTTGTCACCTGCTCGATAATAATACCTAATATGTATAGGCAGTACTCTAGGTAGATCTGGTCTGCAACCGATGCCGGTGGTGGTAGTAGTGGTGGTGGTAGTGGTGGTGGTGGTGGTGGTAGTGGTGGCGGCGAACCAGTGGTGGGGCGTGATAGATGCCCTCGCCATTGCCATCGCCATCGCCATCGCCAACCCCACTACTATGGTACCACCGCAGCATAGTTATCACCAGCAAGACCACGCCAGCCAGCGAGCCAGCCCAGCTATGTATGTATCTACATAGGTACAACCAGCCAGCCAGCTGTACATACAGCTACGATAGAGCTACGTACCCCGCCAGATTGATCGAGCCTGCTGGCTCCCGGCAAAACCCCCCGTTCCTCGACTCGCGGGAAAGCGATGAGCATCTCATCTGCAACGCTGTCAGGCGGGCGGGCGGGTAGGCGGGCGGGTCACGGGTGGTCCTCCAGCCAGCCGGGTTGACGTCTGCGCAGGTACAATACGTACGGTAGTTACGGTAGTTACGGTAGGTAGTTACTTGAAACTGCATCTGCAACTGAACCTACATACCGTGCCTACAGCAGGAGCAGCAGGAGCACCTGCCCTGCATCTAGATATCTACGCGAGTCGACGAGCTGTCTGCCTGTGTCTGCTCTCATCGTCGGGGCAGTCTGGTTACCGGTACCTACTCCAGGTCACGCGGAGGTACCGTATGTATCCACCGTCATGGCCGAGCTCGACAAGGACTCGACAGATTGTATGGAGAATCGTTCGTTACCCTGCGCTGCGCACATGTGATACATACTACCTGCCTCCGTGGTGGCCGGGATGGTTACGTACAGTACCACGTCGCTTTGGTGCTCCGTCCGGCTGGCTCGGTGACGCGTTCCGATGCCCGGGCGGCGGGCGGCGGGCGTGGGGCTCGAGGCGGAGGTTGGAGGCGGGAGGCGGGTGCGGAGGCGGTGGCTGGAGGCGTAACTTGCACTTCACTTGACCCGTTCACGCCCGTCCACAAGAGGCGTTCGTTCACCAAAGCCAGCCGTTCACGAAAGCCGACCGTCCACGAAAGCTATCCACACACGGCGGCAATCCTATGCAGGGCCGAGTGGCAGTGCGGAGAACAAACAAACGTCGCTGTTCAGTTTGTCCAGTCTCCCCACTTTATAACAGCAACAGCAACAGCTTTTTTGTTCGGTAATCTATGATAAGTATAGTAAGCACATAAACCCACCCGTCCCCCGCTGTTGACATGAGATCTCCCCCCTCCCTCCCAGCACCAATCCCTGCCCTGCAATCAGATTCTCGGCATGTGCGTTGCGCCTCAGATGGAATCTCAACGCGCCGCTGCAAGTGGTTACTCCCGTTATGTGGCACCGCGGCAGGGATGGATCATGGATGGGGATTGGACGTGCTACTTATCTTCAGCCTCACTTTGTTCAGAATTCAGGCTGCGGGATTCAAGCTGCGGGGTCCAGGGCTTCCCCGCGTTGTTCAACTCTGGATGTGGGCTTGGGTGGGTTGGACAAAGAAAGAATGAATGAAAGAAGAAAGAAGGGAAGAAGCAGGAGATGGATGGAGGATATGCACGGCTGAGAGCACGGGGGCGTCTGACGGACTGCTTATTCGGGAACTTTTACCTCCGACAGCCCTATGCTGTGAACTTGAAGGACACAGAGTTGAGACAAGACAAGACAAAGCGCGGGCGCGGACGCGGCTTGACCTGCTTGATGGATGGAAGCGGTGATACAGAGTGGCGGTAGTTGCGGTAGTCGTGGTAGCAGTGGCAGTAGCAGTGGCAGTGGCAGTGGCGGTAAGTACTACGGTATCGCCCCACACACTGACTGCAGTTTCTCTTCGCCACCACCACCGCCAGTGACAACCATGGACATCTCGAGGTACTGCTTCATCTCGTTTCTTACTCTACTCTTAACCAGACCGAACTGGGCAGTGGGCAGTGAACAATAAACAGTCGACAGCCCACCGCCGCGTCCGCTGCGTCCAGCGTCCACGAGACTGATGTTTGAACTTTGAACTGGGTTCGATCGAGCGGCGCGGGGGTCATACTGTCACAGTAGGCAGATAGTTACCCATACGGCAGGCAAGAAAAAGGGCGGGATAAGGACGGGATAAGGATTAAATCTCGAAGCCTGCATCTCAAAGATCGAAGCGTCGAAGACCGACGTCCCATGCCCTCGAAGAGTCGAAACATCACATCGCTCTCGACTCTCTCGAAAAATCCGATCACATTTGATTTGTGAACATCGCGGCCGCCACCACTGGCTGGCACTGGTTGGCAGGCGGTGTACTCTACCGATCACGCAGCGCTTGGGAAGCGTGAGGGTAGAGTAATGACCCCAATCCGGGAGTGTTGACTATTGGTTAGCGGGTAGTTAATGCTCCGTCTCGGGGCATAGATGAAATCGAATGTAGTGGCCCTTTCGGGCGATATATCGCGGTCGCTGTGGATTCCATACATAAGTCCGTACTTTTTGTTTTCATAGGTACGTGATCATGCTATGATCCGGCCAGATATGATCCAGCTACCTATGCAGGTTCGACTATCGAGGGGGAATTTATGTAGAATTACAGATGTACCAAGTAGAAGCCGGGTACCAGGAGCTGGCCCCTGGGTGCGTTGGCTGGAGTCCGCATGGAGTAGTTACCGGTACTTATTCGTTCTTTGATGGAGACCGTAGTTACCGTAGGTACATATGGTGCATTGGTGCTAGGGGGAAGCGGGAAGGGCCATTCGATCCGGCTGTCGTCCTGTCGTCCTGTCGGTCGGTCGGTCGGTCGGTCGCACTGCAGGAAGGCATGGAAGGACCGGGAAAGAAGAAGAAGAAGCGGAGGAACAGGCGGAAAAGAAGAAGATATCGCTCCTGTGTATGTGTGTTCCGTGGCACAGTACCACAGTACTATACACGCGCGTACGTTTTTGGCCGGTGCGTTTTAGTTCTCCGGTGGAGGAGGAGGGGCGAGGACTCAGGGGTAGGGCGGGGTGGGGCGGAACACCGATTAGAAGGGCGGGGCGAGGCGGGGCGGGGCGAGGCGGGGCGGGTATAAGATAATCACCACAATCATCATCCGCATCAGCATCAGCATCATCATAATCATCACCATCACCATCATCATCATCGCTCCATATGGCTCGGCCATCCATGGCTCAGCGGTCGGGGATCATGGGTTGGGGGGATCGGCGTCAATGACGAAAGGCAGCGTGGATCCGGACGCGATCCGGACGGGATCCGGACGGGACGGGGAGACGTCAACGACGAGCGAGGAGCGTGGTGCCGCGGATGGCTGCTTGGGTATGTACCCACATACTGGTAGATTCACTCAGCAATCCCCGATATCCGATATCTGGAGTCAGGAGGGCTCAGGGGGGACAAGTGCCGGGAGTCGGGAGTCTGGACGGACGACGCCGCCAGCCTTCTTAAAGCCAACCGGCTCTACGGTACTAATAAAATACCTGTGGCTTGGGTCCTGGGACCTGGGTGGATCGTATCTAGCTGGATAGGAGCATAGGTAGGATGGGAATAATAATGGCCCTCTGGTGACCCGTATGTATTTGGAGTACAAAAGTACATACCGGTACTTGGACGCGCAAGTTGGGTTGGTGACAATCTATGTACACACGAGTACCATACATACTCCGAGTACTACTACCTATACTTGAGGCGTACCCAAATACCTATCCAGCCTCATCTATTGAGGTATTGATGAATCGAGGTAATTATGCAAGTAGTTTCCGGACACGAGGCGGACATAACTATCATACCTCGTCGCCTCGTTGCCTCGATGGCACCTCCCTTCTCCTCTCCCCTCACCCCTGCCGAACAGCCCGAGCCAATCATTCGCAACCGTCAGGTTCCTCAGACAGGCCACGCTGAATCATTCGCCGCCGATGCCGCCGCACCACTACCTAGTCGTTACCTGGATACTTGGATACCTTGTGCTTTCCGGATAGACAGACAACCAGAGGTTCGTCGTTTTTAGCCAGTACCGTCGAAAAGACACTGGCCGTAGAGATGGCGATGTTCTGCGTCTCCCTTTCTTTGTCCTCTCGAACCAGCTCCCACGCATCCGCTGCGGCAGAAGCACAGTGCACCTGCCGGACTCTAGAGCAGCCGTACCCAAGGTACGCACCTGCCTTCTTACCGCACCAACTCCAATCCAATCCAGCCCAACCACACCGCATATCCCATCTCGAATGAGAATATTCTCCTCCTCCTCCTTTGCTTTTCTTCGGTAGGTGTGTAGATAGGCAGATATGTAGATGGGCGTGGCCTCGTTTACCCTCCCTCTGCCTGCCTGCCTGCCAGTCCGCCCCTCACCCCCGTCACGCTTGTCCTCTAAAGTTCTACCGGCCGCCGTACGGTACTCTACCAGGCCCGGGGTGCTTGCTTGTTCCCCCCAGCCCACAAATCTGCGAGCTGCCTTCCCCGCCATCGTTCCAGTCCACACGGGAGATATCGATAACTATACACATTACACACACCACCTTCACCTTCACCCACACCCCCCTCCCCCCATCGCCATCGCCAGCATCATCACCCCTCCTCCTCCGCCTCCCATTCTCTCCTCCTGATCCTGCACATTAAACAAGCAAAACGCGAGGAAACGGACGTCACGGCAGAAGCACCTACGCTGTTACACCCTCCCACCTACATACTGCCCCCCACTCGAGTACAGTATCATCTCAAAGTCCTCTCCCTCCCCCCCTCCATCCTTCTCTCCTTCGTCCGGCCATCGAAGCATCACACACAGGCGTTGACCTCGACCACCACCACTACTACCACCACTTCCGCCATCGCCATCACCACCAAACCCAAACCAAACAACATACATAACCTGCAGACATAGATTGTCTGTGTAAAGACGGCGGTTGCATTAGCTTGCGAAACCGCTCAGCTCCCCGCCCTCGGGCTCGCAATAATTTTCCCCACTTGCCTTCTATCGTTGTATCCCACCAACACCTCCGAGTCCGATCAGCCTCTTCGCCGAACGAACAAAGTCCGCTCTCCCTCTCCGGACACAGACCGTGCTATACAGTACATAGCAGTTCGGCCTCCCGGCGACATCTCGATCGACTGTTGGCATTTACGTACATATTTTTGATTTCCCTGCTTCGAAGCGTACCTTGATCGTACCGACCGAGTATACCTATTTCAATCTTTTCGCCCTCGTCTCCTTCTTCTTCAACGTCGTCGGCTTGTCCGTCCATCCGGGATTCACCACGATTCCCTCAGGGTTCTGGGAGCCACTTAGTCACAAGCCACAACACCGTACTAGTTACTCCTCATCCTCCTCATTGCTGCACCGGCAATCACAACCCTCCCCGTCCACTTTATAGTACATACAGAGGCCAGTCAGGGAAACCGAGCAATCAGCCTCCTCCTCGTCTTCATCCTCCGCCGCCTCCGACTCCTCATCGTCGACCTCCAACAGCAGTAGCGACATCGACGAATTGATTGCCCCCGTATTCCTGCCGTTGACTGGTCTTTCGTCCTCTTAGCTGCCTCGAACGCACACACACAACGGCAAGTACCTGTGGAATCCAGCCAGCCAGCATCCAGCCAGCCAACCAACCAACCAACCGCCAACCACCACCGCCAACCACCACCACCAGCACCACCAACTACAGTACATACTTCTCCTTCTCGCTCTACATCATATTTTCCTTCGATATATTCGATTCATCTGTGTGGTCCGCCCTGTCTTGCCCTCGTTCCTTCGGCACCCAACCACACAACACACAGTATCATCAAACTCTTACGTCTCATACTCGCTCTTCCCACTCTTGATTCTTGCATACATTCTCCCTATATTTTTTTGTCTCTCTTTCTCTTTCGCTCAAGAATCCCTCGCACATCATCAACAACGTCGTGGTCTTCTTCGTCATTGTTCGCTGTCCGACCCCCCGTCAGTCTCGCATATTGTTACTGTCAGCATTTGCTTTTGCTTGCTTGCTTGCACTGCGCCCCCCCACTCGCTCTCTCGCTCGCTCTCTCTCTCTCTCTCCCTCTCTATCTCTCTCTCTCTCAGTCTCACATTCGACTCTCCTCGATTCGCCCGTCATCGCCAATTTGATCGATTAGCAACCACCACCACCACCGACTTCCCCTTCCGAAGAAAGTCGTCGATAATTTTATTTCCCCCCTACCCCTCCCCCCCGCTCCTCCCAAGAAAGGACCGGCAATAATACTTGGAGACTTCTTACTTTTCGCGGGTGAAGAGATCGATCAGCTTTTCTCACTTCTCACTTCTCACTCACACACACACACACACACACACACACACATACACACACACACTCTCTCTCTCTCTCTCTTACGCTATATCCGACATAGTCCCACGACGCTACATCGCCACGCTGGCCTGCGATTCTCTAGCATCCCAACCCACAACAACCATCACCCCCCTCGACAACACCACCACATCCAAACCCCCCTTCGATAAATCCCACCCATCATGGCGGTCGGCTCAGCACTCGATCCTTATGCGGCCCTCGGAGTTCCACACGACGCCGCGCCCGCCGCGCTTCGATCCGCATACAAGAAACTAATGCTGCAATGTCACCCCGACAAGGTCCGCGACGAGGCCCAGCGAGCCGAGAAAGCCACGCAGTTCCAGAAAGTGCAGGAGGCCTACGAACTACTCATCGATCCCCGCCGGAGACGCAAGTACGACGAGGAGTTGGCGAGGAAGGGTCCGGCTGCGGCACAGGCGGCGGCGGCCAACGGGGGCTCCAACGGTGCGAAACCGACGCCATCGACCTCGGCTAATCCCGCTTCCGGTGGTGGAGACGACGGAGCCAAGAAGGAGCGACGGAGGAGACGGCACGACGACGAGCACCGGCGGTCGCGGGAGGAAGCAACCTTCGACGCCAAGGATCGGGAGGAGAGGCAGTCGTATCAGCGACGGTTCAGAAAGGCCGAGGAAATGGCCGAGGAGGCGATGAGGGCGTCGGAACGTGCGCACTACGAGCGTGAACAACGTCACAAGGAAGAGCAACAGCAACAGCAGCAGCAGCAGAAGCACAGCTCGTCGTCGTCGAGACACGCTCACGGTTCTAGTACTGCGAATCGATACGCTTCCGCCGATGATCCCCCGCCTGCGAGAAAATCGTCGTACGAACGCCCTCCCCCGTCTCAGCAACATCAACAGCAGCAGCAGCAGCAACAACAACAACACGTCCCGCGTCCCGCACCTCCTCCTCCACCGCAACCATCGTCGCGCCCCTCGCCCCCGCAGTCCGAGCCGAGAGGTCCTCCGTCCGAGACAGATACGGAGAAACCGGCGGTGCGACCCGGCTACGAGGAGACGAGGGCGGCCGAGGACGCCAAGCTCGAGGCCGTTCGGAGGAGACTACGCGAGGCTCAGGCCGGACCGGGATCACCGCGGACACAGCGCAGCAACAGTCACGAGGAAGACCCTTACGTCAAGACGCAGACACGCGCCACGATGGAGCAGATCCGACAGCAGCAAGTGCAGGCGGAACGGTTACGGATGGAACAGGCGGAGCGCATCGCCAGGGAAAAGTCGGAACAACGGAAGGCACGGCAGGCGGCGAAGGAACAGCATTCGGATCATTCGGAACGGTCCGGTCGGCCGACCGAGATTCCAGCCAACCGACCGCGAAAGGTGTCGGCATCCCCAATGGGACGCCGCCGCGGATCCTCGTCCGTATCGCGTGACGAGTTTGCGACCACGCCGCCGTTCGCCACGAAGCCGCCGATGTTTAGCGGATCGGTGCCGACCACGTCTGCCTTCTACGGGACGCCTCCACATGTTGGTGGGCCCGGATATCCTCAGGTTAGACGCCGACATAGTGTGTCAAGTCCCAGTTTGGAGAAACAAAATTCACGCCTGCAGAGGGACCAGCAGGCTTCGTGCGATTCAGGGTATTCCAGTCCCTCCCCTAACCACAACGACACCACTCCATCATTCACCTTCGAGAAGAAGCACGTCTCATCAAACTTGAACCCAAACCCCAGCCCAACGGTCCCGAAAGCGGACGGGTGAGCACTACCGTTACTTTCACCCCGCTCATTTCCCATCCCATTCCATCGCATCGCAACGCACACACCGAGATGACCTTTTTTGAGTCGAAAGCTGACATTTTTTCTTCTGAAGATCTACCGTCCACCCTCGCGATCCATCGGCGCAAAGCACTCCCGGCTGGAAGAAATTCATCGTATACGTTCAGGAGGATGGTGAAACGACGACCACGCCGATCGACGGACGACGGAAAACGTCATCGTCTGGCACCGGCGGTTCCCCCGACATGCAGCACGCCGAGCCAGTAACGAGTTCCGAAGGCCCCCCACTGCCGCCCGACTTCTTCGTCAAAGCAGCCGGCTCCGGTCTCGCGGGCGGCAGCACGTTCTTCGTCACGTCCAGCGGCGTGCCGCCGAATCCCTTCGGCATGCCCATGCCCTCGAACTACGCGGGTAGCCACGCCGGGAGCCACTCCAGCCACTCGAGCCCGAGACAGCCCCCGATCAGACACCACAGCGTCCACTACCACCCGCACCCCTCGCCAAAGATGTCGGAGCCGCCGTTCACAATGCCGAGTCCGCAGCTCAGTCGCGCCAGCACCACTACCGGTTCTAGCCGTCGCACGGCCGGCTCGCAGGTCCCGTACGGCTTCCAGGCGCCGGTCTTTACGAGGGGCGAAACCTGGGGCCCGTGAATCGCGGCCGGCGCGATGCGCCTTTTACGTGTCGCGTCCATCATTGCAACTAGAGTGTTTCTTGCCGCGTCTGTCGATTTTGCGTTCCGTTTTGATCTTGGGGCCTGGGTTTTCTTTTGTTTCTGTGTTTGGGTTTTGGAGTTTTCTAGGGGTGTTGATGAGGTTGACGACGCGTTGCGCATGCTTGCTTGCTTGCTTATCCTTTGGTTGTGTGCTTATTGCTCATTTTTGATGACTTTATTCTGCTTTGACTTTACTTTACTTGCATGACCACCTTACCATACCATACCATACTATACTACCATACTACACTACTGACGAACTGAAGATGAAGATGAAGATGATGACCGAAGACGACGATGATGATGAGGGTTGGGGTTGGGGTTGGGGGGCTGGCTAGGCGATGGGGTTTTTTATTTTGATATTGATTGCTATTTCGCTACATTTACTGTGCTTTGCTTTTCGTTCGCGTTGAAACTCTCCTACATTATACCTGCCTGTCTGCCCGCCCCCGTGCCAGTGCGCGTGATGACTCGCTTGTTTCTCTGTTTCTTATCACTTTTTTTTATTTTTCACTGAACTCAACTGATGCTGAAATGGGGCTGAAATTGGTTATATTATACTGTATGAGAGTCACGTATGATATTGTTTGCAAATGTGTTTTCTTTTGTGTGCCTGCCGGTGGTGGTGGTGGTAGTGGTG
Organism: Tricharina praecox; assembly: GCF_024521635.1. Classification (NCBI taxonomy): domain Eukaryota; kingdom Fungi; phylum Ascomycota; class Pezizomycetes; order Pezizales; family Pyronemataceae; genus Tricharina; species Tricharina praecox. Next base: position 11,360 of record NW_026250412.1, read on the forward strand.
GTGGTGGCGGCGGACGCGTGGAGTCAAGTTAAGTTGAATGAAGGGTGTTACCTATAATTTCTGGTCTCTGATCGTGGTGGTGGTGGTTACAGCTGATGACGTGACGTGATAATGATGGTGAGGACTCCCCGACTCCCGGGATGGGGTGGGGGGAGCCGGTGGTGGGCAGAAAGAGGGGGAGAGGAGAGGAGAGGGGAGGGGAAAGGAAGGGAAGGGTGCACGTGGGCGTGGGCGCGAATGGCCCCCACCTTGTCTGGGCTACGGTACCCGTGCCTGAATGACCTGTTCGGTGTTGTGAGTTTTATGGTGGTGGTGGTGGTGGTGCTGGTGATGGCAGTTCTTGGGAACAACTCTGTGCTTGCCACTTGGGGTGTTGGAACTTGGAAGGAGCGAGCTGCGCGGGTGGCTGGGCGTGGGAGGGGGGAGGTTACCCCGCACTTGGGATGGGGACTGGGAGGGGATGGGAACTGGGAGGGGGCACGTCACGCTAGGAGGCTGAGATCAGACCAGCAGACCCCAGAGTCGTGACCACCACCACCACCACCACCACCGCTCGAGTAAGGAAGAAGTGAGAAGTAAGTACCGGGGCGGGGTGGGCGGAGGGAGTGCGAGTGCGAGTGTGCGACTGTCTGTACATGTGAAAAGTAAGTCGTGACCACACTCGTTTCGCCGAAGTTCCAAGGATGTGGTTCTTCACACAGAATCGCACGCGATGTCACTCATATCCCTGTTCTAGGACTAGCTGCCCGTAAAGTGTAATAGATGTGGTCACCACTTAAGGCTTCGTTTTTGCACGTCGAGTACACAAATCGAGTACCACCATCACCACCACCGCCCACGAGAACTAACTACCATGTCCACGACCACGACCATGTCCACGACCACGACCATGTCCACGACCACGACCATGTCCACGACCATGTCCACGACCACGGCCGCGCACGGGAAAGGGAATGTTCTTAGCGAGGCGGCAGAGTGGTGGACACTGGCAATAACTACAATTATTTTTCTTTTTTGTTCTTTCTTTTGTTTTTGTTTCTTTCTTTTGTTTTCTTTTGTTTTCTTTTGTTTTCCTTTATGCTTCGTTTCGTTTCGTTGTGCTCTTGCCGCGCGCGCGCCGGCGATGATGCCGGTTGGAGTTTGGACGTTGGAGCTTGGAGGTTGGGCGTGGTTGGCTACTGTGGCTGTCGCTGTAGCGGGCTCCGAGCCGTCGAAACTCGAAGCAATAGTTCGACTCTGGACTCTGGACTCTCGACTCTGGAGAGATATGGACTCAGACTCTCTGGAGGGAAGGCAGGGACGGGGGACGAGGGACGCGGCGTTTGCAGTGTGCACTGGATAATGGATAACAGCGGGCGGTGGAAAGTGGGCGGTTCATCTGATAGTACGGCTTGCTACAGGCAAGATTGCTGTGTGCTCTACATACATGCAGCCATAATTATGGGCTCAGTTGAGACCCAGTGCAGTGGGGCGAGGAGATCACGCCAGTCCCTCCCTACCTACCGTGGGCGGACGGACGCCGGACACCGCCGGTCATGGCGATGGCAGGTACCTAGGCGGTTAGGTGATGGCTGGCTGGCTGGCGGGAGCTGGAGGAGGGGTAGGTGAAGGGGTAGGAATCGAGCTAATGGCGGGGTAAGTTATCCAGACTCCAGAGGAGTGTTTCCAAAGACTTCTCCGACACTCCGACTTCTCCGACTTCTCCGACTACCTGGAGGCTGAGCACAGAGCCCAGTCGGTAAAATGTTCTCGCGCATCGAGGGCTCGCATGTAGTGGGGTGTTTGTCACTTCGCGGGGTTGGTTACTTCGAGGAGGTTGATGCGGATGCGGGCGATATACGCCATGTATGATATGTATGATATGTAGGTACATGAGGGTCATGACGATACATACCTCCTCGTATCTAACAGTATGTATAGGTGTTTATGTATCTGCGGCATCCGTTCCCCACCTCGTCCACAGCCACCCGCCAACGGAGAATGTGTATGTGTGTACTTACGCATAAACGCCGTTTGGAATTCTCCGACTTCCTCGCCCGATCCCACGATCCCGCCCGCATTGCTGTTGCCTTGCTGTTGCATTTGCATTGCTCTTGGGTTGGGTTGTGTATTGTTGGGTTGGGGCGTTTACATCAGCGCCGTTTAAACCTCCGCACTCTCCGCACCCTCCGCACCTTCGCACCTTCGCAACTCCGCATCCACCTACCTACCTCTACCGCGCGCGCCCCGGGGGTCTCCCGGGGGGCCGGTATAGAGTACCTAGAGTAGTTACTGCACGGCAGATCCGGGGAGGAAAGCATACCCATACGCATACGCATAGTTACGCATGAGGGAGGGGGAGGGAGGTTATGCTTATATCCTCCTAGAGGCTAGGCGTGGAGCCCTGCGTGATGGGTAGAGTGCATGGCAGGGCAGGGCAGGGCAGGCAGGCAGGCAGGTGGGCTGAAATCGCGGAGATGCGAGATGGGGTCGGGGGTTGGCGTTGGCGTTGGGGAGGGGGATGTTTCGGTGGTGGGTGTCGGGTGATGCTGGCACACACATCCTGCGGAGAAGGACGAGGAGTAGGCAGGAGGACACGAGGGAGGAGGCGGGACAGAAACGTAAGTACGTGCTGGGGCAGTGGGGCCTGGGGCCTGGGAGAGGAGCGATAACGATAACGCTGCATGCGGATCGTGGAGAACTGGGAGATATCCAAAGCGTCGCACGTAATAGGTAGTACCGTTGAAACGACGGCCTTTTGTTTTTGTTTTTGTTTTTCGTTCCATCGTTAATCGCTTCCGGCCCCATCCACCGGTATTATCTAAACCACAGTGGAGATACACGCTCCACTTCTCCATCCACTGTGGACTCGAGCCGAACCTTTTTTCTTTTTTTTCCGCCAGGCGTTGGCATTCGATTCCAACGCCGAGTGATATCCCGTAACTACTAGTAGGTACTCCAACCAACCCGCGCGCGCGATAAGCCAGACAGATATGTATAGCCCCCGAGCGTCGCTGCTAGACCGATCTGTGGGTGCCGTGCAGTAGCACTCGATCATACTGGCTCCTTGACACCATTCGATCGAGTCCGTCTCGTTTGTATCCCCCTCCCGTAGGACGGGGATGCAAGCGGATAGCAGGCGTGCAGTCGGTGCGCGGTAGATCTGATCATCACGCATCGACTGCAGCGGTGCGGAAGAATCCGCCGCCCGCCCACCCGCCGGATCCGGATCAGATCACGTCAACGCCTTATATAACGAGAGCGTATGTATGGGACTCGGCTCATCGGTATCGGTATGCGTGCGTGCGTGCGTCCTAGGTGGGTCGGTGGGTCGGTGGAGTGGGTGAGATGTTCTGTGGGACGGTGAACGTGTGATGGTCTGCCAGTCTGGCACCCTGTGACGTGAGATGCATGCGGGGAGTCGGCGGCTCCTTCGGGAGTAAGGATGGTGAGGCGAGGTGAGGTGAGCTGCGCGGATGGTGAGCGTCCTTGTCAGCGCTACACGTGCTCACACGCCGCCGGGGTGGGTCGGCGATGGGTCTCGCGGCGGAGTGCTCCAGTTGTTCGGTCCCTTGTCAAACCGATAATGTATACCAAAGGTGGTACTCCAGCTCGATACTTGCTCCGAGGATGGTTGATTAGTGATCAGTGAACATATCCGCCCGGATAAACCGTCGGCTGTGTCGAGTGATATCGTGTAGACGGTGCCACAGTGCCACACTATATACGGCGAATCACGACGCGGCTGTGTATCAAGGTGTGTCTGAGGGCGTTTTCAATGGCAATGGCTGCTTACGGCTGTTTGTGTGGAATAATAACAAATGATTCTTCTGCGTACTATTGTTGACTGAATCTGGCGCGAAGCCAGCGGGTGTGGCTGGTGAGAGATAGTAGTTCACGAAGCCGCTCCACTACTAGCTGATTTAGGTTTGGAAAGCGACCTAGACAGACACGGACACATAAGCCGAATAGATATCCTGGGTGGGAAGGTGAAGGGGTGCTCTCTGTGCTACACTTTGCACATTTACCGTTTTTTTTTTGGCTGGGAGGACGTCAACGAGTGACAGGCTATATGACTTGGGTAGCCCCATCACTTGCCTATCTGAAGCGTGTCAGCTCGGAAGCCAGGTGGAAGGAAGCCAAGGCATGGGCGGACCGAAAAGTCATTCACAAGAAGTATCGGTACAGCCGGAAATCTGGCTAGAGACCGCTGACCCAAATCCAGGGATGTCCCCCAAGCACCTTGCCTTGAGATTCTACCAACTCAAGACAGGAAACTGCCTCACCGCCAGTATCTCCAATGCACGACGAACCGTCCCAATTCCCGTAGCGGCTAGTGCCAATACAGAACCCAGACCCTGGAAGAGAGAGCGGAGCTGACGCGACTCGAGGAGGAGGAGGAGGACGGTGCGGAAATTGAGGAGTCAGGCGATGTAGAATAGCTGACTAGAGACGTGCGGCGGAGGTGGCAAGATTCGAGGGCCCGGAGGGCGCGGGTGCGGGTACGGGGGATGAGTGTACGGGGGGCGCGGGTGCGGGGCGAACGGTGGAGACGGACGTGGTGAGAGGGAACGATTGTTGCCTGTTCGTAAAGTACCAGGTCAAAAGTTTTTGTACACCTCCTCAACAGCGCCACCACACCACAGACATATGTCTCTCTAACACAACAACTACACATTATGAAGTAGTAATAATTGCCATATATCATGAATATATACTAATAAAGCTTCAATGAGACTTCCAGCCCGCTAGGCTGATCATTGTAAGCGAAGTAGGGTGGCTTGGTGGATTTCCCTTTCACGGAGGCAGATCATTGTTCGCCAGATATACAGCAACCATAAGGTAGTATAAAAATATGTGGACCACTAGAAGGTCTTCTAAATCAGGTAGAGAACCTCGATTAAAATCGGCACATAATTCTAACTGGTTATGGTTGAGTAATGCCGTATGGGAGAAAAGTTGGTGGTGAAACTGGTTTTCGCGCAATAATTGTACAAGGGGGCCCCATACAAAATCTGAAATCATTCTCCAACCCGTGCACAACACCAACCCATGCGCCACCAATCCGAAGCAAAAGCCGTCCGAATTCTTATATGTGATGCATCTTGCGATTCTAAAGCTTCTATGAAAGACTCGATTTTTTTCCGCCACGTGAAGGGTGGGTTTTGGTTGCTTGAAAATGGGCATTTTTGGTGTAAAACGGCCCCCGTACAAAAACTTTTGACCAAGTACTTTAGCTCTGTCTCTGCTTGGTGAGCTCAACTACTTTCGGGAAAGGCCACGGCGGAGGGCAGGGAAAGCCACCTCGGGCCGCTCAGTGGAAGCTGAGTTGGACAGTGGTGTGAAAACGGGGGGGGGGGCTGAACAGGGTGATATTGCCATAATCTGGATAGGTCGCATGCTATCAATGAATGGACAAAGAACAAAGACGGTGATGCGGACAGTTTATGGGACGGCGATGATACTGGCGGTGATGAGTACGGATCGTGGGACGGTGACGGTGACGGCTAGGCTACATATGATGAGTGAAACCGGTGAACGGCTGTCGCATGATAGGCGAGAGCGGATACGATGGCGTGGCCGGATGGTTGACATCGCGGGTTCCCAGATGGTCCTCGAACAGGCGAAGAGGCAGAGTACATGATCTCCGGTAATTCCGCTGATTACCGACGATCTTCAAGCTGCTTGCGCGATGAGGTGATGTCTAGCGTTGAGCGATGTGACTTCACGTGGACACGACTAAACACCGGCTGTCACTCGGCCTCTACTCCAGCCCTGTTGTCAAGAAAAGTGGTATCGCGACATAGTGTATTAAGTATCAGACACGGCAGAAAGAAAGGTATATATACAGAAAGGCTCGGGAATGTTTCGGATGGAGGCCCACGCCGCCGCTCGGCACCTCCGTGTAAGAACAGGTAACTGAAGTGTCTCAACATAGCGAGTGATGGTACATGACCTGGTCCGCGGAAGTGACGCGGTATACAGAAGTTCGTGAGATTATGACACTTCACCCTCTTGCTGTGTTCCATACAATGAAGGGAGATCAGCAGCAAGAAGACAAACAAATTAAAAAAAGAAAATATGTGCTTTATCCTCGCTAGCCTCGTTAAAACCTATGCAGTAAACCTTCGTGAGAAAAACCTGCTAGGAAAGAGTACCTGCTAGCAACATACCACACCCGGCCATCCTGCAGCTCCACTCTCTGTTCCCGCTCCCTTAGCTCCTACTCCAACACCTCACTTGCTGCATCTTCCTGATCAGTCTCTAGGATCCGTCTGCCCAGTTCGTCTTTTCCACTGCTGTGGAGGAACTCAAAGATGCAGCATGGAGATGAGTAAACGCGGTTCCGACAGCGGAAACACCAGCGAGAAATAACCCAAAGCTGCTACGCGATCCCCACTCGCGTCAGTAACTAATAACGTCGTCCTACCGAAGACTAAGCCCGCTGCCATTCCCTTGCCGAGATATGGTATGGGATCGGGATCGGGATCTGACACCCTTCGGTTGAAGACACGGAGACGCGGCAGCTCCGACGCGAAGAACACTGCTATAGACACACACTTGAACACACCATCTCCTGAAGGCCCGAGTAGTCGAAGGGTGCGATTGACGAACGATGCCCAAATCACTCCTGCCCAGCCACCGAGATGAATGTTTCGACGTAGTTGAAGCAGACCAAGGATTCCAAGGAGTGCAATGAACCGAAGGAGACGAAGGACTCCAAGGAGTCAAATGAATCGACCGAGAAGATGGAGACCGAGAAGAAGGGGTCCAAGGAGACGACGGACTTGAAGGAGCTCAAGGAGAGGATATCACTACTCTCCGAGAAGCTGGATGCACGCGGGCGCAGCCCTAGCACGGGTGCATTGAAGCAGGGTTTCAACATTCCGATTGAAACACAGAGGCGGCGGTGGTCCGGGGGGATGGTGGGACGCGAAGGGAACCGTGAAATGGACGGCTTTAAGACGAGGCTCGGTGCCCTCAGGGAGAGGCTCGACATGAGGTTTGACAAGCAGGGGTGGCAGAAATCCGAGAAGGTAAACGATGCCCCACTTGGTCCATCCACAGCCACTGATCTGACCATCGCGATACAGTCGAAGGAATCGAACGATTTGCAGGAGACGGAGGAGAAGAGGGAGACGGAGGAGAAGAGCGAGCCGGAGGAGAAGAGCGAGACAGAGGACGTGAAGCCCGTGAAGCCCATGAGGGAGTCGATCAGACGGCTATCCGAGACGCTCCTGGTACGTGAACGCAACCCTGGCACGGATGTATTTCAGCTGACATTCGATAAGAATATTGAAACTCAGAGGCGGTGCCGCTCGGAAGAGCTGGTGGGACGTCTTGCACGCTGGCATAGCTTGGATTTGCATAAGACAGGACTCAATGACTTCAGGGCCAGACTCAACGAGAAGGTTGAGAAGCAGAAGAAGCGGTCCGAGAAGATGGTGCGAGCTCAACGCAGGCGGAGCTTGGATCCGTATAAGACGAGACTCAATGTTTTTCGAGAGAGACTCAACGCGAAGGTTGAGGGTATGATGCGGCAGCGCTTCGAGAGGATGAAGAATGCTGCAACGAAGAACGTCCAGGAGAAACCTCAAATGGAATAGGTGATAACGAAGGACAAGGAAGGAAGATTGGACATACAGAGGAAGAAGGTGGTGTCTCCCAGCACGAGACAGAGCTCGAGATCGCATGCCAGATCCGTGGATGCAGCGACCGAAACCATCGATGACCGCAGAAGAGGAAAGAGTGTTACACCTTCCCCGCCCGCGCTAGCACCCAATGGAGGCGTCGTATTGAGAGCAATGCCCGTTATCCTCCCACCGAGATTGGGCTTGGGGTCCGAGTCCGACTTCAGTCTGTCGAGGAAACGGGGACGGAGCAGCTCCGACTCCACGAGCTCTCTGGTAGAGCCGGATAATCGACGAGTACGATTTACGTACGATGGCGATTCGAAGTTCCAGCGAAAGGAGAAGCTGGCGGGACAGCAGGGTGGCCCTGGCATGGATGCCTTCAAGGGGGGGCTGGATGCAACGAGGCGGAGGTCCGAAATTCCGCCGTCACCCGCACCCGCACCCGCTCGGCGTCCGAAGCCCACACCCTCTTACACGCGGATGGTGACTTCCCGCACCTACCTCCCGCCGCCAGCGCACGCCCAGCCAGCGAAAGGTCTTCTCCGGGCCCCGGCAGTCTTCGACTCCTCGCCGGACACCCGTACCTCTCCCAACCGATTCCAGCGGGTGGATCAGGAAGCTGCAGGAGTTGAAGGCAGAGTTTGACCTGGAGAGGGCCAGAGCCAGGTCGATAGTTCATCAGGCGGATGTGATCATGAAAGATTTCTCCCCGAGATCGAGGGAGGAGATTGAGAGCATGGGGGTCGGGCCTGATCCGGCGCAGGGGCTGGGCTTCGACTACAAAGACGACGAGGACTGTGGGGACAATGACGATGACGATGAGGAGTATTAATAGCCAGGAAGATGGTAATAATAATGCATAGCTAGTAATTAGGGAGCTTAACTTTTACGGGGATGAGGATGATTCATTGGTTTTTTGGGGGGTCGAGGTTGATTGATTATTCTTTGGGGGGACGAGGATACATAGCCCACATTAAGCGCAGCAGTGTCAGTAAATAATACAAGAGAGAGAACATCAATTGATTGTCATTTGCAGCATTACTAGACCATACAACCTAGGACTCCCCGAAGAGTAACAATGCCTATGAATGCGCCTTTCTGCACGTAGAGGCATAATGGCCTATGCCTTTGCATGTTGAGCAGCGGAGTGGGGTACGATCATCTGGGATATCTGGTAACCCACCCTCATGCTCCTGCTGGTACTTCCTTCTCATGCAGCGTCCTTCATCCTCTCGAAGCGCTGCCTCTCGAATCGCTGCTGCCTCATATCCTCCCTCGTCCAGACAAAAATAAAAAACTGGATCATCCACGTCCCCCAAGAAAAAACTGGATCAACCTCGTCCAGACAAAAAAAACTGGATCAACCTCGTCCAAACAAAAAAACACTGGGTCAACGTCCCCGTAAAATTTAAGCTCCCAATAATAACTATGCATCACCGTCGTCCTCTTCGTCCTCTTCGTCCTCGTCATACTCGTCACTATCCTCACCGTTCTCACTGTCCTCGTCGTCTTCATCGTCGAAGCCCAGGCCCTGCGTCGTCCTCTTCGTCCTCGTCATACTCTCGACGGAGCCGATCCTCACCGTTGACGCTCAGTCACGATTGATGTCCGATGATGCTGACTTCGCTGTTCACCACGTGTCAGCCTAATTGGATAGCCATCGCTAAAACTCTGGCTACGATTCCATGCCGCCTCGATCGGCCATAATTGATTTTGCCGATTGGGCTGGTAGTCTACCAGCGAGGGACCAGGGGGCCGGAGGGGCCCACGGCCGACTTTGGTAAGAGCGGTGGGGTCAAGTTGCGCCGGGAGGGTGGTTGCGACAGGAGGGTGGTAGCGCCGGGAGGATTGTGCGGCGATGATTGAGCGAGGAGGGTTGCGCGGGGGGTTACGCCGGGAGGGCTAGGCGGAGAGCAATAGAGAACCGTTATCGAGCTCCCGGCCGTTCAGCGGTCCGGGACAGCCGGGTGGAAAAGGTTATATAATATGCCATGATTAAGGTCGAATGCAATGATGATTGAACAAGAAAAAAAGCGGTGGGGTCAAGGGTGAGAAAAGAGGTTCACAAGTTGTGACACGGAAGAAGGAATTAGGTGAGAAGGTGAAAGCGAGTCAAGAGACCCAATATTAAAAGAGGCACACTCGAAGAAAGCAAAGAGGAGCTAGCCTGAAGAAAGCAAGCAGCAAAGAAATCAAGTGATGAATAGATGATCTGAAGAAAAGTGATGATGGATGATGAACGACACATGACACGGCCTATAGAAAAGTGAGGCCCTCCCCCGGATTAAATACAACAGGTCGGCCAACTTTGGCCGCCGCCTCATTGTCGTACAACCGTCAAGAAGAACACGAGCGATCAAAACAAGACAGAATCGACGAGCAAAACAAAAACAGCCCCCCCCCTGCAGCCTCAGGTACGACGGCCGGTCCCAACATCTTGGCAACAAATCCTCCCAAGGTCCGCAGCCAAGGGCCGAATAATGGTGCCAAGACGTCAGTTCCAGCTGCGTCCCACACCGGCGACTATATTACACGTAGGTCGAGGGAGGGAGCGCGGTATGGTACGTTCAATCTACGATTCTCTGGTCGTGCAAAGTTGGGTCTTCACGGAAATCTGGTTTAACTTCACTCGTCTCACATTGTCGGTCGTGCGTCAGTTTTGCCGGCTCCTCGCGTCCCAGCACATTCAGCCCTCGCGTTCTCTGCGGAGGACACCGAATAGTGCCTGTGAGCCCAAATCTTTGTGTTCCTCGCCTTCTTCCCTTCCCTCAATGATGAAGTTCATCGTAGGGATTCTCGCCTCCACAGCCGGCAGCGTAAGATGTGTCACGTGATATCACCGAGTGATATCCAAGTACTTACTAGTGTCGCCGTCCCGCCCAAAACAAAAACAAAAACCGTCACCACCCCCGGTGGGTGGCTTGGAAACACCAAGAGTTGAATGCAAAGGTCTATTACCTGAGTTGAACACAGAGCTTTCCCTCAACTCCCCTCGTCGATTGCATGGCCTATACCACTAGACCACGCGCGTGTTTTTTCCGTGCTGAAAACATTAATTCGATGCTTATAGAGTGCTGCGTGCCCCCGCGACGGACAAGCTCCGCCACAAAGCTGTCTGCATTGAACGAGCGAGCGAGTGAACGTCATGTCGTGTGTTTTGAATGGATTTGATGCGACGTCTTTCTGCGGTTGAACGAACTAGGTATGAAGACAGCGCGGTAAACACAGCGGGTCTAGCAGGTCTTTCGCGGCGAGGAGCATTATGGGGACATGGTGTTCGCGGCGAGGCCGGCGCGATAACCACGGCAATGAGAGCGTCGTATCCACAGCGACGCCTGAGAGCTATCCACAGCGATACCAGCAGGATACAGGCCTGGCAATCGTCCGTCCCGTCCGTCCGAGGCTGTGTCTGGCACGGGACGGAATTTGTCGGGCCCGGAATATCAAGGACTATAGGGCTCCGGGCAAGCCGGGGGACGACTGGGGCCCCATTCGGGCCCGGATATTTTTGCGCTAGTACTAGCCTTGGGCTGTGGCGCTGTGGCTTAGCAGGCAGGAAAGACGCTAAGATTTGGCAGCACGGCGAGGAATAGACGGCTAAGGATCTGGCCCCACGGCGAGAATTAAGCAGTTGGAAATGGGCACTCCCGTGTCTGATCGGATGCAGAATTTTCACTGGCCAAAAATTTCCGGATAGCCGTCACCGTACACGTAGTAGCCAGCCGCTTCGGCACTAAATATTTCCGGGCCCCGGGCTTTTTGGACCTGGGACGGAGCCCGACTTGTCCGGCCAAATCCTCGCCCCAGACGGGATGGCGCCGCCGGGTCCCAATAGTCTTCCGTCCTTCCGGACAATTCCCAGGCCTGGCAGGATATCCGTGGAGAAGAGCAGCAGAGGAAGACGCTCTCTGCGGCAGATCCAGCAGGGTATTCGCTGTGCTGCCAGTGCTGTGTCCGTGGCGGCGAGCAGTTGGAGGGAGAAACTATCCGCGGCAAGTCTACTGGCGAGTTATTCACTACATTTTCTATTCGGGAATTGTGGAGACGTCTAGGTCCCTACGGTCTCGGAATCCCGCCGCGGTGCCGCACAGGCAGTGGGCACGGAGTCCATCGGTCGACCTGATGAGACTCAAGAGCGCAGAGAATTCCCTAACTGCGGCCGCCTGATTTTCCTCTAACAGCGATTTTGTTTTTGCTGATCATCATAGCATTCGACCTTGTCAGATTATGGCTGTACACACGTCCAGTTCCACCCCACTATCTCCGACTGCTGGCCGCGAGCTCGATGTGGGTTCCCTATTGCTCCCCGCCTGGCCCATCCGCACATAGAAAGAGAGCCAGAAAGAAAGACGAAAAACATGCCCATCAGTCTTTTTCAAAAACTCCCATTATAGCTCCCTTCTCCAATCATTTCCTCCATTCACTCTAACGCCTCATCTATTCCCCCGTATACCGGGATCTCCGGCCGTCCAGCCCGCTCTAACAAAGCGAGAAGCAACATTGATCTGGAATCCTCGGAATCGCTCGATTTCCGCGTGATTTGTTGTGATGCAGCTGCCCGATCCCATCTTGTTACCTCGAAACGTCGGAATAGCGGGGTTGGCTTGTGTGGGGCGATAGATAAGGGTGTGTCCAAAGCACTTTACTCTAGAGTCTAGAGCGTTTCGATCGCATCCACCGCAAACGCTCTATTTGACATATATTTCAGCCGCTGCGGGGTCAATACTGGGTGGCAGAGTAAATTGGCGCCGGTGGAGCTGTGGGGGGCCGCGCGGGGTTATTCCGATACAGCCCCGTATTTCCAGACGAATACAATCATATAAAGAAACGCGTGCCCCCCAAGAAAGTTGGCATTTGGACTGCCACTGCCACGGTCATCGCCCCCTCCCCCGAAAAATGAGCCAAATACTCACGATGCGCCCGGCGCATACTCACTTGGCCGTTGTGCGCAATCAGTGTGCGTTCGGTCCACGCAGAATACGCGGTAGAAATGGAGCACCTCGCCACCGGATCATGGATCCAGCAGGTTAAATACCGACCGCCCGTGTCTTTTCTTCCTGCGCATACCCACCTGTTAGCGATATTGGCATTATTGCCCTTCATCGTTCACTCCGGCAAAAGGTCACCTCCCCCTCCCACGCCGTACAACTGCGCCGTTACACACCGTCTTCGGTAAAATCCCCGCGCGCGTACGAATGCCTCGTCCATGTATGTACTCACTAACGTCCAGTACCAGTTAACTACCATTGATTATCGTTTACGTCCCTATCGACTTTTCATTCCAATCCAAGGCCCTTTTGAAGTCGTTGTCAGATTTGAAGCGGAGGGTTTGAGACGAGCACCCTCCCACGGATTCACTCCTCACACATCACCTGCTGAAGCGACGGGATATCAGCCAGCAGCTCTTCACTCGACTCGCCGCACAGAAATTGTGCCGACGGAACATTGATGCCTACGGGTCAACGAATCGCTCTCTAGGATGCCCACCGCCGACAACTCATTGACACGAACGGCCCTTGGAATAAGAGAGTACTCGAAAGCAGGAGCCGCGAAATCGAACACTGATTCATCCGAGAACGCGTACAGAGGTGGGCTCCCTACTCATATCCAAAGCTGGCTCGACACGGGGTACTATAGGGTAAGCATAATACTTATCGTTTACTACCATTCATCACCATGATTCGTGCCGGCCGGACAGCCCCCGGGGAAGGAAGAATTCGGCTAATGCATGTTTGAGTTGGCAGAGATCACCGCCACCACCGCCGCCGCCACATAACGACGAGAGCGCCTGGGTGCTCGCGCGAAACGGATTCAACGGCTACACCCAGAACCGCAGACAGATCATCCGACAAATCATAGATGAAGTCGACGCGGTATTTGCAAAGTGAGCGTGAAGCAAGGTCCAGCAGTGGCCGTGTCGTCGGTAGTGCTCAGAGAGACAACAATCGCAAACGACAATCGAAAGAGCCTGCCATCCCCTCCGATTTCACGGTGGGAAGGAAGAAGGCATGTCCGGGAAGTGGGCAACACGATACCAGGCAAAACGAGGAGGAAGAAGGCGAATATGAAGAGAGACAATCATCAAGACAAGGCGCGGATGGTGGCCGATCACGCAAAGGGCCCCCCTATCACTGCATGACGCCGGAGGACGGCTGTGAGGACCTACTGTTTCAGACCGTAGAGGAGCTCTGGTGAGTACCACCAATTCCATGGCGACACTCGGATCCGACCACAGTGCCCGAGTCTTACCTCTGGCCAATGTTTAGGGATCACATGATGTGCCAACACAAAAAGAACAATTGCTGTCTACTTTGCGAGGAGAAGTTCGTTTTGATCAACAATCGATGGCACTTTCGGCCGCGGAATTACAAGATTCCGAACCTACCCACGCATGCTCAGATGAAGAACCTCTTTTTCCGTCATCCCGCGGCTATGAAGTATGGCATAACCCCCGTGCTACCTATTCCGGTCATCTGTTGATATCTTTCTAGGTGGCATATACTACGGATCCACATCCGGTCCTATCAATGCATGTTGTGCGTGGGCCCGCCGGACAGGCGTCCGCGATTCGAGAAAAGGGCCTACGCAAAGCATCTCAAAGAAAAGCATCGCATACAGGACAAGACCAATATCCCCAAGCACTCCAACATGGAGTATCCCGCGCTCAAGGAGCTAGCCAAAATGTTCGAAGGAGCATGCACCAAGGCCACGATGCAAGGATTTCTGTATAAGAACGGCGTGAAAATCTACGATTACGAGGACGGCACGGACAGTGAGCAGCTCTCCCCTGGATTTTCTCGGTGATGTCCGCTTGACCCAGACCTTCTGACTTTGGATGCGTGCTGCAGGACTCCTGAATCCTCCGCGACCACAGGAGATTGCCGAGGAATCGGAGAGCCAGCCAAGAGGACATTTTCACGAGGGCTCACAGGCAGCCCAGACACCCGAGGCCGCTTCTCAGCAGGGCTCTTGGCTCCGAGATCGCTCCCGTGGTCTATCTCCTGCTTATCCAGGATCACCGGCAAGATTCACCACCGTGCCTCTTCCCTCCGGCCACCACCAACACGAAGCTGCCAATGTCCACCCCCTTCTCGACCCCGGACTGCTCCCGGAGCCGAGCCGCGCACATCAACCGTCCGGCGCCTCCTATCAGCCCCGCTCAATCGCGCCTAGCTGGAAGCCCCCCGCTCACGAAGTGCGCGCCTACCACCCGCGGCACTCCAGCGCGGCGGTAAACCCCGCCATCGGCCCCGCGATGGAAGACTACCGAAGGACATACAACCTCACCGACAGCGAGTGCGCGGTGATCGGGTCGCTGCCGTGGCAGCAGCGGTCCGATCTCGCCAACCTGCTCAAGAACTTCGAGCGAGTGTCGTCGTACTGCGGTCCGCACACCGATGGCGGCGACGAGGCCGCGCGAGTCATCGCCAAGATGCTAAACTCCGAGCCCTCGCAAGCGCTCAGTAAGACCATCGAGAAGTTCCAAGCAGACCTCGATTTCCCCCGCGTTTGGAACGATATGTTCCATGGACGGCCTCCGACGCCGTTCAAGCTGTCAAATCGTGAGCCCGCTGTGCTATATTACATGTATCACACTAAGCCTACCTGCTGATTTTCTTGCACAGCCCTCATTCCTGCTCCCGACAGCGGACACGAAACCTTCCTCACCCAGTGAACTAGTCGCGGCATCCTGGCGACTATATCAGAGGATCACCCACGGGGGAATCGACATGCATACATGGGGGATCCACAGTCACGATGCGGTGTGATTCCCCACAGCGAGACCGTGCACCGGAGGTCCGGAGGAGCGCTTCGGTGTGGTGTGGGACTTGCTACCGGCGATGACGCCAGAAGATCGACTACGGATTCAAACTCGCAGCCGACTTGAAGCCCCTTCATCGCATCGCATCTTCCCTGATCCCCCACAACTGGCATTCGGAGAACAGTTCATCTGGAAACAGCTGCGCACCGTGGAGATCGTAGTCTCCGTGCGGCCGTGGGAAGCGTTAGGGGAGGGGGCACAGCTAGCGTCGAGACCGTCATTGGGACACACGGAGGCGCTGGAGGAGGGGGAGGGGGGGGGGGCGGGGGGGCGGGGGGGAGCGGAGAATTAGAGGGACTTCTATTCTCATATCTGCTGGACGCACTGAATGAATCTTGATGAAACATGTGTGCCGAAGAGAGGGCGGACGGCGAGGAGTCGCGACCAATCTAACCGGGTTTGTTGTCTGCCATCATAACGAGAGGTGCGCTATGTCAGATGGAGGTGGTGGATAAGATCAGAGCGACAGATAAGATAAGATGAGCTCGCAGGCTAGCCGGATGGGGTGGTTCCGAATGGTCATTCGTGAAGGACCGACGCAACTCGTCTTTAGTTAGTCTGTAAGCAGCGGGGCAGTCATAACTACCTACATCATGATGGCACTGAGAAGTTGAATATGTAGAACCTTAATTCGCCATCATCCTTTCTTTTCAGCGTTCCCACTCTACGGCTACGTCACCTCTCATTGTGATTTGCGCACTCACTCTGCGAGGCGGCTTATCTTATGAGATGTCAAGGGCGAGTGATAGATGATCAAAGGTGCTTGAATGTATTTTTAGATATGCAGAGAACCCGCTAACTACCGCTATCTAATCCATCCCATCGATTCCTCTCCACTTCCTTCATAGTACCCATTACATGCCCGCTGCCGTTGAACGTCCCCCAGGAAACAAGAATATACAAAATTATGTGCAAAAACCATAAGGCCATCTACCCCACCCAAAAAACCCATGCAAAATCCGACAAGACCGACCAACAAAATCGTCGCTCAGCAACGCAGTAGAATGTCCGTGAAACAAGAATAAGAAGGAAATAGGTATTAAGTGATCGCTCAGCAGATGAGAAAAAAAACAACAGAATGGGGTTCCCGGGTACAAATGTATTTACATAGTAGTAGTTGAACTGTCGTGTTCGCGCCTTCTCGGACTTCAACCGGCTACTGCAAGTAGGGGAGCAGTTCGCCCCTACGCGACACTGTCGGCATCGATGGCGCTATCGGCGTGCGTAAACGCTTCTAATCGACCAGTCAGTACGGTCTTTCCCCGAGAATCCAACGGAACATGGTAGGTATGCCAACTGACCTGATTGTGGATGCCTTCGATTGAAGGTTGCAGTATCTTCGTAAACATCGCCTGGATATTTCAGTTAGCGGTACACTCGTTGGACGGTTAAGTACATACCCGGAGAAGTTGACGTGTCTGGCGCGGCCAAAGCGGTGGCCTCATCCGCATACTGACGTATCGCTTCGATGAGCGGGCAGGACTCGTCCCCGCAGAGCAGCTTCGCCAGGATAGCGGCTGTGTTTCTGTTCGCGTTGGAAGACATCGCCTCCCACAGCCTCCTGAACCTCTTCAGTTTCATCAGGACTTTGTAGTGCAGGGAGTTGAGCTCCTCGTCAGAGATCCCGTAGCCGGCGATGGTGGTGGTGGTGGCCTTCGACGAAGACTGTTTCGGCCAAGCGGTGAACTCCGGTTTGGCGGCGGTCGTTCCGTGCGCGAGGATCGCGAGGATCAGTGCTCGCGATTCCCATGCGTAGAGCATCTTGGCCACCGTCAATCCGTTTCCGTGCCGGCGGGTGGTGCTGGAAATTAATGCCGCCAATTCGCGAAACTCCTCGAGGTCTACCAAGATATTGGCACCTAATGCGGTAAGATCTTTCCCGGCCTCACCCTCGTCCTCCTCTCCGGGTTCCTGGTCGCATCCTTGCGATTCTTCGTCCTGGAGCCCGGAGCAATGTGAGCCCTGCTGTTCTGCGGGAAAGACGGAGGGTTGGGTTCTCCGATCCACCTGTGCAGGTACTATGAGTGCCCCACCACCAGCGCTGGAATTGCCCGCGGTGTTGGACGAGTTGTCGATCAGACTTAAAGGAGTGGAAAACTCGTCATTAAAATCACTGTACAGCAAGTTCAAATCAAAATGCACCCAGTCTTCTAAAACTAATGGCGATGACAAGCGAGAATCAATGAGTGGGTGCTCCATCACCGCGGGGTCCACATCCTGGGTTGCCGGAGGTGGCCCCGGTTCGAAGGTGTCTGGCGCAGTGGCTGTGGGATTTGGAAGCTGAGGCGGTAATCTGGGTGTGGAGGAGGTGCTCAGGGCGGTCGCAGCATGATGTGGGACTGCAGGTGTCAAATGCATTGCTCCTGGGTGAGATTGTCGCTCACCGGCCGGAAAGTTGTGGGAGAATTGCGGAGCAGTAACAGCCATGGGTGCGAGGCCTTCCCCAGAAGCTGGGCCGTTGTGCTGGAAGGGCGGTTCGGCATAAGACGACGCAGCCGGGTAGGGTTGCTGAGTGTGCTCGTTGGGTTGGCTGCGACCCGCATCGCCGTTGCCAAAAGTGAAGATTGCAGCGTTGTTTCCAAAAGTCTGTCCTGAGCCAGGTCCAATTGCTGTACCAGCGGGCTCAACCGGATGGTCGGGTACCGGTGCTGCCTGGATGGACGGCACGGCAGGATTCGTCGGGCGTCTCGAACCTCCATGCACTCGTTTGCCTCCGCCCCTCCGGCTTCGTGAGTTCACCCGTCGACTAGTACTCCGACCGTACGGAATGCTGCCGTGCGTTTCCAAATCTTTACCGCCAGTTAGTAGGGACCTAAAAGATAAACCCCGATGGGAGTCCAGAGAGTACTTACTATCGACGATTTTCGATAGGTTTTCGCAGTCGTAGAGTTTCGTCCCGTTTCGGTACAAAATTCCCCTCATTGTTT
Source organism: Tricharina praecox (assembly GCF_024521635.1). Classification (NCBI taxonomy): domain Eukaryota; kingdom Fungi; phylum Ascomycota; class Pezizomycetes; order Pezizales; family Pyronemataceae; genus Tricharina; species Tricharina praecox. Next base: position 29,722 of record NW_026250412.1, read on the forward strand.
CTTTATCGGGGCAATTGTTTTTGAATAATAGTACAAGGTCCGTGAGTCGCTGATATCCAAGATTGGAGGCTCCGGAGGCGTGAAGCATGCTGTAGATTATGGCTTCGTCATAATGGTGTAGTTCCCGCAAGTGCCTCTTGTACGAGCCGTTTCCCAATCGCTGGCCGCAATCGGTAACTGGACACATGTAGGGCTTCAGGTGAATCCGAGAAATATGTTGCCTGTAGGTTAGATTAGTACTTGAAACTTCTATGACAACACAAAAATCGGCAGGATATTACTTCATATCTGCATTGTTTCTAAAAAAGGTGATTTCGGATTGTGGCGGGACAACCCAACGACCGATTTCATCCGTTTGCAGCTTCTCTTCGCATATGGGGCAGCAATGAATTCTGACCCGATGCTGTCTGATTGAGGCAGGAGATTTTAGAGAATGATCTTCAGCAGGAATTTGAAGGCCTAGCGGACTTACAGAAGCTCATCCGTAGTCGTGAACAGTGGATCTTCAGGACATAATGAGCAGAGTATCGCATTAGCACTGCCAGCGGAAGGCGCGTCTCCACCAGTTGACGCGTTGTCCTGGGGTGGCCCCCGTCCCGAATCCGCGCCTCCGTTGTTGGACGACTTGTGCCGCTTCGGCGGCTGTCCACCCGCTCCCGACGCCCTGTAATCACCCTTTGATCCGCTGCGCCGTGTCTCTCCTCCACGTCCGTGCTGTCGTTCGTGCTGTCGTTCGTGCTGCCCTTCGTATCCGCCGGAATGGGCTTGGGCGCCCACGGCCGGCTTCGAAAGCAGCAATGTGCTCAGATCGATCACGCGGGCAATTTCTTCGTCGCGCTTGGCTCGGTTGCTTTGCACTCGGTACTTGAGTAACTGCCAGGGAGTGAGGTCGGTCGAAACCTTTACCCAGCAATCAGCTTTTTGAGACTTCCAAGGCCCAGATCACCGGTATTGCGGGGGATAACTCACAGTGTAGGTTCCGAAGTTCACCCACACCCGAGTGCGCTCGAATGTATCGCAGTCGGGCAGCCTCTTGAGATCGCGGAGAATCTTGCTGCTTGAGCCCATTTTTGTTGACGAATCCGATGATTCGCTCCCCGATGAGCTGCGCCAATCGACGGTTCTAAGCTGTTGCTCATGGATTAGTAAATGCCCGGGGTAGGAACTCGTCTCTCCAGATCTTCTACATACACTTTCATGGCCGTATGGATCTTCATCCTCCAGACCCCTACCCCATGATTCCATCGAAGGAGTCTTCCTGAGTTCCTTGTAGGGTGGGGTGCGAGCTCTGCCAAAGGGGCCCGTCATTCTGGAAACCCCATCGGTATCTCTTTTCTGGCCATCGTCCTTGTCCATATGCGAACATCCGGAGTCACGATCGAGTTTGAGAGTGACGGAATACAAGACGCTCTGCGCTGCGAGTAGCCGCCCGTCTCTGATAAGACCGCGTAGCTCGTGGTAATGTAGAATAAACGGAGGCTGAAGACGCTTGTCGTACGGGCGGAGAACGTGTAGCTTGGAGTTATTCGTCGAGGCGGAAGTGGAACGTATCGAGTTCTATATACACAATTCGAGGAGTCAGTCAACAATAGTCGCGAGCCGGTGACATGGCTCAGCTGACCAGGCGGCCCGGCGACGGCAACGAAAATTGCACTACCGGAATCATGTTTCGGCTGCCTGAGATTCAAATAACCTTAGGCAAAGGAATGGATTCTGAAGTTCAAGTATAAACAAAATCGTAGGAACAGAGCTGATATTCAGGCGATGGTGGGCTGAAAGGTGGGGGTGGGGGGGACTGGATGGTCAGAGCTCGACGGTAGAGGAATGATGGGGAAACCCTCGGAAAAGACCTCTGTCCCTCCCCAGAGGCCCAGGTTAAATGAGGGAGTGTGATAGCTTCTGCGCACATTTTTGCGCGTTGCAAAAATTGGTGTTTTCGGCACAGATTCGTGGTCGGCACAGATATGTGCCTAGAACTGAGCGCCGGAGGGCCGGTGGAACTTATATCGTGCTCGGAAAGCCCAGTGTACAGCCTGGCGTATCTCTCACGTGCCTCCCTCATCCCAGCTGCTAGCTCAGCCCCAGGTCTGCTGCGGATGTGTTGGAATCTTCACGCAAACACTTCCATCCTTCTACTCTGGGCATAGTTCGGAGGAGATGCGCATTTCTTTTTCGTGGTTATGTAATGGCTGGGAGCGCGCAGAAGCGCGCAGCTACCTACGTGTGAGCCAGGGTGCTAGTAGAAGCACAATGCAAAGCTATTTTTGGTGGAGAGCCAATCCTCTTGATACTCCGTGGCCATTGGTAACAGTCAAGTCTGTGCGGCAATGTGCGATGTCGCAATGCCGTCGTCGAAGATCATCGACGGAAATAAGGTAAGGCTGAGGCGGCAGAGCGAAGCGGCCTGACAGCTCTCCCGCTACATCGGACCCGCGCCGGTGAGATGCATTTACGCAGCCGCTGTCATCCCGAGCCTGTTATGCAGGTATCCGCAACCCCTCTCGGGTTATGTAAACGAGTGCTACCCCCATGGTATTCTGCTCAATCTCTCGCAGGCAGAGAACCAATGTCTTCGCTTTCCACCATCGTTCAGCCTATAAATCGATGAAAACGAAATAAATCTGGCAAATACCGAAACACGCCTATTTAACACACAAGTTCACAGTTAGTGCCAGCGGAGGACCCTGCACCTACTGGAGGGGACACACCTTGCTGCCAGCTGCTGTGCCAGTTGAGCCCGTCACGATCGTCGCAACTTGGTACCGTCAATAGACTACTGCCGCGTACGTATGTGCGTTTGCATTCCCGTGATGTGTCAAGTGATGGCTCCCTCGCTGAAGCTGGCATGATACTCTTCCAACGATCGTTAGTTTCCCATCTGTTCCGTGGAGTAACACTCCGCCCACCTGTTTAGAGGAAGAGGAATGATTAGAGCCACTGTGTGGAGGAGTTGAAAGTGGCATGCACATACTTTCGCAATGCTCGGAGGGGAAGAGGAGGAGTAATAGAGCAGTTTTTTTAATATTAATAATGAGGGGCTTTTTACTGTACAACGTTCCATTCGACATCTCGTGATGCTTAACCGCGGTTTCGCAGACGGCCTCTTTGTAAACACCTTTCCGAGGCGGCGGATCGAGAAGAGAGCACACACAGAAGAAACAGGAGGTAGAGGTTGATCGATTGTGATGTGAAAGATGACCAAGAAAATGGAAGAAGAAGAAGAAGAAACCCCCGCCTCCACAGTTGACCGACCCCGCCATGCCCACCAACGTTGAAGCCCGCCAATATGGAAGCCCGCCACTGTAGAAGCCTGCTACTAAACACATTTGTTCTCTCCCGCCGACAGCTCCTGCATCACTCCATCACTCCGTCACACTTGCACTATGCGTAGATATCTACGTCACACGTTATTGAGAAACAATCAGAAAACAAAGCTTCCGCCTCCTCTAAGGATCAGACCCGGCATAGGATATCAAGTTATACGCGTATAACGTGGTTTACTATCCCCCCACGTTATACGCGGAGGTCTTCTTCCTTTCAGAGCAAAGGTTTTTCCTCCGGCCATTCACGAGAGGCATGCATGCGCCATTAGCCAAAATGTTAGTGCTCTGGCCGCTGTGCGAGACAACGACATTGACGTGGTGCGCTGGTTGGTTTGCGGATTGTTTGCTGCTGAGGGTGGTAGTGATGGGTGTACGAAGTAGCAAACGTACATGCTCCGCGAAGAACTACACCTTCTCTGACAGTTGGACCAAGGTTCGGTGACTGGTACGGTGCGGTCGGGGGTTTGATTGAGTCGGGATAGAACTATCTTCATCCCATCAACCAATGTCCTTCCTCGTCAATCCGACACCATCATCGAACCCTTGTTCCGACTGCGAAACCATGAAGAATCCGAGTGCACCCCCATGAACCGATCTCACCCTTCAATCATCAAAATCCATCTCGTGCCCATTTCTACCAATCATGCAAGAAGCAGTAATACTCCGATTTTAGTGCATGTAAGTTTCATCGAAATCTCACGGGAGATTAGGGATTGGATTGGAGAATAGAGTGCGGCTTCTTTTGGTGGTTTCTTTTGCCGCCTTCATGCTGTCAAGATGCAGGCACCATAGTACATTTTCTGATTTGATACCATCATCACAATGCATCACTGTGGCGGAGAGATGGAGGATCTGTCGGGAATGGATGAGCTGCCAGTGAGAGGAGGAAGTGAAGGAACACTCCTGTCGGCGAGGGAAATCGAATGTGGTTAGTACAATAGTGCGCATCTACGTTGGCGGGCATGGCATGGTCTTGTTCTTCCTCTCCTTCTTCTTTCTCGATCATCATCTATCGAATAGACGGCCTACCCCCATCTCCGCTCTCTCCTCTATTTACGCCTCCCTCCTCGTCAGGCCCGGAGAGGCATTGGCAAAGAGCCCTCGCAAAACCGTCACCGTCATCATTATCCAACCGCCAGACTCCCGAGTCCCGACTACTCAGCTCCTTGGTCCGTCGCGCGTTGAGAAACTACCCCGAGGTCCCACCTCGCACACCAAAAATCCCAGATACACGCACTGGTCCCGAGATTTTGCGGAAGAACCATGGGTTGCTCCCGCCTGGGCGTTGGGTCGTGCACGTATGAAGCTATGTATAACTGACACTTCCCAGGGTTCATATCGTCAGCCTTTCCGATCCGTGAGGCTTGCTGGCGCTTTTCACCACCATCGTTTGGGCTTGGAATTACAACTCTCGTCGCAATAGCCGTCGTCGCCGCCACCGACAGCCCTACATATCTAGTGCACCTTCTCCGGTTTGGCGGACGCTCCTCTGCAAGCCACCGGCTGTCACGACTCTGGCCTGAAAGGAGAGGTCCCCCGGGAGAAGATAAGAACAAGAAAGACGAAATTGGTGTTTGTACGTACCTATTCTACATACCGGAGAGAAACAGAAGCGCCCTCGCTATTGGTATCGAGCTACTGTACCAGTACGGGAGATACCCCATGCTAACTAACTACCCCGCTACTAGTGCACTCGGGAACCAATCTAGCCCAAGAATCCAAGACATATCTGCTCCAATTGCCTCCAGCTATATCGTCAGAACCACGCCGCCGCCACGTCGGGCTTAGGACAGCTTGGATACATACGGCAAGTTCCTTAGGATACCAGTACGCGTGAATCTTATTCCGTGAGGATCAAGGTGTACTAGGTATAGTGGTACGGTTACCGCCGCTTTGAAAGATCCTTAAAAATCTTATCATGCATAGGTACTCTTTTCGAGTGTGTATCCCGGGGTCTACATATGAGTAGGTACTGCAGTTGCTCGGTTCAATACGGTACTAACTATACGCTGGCCTTCGAGAAACGGGAGTCTATCATAGCTACATATTCGGTGAAGATGGCAGGATCGTCTTTGCCGTCGATTTCCGTGCCAGCCGGGGCGAATCGGCAGGCGCACATCGAATCCACTCAGGCCGTTACCGCTCACATCTGCAGTCACCGTCCCCGATTCCGGAAATCCCGCCGATTCTAGTACGGAAACCTCGATGCCACTGCGCGGATATCTCTTTCATTTAGGATATGTACATACCTCCCGGCATCGAACACGAAGGCTTGGTTCCATCGAGGAGCTACACGGGGCATAAGCAGAGCCAGTATTCTCCCCCCGTGGGCCGGATATGCACACAGGCACCGCAGCAAATGGCTCTGCCGGCTCCTTGTCTGGCTCCGAACACTGCAGGTGCTGCGCTGGAACCTGTTGACAGATATGGAAGGTGGGCGATGTTGGCATCGACAACGATAACAACTACAAGTCTACGACTCGCGCCAGCGTCCGCCACTCTGTATCCGGAAGTAATTGGTGGGTAAATACCGGCAGCAATGGGTTGGCAGCAGTGGCTATGAACTAGCACCGATGGCTGGTCACATCGCTTAACTGCCGCCGCGCCGCGTGTTCGCCAACAAACAGACCGGTCTGCGGCAGCCAACGCTAGAGAGCGATTGTCAGTTGCGGACCAGATTCCCCGCTCGGTTACGGAGGCTACATGGGGCGCTATCATGGAACTCTGAAAATCCGCACGGCTGGTGTGCACATACTCCCATGATCCTCCATGAAGAAAAAAAGAAAGACACTCGAAGCCATCTTCAACAGAAGCAATTCTGTGTGTGCAATGTGCATCAGACGGACCCCCCCCCCCCCCCCCCCGCCCCCCCGCCCCCCCCCCCCCCCCCTGCGCATCTTTTAAACCGCTTCCGCCATGTACATATGTATGTACTCTATGTACTCGGGTGTAAGGGTAAGTGGTGCGCCCCATTAAGCACCATGTGGTAGTGGTGGTGGTGCACGACTTTTTCTCACACCCGAATACAGGCCCTTCGAATGCCCCCGAACACTTACCGTACCGTGCATATTTACAATACACCTCCGCATCGTCGATGGGCGACGCCATTTCTTGGTATGTATGCATACTCGACGCATATGCGGAAGATTCTCACCATGGCTTAATGCTGTGTCGAACCGATTGGATGAGCGAGTGCAACCGCCAGCGCACTGGCTCTCGGCCATGCAGGAGCACGAGCAACGCCTACTGCGTTTAGAGTACCATCCGGGAAGGGCAATACGATTCGCTGCTACTCTACTCTATACCGGTTTTCGAAGTGGAGGAACTGCGGCGGACAGGAGTCTTCGCTTCGGCCAGAGTGGAGAGTTGGAGCGGTTCAAGAACACAACCAAGCCCAATGGGCTACTTACGTGCGGCTGGCATACCATTAGTTAGCCGGCAACCCAGCATGCGGGCTCGCAGGAGACGCCATCCCGACAGACATCCATCATGGAGAATCCGGATTCCTCCATCGTCCTGCCTGCCTGCAGGTTACCGGAAGTCCGCGCTGTGGGTCTCCCCCATGTACGCCGTGCGTCTCTGCTGCGTCTCTCCGCTTTTTGACATGCACCACATGCATCCGACTTCTGTGTTGGAACTTGGAACTTGGAGGTGGCTTTTAGACAGGGGGAGGAGTGGCCGACGATCTCACAGTGCATCACCGATTTCGCTCACAGGGTGAGAGACGCACGCAAGTACTCACTCGCTCCCGGTTGCCTTGTGCGCCCCACTCGTCCGGCGTCGCTGTTGGGTCGTGCTTGCACCGCGCTCGCCGCTCGCTAATTGCCGGCAATGGGCTGAAGCTGATTACGTACTTGTACGGTTGTGGTGGTTAGGGTTTTGAGTTCGAAGGCTGGCATAGGTATACCGGTACTACATACATATTCCTCTTCGTACGAAGGTAGGCACCTGGAGAGGCCCGATTTCATTCGGAGCCGAGATGGATGCACAATCGTGCTGGGCACATGGACGTGATACATAGGCACTGCAACTTTCAGTGCATGAAGCATTCTCCGAACCAGTCGTCTTCCGTCCAGGATTGCCGTCCGAGCATGGTTACATCGGCAAGTTCCACAGTCTCCAGAGTCCAGCGTCGCGGTACCGGATGCTCACCACTAGGACATATCTGCACTTTCATCGGGTCCCCTTTCATCTCGTCCCTCCTCGGAGCTTCCACGTGTATCTGTATTACCAGCGAGCCAACCATGGAAACGGCGCTATGTATGTATGAATGGATTCTTGTGTGTAGCTGGATGGTTAGGATTCAGCTGTCCACGTAGAACCGATACCGGTAACTACTACTTGGGTAAGTACTCTATGTACTTGCATAGTTACACTCAGCAGTAGCGCCACCATCACAATACACCCCCAGTCCACTCTACTACTCTTGTTATCCTTCCATCCACCCAGAAACGCCGCTCCCGACACCACTACTACGATCCCCTCGTCCTCCCCCCGTCCTCCCCGCAGTCTACGGCCGGTCCCTCAGCGACCGGGCGAGGGATAAATAGGTAGCATCCCTCGCCGTTTCTGGGTGCGGACGGCCCCACAAAGCTTGTTCGACTCCAACAACACTCCAAAAAAAACATCGAAAATCTTCACGATGGCTACCGTGAACGCCCCAAGTGCCAACATCGAGGTCGACCCGAAAGTGGTGAGTAGCCGGACACATCGCAGTGGACATTCGAGTGAAATCCGGGAGCTGATACCGTTGCGCAGTACGAGAATGACGACTCCGACTATGGCTCCGCCGGCTACGACACTAGCTCGACATCCCTCTCGTCCTCCGTGCACGAATACATCTTCGAGAACGGTAGCTCTTCCCATTGTCACATCCTCCCCCCTCCTCGCTGACACCGTCTTTCCTTTTTCCACTTAGGCCGTCGCTACCATGCCTACTTCGGAGAAGACAAGAACCTGCTGCCCACTGACGAGAAGGAGCAGGACCGGATGGACCTGCACAACGAGATCCTGCTGCGACTGTTCGACGGGAAACTGCACAAGTCGCCGTTGAAAGACCCACAGCGCATCCTCGATGTTGGCACAGGAACCGGAATCTGGGCGATCGATATGGCCGATCGGTATCCCATGGCGGAGGTTATCGGAATCGACCTGAGGCATGTCTAAAATCGAAGTCGGAGTCGGAAACATGTATGGGAACCGTACTGACGTGCTCTCCCTTCCCTTTCCGCCATACAGTCCGATCCAACCAAGTTGGGTACCCCCGAACTGCAAGTTCACCATGGACGATGCCGAGAAACCCTGGACATACGCCGATAACACCTTCGATTTTATCCATTTCCGAAATGTCGCCCAGGCTATCTCCAACTGGCCGGCCGTGATGGCGGAAGCGTACCGCTGCCTTAAGCCCGGCGGATATATCGAGATGGCGGACACGAACGGTACCCCCCGCACCGGAAAATCACTTTACGCATGATTAACTAACGTCTATTCTCACAGTCGACATCTTGTGTGACGACGGCACCATGAAGCCCGATAATCCCGCCAAAGTGTACTGCGACATCCTCAACACCGCGCTGGACAAGATTGGCAAACCCACGACGCGAGAGGGCGACATCGACAAGCTGCTCACCAACGCCGGCCTCGAGGGCCTACACACCTTTGCCGTGCGGCATCCATGGGGTCCGTGGGCGAAGGACAAGCGGCTGAAGGAGGTCGGCGTCATGATGCTGCTGCAGGGGCAGACCGCTTTCCCTTCATACGGATTGGCGGCACTGACGAGAATCTTGGGTTACGACGTCGCGAAGGCCCAGAAGATTTGTAACGACGGATACCAGGCGACGAGGAATAAGAATACCCACATGTATTCCGTTCAGTAAGGCTTCCTTCCTGTCCTCCCACTGAGTTTTTTTTCTCTTTCTTTCGAGGCGAAAGCTAACGACAACCTTGCAGCTACGTTGGATACGCGCAGAAGCCGCTGAAGAACTGATGAGCGGGCGCTGATGGAGATGAAGGATCGGAAGTGACTACTCGCGTGGGTTTGTGTTTGGGCTGGGCTGCGGTACATTCATCGAAGCCTTTTTCTTTCCTTATTCTTTATTCTTTTTTATGTTCTTCTTCTGTAATAGGTAATGAAGACACGGACTTTGTATTGACTGAATTGGCCGATTGGCCCAGAGAGCGTATTGGCCCACATCCCCCGCCCCCGCACCACCGCTACTGCTGCAGTGCAACTGCAGTGCCATCGCCCAATCGAAATCCGCATAGGGGATATAGTACCAAATCCTCCAAGCGGCGATTAGCTAGCGGCGAGTAAGTAAAGACTGGGGGCCGGCAGAAGATAGCACCGTACGTATCTCCTCAAATCCCCCGGCTGGGGATATGTACCAACGATATGTATGCACACGGCCAACCACCCACCCACCTATTATAGTATCCAGACGCACGCTCAGTTCCGGCCCCCACCCTCCCACACACACTCGACATGCATGCACGCACGCACGAGTCCCGGATGATGGATCATGGATCCTGCACCTCAGTCTTCAGCGAGCGGCTCGCGGCAAGCGGTAGTACATACGCACTCTGGAATCTGGATGGATGCGTCTCCGCCGCTACCAGTATGTACGGTACAAAAATATATATTCTGCGGCGGCGGCGGTGCGTCCGTAGACCGTATGCCATCGCAGCCGAGACCCCCCGCTCGCGTGCCCTCCCAAGTCCGGGAGTCCCCAGTGATCTCGCGACTACCTAGTTCCGTATCCCGATGGCCACGCCCGTTAACGGGTACTGCGAGGCCGATCTCGGGGGCGAGGGAGAGGGCGATCGAGAGCGGAGGGCTGTTGTCTCGGCTGTGCGGCCGGATATGTGCGCGGTGCGCGTCGTCTCGGAAGACTGGGGCCGGTGAGGTATCGTGGGGCCGATGCGCACTGAGGTGTGGTGGGGTCCGCGAGGAGGAGGAGGAGGGGGAGTGGGTGGAAGCGGTCGGGGATGAGGGGGGGGGAGGGGGGAGGGGGGGCGGCGAGTGATCGATGCGTGCAGATCGCACGTGCACACGAGCGGGCGGGCGGGTATCACGAGTGCCGCTCGTTGAAGTATCCTCGTAGATATGGGGGACACCTACTGTCACTTTGTAAACATCAAATTCATGTCTCCAGCACGGAAAAAACCCCCGCGTGGTCTAGTGGTCGGTCTAGGCCTCGCAATCGGCGAGGGGAGTTGAGGGAACGTTCTGACTTCCACCCAGGTAACTGACCTTTGTATTCAGCTCTTGTGGGTTTCCAAGCCATCCAATGGGGTGGGGAAGGTTTCTGTTTTTATTTTTCACAAGTTTTGGCTGGGCGGAGGTAGCATTAGGTGGATATCACTCGGCGGTATCACGTGTTATTCCCTTTGATGGACTTGATCATCGATGGAAGGGAGGAAGCAAAACGGATAGATGGCGAGTGACACAACTCACCCTACAGGGGGGGTAAGTAGATATACAGATGGATCAGGATTGGAAGATGTGTATGTTTTCTCCACCTCCGGTGCGTGGGCGACGTTGTGGCGGAGTGATGGAGTACATAGTACCTACAATGGCGGTGGGATATGTAGAGTAGGTAGTCTACGGTGCTTTAGTATCCGCGCTCAACCTATTTACTGAGAGTCTGAATAGGTACCGCCACGGCTTGATCAAGCCCCGCACTACTAGTTGGGCTCCTCGTCCGCCGCCGAGATACACCATATACTGCTACTAGTAGTAGTACGGTGTACCTGCTATGATCCACTATTAACCTTCCTTCGCTTAATCACCCGCCTGCTGCCGCCAAACGTCCGTCGATCATCGCTTCGGAAAACGCCTGCTTCCAGACAAGCACTGATTCGATCATAGTTAAGCCAGATCTCAGACACAAACGTACATATCACGTATCTGGTTAAACCATGTCAGATTACGGCGTCCGGAGAACATGAAGGATCTCTCCTCATTTCCGTTATAAGGAGATGGAGAAGTTTCAAGGAGCTCTGTTTTTGAAGGGTCAAGGGCTCGGTCATGCGAACTGTATCTGGGGGTGGAGATGTGTGGTCTCGCCGAAGGGTCTATCTCTCAATGGCACACATATTCTGTATATTTAGAAGGGCACGGGCCCGTAGTAAACGAAGAAGCCGACGTCATCCTCACGCACAGCGGCCAGAGCAACAAAATTTGGCCAATGGCGCATGCATGCCTCAACTGCATGCATGGCCGGAGGAAAGACCTTCGCTCTGAAAGGAAGAAGACCTCCGCGCATAATGTGGAGGGATAGTAAACCACGTTATACGCGCATAACTTAGGGCGGTAGTAGACCGAGTTATACCTTCTTTAGTTTTGTTGTTTTCTCGTCCGATACCGCCTGTAGCCCTGTTTCGGAGGCATGGGCCTTGGCCATGCATGCGGCATGTCTCTCATACATGACATGCATGGCCAGGAGGAAAGACCTTTGCTCTCTCACAGCAAAGGAAGAAGACTTCCACATATAACTTGAGAGGGTAATAAACCAAGTTATACTTTCTTATTTTTTTTCTTCCTCGTCAACACGAAACCGTCTGTCACCCAGTTTCGGAGAGGCCATCCAACGGGAGCAAGTCGGCTCTCACCCGACTTGGACCCCCGGAGGAAGGGGGAAAGAACTTTGCCGGCAGCAGAAGAGAAAACCCCGTCCTTGGATCTTTTCTGCTCAGCCTCGAGGGTTGGATCCGTCTATGGGTGCAACAGTCTACTTTGTAGACCAGCTGCACGGATCCCTCAGTTCCTCGCTATTACGGCTGAGCAGGTTAGCTCTGTAAGGTTATCCTAGAAGTAAGAAATGGGGGGGGGGGGGGATGACGTATCTTGAGGTTTGATCCCGAGATCAGGTGGAAGGAAGGAAGGGAGCGAGGAAGGCGAATGAAGGAAGGAAGGCGAATGAAGGAAGGAAGGAAGCTGTGGTAGTTGTAAAGAGAAGGAGAGAATGAGGAGCAGAAGAGGGGGTTTTTATAAGTGATTTAGGAGCCGCGAGGTTCCAAGCCAGTTTTTGCCGCGGCTGGAGGGCTAGCTAGACCTTACCAAGACTTGCTCATCCGATGTGAAGAGCGAGCACAAGTGACGACCTAATCGCTGGAGACGGGTCGATCACCTCGCGCGCCGAACAAGTCACAAGAGCTCGGCTTGATCCTCCGCTCCCCCTCAGTTAACCATTCCTAGGTTGCAAGTATTTATCCGAGTCATCCGTGGAATGGAGGGTGCCTACGGAGTGATTTCGCAACGAGATTCCACGTCGCGTCTGCAGCAAACGAGTGACAAACTATGCAGCGCAGCAGCAGCCATCGCGCGGCCGACCCTTGGAATGGCTCTTGGATGCTCTTGTTGGCGACCGTATTACCAACCTCGGGAGCCACGCACTACTGATGATGGGGCCGGGACTTGCCATGCATCAGCGCTTATCACGACTAAGCTCTCGTGCGGAGGCCCGAGGGCAGTGATCAGTCGCGTGGTGTCCTACTCTAGTTTTCGCTCGCCCCCCCCCTCCGGGCCCTCCCCCCCCCCCCCCCCCCCCCCGCGACTCTACACGTGGCGGGAGTGATAAGATCACCGCACGCCTAACTACTAGCATTGTCTGAGTTCGTGATTTCAAAACCGCTGTGTCACCGCGAAGTTCGCGATGAGCGAGTGAGCAGGCGCGCACTGAGGAACCGAGATTCTAGATTCGAAAAACTACCGTTGGGCGGACGAGCTGGTTCAACAGCTGAAGCTGAGGCTGGAGCTGGTAGATTACCCGTCGATAGTTCCAGCTTCCGTCGAAAAGGTACTGTAGACCCCGCTCTGGGCCCATCCGGCCCATCCGGATTGTGAATTTATGATCCACGCAGTACCGCCGTGTGGGATACGTGAGCTGCATGCTTACTCTTCACAGCTGACAGATAATGAATTGTACATCGCTCTAGATCTCGCTCGGTTTTGGAGAGCAGGAATAATATTGGTAAGCTTGCTATGGCTTGCTGTGGCTTGATGATGTGATATTGAACGAGAATCGCAATAACCAGCGATGGCGAGGTGCATCGGGCTTATTCATGCTAACTATTACAATTCAGTCCTTTCTCGAATCTCGTGATCGACCGTCGGTCCGTTGCTGGCTCGCATGGACTCAACGATCCACGATCAACTATCACCCGAACCAAACGTGGAATTAGATTATCGGAAGTAGAATCAAATGAAATCCCTAGAATATAAAGGTACCGACGTATTGTATGGATCAGAAAAACCCCACCTAGAGCCACAGCTCATATTTCCAAATTCCTTCAGGCGGTTGGGATACCGGTATCGCCGCATCGGCCAGTTGATCTCCTGTTACCATAACACTTCTCCGCGCGTTTCCAGCCGCAGCCTGCGGAAGATTTCTATGATACCGGTACGCTTGTTACGGGGGGGGACTGGTACGGGAGCGGGCTTTGGCGCAGCATCGCAGGGCTAGATTGCCGCACACTAACGGGTGGGGGGGGGAGGGGGGGGGAAATCATTTTATTGACGTGTCTATAGACCTAAGTAGATCACGACGTCCATACTAAAGAGATCCACCGCCGCGAGACTAGCTAATCGGGGTCTCTCGCCTGCCCGTGAGAGAGAAGTACACTATTCAATAAAAAAACAAAAGAAAAGAAAGTTAACTCCAACCAATTCACACCTTCCGCACCCGCTGCTCCCGGCCGCACACTAACTTCACACGTGTCAACCGTTAGCTTTGGCGGGGTGCCGTACGGCGCGGGCCAGCAGAGCGGGACGACGGAGTGTGCTTTCATAAGATATGGAATCTGCATTCCCTCGTGTATTTCTCGCCGCATCTCTACGCTCCCGATAGATATCCCAACTCCCAATCCGCAACGCAACCCAACACCAACCCAACCCCACGATAACAAAAATGATCGAACCAGCGCCTGAAGAAAACTGCAACCCAGCGAAGATAAAGAAATGGACAATGACATGGAAGAAAGAAAGAAAACGAAAAAGAAACACTGATCAGACCGAGTTATAGTTCATCTTCCCCTTCATCCGTCGGTACGCAAACAGGCCGATGATCTTGTCCATCCACAGGGCTGCGGCGGGTTAGCGAGGGTACGGGGAGGGGAAGTGGTGGGGGAGCTTACTGATAAACATGACAATACACACGACGGGGATAGGCCACGGGCTCGCGATGAAGTCATCATACATGAGAGGGTCCGCCTTAATCCTCTCGAGCAGACAGAAGGTGATACCGACGACGAATCGGAGGGTGACGGCGATGTAATCCCAGACGTCCTTCTTCCTGCGGACGAAGAGGCCGAACAGCCCCAGCATGAAGAAGATGCACCCGAACGCGGTAAAGAAGTATGTAAACACGAAGCGGTAGACGGCCGTGATGTCCTTTGAGGGATCGTAGTCGGGCGAGAACGGGTCAAGGAACGTCTGCTCGGTCTTGGCCTTCGGCACCTTGATCCCGTAGAACTCGGCGTATCCGCGGAACAGGTCCGTCGTCACGTGGCCCAGCGTTGTCTGGTTCTCGACCGACCAGCTGTCGATCGGAAGGTCCCGCAGATACGGGATCTCGTCCACCAAGAGGTAGTACTGCTTCAGGATCGTCTTCGACGTCTCGTCGTGGTACAGGTACTCCACGTACTTGTCGATAATGTCGAGCGTTTGGTTCTTGAGTGCATCGCGGCTCAGCGTGCCGACGTTGTTGAATTCGCGGGAAATCACGTGCTGCGCCTGTAGGTAACTCCAGTAGGTCGTCCACTGCCGCAGCCCTTCGACGGCGAGCACGATCGACAGGTGGTATGGAAAGTGAAGCACCGCCCAGAACTGCTGTCGGATGGTGCCGTAGTGGACGCCTCGCGGGGTGTAGTCGAAGTAGAACATGTAGAGCATATACTAGTTTTCCCGTCAGCAGTCAACCCCCCCACAGTGCACACTCCCGGAACAACCAGGGGATACTCACAATCACCATCACCGCAGCACCGACGATGCAGAAGATACTCGCGCTCCATCCGCGGCCGTACGCTGATCCCTTTTCGACCACGTTCACGGCCTTGAGCATGACGATGATGCCCTCGCCGATGACGATGAGCGTCAGGAGTCCCATGCGCTCGACGAGATGCGTCATCTTGAAACTAACAACTTTCCACACCGCCGACGTCACTAGCACGGCGATAACCTCGACCGCGATCACGATGAACATGGCGATGTAGGCGCGGGGCTGTGTGCCGTTGCGGAACACGAAAAAGAGCTGTTACGGAGACTGTCAGTCACTCCAGTCCTATGTCTATGGTGAGGGGGCTCATACACCGAGGTAAACGGCACCAGCGATAAACATCATTGCGCTGTGCAGGATCAACGGCAACATCCCCTTGTTGACCCTCCGGGCATACCCGGCGGCGACACCATACTGGATACCCAGTGTGAACCTCGACGCCATGAGGGTGATGGCCATGAACTGCAAGTTCGCAACGGTGCTGGGAAGCGTGGTATCCATAGGATTCCAGTTGGTCGAGACCGACGCGAACCCGATCATGACGGCGAAGTGGATGGCCTTCATGCATCGCTCGTAGACGGAGTCGACAGAGAAGCGGATGTCGTACAGCGTGGTCTGCAGCCACGAGAACCACAAGATGATGAAGAAGAAGATGTACGAGATTAGAGCTGCGCGGAGACACCATCTGTCAGTTAGGGCGGTCCCACCGAGCAACTTGGAGCCCACGAGCTTGCGGGGGGTTCAACTGACTGTTGTAATCGGTCATGTAATGCACGGAAGTGATGGTGGTCAGATTGGCAACGAAGAACAGATCGTAGAACAGCTCTCCGGAGGTGGCCTCTTCGGCCTCAATCTCCTCGTAGAGGATCTC
The DNA here is from genome assembly GCF_024521635.1 of Tricharina praecox. Lineage (NCBI taxonomy): Eukaryota > Fungi > Ascomycota > Pezizomycetes > Pezizales > Pyronemataceae > Tricharina > Tricharina praecox. The sequence goes on from NW_026250412.1 coordinate 45,912, forward strand.
GTCTTTCTCGGCCACATTCGACACGTTCTGCACCTTTGTGGGGCCTGCTGCCTCCTCCGTGGTCCGCAGCGGCTTGTGTACGTGCTCGTCATGGTTCGTGTGGAAGAAGTGGGTGAGAGGACTCGCGATCCACGGAAGGAGCTGGCCTTGCCGCTGCTTCAGGCGCTGTCTAGAGAACGGTGAGTGACTGGCTGGCTGGTGGTTTCGAAGGTCGAACTTACTGCGCGCCAGCCTTGGGCGTGGGCTTTTGACCGAATGTCATTGCCATTGTAGGACGTCTCATTGCCATTGTAGGGCGTGTTGTGCTCGGAGTTGCTGCTGTAGATGCTGACTCTGCCCCGCTGGTGGGATCGACTGTGTGAACGGGCTGGCTGGCTGAATACTCGGCGGGGAGATGAACTCGGTCTTATAATTCCTTCCCCGTCGTCAAAGTAAAGCAAAGCGGAGTAGCCCGAAAGATTTCGGCAGACAGCTGTGGGGTGGTTACTCCTAGGCACCTGTGTTGTGTCGAGCTAGCAGCTTCACCGGTGGGGTCGATGCCAGTACACACATACAGGTTGGGGCTTGTCTCTAATTCAGCGCAGTCAGCACGATTACATCCCGGTGTCGCGCCAATGTAATATCGGTTTTGTCAGGCCTAGTCTGGTCTCGTCTGGCGGCCGTCGTGGTGGTGGTGATGGTTCCCTGAGGAAAGTCGTTTCAATCCGAGCTAGTCAACTGTTAACCAACTACCAGTAATAGTAGCAGATGTCCACGCTAGTTAGCCATGCAACTTATCACAGGTCCCAGCAGGTCTCATATGTACCGTAGCTATCTTACTTACATATTCGTTTACCTTGAATAAAGTCGACGGGGTGAAAGGTAGGCACATGGCGTTCTGTCATTGGTGACGGACCGACGGGCGTGGATTTGTTGTTGGCGGGGTTTTCGCGCGTCACTCCCTGTGAATATTCCCCTCCAATATGCTTTTCCGGCGAGCTCAGGGTCTCACTTTTCCCCGCTCCATTTCGGCAGTGCGAGACCAGCCCTCCAAAAGATAGAATTCGACTGTGAATGGCAATTGTTCATCTCTGGTGAGTCATGTCTCTCAGTTCTAACTAACTACCCTGTGTAGAATAGTAGAGTGGAGTACTCGGCAACTCAGCCCTGCCGACCGGGATTCGGCAAAACGACATTCGAAACAGAAATCCCCAAAGGACATACAAACCCAACAGCCAACCCCAGCATTACACCTGCCACTTCTCTAAGCCCTGGGACCAATTGACCATGCCAATCACGCAGCGGGTATAAACAGATAGAGTACAATATACCTACATAAACTATATGCAGTACCGGCATCATATGCCGCCCTCAGAATTGTAGATTCCTACTAGCAGTTAGTTTCCTACATACAGCCCTACATACCCAGCTGAAAGCCCTAAAATAGCGCACCCGTCGTGGAGTCGTGGATCGTGGTCTGTCGGGAACCGAGCCCTACAGCACTGCCCAGCCCGTTGCCCGCAGATGTTCTCTATGGTGCCGGACACTTTAACGGGCTAGCGTCTTGGTATATCCAATGGAGGTGGGCCCGCCAAGATGTCGAGTGCGAACATATGATCCCACCAAAACCTATGGCGGTAAACCAATATTTCAGCCAGTTTTTGTTCGATTAACTTGACTTTGGTTCGTCCTATTGGGCTACTCACCACCACTTCAGCCGTGCCCTCGTAGACCCACTTTTTTCTTCCGTGTGTATAAGTTGTTTGGGTACTCATCAATTTCACTCGATCTGTACTAATATGGCTAGCGTCACGTTTAATAGGGTCTAGCGTATGTCCAATGGCATACCCCCCTCACACAAAATACCCGACTTTTCAAGTCCCACTCCTCTCCACCAACCACCAATAATTTAATTTTGAAACCGTAGAACCGTTCTAGAAATACTACTCTATCATTCTACGGTTCCAAATAAATTCTTTTTGTTGTGGTGGAGAGGAGTAGCGGTCGGCGCTGGGGGTCATTTTTCGTCCCTCGCTTGCCCGTTAAAGCGTCCGGCACCATACATCACCCCCGCCCCCAGCCATCGTGACAATTAACCTCCCCGGCACTGGTAGGCACAGGTAGGTACCCTATTCTCCCTCGGTGAGAAAACTCAAATCCGTCATACATACGGTAGGAATGCTCGCTCGCACGCTCGCTCGCGGCTAACGATCCATGCACGGGCAGGCCGCAGGCAGCAGCAGGAGAGCTGCAGCCGTGTAATTACAATTCAGTTTCAACCGGCGGCGGTCGATGGCGCAGACACGAATGCTACCGGCCCATATACAATAGCACTTCGCGACGGCTCGGCGTACTCTACATAAGTAAGAAACTTTTGTCACTGGGGGTCGGCGGTCGGCGGTCGCGACTCGCGCATGATCTTGGCCGTCATCGCTTGGCGGGTGTAATCCGCTTCTATCATAGGTAGTAGGTACGCTACGTTACGTCCGTGCGTGCATTTTCACTCGCCCACTCGAGCGAATGCTGAGTTTGACTGAGTGGCTGACTGGTTGCTTGATTGACTAAATGCGCCGCTGCGGCACTGCGGCGCTGCGGGGTAGTATTTGGAGTATTATCGGGCTATTTTCGGCGGGCGGGCGTCGCGCGGGAGTGGGGCGTCGGCAACCGAACTGAGATTTAGAGATTCGGAGATCGAGAGCTGAGAATCTGAGATCGAGAGCTGAAGAAGAAAGAAAGGAAGAAAGAAAGAAGAAAGACAGAGTTCGCCCGTCGCTTACCTCACATAAATCGCTTTCGAAGTGCAAAAACAACGCCACCAATTGCGTGCTACGTTGCTATGCACACCCACAGCCGACCAATTGGTGATGATGATAATAATGATGATGAGGAAACAAGCTTTTTATTTTGAGCCGGGGGCATGCCGCGTGCGTTCCTCCTGCCGTGCGACGGGCTCCCCCAAATACGGTACTTACTATACATACGCGGTGCAGTTGAATCTCAAGGCCGTCGCGACGGGTGGATAAATGCCGTGATCAGTAAACGGAATACGGAATACGGTATGCACATATCTACTCGTACGGAGCTTTTCAGTGAGCGCAGATGCTCGCGCGGCCGCCGGCGGCCTGACATCAGCGTTGCGCTGGCACTGTGGTGGTGGTCGTGGTGGTGGTCGTGTTCGTGGCTCCAGGTGCCCCCCGCATCCTGTTTGATCGATCGAAAGCTCGCGACCAGAAAAGATCATTAATTCAGATTCGGCTTCAGATTCAGCTGAAGTCGACGACCGTGTTGCGGTATACGCTGCAACAACGTGCGCTACTACTACTACTAGTAGTACTACTAGTAATAGTAGTACGATGGTAGGTACTAGGTACTCGCTCCTCGGTGATCTGCAGGTTGCTGCCTATTCGTGCATATTCCCTATGGCTGACCGGAAACCAGCGGCCAGCCAGCGCTGTTACAGGTGTACCGTAATAACTATATCTACATACTCTATTCCTTTCGACACTCAGGTGTCTGGTTGGATACCGTATTTAGCGTGAGGACATGGCTGCTTATGTACATACCGTGCGGTACATTATCGGTACATAACGACTGGAGACTGGAGTCTCGGGGGGGCCGGCGGGGACGCTTCAACGTTCTTCGTCCTCGCCCTCGTGAGTCGTGCCGGCTTCTGCAGTACCGCAAGTCTGCAACCCTCTCCCGGCCGGTTCTGCGTCGTCGCTGCTGAGTGTGTTCTTATCAAACACACAATTTCAAAAGCATGCGCGCCAGACCCTGACCAGCGACCGCCGATTGGTCTGTAGTCGGTGATCGGTGGCGTCCGGAAGCGAGTGGAGTGGAGTTGAGTGGCTGTGCGCCCCCCAGTCGGGTTATCGGACTATCGGGCCTCCCCTGCCAGCTTACCCCCGCCAAAACATCTTGGCCTCTGCACTGCGATTCAGCCCTAAGCTTGGCGGCTTGGCCTTCAGCTGTGCCGGTGCAACTTTCATTTCCCGTGGCTTGGTCGGGAGTCGGGTGGGGGCTTGGAGTGCATTGAGTGGCGTTCATCCCTGCCTCGCTGCTCCCCTGCAGAATACCTTATGTACTGAACAATATGTAGAAGCGCCACGACGTATTTTGTGCAGAAGATTGTGCAGAAGACCAGAAGTTCAGCAGTCTTGGCAACAACTTCAGCTTCAACTTACACGATTATATCTTCTGGCGCATGCAGTCCGGCAAACGCCAGTTCCTTGGCGGCTCTGTCCGTGATGTCTACATATGCGATGGCCATCGATGATCGGATCGGGCCGAATCTTCGGGGTCGACAGGCGTGGTGCACGGGGGAGGGAGGGATCATGCCTCGCTCGGCTTGCCGGTTGAATGCTGGATGCGGGTGATATTGGGATTCGGGATTCGGGATCCCGGCCCATCCGTTCTGCGCGGATCGTACAGTAAAGGCCTTCTTCCTTCGTCGTGGCTACCGACTTGGTCTCAGGTACCCGCTTTCTTCTCAGGTACCCGCTTTCTTCGTTCTTCTTCGACCAGGCCCTCGAAGTCTCTACCCGACTACCTACACGTAACCGACGGCCCGACAGACGCCACGATCTATATACCGGTAGGTCGCTGGTATTGCGACTGAACAAACGAAATCGACGAATGCATAGCATAATGACGCAGCGCAGGAATGGAGACTCTGTGCCTTCTACATAGAAGAGGGATTATCGCTTCAAGGAACAGGTAGGAACATGAGCACTCAGCACTAACGAGGTTTGTTGGTCTGTTTGTCTGTAGATCTAGTAAAGGCCGAGAGAGAATACTATATAGTTTATTGACATAGCCTTACTATGATAGTTACTAGACTATGGCGAACAAAACTGCATACCCAACCATGCCTGCCTGTTGTATGCCAGTACTCTGACGGGGAGCGAGCTGGGAAGGGCCATCGGCACGTGACGGGCTGACACTGCACGTGAGGAGGCTGGAGGAGGCTGGAGGAGGCTTGCGGTATGATGGATGGCTGGAGTCCACACCGAGAACGAATCTGTTTCTGGCAGCGCTCGCAGACAGCTACACACGGTGGTTTCCGAGCGGGAGATAGACGGAGAGCATTTTTCTGATCACATCACACTTTCGTTGAGTCCGGCAGTGCCGTGCATCACTTACCGCACTGTCGCCGCTGTCGACGGTCGAGGTAATGTGAAGATGATAGCGGGACTGCGACATAGCGAGCGTCAGTACTACTACGCATAGCTAGGCGAATCGGCGGCTCTCTCGCAAGCTTTTGAAGCACAAATCACAATTCAAAGAGCAAGCCCTAACGAGTGATCAGCGAACAGGAAGACCCGAAGAAGCCGACGCTAGCGTATGAGAGTCTTAGCGCCGCCAACAAAACCCTACTTCCTCGACACCTTCCTCTACATCTTCCTCTCTTCCTCTACATCTTCCTCCCTTCTTCCTCCCTTCCTCTCATCTTTTTGAAAAAACACTAACATACCATCAACACAACAATATCATCAGCCCCCGGTGGCCTAACTTGAAGAACTTCTGGATCCTTCAGCAATGCATCGATCAAGTACGCTTCGCGACAGCTTCCTCGCGCCACCTGGGGATTTCGCCGTTGGCCCATTCACTAAAATGTTGGGGGTCACGGCTCCCCAGGTGGCTACAGACTACGCATCAGCTGTTCTCCGACAGAGGATATCCGATCCTCGCACCAGCGTCGCTGCTGGTGCCGGCGCTTGAGTCGGAGAACCTCGAGCCGTGGAAGAAGATCAGGTCTGCGGGTTTCCCCGCAGAGTCCTGACCATCAGCACTGCTGTGCTGTTGTTTCCCGGCTGAGTGAGTATTTCCCTCCGATTCAACAGTACTCTTGTGGTGTGGTGGCCGACTTCGAACGAACGAAAACTAACGTCAAGAAGGAGTTACTCGAGAGAGTATAGACACTGTTCGTGCCGGGTCGCGGTAAGAACCTGCACACCACCATGAGGCATCTGATGATGATATGGTCGCTGACTGCTAGAAGCTAGTAGGATAATAGAGCGTACCCGTGGCCTGCGGGCCGAGCTTCGTGCCCATAGCCTTCACATCAAAGCAACCACTGCACTCAATCCCGACTCAAGCGAAACATAAAAATATGATGAAGATACCGCTCTTCAGAACCTTCGAACGCATCAAAAAGGTTGCCAAGAAGGCAGCAAGGGCGTCGGTGCTTTTCGTGCCGAAGCGTGGTATGTACTATCTGCTCACCACTCACCATTCGGCATTTAATCATGGTCGCTGACTGCTAGAAGCTGGTCGGATGCCGAAGGGCACTCGCAGCCTGTGGGCTGACTCGCGTGAGCGAGACCAGATGGATGGTGCGTCTCTCGAGACGCATATGGGATGGTAGGGAGTACTAGTACTCCTATCAAAGCGGGTCTTGGTGAAGCTAGTGAGGAGAAGGGTGCTTCTCCTGACAAACTACTTCCACGTAAGCATCCTCGAAACACGAACCTCGGCAGTGGAGACACCAATCGCTGACATGAGTACTCATAGCATGAGCGACTACATTCTAGTCGCGGCCCTTGAAGAAAGCTTTTTACTTGAAAGCTTTTTTTTTGGCTTAATGATAGTTTTTTCCTTGCTGCTTGCAGCGAATAATGTTGTTTCTTTGGCTGCTGGCGAGAGGATGAAATTGTTCGTTTACGAGCTTGCTCTCTTCGGTTGCGCTGCTTGGCTTCACGGCAGTGCTTCATTGTTGAATTCACTTCACTCCCTACAGCCGGTATTAGTGATTCAAGAAGATATTTTTACACAGCCTACTATGTCATGAACTAGATAATCTTAAGGCTTCTTGATCTGCAGCCGATATCGGCATCGTCATCGATCCGACGTGCTGTCGCCAGCACTCGCCAGTGTCGTAATATGTCACTCGTTACTTAGTCGCTTACGCGGTCATGGCGGCGGGAAGCACTGGCCACCTACCACCCCTCTTTTCTGTCTTCCCTCGAGGCTTTCACAATCCAGTCTATACACAATAACAATACTTATTCACACATTCCAACAGCCAGTCCGCCGGAAGGAGCGAGTGCCGCCAGAACCGAGACCCTCAGCCTACAGGTCGGCTCTATGAAAATCACAGATTGCACCCCGGAAGCTATTCGTACACTTCGAAGGTTGCTTCTCCTCGCTTTGGATATTCGTGCATTTCGTCATACTAATAATACAGATTGTATGTACGAGTTCCTGTCCCCGTATGCACATCCCCGCTGCTTCCTATCTACCTATCTCAACAGCGAGTTGATATACGCCATCCCCTCCCTCCTATACGTATCCTCCTCAGTGTAGCTCCTATCCGCGCGGAGCACCAAATTCCTGGGGCGCTCATTCCTATACCTCGGCCAAGCCGCCTCCTCCGCCGGCCTCCCATCGACCACGAACGCGACCCACAACCTCGCCATCTTCCTGGCGAGTGCATTGACCGCGGTACCATTCCCAAGACTCGCCGTGGGATCCGCAAACACGAACGGCACTTCGGCGCCGTGGCCAATGCCAACCTTTTCGGTGCTGTTGGGCGGCGGCGTGTCGAAGCGGTACGAGAATACGGCGGAGTACTTTGCGGCGGCTTGCGCGAGCTGCCGCCGTGGTGCGTCCATCGTTAGGTCCCCCGCCATGGAGGAGTACCGCTTGTATTGCGCGCCGAGAGCGGGGAACGTCCGGCTTCCGGTGCCGTATGGACTGCCGACGATGGGGTCGTCAGGGTAGAAGGTTAGGAGCTTGCTGGCCTGTACGGGGGTAAGGACCCAGCGTTTGGAGGCTGCGCGGGTGGCGGGTCAGTGTTGCCCCCATGTAGGTCTGTGGGAGGGGGGGGGATACAAATCAATTGCGCCACGGCATCGGCATCACTGTTCACCCCCGAAACGCCGAACGACGTACCCTCGTCCGTGTTGGAGCCGAGGAGAAGAGGGACTTTGATGAACCGTCCGGCATTCGTACCCGCCGAGCCCCAGCCGCCAATCATGTCGCCATCCACCGCAGCAAACCATTCCACGCCCACGTTGAGTGCCGGGTAGAGCGTTGCGTATGGGAGGTTGCGGAGGCAGTCGAGGGTGTCAATGGCGTCGGCACAGCTGGGGATTGTGTCAGCAGTCGCGGCAAGACAGGGAGAAAGAAGGTGACGAACCCCGTAGCGGCGGTGACGCGGTTGTAGATTGGTTGGTACCAGCGGGTGTCGTTGAGTGGTGGGCCTACCGCGGTTCCGGATTGCAGGATGGCTAACGCAAGATCAGCATCGCCATCTTCACTCATGGCAGCTCGGAAGTGTACACACCTCCGCGAAACAGTCCATCATCCCTTCCGCCATACGCGAGCAAGTGGTTTCCAATACTATACGCACCCGCCGACTATTTCTTCCGTCAGTTTCCCGCAACCTCCACCGGTGTTCCTGCGGAGCCGCCAACTGAACTGACCTCTCCCCATATGGTAACCTTCTTAGGATCTCCTCCAAAGGCGTGGATATACTTCTGAATCCACTGCAGCGCTACCCTCTGGTCCTTCAAGCCAAGATTCGCGTTTCCGGAGTTCTACTCTCCGTCAGCTCCGCGCAAACCGCCGCATTCCCCCACCCACGGCAAAGCCCTCAGCACCTACCTGGACCTCCTGCGAATACAAGAACCCGAACCCCGCGGTCCTATAATTAATACTCACGCCGATCATAGGCTTCCCCATCTCAACACTCTGCTGTACGATATGGCTGAGGTTATATTTCAGATCTGCGGCGCTGCCCTGCTGCCAGCCTCCACCATAGATCCACACAGCCACGGGCAGGGGACCATTCTCGCCTGTGGGGCGGACGACGTTAAGGTTCAAGCAGTCCTCGCCCAGTGTGATGATCCCCGCGGTTACCTGCTCGGTCGTCGCCGAGCCGTAGGCGGGACAGGAGGTGCCGTAGGTTCGCGCGGAGACACGGCCGGTGCCTGGGACGAGCAGACGGGACGGCGTGAAGCGCACCGGCTGCGAGGCGTATGGAACGCCCAGGAAGGCTTCTTGGTCGAAGGAGGGGATGTGAACGCCTTCGTAGACGGTGTTGGAGCCGGAGAGGCGCACGGATGGCGCTGCTGCCACAACGGCGGTGGCGGCGGCGGCGAGTACAACTGTGAGGACGGAGATGGAGGACTTCATCATCGGCGCTCGTGATGCATTGAGTTCAGGTTCGAGTTGGAGCTGGAAATCCGGGGAAGCTGGGGAATCTGGGGAATCTGGGGTAATCAAGGTTAAGGTTATCTCATGTCGCCTGCTGAAACTCGGTAAATGACAGGTCCTCGGCCGGGATTTGTCCGGGGAAATAACCATGGATTGATCCGGGGTAATTGACATCTCGGCTAGAGTGGGATTATATCCATGTCGAGCTCTGGCTATGTACCTAGATGAATTTACCTTTTCCGAAGCGATATGAAAGCGATGGTGATGGCATAGTATGCAGAGATCTAGACCGATGGCAGCCAGGCAGCGTCGGTTACGGAACGCAGGATCTGCGACGCGCGGCTGCTATGTACTTGAAATTGGAATGCGGGGGACCTGGCATGTTCGGTCGATCGCCATCAGCAGCGAGATCTTTCATAAATCCCCGAAGTTGATTGCAACTCGTGCTATCTCGTGCCTACATACTGCAATGGAGACGAAGCGCCCTAGACCATTTCGGTACGGTCTAGAGTGCTTGACACATTCTCCCACAGAGTGTCATTTTTTTTTCCATTCATCTCTTATTGTGTGTGATCTTCCTTGCTTAGATTCATACACACGCAATCCGTGTAAGCCACAACCAAGTTCATTGCAGTGACCTCTCTTCCCGACAGTGTCTCTTATCATCCCGTCAAATTCGCATGTGAAAATCGAGTGCTCTGCCATAGAACTCGTCACATGCTAGATAAAGCGAGTGATTGACCATGCACCGATCTCCGTAACGACACACTGACGTAAGTCACCCACCCGCTATCGAACATCATGACGTCGACGGCATCCACGACCGCGATCATACCGACCGCCACAGCCCGACCGCCGTATATAAATTATACCTGTTCATCAACCGTTCCATTCATCAACTGCACTCACTTCTGAAACTCACCACCCAATTACCACTCCCACATCACACACGCACACACAGAATGTCCACCTCATCAACCAACCACCAAAACTCCGCCATCCGCGGCGGCGCCGGCGCAACGCGTACTCCAGCCAATACCGTGACCGATCCTGACTCGAAGACGTCGACCGGGGTTCTGGGAGGGATGTTTTCGAGCGAAAAGCCGGTGCGTGTCTCCGAGTGTGTAAGGGAGTAATGATGGAGATGGGATGGGATCGAGCTGATTTGTGATGTGCGTATAGGGCGCGCCGAAACGGCCGGATAACGACGACGCTTCGAAAAATACGTCCGGGCCGGGACTGCTCGGAAATCTCGCGTCAGGTATCAGGGATCAGCTGGGGGCTTCGAAGTAGTGCTGGGGGACACATGGGGGAGACGCTCGTCGGTCGGTGCTGTAAGATACAAGTGTACTATATATTTCTGAATGAATCCAGTCTTCATCATCCTTACGGACCGTGTCTGTTTCGACCTGAACACTCAGCTGTTGTGCAAACTAATCCCTGGACAGACCCGTCGCTAATCCCCCTTCCTCCGTGCAAGTTGCTAGGATACTGACATGATGTCATGGATGCGTCTTCATCTCTACCTCAACTGAGGAGCGTGTCTGGTGCAGGACGAAAGGCTGCTACCTCACCGGCCATTAATACCTATCACAATAATTGCCGCCATCCAACGGTTAAACGCCAAAACTGCAGGTCCGGATACGCATTCAAAGGGATATGTCGCGCTCGCAGCTTGAACCGAGAATCCATGGAAAGGTGCGCACCAGGTGCTATATGATCAACCGCTGATCTCTTCAGTGATAGATCTCCCCAAGACGTATTTACGCTCACATCACGAATGGTACCTTTCGCAGGAACATGGCGTGGCATACTAACAAACCCGTACGCTTTGCAGATGGGATTCACTCTAGAAGTTTCACGGGCAGCTCTCGAATCTTCCAACCAAATCAATTACTCCCTCGCCTTCCACTCAGCGGCACCATTTCCTCGCCACCGAGCGGACTCCTCCTGCCTTCCGTCTGGCGACTACCACTCTCCAACTCTCTTGTCGCAAAGCCTCTCTGCCTCCCCCTCGGCTTCCTCACATATGCTTCGACCACAGTCCCGGTATCCCCACTATTCTCGGCGTCCCGCGACAGATACCCGGCCAACCGCCGTATCCCCGGGATAACCCGCAGCGACGGCAAAGACCCCGCCATCAGCGCGAACGAGAACTCGACGTTCATCCAGATCCCGCTCTTCGCTACCGAGTACGTAAAGTCCACCTCGTCCTTGGTGTACGCCAGCGTCGTGAAGCGGATCAGCGAGGCAGCGCAGGCGATGGTTCCTGGTGGTGGGTGTTAGCCGGCCGTTACGAATTAGCGGAGGCGGGTGGGGACAAACCAAGTCCGAACAATCCAATCAACGGAATCCTTTCCCTTAGCGGGACTTTCAGCCTCCACAGCGGGCGCAACGGGAGGACGAGGATGATCGCGTCCGTCACGAACATCACGACGGCCTGATAGACGGTGATGGCAAACAAGGTGTTTTTGCCCAAACACCTGGCGCCCTCGACCGGCTCCCACATGGCGCGCACGGGCGAGCACTGGAATGTCAACGGGAGCTGCCCGGTGATCGTGAACACCACGAGGAACACTACCAGTCCTCGCCCGGTCTTTTGGATGATGGCATCAGGGAAGTGCCGCATCAGGAAGACGAGGAGGCTGATCTTCACCGAGAGCGCGACGTAGAGGTAGCTACAGAGCGCGGCGAAGTAGATCTGCTGGTGCACGTGGTTAGTTAGGGTAGTGCGGGTGATGGTGGGTGGGATGTGCGGGTGAGAACTTTGAACAGTGTCTGCAGAGTCCTGGAGGAGACGTTCCATAGATGCTCGCCTACGCCGTGGTAGGTGGTGGCGATGGTGAGGGCCGCGAATAGCGAGTTCATTATCTACATACGGAGGGACGGTCAGCTTCGTCGACGATAGTCTGGGTGGGGAGGAATAGGCACCATTGCGATAATTACCATCACATCATCGATGCCGAATCTGTGCACCACGAAATACCGTACAACCAGCTATACTTGGCGCAAGCGGTCAGCACCCCCCTTCTACAGCGGCCCGCTCGAACGAACGCAAGTCCTACATACCCTCATAGAACATATGACGAAAGCCATCGCGGCCACTACCGCAATCGCCACACGCGTCTCCGTCAAGATATCATCTTGCGGCAGCGGCAGCTGCCGGCCCTCCACTTGATGAACGCGAATGTCGTGCTCGGTAGGAGGTAGGTACATTACAGTGGGTAGCCGGAGGGTGATCTGATGGCCAGAGTGATGTCGACCGACGACGACGCCGCCATGGACGGAGCTGCGAGAGTGCTGTGGGAACGAAATTCCGCAGGCACCCTTCTAGTGAAAACCGATCGCCCTCAGCAATCCGTTTACGTATAGGTAGTAGAGTACCTAGCCGACACCCTCCCCCCCCCCCCCCCCCCCCCCCCCCCCACCCCCGAGAAATGATAAATCCAAGGGGTCGGGTGGCAACCCGCATTCTTCAGGCAGGGTTGATCGGGTGTGAAGATTATAATTTATATGGCGAGGTTGTTATAGCCGCCGTAAAGGCCAAAACAGGGTACTGGGCCGGCCGGTGGTCCGTGCGAGCCGATCCGCGACATGACTGGCTCTGGCGGGTCTCACTTCCAGCTAGCGGCCACGCCAGCGGTGGAAATGATGGTCTCGTGGGGGAAGCGGGGAGCCATCGGGAGGCGCATGGTCTAATATTCCGCCGCAACTTATGTACAAACACGGGTGTCCGAGCCGCTGGGCCGCATGAGCATGTCGAGCTTCACATGCCGAAAGCTGGAACCGATGGCAAACTCCGCAATGCGCAGCGACAAGAGCTGAGGGGCTCATAATACATGCCCTCCGATGCCAACCCCAGGCCGCGGGGTCGATTGGAACGACGCATCGCGGACGTCCGTCAGGTACCTATTCGATTTCCCGGGGAAAAATAGACGTGAAACATGAGATCAGATGCCCGCTAGACGACGACGACGACCACGACCACGACCACGAAGCGATCAGAGATTCAGAGGTGCTCCTGTCCGGATCATCCGCCTGGCCTCGGGGAAGCGGATTGGATTGGATTGAGAATTCGGAGGAAAGGAAATCGATACTCTACATATGATTTGCCTACATACAAAGTGATGCCGCCTACAGCGCTCGTGCACGGACGTTAGCCCCCACTCCGCGTGTCTCATCTCACAGTGATGGCCAAACGTCCATACCCAATCATGCCCGTCCCAATCCAGGGAGTTGGCGCAAGCGAAAAAAGCTTCGCCGAGTTCGAGCGAATACGACGACTACTAGTAGTACTAGTACATAGAGTATGATGCGGTTTGTCGGTTGTGCCGTCAACCGTCCTCCGCAACGAGGACCTTGGGGGAAAGGTCGGCCCAGTTCGACGTCTGTCCGGCCCGGCGGATTCGCAACTTCATATGTTCTAGAATTGATCCCCAATTGCGGTTGAGGATCAGCATCATTCACCACTTGTTGTCACATGCTCCTACACCCCCCCTTGTCTGGCAGTACCTGACTCGCCCCCGAACCACAAAAAAACATTCTCGTCACAATCCATCGCGCATCTACTAGAGAGTAGTCCATAGAATATAGAGTACCTAGAATCAACTTCTAATTTCCACAAAGACAGGCTCGGACGATGAGTGGCGGATATCGCAACCACTGCGCAGTGCGCAGAGCAGTCTGTTCAGAGCCGAAGCCTGAAGGACCAAACGCGCATATTACGGTAGTCGCTCTCAACCCACTCTAAAATACCAATCCGTGCGCATATCGGGACCTAAAGCGCAGGGGGAGGTGAACGGAATCCTCCACGCCCCGGTCCTTCGGAATAATAGTGCGGTGCGGCTGACATTTATAGCCTACGGGATCACTCGCTGTTCACGTGACGGCCTATCGATCCTATGACACGTTGGTCGTGCGGAGGCCCAAATCCAACGGTATGGCACAGCTTCATGGAACATTTCAGAGCGGTACTCATGCTCACTGTACTGCTCCTGACGTTTTGACGGAATGCGCACCATAGGTACCTAGCCGAATAGTCCACGGAGTGGATCATCAAATATCACGCACTATACACGGAGTAACGGAATGATAAACGACGACGCCAACATGGGCTGCAGATCAAAGAGCCTCGAGACTATCTAGTTTATGGTATAGTAGGCTGTGTACTATGTAGAAATATCTTCTTGGTTTGTATGTAATCACTACTACCGGCTGGAGGGAGTAGAGTGAAGTCAACAATCACGCACTGCCGTGAAGCTAAGAAGCGCAACCGAACAGACCAAGCTCGCCAACGAACAATTTCATCCTCTCGCTAGCAGCGAAAGAGACAAAATTATTCGCTGCAAGCAGCAAGGAAAAAACTATCATTAAGCCAAAAAAAAGCTTTCAAAAAGCTTTCTTTGAGGGCCTCGACTATATAGTCGAATAGTTCCCCTCCGGACGACCAACAAACGTTGGAATCTGTATAACCAACCTGTCAGCGGATGTGACCAGCTTCGGGAACTTGGAAGCTCCGTCTCGATGGGAGTAGTACTCACTACCATATCATGGTCTTCCGGCAATGATCGCTCATGCTATGAGTACGCGATGACGACTGAATACTATTTGCACGCCGGGAGGTGACGAGATGGTAAACACAGTTTGGTGGCTTTCCGCCGAAGGCAATACGGCAACGGAGTGTCACGCGATTGGATCGTGCAGAAAAACAGACCCCCAGTTTCACATTCAAATACTAAAACGATTCCCGTAACCCAAGTGTAATATTTCCCCAACGCCAACGCAAATCCCTTGTCCAAAGTATAAAATTTCCCAAACGCCAACGCAAATCCTTTGTCCAAAATATAAAATTTCCCAACCGCCAATGTAACTCTCTTGCTCAGAGGATAGGATGTCCTAGTAGTACTACTTCATGGTATGATGGATTCAAGATGTTGTAAGCTATGACCACGTTCGCCGGTTTCTAGGTCTGCCCCGATGACTCGTTGGCGGTTGTCCATTGTTTATGTCGCCCAGGACTCTCGTTTGGACTACATGCTCACAGTCAGTTCAAGCTGCTGAAGAAGGACGTAATTTGCCTTACCATGAAACTGCGGTGTAGGCGTGATTGCTGGACCCGCAAGCTGGCGGTTCGTGAGACGTCTGCGCCTCGGGGCACGATCATCGGGGGTAGCCGTATCGGCCGCACGAGCTGCGAACGCCATCCACCGTTGTACAGCGGCATTGTCGGTTCGCTCGGGATTGCTTGCAGATGCAAGCTCGGGGGCTGTTGCATTCGTGAGGGTGTTCTCCACGGGACTGGTTGGGTCGGGCCGCGAGTCCTCATGTCAGCGATTGGTGTCTCCACTGCCGAGGTTCGTGTTTCGAGGATGCTTACGTGGAAGTAGTTTGTCAGGAGAAGCACCCTTCTCCTCACTAGCTTCACCAAGACCCGCTTTGATAGGAGTACTAGTACTCCCTACCATCCCATATGCGTCTCGAGAGACGCACCATCCATCTGGTCTCGCTCACGCGAGTCAGCCCACAGGCTGCGAGTTCCCTTCGGCATCCGACCAGCTTCTAGCAGTCAGCGACCATGATTAAATGCCGAATGGTGAGTGGTGAGCAGATAGTACATACCACGCTTCGGCACGAAAAGCACCGACGCCCTTGCTGCCTTCTTGGCAACCTTTTTGATGCGTTCGAAGGTTCTGAAGAGCGGTATCTTCATCATATTTTTATGTTTCGCTTGAGTCGGGATTGAGTGCGGTGGTTGCTTTGATGTGAAGGCTATGGGCACGAAGCTCGGCCCGCAGGCCACGGGTACGCTCTATTATCCTACTAGCTTCTAGCAGTCAGCGACCATATCATCATCATCAGATGCCTCATGGTGGTGTGCAGGTTCTTACCGCGACCCGGCACGAACAGTGTCTATACTCTCTCGAGTAACTCCTTCTTGACGTTAGTTTTCGTTCGTTCGAAGTCGGCCACCACACCACAAGAGTACTGTTGAATCGGAGGGAAATACTCACTCAGCCGGGAAACAACAGCACAGCAGTGCTGATGGTCAGGACTCTGCGGGGAAACCCGCAGACCTGATCTTCTTCCACGGCTCGAGGTTCTCCGACTCAAGCGCCGGCACCAGCAGCGACGCTGGTGCGAGGATCGGATATCCTCTGTCGGAGAACAGCTGATGCGTAGTCTGTAGCCACCTGGGGAGCCGTGACCCCCAACATTTTAGTGAATGGGCCAACGGCGAAATCCCCAGGTGGCGCGAGGAAGCTGTCGCGAAGCGTACTTGATCGATGCATTGCTGAAGGATCCAGAAGTTCTTCAAGTTAGGCCACCGGGGGCTGATGATATTGTTGTGTTGATGGTATGTTAGTGTTTTTTCAAAAAGATGAGAGGAAGGGAGGAAGAAGGGAGGAAGATGTAGAGGAAGAGAGGAAGATGTAGAGGAAGGTGTCGAGGAAGTAGGGTTTTGTTGGCGGCGCTAAGACTCTCATACGCTAGCGTCGGCTTCTTCGGGTCTTCCTGTTCGCTGATCACTCGTTAGGGCTTGCTCTTTGAATTGTGATTTGTGCTTCAAAAGCTTGCGAGAGAGCCGCCGATTCGCCTAGCTATGCGTAGTAGTACTGACGCTCGCTATGTCGCAGTCCCGCTAGCGTCGGCTTCATTAGGTGCGCCAGTTCGCCGATCCACTGGCAAAAGGACCACACGTGCTTACGGTAATCGCTCTCAACCCACTCTAAATACAAATCCTTGCCCATATCGGGACCTAAAGTGCAGGGCGAGGTGAACGGAATTCTCCATGCACTATAGTAGTCCTTTGGTACAATTGCGCAGACGGCGAGGCCGACATGTAGATATACAGCCTACGGGATCACTCGCTGTTAACGTGATGGCGTGTCGATACCCACCATGCCGCGTTAGTCGTGCAGAGGCCGAAATCCAATGGTATGGCGCAGCTTCATGGAGCACCTCCGTGCAATACTCATGCTCGCTGCACTGCGCCTGACGTTTTGACGAAATGCGCACCGCCGCATAGGTAGCCGAACTGTCCACGGAACGAATCTTTGTATAGATATCACTCACTATGCACGGAGTAACGGAAATTAATCTCATTCCAGAATCACACAGAGCTGACATTCCTGCTCGAAAACTAATGGATAGTACTTGTTGGAGATGTCATTCTTGTCACCCAACCCAACCTCGTAGAATTCATTCTCCCGTAGAATTATCAACAGCGAGTGACATTCAATGAACAGGACAGGACAGCTAATCGTCTAGGCCACAAGCATGGCCGGCCAGATACAGTATATGTGATGTATCATGTATTCCCCACAGCAAAGTGAGTGTATGAGGACGATATCCAATGGTTTGAGGCATCTTAGGCAATCCTATTTCCGCTAAGGTACACACAGAAAAACGCAGAATCCCTCATCCTCCACCGTAAACCGTAAACCGCAAGCTACCCAGCCCCTAATCCGCTAGTGTGAATTGCAGCATGTCGCATTCGTAGTTGTCGGTTCCGGTGGATGCATCGCGAAATACCCGCTGTAGGTAACGACATGTATTTCGAGTCTGGGAGGGCCAATAAGCGATATGGGAGACACGCGGGAAGGGGGAGTGCCTACCTGTGTTGCGAATTTATTCTGGAGCGCACATAACAAGAGCTTAGAGGGGGACCGGCCACGCCCCCTCTCCCCCAGCCGACAGCCGGAAAGTTGAAACCAGCCGACCCTGGGACCGATGAACACAAACTAACAAGCAAAGCAGCCATGCAGAAAGAAAATGAAATCAAAAGAGAGTATGTGCGTGAGGATGTTTTGGGTGACATCAGGGTTGGCGAGTGATACTCAGAAGTTGGTGGAAATATTGGAGAGGCGGCTGTCCCATACGTGCATCGGGGGTTCCATTTCCTGCACGTACCCTTCCGTGAACGTAGTGTCGGTACCTTCCGTTGGTGGATTATTCTTCTTGCCCTTCAATTTGGCCGCGAGCTTTTCCACCGCCATGTTGAAACGGATACGCCAGCTCTTCCTCCTGCCCACAGCGAGCTTTCCAGCGGCCCTCTTGAAGAGCAGACGCCAGTCCCTTTTCTCCGAAGAACCACGCGACTGACCCTGACCGACCACCCTCTTCCTCCCAGCGAGGACGCGGGCGAGGGCCTCGTCAATATCGACCTCCTCCCTGACGAGGCCCTCAAAGACGGTGTAGACGTAGTCATCCGTGGAATGACCCGTAGCGAGCAATCCGACCAGGAGCCAATTGTTGGCCCTAGTAAGCGTGCAGACAACGCATGTCTTACAGTCTAGGAGCTCGCGCACCTGTGCGAGGATGTGGGCGACGACGGGGTACGCGAACTCGTTGGCGATGTTCGGCAGCGCTTGCAGCGCGCACTTGACGAGCTGGTAGGAGTCCCCGTGAATGACGCAGGGACCTTCTCTGGGCTTAATGGGAGAGTCCAGGAAGATCGCGTTCCCCATCGGGCTGAGGGTGTGCCGGTGGACACCCCCGCCGTCGCGCGTGGTCGATGCGGGCTCCTCCATCAGGTGGAGCGCGCCGTCGGGGGAGGCCGTGGAGAGCCGGCGGAGTGGGAAGGGGTGCCGGGGCGGCAGCGAGTCCTTGGGTGGGCTGGGTGTGGTCGGTCTGTGGTTCAATGACCGCATGGTGAATACTATGTGGTTGTTTTGGAGTAGAAGGTGGTTTGGAAGCGGTGAGTGGATCTGGGTGGTGAGGTGGTGAGGTGGTGAGTGGATTGAGGTGGTGAGGTATTGAGGTGAGAAGGCGAGAAGGTGAAGAGGTGAGGGGGATAGGGTGCGCGAGGGCTTTTCGGAAAACAGCAAGATCTCAGGAGCGAACGCCGAAAACACATTTTCACGAGTGCGAACTTGTGAACGACCACATAAACACTTGATATTCATGGATGCGATTGAAAGACTTGATTAATTGATTACAATGTACTATTGTCACACTTGAATGCTCTTAACTCCAGAGTACAAATTGTGACGTTTGGATCTTAGGCAACAGGTTCACTTGAAGATATGTTGTCGGAGTGAGGAACCGGCGCGGGACGGGGTATTCTCTGTTACTAAAGGAAGGAGTACAAGTTCTGAGAGGAATAGACTGTGTCGAGATGGTCACGGGGCAACCCGGGAGTGGGTGCCAATTTCAGCATCTGAACCTATTGTGTACAGTACAACTGCGAAGAACAAAGCCAGAATAGCCGAGAACATATTTTCGAGATAGCTGCAAGAACAACTCTGAGTAAATTTCCCCCTCAGCGGGGCTTCATAAACTATCTCCGTATCTAAATCTTTGACGTTCCGCTCACCACCCTTTTCTTGACTTCCCGGTACGCCTGCGGCCACACGCCAGACTTCCCCGGCGCCATGATCCCGTTCGGGTCCAGCGCATCCTTCAGCGTCTCGTTCAGCTTCATGAGCGCGTTGTCGTTCCAGTTGTACGTGCCGGCGATCTAGAAGTTGTCAGTAACAATCGCTAGCAGTGGGTGAAGGGGAACAAACCTGGTCCATCAACGCCAGATGCGTCCTGTACTCTCCATACCCAGCATCGGCACAGTCCTGGACCATCAAGTTCAGCATCTTGTACGCGCGCTTCTTCTCCTCCTCATTCGTGCGATCAAAGACGAGGCAGACGATATGGTGGAGTTCGCGCATGCCGACTGTGAACGTGCCGATGTAGTCGAAGCCAAACTCATCGCAGCGGTCCTTAGCCAGCTTGTACTGCCTATCGGCGTGGTCGCCCGACACCGGCGAGATCGGGCTGAAGAAGAACGCGGAGCCGTTCGGGACAAAGTTGGTCCACTCCAGCTCGGTGAACGTGGGCAGCCCCCGCAGCGTGCCCTCACGGATGTGCAGCACCGATTTCTCCGGCGGCACGTCGGAGGGGAAGTGGAATGTTGCGCCGGGGATCTTGCTGAACGCGCCCTTGATCGCCGCCCAGAATACGTCCCGTACCGCCTCCGGCCCGTACAGCGCGCCGTAGAAGGACCAACGCCCAATCTTGGTTGTCGATTTGGCAACGGCGTTGTCGATCTCGGCGGATGTCAGAGGCTTGCCGGTCAATGAGTAGTCTTTGCGCGGCCCGCCGACGGCGAGGTCGAGAGTAGCACTGCGGATCGAGGGCGTGTTTTGTAGGATTCCAGCGATCCGGAGAGGACGGATGATCTCGATGGCGGGGTGGAGGTCTTCGTCCTTCTGGAAGCTGATCATGAAGGCTTGGTAGCCGCCGGGGTCGGGCATCTGGGGAGTGTTAGGTTAGTCTCGGAATGGAGGCGAATCTGGGGCGGGGGAACACGTACAAGCCAGACACCCATCTTAGTCACGATACCATAGTTACTCTGTGTAAAGATTCCGTCGTGGAATGGGCCGAAGCCGTAGGGGAAGAGTTGCCAGGTGTTGGCACTTCCCGTCGGCTGGTTCTTGTCGGGCAGAGCGCCCATACCAGTACGGACAACCTAGTATCAGAGAATCAGTTTCGGAGCTCCATCGTGCAGCACGGGTTCCAAGCTCTTACCTCTCCGTTCGGCAGAACAACCTCCATACCGCAGTGGGTCCCGAAGTGATCACCTATCATCACAGGTGAGTACGCATTCCCGCGCAATACAAGACCAGTATGAACTTACCGTATGGTGTATATCCCACACCTCGATCGAGCGTATTCCCAAGCACACTCCCGCCGCCCAGATCGGGCGAATCAACCCACAGCTTCATCCCACGCCTCTGGATCTCTTCGTACAAGCCCAAGAACGTGACTCCCGGCTCGATGAGCGCAAAAGCATTGGGCTCGTTCAAGTCGAGGACCTTATTCATCCTGGCGCCGAGATCCACAACCGCTGAACCTCGCACCCTTGGCGCGGCCCCGCCGTATCCAAAGTTCCGTCCGATGCTAGTCGGCCAGATGGGCAGGCGGTGCTTGTTTGCGAGCTTGACGATGGCCTGCACATCCTCGGTAGAGCCTGGCCGAAGCACGGCAGACGCGACAAGCTCGTCCTGCCCGAGGATGTGGAAGGGATCGTGGGTCTTCGGAGGATCGTAGTAGGATTTGTCGTCGAGGGAGGCGGTGCTGACGATTTCGACGTTCTCGGGACCGAGGAGGGCGCGCAGTTCGGTGAAAGCCGCGCCCAGAGTGTCTTGGGTGTGGTGTGGGGGGAGAGCGCAGTTCTTGAGCTCAGCGGAGAAGGACATGATTGTGACGAGAGCTGTAGCAGGCTGGAGGTGTCAACTCAGGTTGGGAACTGAACTGGTGGTGGGATAGCTACCTTGTTTTGGGGGAGCTTTTATATATATCGAGTCGACACCGGTGAAGCCTGCGCATTTCCGCCATGCAACGCGAAGACAGGGAGCCGTATCACACCGTCACTGAGATGCCCCATCATCAGTGTTCCCGAATTAGACTCGACATCGGAGATCCTGGCTTCCGGTTTATTCAGCATCCATGGTGTCTGTCCTCTCCTTAGTTCCCATCTTTCGATCCCGTTGCAGAAAATCCTCTCAACATTCGCCAGCTGACCTGAAAAGCGTACGCTCGGGCTTCTTCTCCACTGAACACGTTTTGCGGGGAGAATCAAGCTATCGTGTACGTCCAGGTTTCCGAAACCTCCAGTGGCGGTGGTGGGGGGAGAGAGTTGAGCTACAAGGCATCCATTGAGCGGAATACC
Source organism: Tricharina praecox (assembly GCF_024521635.1). Lineage (NCBI taxonomy): Eukaryota > Fungi > Ascomycota > Pezizomycetes > Pezizales > Pyronemataceae > Tricharina > Tricharina praecox. Next base: position 67,714 of record NW_026250412.1, read on the forward strand.
ATGAGCATTCGCGATTCTTTCCCGGAAACAACGTAACGACTTCGCCTGGATATCCGTATCATAATGAGGTCAGGCCTGTCACTGTCAGCCTGTCACTTTCGAACGCCTTGCGGCCCCGATAGTGCTTTTCCAACGCCTTGCTCATGAATTGATAGGTACCTTATCCATCACAACGCCTTGCTGAAGTGACAAGGCTTTACCGGGATCCTGAATTTCCAATTTCGAAACAGATCTCCGTTCGACGTTGGTAAGCAGCACGAACGAGTTTGGGTCGCCGTCTCTGTAGCTTCATCCGGACGCATTGTCAGCACTGGTCTGATCTCACAACGGGCGCGCGTCGGATGCGGGGATAACCAGGTCCGAAACAACCAGTGCGACGATCATTCATGGTGGGGGTGGGGAACTTGGAAGGAGCCGACGCCTCGCCTCGCCTGAGTCGCCTCGCTTCTGCACCGGCTGCGACTGTCGGCTACGCTGCGGGTTTGCTTAGTCTGCTTAGTCTATGTACCCCGCACAATGCTAATACAGCCGGGGGTGGGGGGAGGGGGAGGCGACAACGAACCCTATTCCATCTATCACGACGGAGATCCGAGTCGACTGCGCGCGTTCCACACTCCCGCACTTGGGGAGAGGCGAATGCTATTTCACGCCGCGCCACTAGCGGGCGCACCCCTGATGTCGCGGCTATGTCCTAAGCGGCGGCAATTCCGCCGTCCGAACGTCACTTACTGCCGTCCGATTCCCTCCATCGCCTTCTCTGGACGACGCATGTTGATAGAGAGCTACTGGGCATTATGTCCGAGAAGAAATGAGGTTTCATCACATGCCTTCTCGAGTTGGGGCAGCGGAGGAAGAAGTTCATCATGGACATGGAAAAGGAGCGGAGGTAAACGGCGGATGAGATGACAGGACCTGGAATCTTGAGAGGAAGTATGGATTCAGAACTTCTAATCAAAAATTTCCAGCAGCTATGCTATTCAGTATTTACATACACACTTATGTTTATACAAAATCTTCTTCTGGTCGGGTATTTATCTTCCTTCAATTCTAGTATTTCTTCGATGACCGAGTCTGCAGCCTATTCAACACGATTCCCTCCAAGGCATTTCACACCAGGAGAAAATAGCCAACATTACACCGGCGGTGATGTGCGCGGAATGGAGTACCATATCATTATCGGCCTGTCTTCCTTCACTGGGAGACCAAGGTTCTCAATTTAAAGCCGGTACATGTGCCAGCACTGCTAGGTATGTCGCAGCTACACAGCTTATAGTTCATCCTTCTTGAGTTTGTGCTGGTTTTTGAGGTGAGCGTACGCATGGTAGATCTGTCGGTACGGGATTGATTTTCCACCTGTTTTATTAGCACGTATGAGCAGAAACCAGGGGGAGGGGAAGGGGGAGGAGTTTAAGGGGTGACCTACAGAAATAGCAAACCCAATGCCGTGCGTCTCCTTCGTGTTTGTTGTGCACGTCGGGACGGTTTATTAGCCAGCCGTAGTACCATTGATTAGCGAAGCGCATACCCGGCGCGAACAGCAGCGGCCGCCTGACAATCGGCCACCACAGTGATTTCGCTATGGGATGTGTACGGAGCTCGCCCCTTGGCGTACCCCATGCCGGTGGTATGGGTGTGTCCCATACGTCCGGGTCGGCGCCAGGTGGCGCCGGCTGGCGTTGGGCTTTTGCCCATTGTTGGTCAGCAATCGGGGCGTTGGCCGGCGGTGCAAGGGCAGCAGGAGCAGCAGGAGGAGCTGGAGGCGCTGGATTGACGAATGGGTTATGACCCTGCTGCGGCTGGGCTGGATTCGGTCCTTGGTTTTGGTTCCCGCCCTGCTCTTGCTGCGCAGTAATCATACTGTCGATCGCAGTCCGCATCCCCTGCACCGTGCCCAGCAGCACAAGTATTGCGTCAGTATCGGCAGCACCCACAGGCAGCTTCTCCCTGAGTCTCATCACCCTCAAGTTGTACTCTGCAATCCGGGCCGACAGGTATTCAATTCCTTGTCCCGTGCCTGACGACCGTAATTCAGGGTTTTCCGGGACGGGTAAATTCTGCATCGGATTTTTCTCCGGCGGCTGTCGCGGGTTCTGCGGTCGTCGGTACGATGGTGGAATTTGGTAGCCCGGTGGAAGTGGAGGATGGCCGGCTGGTGGATTTTGCGGGGGCTTCGTTACGCAACCACCAGTTTGCCTCTCGCGGCCAGCACGACCCCTACGGCCTCTGCGCCCTCTGCCTCGTGTACTCGTGGAAGGGGCTTCGACTTCTGGGCCGGCACCGGACGGACCGCCATCATCCGTCGGGAAATCGAACAGACTGTCTAAATTCACCTGGCCTGAATCCGGGGCAGGATATCCACCGATGTCACACATGTTTCCGCCTGGCAGAGGATTGCCGTACTGGTCCAAGTTCTGTTCACCGATGTCACCCATGTTTCCGCCTGGCAGAGGATTGCCGTACTGGTCCAAGTTCTCGAAAATGTTGCCTGGCATGCCACCACCCAGGTCCGGGAGCTGTCCACCCACGTCACCCGGGTTTCCGTCTGGCATAGGAATCTCCAACCCCCGGAAGAGGTGTTCGAAGTCATCCATATTAAATACGTCGCCTGGCGCAGGCGTGCCGCCTTGCTGGTTCAGGGTAGGGTCGAAAGCGGGGTTACCATCCACAGGTTCCCCTTCCGGTCTGAAGTAATTTCCGCCTGGAGAGCCATAGCCTGGGCCCGTCGGGGGGACATAGACAGCCTCGGGGTTGGGTATACCGGGGTTTGGTGGTGGTTCCAAAAGCGCTGGGTCGATGTATTGGGGGCCCTGGGAGCCGCCAAAATCTTGGAGGAGTGGGATCAGATGTTCCGGCTGTGGGGCGAGGATTGGCTGAGACTCACCGGGTTGCTGTGGATTCGGAGCAAATATGGGAGGGTAAACCCCCGGAGGAGCGGGATCGTTGTTTTCCTGGGTAGCAGCATTACCCGACGGTGATTGCATAGCCATGTAATTGAATGGCGGTTGGATGTTTTTCTGTGGCCATAATCTCTGCTGGAGAATTTCATCTGGCCACAATTCCGCAGCCAAAGCGACCGCCGCGTCGCCGCCGGTGTCGGCAGGCGCATTGGCGGGCGCATCGGCGGGCGCATTTTTATGAGATGTGGGATCGTTCCGGACCATCTCATTGATATAGTCTATGTTGTCTGCCGCAAGAAGTCCGGCTTGATAGAAGCGCTCGAGAATGGTCGTGGGTTCGGGTGCAGGCGTTTCTTGGTCGTCCATTATTCGAACAGTATAAAACAATTAGCTCTTCGGATTCGGCCGGGTAGAGGGGGAGATTGGATATTTTCTCCTTTTGCGGGAGCTCAATCGCCTTCTTTTGTGGTAGGGCGGATTAGACTGAGTGATGGTTGGTGGTATCTCGCAAGGTGAGAACCGTTAGATCTCCGAGGGATTACGGATCCTTGGATGCGGCCGAAAGTAAACCGCACAGCGGTATTCGTCTCGGATAGTTAGAGTTGTAATAAGTCCGTCATTAGGAAGTCATCGCGCGAACAGCAGAAGCACGCCGAGTTAATACCGTTGGGCGGATCGAGTTGTCCTCATGACGGGTCATATCGAACGACGGCCACGAGTGATGTCTTGAGGATAAGATCAACTATTCAAGACAATTCCTCATGGAGTTACAATACTCCGAGCTGGATAAGGGAGAATGCCAATGCATTTCCGTAAAAGCTGTTTTGCCCTCCATAGTCACTTCTGGTTTTGCGAGCGGTTCGTGGGCCATCGATCCTCCAGGCCGGAGGCGGAATCTTTGAAGAAAGCACATACAGAGAAAAAGAGAAATCGTGACGGTTGATCGTCTATCAGGATGATGGTAAGGATGATGATTATGAGAAGAAGAAGAAAAAGAAGAAGACCAAGAAGAAGAAGCAGAAGCCGAAGCCGACGGCTAAGACAGCATACGGCACCGTTTGACCCCCCACCGCTGGTGCTGCCTACCTTCCACCGACATCTCTCTCCTTCCCTCTCCTTCCGCCGGCATCCCTCCAATCGCTCTGCCCCAGAGCTGTTCATGATAGGATCATCTTGCCGCGTGTAATCTTTGGCCTTCCGCCGGTTCGGCAGGAGCGATCGCCTAACTGGTCCAAGAGGTTAGGTGTGCGTTTTGTGAAGAAACCAGTGATCGAAATGTGCACAGGATACTACTCTGTTTTAGAACTCACCTCAAGATGATGAAAAAGCTGTGAGCGTTCGACCCAGGTACGACCACCAAAAATTTCCACGGAAAGAAATGCCCTGGGTCCTGTCTGTGAAACTCAAAAAAACACAACGTGATGCTTTTTCTCACCCCAGCTGAGCATAATCGGTTGTCAAGAGTCTGATATATTTACACTGGGGTACCAGGTAAAACTAATCGTCTGACTCAGTAACCGACTCCAGACAAAACCACTAAAATTGATAGCACTCTCGGGCAAAAAGAGATACTCTCTGTCAGGGAATTGAACCCTGGTCTCCCGCGAACTATCACAGAATGACAGGCGGAAATACTAACCACTATACTAACAGAGATACATGTATGCATTGGCCCATACCGTGTTAAAAATCAGTTAATTTTCAAATTGGCCAATGGTGGACTTAGTACTTGTAAAGTTATCCACGAAAGACGACGGCTTAGTAGAATCACATATGTGGGCGGCAGTTGCATGTACACTACGTGGGGTATCACTGTTACAAACCCCCCTCATTGTGCAGATGGTAGATATTACTACGGATGATAACGACAATCTGGCTCGTCAACCTCCAAAAATATCTTTCCCTCTGTCTTCACTAAGAGGACCAGGGAGGATGGTTACTCACATGCCACAGTAAAATCATCATCGTCGAGAGGTGGGTTATCTTGATAGGAGTAAGTACTGGAATGACAGCTTTCCCGCCTGAGCAAACAATGAGGTAGTGGTATGGGCAAAAGGATCGGACGATGGTGGGACAAGCAGGGGACAACCATGAGGTATCACTCGGTCTACCCTTTTTTAATCGATTACATCGGATGTACCGAATAGCGCTGTTCTTGTATTTAAAGGCTGCAAGATTCGCCATGGAGAGATGCCCAATACTTTTTTGCTGTGAATGCTGATGTACGTGCACTCGTATGTAGAATCTCCGTGTACGGATTATTAATCATGGAATTTTCATCGCTAGCTCAGTTATCCTCAGCCTTGATCATCGCGATTAGATTGTGCATTTATGCATGTTGATCCGGCACACCTAATCCAAGATCATGACTGGAGTATGTACTCTATTTCTTCAACCCGAGTGGCTGTAAGTTGTTCCGCAGCTTTGACGAATAGTTAGCGACACTTAAATCACGTATGCATCAATGTCATGCATTCTTTCTTTCCTCATATCCCCACTGGCTGGGTGGTATGTACTGCATCGCGAAGTGCATTGCGTCATCGGCACTCCGCACGGCGCTCCACATGGGGGGACCCATGATCTGGTGCCCATCAACCCTGCCTCCCGTAGGTGGCTGCTCCAGGACGGACGGAAAGCCGCCGCCCGCTGTCAAGGCCACAGACTGGAGATTTTCAAACCCGATTGCCCCTCACACCGACAACTGCGATCGAGTACCCACGCCTTACACAAAAAAAACCTTCGAAACAAAACAAAATAGTCACGACGAAACAGAGAGGAATGCCCCTTGCGCCCGCGGGCCCCAGCCACCTCCAATAGTTGACGTCAGCAGCACCACCCTTACACACGAACCTCCCGGACGGGACACCCTTCGCATTCCACCGCCACCTCTGCCGCCGCAACGATGGCACTCAAAGATGCCGTCGCCTTCCGGCCGACGCCAGTCACGATCCTCAGCGTCCTCGCGTACTTCGCGATCCTCAGCGCTCTGCTCTGGACACACTTCGTCCCGCCGCCCGTCGCGTCCCACGGCGAACTCGACTCCTGGGGCATCGACTTCGCGCAAGCCTGGCAGGACCTACGCGTCCTGACGAAAGAATTCCGCCCGTACAACTCGGCGCGCAACGACGAAGTGCGCAAGTACCTTCTCAACCGGGTCGAGGACATCGTGAAGCGGAATGTCGAAGCGGGCTACGATGGCGTCGCCGAGATTGTCGACGATAATGAGAGCAATGTGCTCTTCGCCGCCGAGGCGGCGAGCGGGTTGAGCGTGTACTTCGAGGGAACGAATATCATCGTCCATGTCCACGGCTCCGACGCGTCGCTTAGCCCGGTGTTGGTGAACGCGCATTACGATAGTGTTTCGACCGGCTATGGTGCTACGGATGATGGGATGGCGGTGGTCTCGGTGTTGCAGGTCATCCAGGCGTTTACGCATCCCAGTCGGAAGGGCGACAAGAGGATCAAGCGCGGGCTGATCGCACTGCTCAACAACGGTGAAGAGGACTTCTTGAATGGAGCGGCGGCATGGTCGATACACCCGATGGCCAACCTTTCGCATTCGTTCCTCAACTTAGAAGGTGCTGGTGCCGGCGGACGTGCCACACTGTTCAGATCCACCGATGCTGAGGTGACCAGATGGTACAAGCAGAGCAAGCGTCCGTTCGGAACGGTCGTTAGCGGTGATGGATTCAAGCAGGGCTTGGTCAAGAGTCAGACCGATTACAAAATCTTCACGGAGCAACTGGGAATGAGGGGATTGGATGTGGCGTTCTGGGAGCCGAGGAGCAGATACCACACGCAGGACGACGATGTCAAGCATTCGTCGAAAGAGTCGCTCTGGCACATGCTCGGAACCTCGTTGCAGACTCTCGAAGCTGCAACCTCCGACACCACTCGGCAGTTCGATCGCGATAGTGGTCCTCCGGCGGGGATTGGACATACCGGTGTTTGGTTCGACTTGTTTGGTCGCACATTCGCTGTTTTGCGGATACACACATTGTTCGCACTCACCATCACACTCATCGTCGTTCCCTTCGTGATCATGGCCATAACGACGTATTTCCTGTACACCAACAACAAATTGTACTATCTCAGCAACACCCCGTTGGTCCCTCAGCCTTCGCGTTCCTCGAATGCTCCCCGGACCACGCGGGGCTGGCGCGGTCTCCTCCGCTTCCCCGTCGCTTTCGTCATAGCGACAGGAGCAACCATCGGCCTCGCTTTCCTCGTCAACAAGGTCAATCCTATGATCGCTTACTCGAGCCAGTACTCGGTATGGGCCATGTTCCTGGCACTGTGGTGGAGTTTGGCGTGGTTTGTGCTCCGTGGTGCGGACGCAGACACTGTACGGCCCACCGCACTGGGACGTGGCTACGCGTTCATCGAGCAGTGGCTGCTCTGGTGGGTGATAATGATTGCTGTCGCCGTTTCCATCGATCGCAAGGATATTGCGAGCGGATACTGGATGCTCATCTCCTATGCTGGGGTATTCCTCTGTGCCTGGATCTCGCTACTGGAGCTCTTCGGGTTGCCCTCCAAGCCCACTACACTGCCCCTCGACTTGATTCCGGACAACACTGTTAACGTCGATGATTCGGAAGACGAGGAAATTGCCGCGACAGAACGGACGCCTCTCAATGCCCGCGGGCTTGGAAGACCCCCTAGTTTCGGTGGTTACGGGCGTGGCAACTACAACGGGAACACCGAAAGAGAGGAGGAGGAGGAAGAGGAAGAGGAGGACCCCGTTCCCTCCGAGGGCGTCTTCGGCCGCGAGCAAGCCTGGAGTAAAGACATGCCGACCTGGGTGTGGATCCCGCAGTTCTTCCTGTCGGTGCCTTTACCGCTGATATTTACCGGCTCCGTCGCCCTGGTCCTCTCCACCGCCGCCAACCAAACCGGCGCTGACGGCAGCAGCACCCTAACCTTCTACCTCCTAGTTTCCGCTCTCTCAGTGATGATCCTCCTCCCCGGTTCCCCTTTCTACCACCGAATCAGCTACCACGTCACCCTGTGTGTATTCCTCGCCTTCCTCGCCACCCTCATATACAACCTCACCGCCTTCCCCTTCAGCACCGACTCGCGCCTCAAGGTCTACTTCCAACAATCCATCGACCTCACCACGGGCAACACCTCCGCCTACCTCGTCGGCCACCCAGACTTCGTCCCGCGCATCGTGAAGGACTACATTCCCTCCGCGCACACCGCCAACATCAGCGTGCACCCGGACCCTCTCCGCGTCGGTCTCACACGGGTAGAGTGGTCGCCGGCCCTCACTCCGGCGCCTGTACCAGGTGTCACCGATCCTTCGGGCTGGCTGATCCTGCACGCGACACGCCTCACCACTACCCGCAGCCGCTTCGTCGTCACGCCTGCCAACAGCCGCGCGTGCAAGCTGATATTTGTGAATCCCGTGACCAGCATCCGCATCTTTGGCAAGCACACCAAGGTCATGGGGAAACCCGTGCACCCCAACGGCGCGCGCGAGATCCGCCTCTGGACCAGGTCGTGGGATGAATCGTGGGATGTTGAGGTCGAGGGTGAGGGGGAAATGAAGGGCCGCGTCGTGTGTCTCTGGAGCGATGCGAACGATAAGACACTCGTCCCTGCGCTCTGGGAGGTAGAGAGGTTTCTGCCCGCTTGGGCGGTCGTGTCGAAGCTCGCTGATGGGCTGGTCGAGGGGTGGAAGGAGTTTACTGTGTAGTGACTGGACTCGTGGGAGGTAGCGCACGGTGAAGGAGGGGTGTATGATAATGATTGTTCTTATTTGCTTGAATTTGTATTGTTTGGCTTGTTTAGGTCGTATTTAGGTCGCTCCGGAGGATTGGATTCGAGAATATGGAGACTGGTTGGTTAATACAGTTGTTTATAACTCACATGTGTGTTTGAAAGGGGAATGGACGTTTTCAAGTTTCAACCGTGGGTCGTGACGTGATGTGCTGAAACTTTAAAGCGATCCACAACACCGCGATCTATGTAGAGATCCGGAAGAGCGAGATGTAATTTGCACTGCAGCGGGTAAGCGACTCAGCAGTCTGCGATCATGTACTTGATCCGCCAAACGAGCGAGCGAGGCCGATAAAAGTCTATTCCCGCAGGAACCGTTCTTTCACCGCTCTCACCCTACCCCACCCCACCAATATATGCACCACGACATCTACTCCTGCCTGCTCGGAATGAAAAAAAACTATTCCTCATCCCACCGACCTGACGAAAGCAAAAGATTGATGCGCCAAACCCGGATTGAACGGGTGACCTTCAGATTACCCCGGATATTGGATAGGACCGAATTACTTCAGTCTGACGCTCTCCCAACTGAGCTATTAGCGCTGGTTCATGTTTGTATTGGCACCGGTGTCAATTTGTCTGCCTAACTAGAGCTAGTAGCTTGGCGGCCGGTACACACAAGCTTCGCTGCACCTGTGTTGTGGAGACATCAACGCCTACAGTGGGTATTGTAATTTGTGGGATTCGGGGGTAGAGGTGGCTCTATGTTGTGGGGAGCGGTGAGCGGTGAACGGCGGTATGGATCTGATGCGGTCGCTGAATGTGAACTGTTCTCTGTTGGTGCTTCTCTGTGTCGGTCTCTTGTTCAACACATCAGACATTTTCAACCACTACACATATTCCCAAAAGTTGGACTTGTTTTTCTCTCTTGTTGCTTTTCTAGTCAATTGAATTAGTTCATCAGTTGCCCGTATGTATCCGTCGAGGGTCTCTCACCGGTCAACCGTCAAGACTCTTGCCTCAAGAGTCAAGACTAGGTATCCTCGTTTACGATCAGCGCGCCGCCGCCGCATTTCCCGAGTCCCGATACTGTCACCGACGGATACGTAGATATGTCATACCCAGTTACAGCGCTCCCGAGTCCCCGTGCTTCTCGCAAACGCACGGGGAGAATAGGTAGCTGCAAAAATTCCTGGAGACTGTATGCGAAAAAGACTCTGAAGATACGCCACTGCTCCACAAGTGAGACCCTTCCGACCCTGGGATGCCCAGTTGAAGTCAGTGTAGGTCCTGAACTGAAACCGGGTATCTATGTAGGTACCAATTACAGATCACTTGCCCCGGAGACTGAACCCTCCCCGAAAGTGCGGCCCCGCCCGCCCACCACCTTGCTGCCGGTATCTCTGTGTAGTTGACGGACTTGTTATTTTATCGCGGCAAAACAAGCTGAAGGGAGATGTGGAGTCTAGAATATTCAGCTTCACCTGAACGCGAAGGGGACAAGCGGGATCAGGGATGTGGATTAATGCCCCGGGAAACTCCGTTAGAAGGGATTTTTCCCCGAAGCCATGTCCCCAAGACGTTAGATTGTTTCATCCGCAAAGATGTGTGCAGTCCCAGAGATCGAAGCGAACTTCGGTTGCGATAGAACGTGGGAGGGAAGCGCATCCCACATCCTTCTTAAGGGTCCGAAACGCGAAGACGGTTTTCTTCGTCGACATCCCCACTCGAACTAGATGGATCCCCGAAATCCGACACACCCCCGGGATGTCGCTCTTGTCAGGAACACACGGGTGGATGAAGATCAGAATGTCGATCCTGACGCTTCTCAACAAGCTACGGACAACTCATCGGTTCCACCATCTAGTAGGAGAGAGAACGAGAGATCTCCTTTTCACGGACGGCTGAATGCACGGCACTCTGACGGCATTGCCATCTCGCACCGTTGGGGGCTGATAACTCTGTTCGACAGCGTACAAGCTTGCCACCACCGCTCGTACATATGAAGAACCCTCCTCCCCCCCTCCTCCCGAACGAGGGCAGTGATGAAGTAGCGACTCGTCGATCGGTTCGCATTCTTCACCGGTATGGCTAGCGATGGGCTCCCGTACGAGAACCTTGTCCCGTATCTTTCGACCTCGATAATCACCCTCTCAACCCTTGCGGCGATCATAGTAACCGGCAGGATGTACGGGCGGATGTTTCTGCTGAGGAGCGTGGGCTGGGATGACTACTGCATCGTTGTCGCTGTCCTCGCCGCGCTGTCGTTGACGACATCTACATGTCTGGCCGTCCGGGCAGGGACCGGACGACACGTGGGATGTTTCCCCAGCCAATCTGTCCCGTCTCCCCAGAGTATGTACTTCTCCCCGATTTTCTCACCTCCTTCTCCCGATTGAACACGGCGATGCAGTACATGATCGGCACGCAAATCAGCTACTGCGTCTGCCTCGGCTTCGCTCGCGCCTCTCTCCTGCTGCAGCTCCTCCGCTTAGCGCCGTCACCCAAAATGCGCCGGTTCTACTGGACGCTGTTTGCGCTCAACGCGCTCGTGACGGTGATCACGCTCTCGATTAGCGTCTTCAAATGTCCGCGGCGATCGGGCATTCACCCGGAAGACGTACCCGCGTTCATCAAGAGCTCGTGCCGAGTCTTCTTTCCTATACGGTTTACGGTTGCGGTGATGGGCGTCGTGATGGACTTTGTCTGTTGGCTTGCGCCGCTGAAGCTTATCTAGAGGATCAGAGTACCGAGGCGGCAGAGGTGGGTGCTGTACGCCAGCTTCGGCGCCGGAGGGAGCGTCTGGGTGTCGAGTGTGACGCGGATGTCGTATTTCATCGATATCCCAAACATTGCTCGCTTCTTTGCCGATCCTACATGTAGGGCCCCCCACCTCCCCCCGGACCCCTAACGACCCGTGCTGTCAGGCTGATGAAGCGCAGATAAAGTCGTATACCCCGCGCTCTGGACAGCGATCGAATGCAACCTGGCAATCATCTGCGCGTCGATACCGTGTCTGCACATCGTGGTGAAGAGAGTGTTTCCGCGGATACTGGGGACCACGGTCGAGAAGGACAGGTCGTCGGAGATTGGCATCAGCGCGGGCGCCGGTGACATGGAGATGAATAGTTCCTATCACAGCACGGTCAATAGCTTGGATGGGGACGGGGGAGCGCACGGGAACGGGATGAGGGACGAGAACGGGACGGAGGAGCGGAGTAGAGAGGGCGTGTAACCGTATGTGGAGGAAGGGACGAAGCGGACGAACTTGATACCTCATGCGATGTAAAATAAACTGCCGTGGTCGTACGGAGATGACGATGGAGTACGATCGATTCTTTCCCATCCCCCCCGCATTACAGTCATGTTTACTGCGCCGCGCTCCTCACAATGATCCGCTAATACCTGATCAGCAGGAACTTCCCTGGCCGTCCAAATCTCGACACTGCGGCTCGCCGGTCGTGGGGGTTGGCGGAGAGGTAATGCCCTGCCACTCTTCATCACTGCTATATGATGTGCGCTTTTAAGGTCCTTCATACAACCGTCTCTGTTAGTATAGTGGTTAGTATTTCCGCCTGTCATTCTGTGATAGTCCGCGGGAGACCAGGGTTCAATTCCCTGACAGAGAGTCATTTTTTGCTCGTCTTTCGTTCTGTTAGCGCATCGCAAGAATGGCAGTGGCAGTGTGGGTCAGTCATTGCATTAGCCTCGAGGACTGCGGCACTGCCGAATCACCGTGGGAAGAAACGGCGACGTTAAGGCCGGCGTCAGCCGCGTGGTGGGCAAATACATTGGAACTTGGTGGTGCACCAACGGAAGGGATAAATTACTCAAGAGGCAATAGCCAACATGTAGATAGGTCAAAGTCGAGAAGAATTCTGTGGAGTACCAGTCTACCGTATCAACTTGAAACTGATCATGTGCTGGATGGTGAAGTTGCTGTTGCAACTTGCCTTTGGTGGAGCCTTGGAGGCGTCAACATGGTCCACCTCTGGAAGCGACAGTTGCTGGCGGTGCTTTACCGGTTGCCGGTTTAGGTATTCCCTCTGGCCATCATGATCAAATATCTCGTCGTCGTCGTCGGACATATCATGTGTTGTTCACCAAACAGCTTCGCCTGGACAACAACACACAATACACACAGAGCCCCCGGGAGTCGGAGGCGTGGTATGTAGGATCGAGTACTGCTAAGTAAATTCGTGTGGTTTTCCACTGCTGCAACGGATTACGATCCATTATCCATGATGAACGATGTTGATCGCCGTAGACAGTCTCTGTAGAGGTGCGGCAGAACGGCGTGAATTTCGCTGCCGGATGTACGGGTACTTTTTTCGAGCACATAGAGACTGGAGTGGAGTAGAAGATCGCCCAGATGATCAGCCACTATCATAGTAGAGTACTCAGGAGTCAATACGATAGTCCGCTCCCGCCGGGCAGCGGTCAGCTCGCATCTTAAGCTACCTACCTACACTGTCACCAATAAAACCCACATCGCGGCTCTCGGGCCCAGGCCATCCCACCATGCTAGCGCCGTCACTCGGCCTGCTCGAATCCGTGCAACTTTCTTGCTCGAATTGCGAAATAAATTGAAGATCTCTCTCTTTCCTGCTCGAATACGGAATACCGTCGAGCACATGCGACTTTCCTCCGATAGCTCCTCCTCCAGGAGTCGAGTGCTGAAAATTGGTGGTGCTGATGTCCGGATGCGCACCGTTGTCTATGCCCTAGGGTACAAGCGATGCGTTGATCGCGCGTTTATTGCACACAAAATGTCGTAAAATGCGTTGCACAGTTTTAGTGACAGATGCGCACCGTGAAAATTACGTTATTGCCGAAAAATGCGTGAATTCTGCCAAGCTTTACTCTCAGGTGTGCTCTAAACTTTAAAGGTAGACGGGGAGTAGCTTTGAGAAGAAAAGTTGTTGTATTGGTCTTTGTTACGTATAAGTGTCATCCGGGAAGCATTGGAAGAGTCAATCAATCCACACAGTTAGGGAATGACTCTAGGTAATGAAGGAATGACTCTAGTCAATAATCAGGGATGACTCCAGTCACCGAGTAGGAATGACTGAGTAAACCCGCGAGACTCGAATAAAAACCCGACCTCGACAGTCTGTTGAAGTTCATGTTGACAGTACGATGATGCTGGCCTTCGCGATGCGTATCACGGTGACGTTGGAGTACTCTTGTCTAGGTATACTGCCGCCGTACTCTGCGCTCTCTCTCATCACTATCATCATCACCACATCCACCACCGGTGAGGCTCTTTTAGTGAAGCACCGGCGGCGGTAGGCCACCGTGGCTAAGTTTGTGGCCTCGTCACCTAGGTTTATGGCCTCGTCACCAATGTTTGTGGCCTCGTCACCAAGAAGTTAAACTCGTTATCACAACTTGTCCTTTTGTACACTCTCTCTTTTACTTCTGTATCGTACACTGTCTTTACATCACCGTCAATACATACATTCACATCAACACTGTGCCAATATTCTCCAGGTCGACCGGCGTGACGAGGATGGGAGCACACACAGAGGAGGGAGCGGAGATGGGAGGTTAGCCGTCTATTCGATAGATGGTGATCAAGAAAGAAGAAGAAAACCTGTGGGTGTTAGCTTAAGTCCCCCTCCTCATTTGGTCAACCCCGCCATGCCCACTACGTTTCCTTTCGCTGATAGCTCCACTCACAGGCAGCTCCTCTCCCGACAGCTCCTCCATCACTTCGCCACGTTGCCAGCGAGTCATTCGCTGCGAGGACAGTGTTCTATCCGCGGCGGGGGAAGGGTGGTATCCACCGGGAGAACAGCAAGGGCACCGGCGATGAGAGTGTGGTATCGGCGGTAAGGGCAGTGTGGTATCGGCGGTAAGGGCAGTGTGGGAAGACCAACTTGGCTGACAGCCAGCGCAGGACGCCAAGAACAGCAAGGACGGCAAGGGCACTGGCGACAAGACTGTGGTATCCATGGTGGGTAGAGTCTGTTATCAGCGACGGGGAGGATGTGCTATCCGCGGCGGTGGCAGTGCGGTATGCAGCCAGGCAACTGTAGGAAGAAGGACAAGGAGCATAGTACCACAGATTAATAAATTATGTACCTAAAATAACGCATTTGACAACACTGCAAATTACCTACATAAACGTGTTTTACAACCCAACGCATTACAATACGCATTGCAGACGCATTGCAGACGCATTGCAGACGCATTGGCGGAGACGCAGTACAACTACCGGCTATGTGGTAAAAATTCGAGTACATACCCCACACACTCTCACTCTCGAACCCTTGGCTGGCCCTGGGGTTTAGACGGTTTCATCCATCCGCGGATCCGGTTGGGTCTTGAGGGATCGAAGAGACCTTCATGACCGGCGTAAAACGGTGTAAGTGGTGTAAGTGGAAATGCGCACTCCAACGTTTGCGGGACTGAAGATGGCTCCTTGTCTCTCCCCCGGCCCCGATTTCCCCTGGATAGAATTCCGAGATACCGTATTGGATGTATCATGAAGACATACCGTTCGGTAATGCCTGGTTCATCCGTTCCGCCGCTAGTCGGTCCACGTGGGCACCTTCTGCTATCCGGTCCAAGATTCACCGATCTCCCAAGCCATCTCCTCCCCGGCCGTCAAATCCTCGCGCCCCACGAAGACTGCCACAACCTCGCGCTCCCGCCCGTGCCCATCTCGTTCGGATGGCTCAGTCTTCCCTCCCTTGCCCTCCATCATGCATAGTGCCCATGCGCCGAGCAGCGTATTGCGCGGGATGGTTAGAACTTGGGCCGGTTGGGCTGCTAGCACCACGACCGCGCATCAGGGCATTCGTTTTCCGGAGCTCTGCGCTCGAGGTAGGCCGGAGAGGTGGTTACTGTACTTGGTGGCACGGCCTGGCTATTCGACTCTGGGATCGTCGAGTTCGCCGGCGACCAGTTTGACCTATCCAGCCGTCTGCGATCTGGTCGTCCGGGAGCAGGGCAACAGTGCGGGTGGCTCTCGACTGGCTGCTGGCGACTCTTGCTTGCGTAGGGCTTCGCTTAGATTCCTTTCCTTAACGGCGTATGTCTGGCCGAGCCCGGGGTTTGCAATGGAGTAGAAATCGTGTTCCGACCGAGTGATGGTGAAGTTGGTGTTGCGTGTGGCAGAGATGTCATCACCTTTGAAGGAGGGTAGCTGGTGATACTTGGTTTTCTTCTCTCGTCCCATACCACCTCTGCCCCCTTCACCGACTCAACTCCCTCTCTTCCTCCCCCACTCCTCCTTCCGTTCCTCTCTCACCTCACCCTTCAAAATACAAAAATCTACACACTCCCACCTCCCCTCACCACCCACGAAGTCTTCATCGTTCGCAACTTTCGACGACTACGACCAGATCATGCCGGTCACCACCGCGGACCAAGGCGCCGAGGAGCCATCCAGGAAGAGCGTCAACCAGATGAGCCCCAGCAGGCACCACACTCTGCTGGCTTTGCCTCCGTCGCCTTTCTCCACCCCAGTCAAGAAGAGCGTCAACCAGGCCGGCCCAAGCAGCAGCAGCGACAGATACCTTCCGCCTCTTCCCCTCTCGCCTGATTCAGAGTCCTCGAAGAAGAGCATCAACCAGACGAGCCCAAGCAGCCACCACACTCTTCCGGCGCTGCCGCCCTCGCCCTTCCTCCCTTCCGAGGATTCCACCGCAGTCGAAGGCGCCTCTGAGCCCGGCACCGGCACGGAGAGCACGTACCAGGGCAGCTCGAGCCGCTACAACCCGATCCCGATGCTGCGGTCCCTTCAGGCGGTCCCCCGCGGAAACCCCAAGGACCCCAACTTCAATTCTATCTTCGAATTCCGCTATAAGTGTGATCACCACACCCTGGAGTTCTACAAAGCCCCGTTGAACCTCCGCTACTACACCCACCAGTTGTGCCCCGACTGCGAACGCAAGCGCCTCGACCACAGCCCGGTTCACAAGATCCTTACGGCGATTTTCGGCACTTGGTGGACTGGACCTGAACCCAAGAATCAGAAGCCGCTCGCTCACGGTCGCGGTAATAAGGGTAAGGGCAAGGACAACAACGAGACGCAGGGCAGTGGTCAAGGAAACAACGGCGGCGAGGACAGAACGGGTGGTGGAACTCTCAACTGGGCCCGCGGAGCTTAACTTGGTTACACCACCGAGGTACTACTGGCATCACTGGCTCAGTAGCACCGCACAGCTGTTTAATCCTTCGGCTTAGCTTCTGAATCCTGTTGGCTTGTCTTCTGCGGAAAGGCTGCAATAAGTTTGGTTTGAGAATAATGATCTGATTGAACTGCGAACATCTTTTTTCTCCGCCGTGACTACGTAAATATCCTCTCATCCGTTATTACTTGAATATCCCCGTGTCCACGATTCCTCCGCTCCGACTGCCGATGTCCAGTTCTTCTTCCATTTTCCTCTCCTCTACGTAGAAATCCCTTCCCTCACAAAACTTCCATGCAGCCTAGAAGCTTCCCCTCGAACTGCAAGATGCAATATGGGTAGTCCCGACCAGTGCGGCCTCACATACCAGAGCTACGGGAGTGAGTGGCTCGATTGTATAGAGAATGAGTCTGTTACTTTTCCTCCGTCTAAATACATCCGGTGAACAAATCGGTCGCTCACAAATCGCTTACAGCGACACATAGCCCATTCCATTCCGACCCGATGAATGCGACAATTCCAATTTCCATTTGAGAGTCTCATATTCCCCAGCGAAGACAATTCAGCGGGGTACACAGCCCCACCCACCCCGCTCTGTCTGGGAAACTGTTATCGAAACACACAACCCCACCCAACCCAACCCGCTCAATCTAGCTGCAGAACCCCCGGTTTCCGTGATGGAAACGGAGGGAGATACCGCCTCTCTGATATCATCTGGCGTAACGCTACCCTGTATCGGCAATTGCGCGCTGCAGCCTGCTGATGCCACTCCCAGTACAGTGTCTTTGCCCATATGTACTCGCTCGGTAACCCGGACCGTGCTGGGCAGCTGTCTAGTGTCGACTGCCGTATATACGTCTGCTCCGTCTGCTCCGCCTGCTCCTCCAGACGGCGACATGTAGTCTATGCCGCAGGGGTCAGGGCGGAATGCATCGATGAAGTCCCGCCCCGTCCATGTGAGTGACTACGGACGCGTTGGACTACTTGGAGCGCTACAAATAGATGACAGTATTCCACCAACCATTTCCCTGTCTTCAGCCTCCGTGACGCCCCGTCCGCCGTCGTCCGAATTGTCCGTAATTTACTAGGCTTCACCAGTTTCCCCTCCTAAAACGGCCGCAGGCGTTCCTCCTCACCTCCTCCTCGCCACCACTCCCCCTCATCCTTCACCACTGCCCATCTTCAAAGAGTTCAAAACACCATCAGCAGACCTCCCATACTGCCATGCAAAAGCCCAAAAAAGGAACTCTCTGTCAGGGAATTGAACCCTGGTCTCCCGCGGACTATCAGTAAATGACAGGCGGAAATACTAACCACTATACTAACAGAGACGCTTGTGATGGTAATGCGGGCTAGAAAATTCAGAGCGCACCTGGCGTGATCAAGCCAGAGATTGTTCATAGCGGGTGATCGCTGATGATTTCGTAACGAATAGCAGGGCTGGGGACGGGGAGGGGAGGGGAGGGGTGGGGATCTCGTTCGACTGGAGGGATTGTTCTGGATGTTGAGCTTGGGGATTTCACCGTTGTGACATGAACGGCGGGGATGAATATCGGCAGGCTGTAGACTTGACCGGCGAGCGTGGTGTGTTGAGGAATCCGGAATATGAGGGCGGGGTCGTTGACCAGAGTGTCACTGTACTCCGCAGGTCCGCAGGTATACCATGCTACATCTAGTTCGCGGCCAGCGGTTGGGGACAGTGGAGCCGAACCGGATGTGTGTATACCGCCATAGTCTGAGAAATATCTAATGTTACGATGATGAAACAAACAAAAAAAAAACGTACTAAATCTGCGTCACCACGGCGCCGCCTTGCGGATGGCGAGACGGAGACTCAAGAGCTACTACATACGTTTGCGGCCATGAGCTCGTTGCAATTCCCTAATGCTATGCACACCGGAGGCACTGCGGCCGCGCCTCCACTTCGGATCTCTCGATGGCATCACGCAATATCTGAGCATTGGCCTACATATCTCTACAGTTTAATCACGCGAATGGAACGTTCAATATAGCAGGGCCGGCTTCATTTTTTTGTATCGGTCCGATATGTACACGACTGTGACCACGTCTCCCCCAGCTCACCATGCCCCGCATTTTTCTCTCTATCAATCTCATAGCCTTTCTAGTCGTTATTTAATCATAGCAACGGTAAGTTAACAGTAGCCATCGTACGGCACTAAGTAATAGTAGATGTTAGTATTATTCATGAATGTAAGTGAGAAGGGAGGGGGAGATGATGTTTACCTCGTTGCATCCAGGGTGTTGCCACCCCGGACGGTGGTCCGGGGAACCAAGGTCGGTGGTGAGTGTGTTTCTTTTCTGTTATAGAGCTATATAGTGGCCATCGTTGGCTTTGATTACTAATAAAAGTTAGTATTATTCATGAATATAAGTGAGAATGGAGGGGGAGATGATATTTACCTCGTTGTGTCCAGAGTGTTGCCACCCCGAACGGTGGTCCGGGGAACCAGTTACCACCTCGGGCGGTAAGGTGTGAGGTGTGAGGTTTTAGGTTATGACCTCTACAGTAGCCATTGTTGGCTTTGATTACTAATAAAAGTTAGTATTATTCATGAATATAAGTGAGAAGGGAGGGGGAGATGATATTTACCTCGTTGTGTCCAGAGTGTTGCCACCCCGGACGGTGGTCCGGGGAGCCAAGGACCGAGCTCTCGTCGTATCGCTTCTTCGCCTCCCCGGCGCTCAATCTGGTCCTTCGTAGTCGTTCTTACCAAGGAACCGAAAAATTTTCAGCTCCTTGGTCTCAGTCTTCAGATCGATTGCCTAGGGTCGGTGGCTCGGCAGACTGGTATTTTGTGAAGGCGCTGGTTCGAGGGCGGCGGACCCAGCTGAATCAGCTGGAGACGTAGCGGGTTGGAGGTGGACTCGGTAAGCCAATAGCGATGGGTTGGTGTCGTTCCTGAGGATTGAAGTGCATCGGTCGAACATAGAGTCGGGCTGTAATCGGTATTCATCTTCGGCGGATGAGGCTGACTGATGGTTGTTGCTTTTGCATGACCAAGTGGTCTGAAAAAAAAAGTGGTATCAAGGGATAGGAGGATGAGGAAGGGTGGGATAAATGATAGAGTGTGGAGGGGAAGGTGGGGAAGGTGGAAGGTGGAAGGTGGAAGGAGAAAGGAGGGATGATGAGGTAGAAGGTGGAAGGAAAAAGGAGGGATGATGGAGGTAGAAAGGACGAAGAGATGGAGGAAGGAGGAAGGAGGAAGGAGGAAGGAGGAAGGAGGAAGGAGGAAGGAGGAAGGAGGAAGGAGATGGGTCTTTAAAGCGATTAGCCCCGAGCGTTGGAGAAATAGGAGGACCCCACACACACAAACAGCCGCCACTCCCGCACGACGCGACAGTCAACGTCATCGGTTGTGCAGCAAATAGCAAAGGAACACCTTGGCAGCAGTAGCAAAAGTTATCCGCACGCTCGAAATTCGTAGTATATAGAAACACGATGGTACGGGCGGGCAGGGTCGAAGGGTAGAGCCGCTGATTACCTGTAGCATTCAACTTACTTGGAGACTCCCCACATACCAAGTCAGCGGAGGTACAGGCCTTTCCATACCCTCCAGAACCGTGTTTACCTGCAGGTGCACTGATGGCAATTTTCACCAGCGGGCAATAGTGGGACCGATGATACTCAATCCCACCGTCCTCGTCAGACGCTCGCACTGCACAGTCCGACTACCTACGTTACCTGTACCAACGCAGCGAAATCGTTCACCTTCATCCCCCACTAGAGACTGATCACTCGCCCGACCTCTTTTGATTGCCATAAGTTATCTACCTCCAGTTTTTATCCAACATCCGATTACCACACCGCTCCCGAATGGTCCGCATTACGGCTACGAGAATCCAGCCAACGACCTACTCCATTTCTACATGAAGGGCTGTCCTACGAACGATCTTTCCGGCACCACATACTACAGACCGACCAAAGCCCCCTTCGTCAGGTCACCAAGTCGCCTTCCATTGTTCGTGAGCGAAACTTGCCTCAGACGGTCTCCATACTTCGCTCTTGGGTGCCTCGGGTCGATAGACCGTCGAAACCGGTACCGCCCGTGGTTGCGCTCCTGTTCGCAGGATTCATTTCATCCCCCCTCCAGGGCCGGTTTCTCGACCGGATAAGAATCGCCGCGCCGCCGTCACGGATGGTCGATCATTACCACCACATTCGCCACTGCTATGCAGATGTCAGAAAGTGCGACATCGGCCAGGACTTTTCCTATGCGATGCCCTGGACTCATCGAGAAGGATCGTATACAGAAGAGATGGAGAGAGACGATTAAAAAGCGGACGTATAAAGGATTCCGCATAAAATTGAGGTCGAAGTGAGGCAGCCAACGCCGAGGAGATATATCCGGATATTCGTCCGGATATGGTCGAGAGAAGTCGAATACCTATACGCAGGACGCTTCACAGGGCTTATCGGCAGCTCGACCGGTTGCGTAGGAGGAGGTCGCCCACTACTACTGCTTTCAAAACCATGGTAAGAGTTTCTTCAGCGATGCCCTCCAGAGTTCAGTCTTCCTACATACCGGGGTTAATTGCGGTTACTTGCAAATTCGGTGACTTGCACATTCGGTGCCATTACCGTGGATCAGAGAGGCAAGGTGGCCGAAGAGATGACCTATAAGAACACCGTCGGTTGCCGGGAGTTCGTAATCCATAGCGAGGGACACTATGGACTGTACAACGGCTTGGAGTCGGAGTTGTGGTGGGTCTCCTACGATGTGTTGGTCGAACAAGACCGGCCACAGCTAGCTGACTTTGCACTACAGGGAACCGTTCCGGCTGTGACGATCGGACTCGTCTTCGATGACATTGTGCGGCATCTACCGCAATAGCTGCTGTCGGTAGCTACCCGCAGATACAAGCTTCGGATCATGCGTTGCTCCTGCATGGGTCCCACTACCGGTTCACGTACCGAGAACATTCTCAAGTGACCGAACATCGGACTCACCAAGTTATCCGACAAAATCTCACTCGATGTTCGAGAACCTCCTATTCTTAGGATGCAGGACTCAATCGGCAGTGTGTGGATCGACTACAAATCTACAAAGAGAGTGGAGTTACGCCTTCTGCACGATAGGAGGCGTTTTCGAAGCCGTGGGTTTATCGACTACTGCGTCCGGGAGCCAGATCACAGGACACATACATCCCAGATATTACTGATCGAATACCCACCTACCTGCAGCCATACGCAGCACACCGAGGGCCGGGAGTTACCTCTAGACGCCCGTACCCGTACTCGTTTCCTTTGAGGCTTCATGGGCATCAAGTAAAGGTCGCCCAGAAAAGCTCATCTAGCGAAATTTTGGGACGAATAGGCCGCAACCTTGGTAGCCTATGGACTTGCAATCCGATTGCAATGTCAGGAATATGGGGGTAGAGATGGTTTGGTATGTGGGGGTTCTGATCGATTACGAATGGGAAACACTGAGTCTGTATGTAGGCGGCTAATCTCAAATCAGCGGCCCACCTGGAAAATCGAACTTCTCTCCTGCTGAAGATTAGCGCAGCCGTGACCACCTGCACTACATAGGAGGTGGTATTCGGCTATCAGACTCTACCGCTTTGCCATCCAGTAACTCAATTGCGCGACATCGACACGCCCACGTGGCCAGCAATTCAGTACCAAATGCCCGGCGGCGATTACAGCAGCCAAGTGACCGCCAATGTTCCCCTCGTTGACGCGGTATTCGCGTCCGAAGGATGGCTAGGATGGTGAGAATTACGCTGGCTGGCTGGACGAGGGCTGCGGCGGGCGAGATTGGGAGGCTGTGGCTAGTGACACTCGCTAAGGGCTCGTCACCGTTCGACGGATGACGGGTCGCTCTACCCTCGGATGTTTATGAGGATGAAGATGGCAACGAGGATAAGGAGGAAGGGCACAGCGCCCGACTCGTTGTCAATACATGGTCGGAGACTCGGAGACGGGGAAAGTACAAAGCCAACGGGCGAAATGGTGATTATGCACTTAGGGTTGGAATACAATACGGCTCGATATGCGTAGCGGAAAACCGAGGCGGCTGTAATCTGGACTTCCGGAGACTGAAAGACTAACAGATATGTAGGGTTATCAGCCGGTGGCGGTCAACTGCACGAGCGTGGGCTGATTCCATCCATCGATGAAACATGCCCTCGCCTCAAATAGTGTGCATCTGCGATCCGGACTCCGGAGGTTCCGCCGCATGCATGGGCTCGAGGAGTCCAGGTTATGGAACCATGTCGGCGCGACCGAGTCCCGACGGATTGCCCGCAACATACACACATCGCTAAGTCCATGCCTTAGGCTTAAGCTCCCGCTCCCGCTCGGTTACGGCAGCGCCGGCACAGGCCGCTCTTCTAGACACTCCGACTGCATGCATGGATGATGGTGTGTAGGTACCTACTCTACAGTGGGGCAGAATTCGCAATCAGAAAGAGCTTCATGTCTCCATGTTTCCATTCCTCCTGCATTCCTCCGTTGTGGCTGAGTTAGTTACCGGTACGTCACGATGCATCGTGCAACGCGTTCGGACACTCATCACATCACAACACGTAACAACACCATGCTCGCCACAACAACAACAACAACACCATGCTCGCCACAACAACAACAACACCATGCTCACGGAAAAGAACGGGAGGAGGCACGAGAGTATTTGTGGCCCGGAGCTGTATAAGCACTATCGGAAAGGCTTAAACGGCATCAGATCTGTCTATCGGAACGAGATAACCGAGCAATACCATGCGATATTACGGCGAATTCGGGACTCACTGTATCGGTACACACGAGAACTGTACTCTACATCTAGGTGTACATGGAAGAATTGGAGATGTTCTTAGGGACACAATAGGGCGCTAGATAGGCAGGGACGCACTGGTAGCGCTGTGAGCTTAGGGATGACTTCTCTTCGTTGTTTGCTGATACGGTGACAGCAGCTTTCTCTCAGTTCAATCCAGTGGCTTTGTTCGACAGCGACTCTGGTCACTGGGAAGATGATGAAGGAATACTGTGGAATAGGGAACCTCTAGCAGGCCAGGTACTATACAGCACGATGCACAGCATAAACTCTGGCTACCGGACGGGCTATTTGGGGACGACTCTTCGCAAGTTCGCATTCGAAAACAGCAGGGAGGTGGTCCTCAATGAGGCATTGGGTGCGGTACTGGCATATACCGTACCACGAAACCACCTATTAACGCCTCGCCATTCGCCACACCAACACATTCGACGGGAACGCGTCCTCTTTACCCTTTGCGGAATTATCAGCAGTGGTGATCTTCTAGGGCGGGCGCGCGAGGTGTTCCACTCGATCGATTTTCCTTCACGTTTGTCCCACCTCCGTCTTACCGTGTACCCCTGAATCCCAGCCACTGAAAAGTGGCCAACGCAGCGTGCGCACACAGAGTTGCTTTTTCTGCATGGCGTAGCGCTTCCATGTCAACCCCCGCACAGCCTTGGGAACTGCGTCTTGCGTGAACTACATATTTATCGATGTCCCACCCGGATGCGGGAAACAGTGAGAGCCAGAAGTCATGAATGCACCACCTGCGCCAACACTGACGAGACGGGTGCGTAGTTACTGTGCGACGCGTGTGCTGGGATAGAGAAGAGCTAACACGGGCACGCGATAGTCGACAGCGCCGTTTCCGCGAGTCTTCACCGCACGAACCGAGTCCATCTCCTCCTCCGTCACACTATCCAAGCCCGAAGAGGAGAATCACCTCTTCGGCCCAGCCAAAATCGCCGTCAACCACTCCATCAGCATCCCCGGCAACCCGATCCTCCCAAAGGACCAAGATGTGAAGAAATTCCTGCGCCGCGACCTCGAGGTCGACCGCCTCAACGGCATGCACCAGCACCTGTGGTGGGCCGGGCGACCCTACAACATCCGTGCCCTCCACCAACAGAAAGTTTGCAATCGCGGCATCGTCATCAACGAAAAACCCTGGCTTCACCTGCTCTGGTACGAACAGATCATCTTCATCAAGCCACTTCCCGCCTACCTCCTGTCGGTGCCATTCTTTGATGAGCACATCGAACCTGACGAGGACCTGCGGGCCCTGGCACTCGGCTTCCTGCGATCGTACGCGAAGCTGATCCAGTCCCCCATCGATCTGAAGATCGCGCATGACGAAAATCTAGTGCCGGAGAATCTGGAATGGGAGGTGTGGGCGCGCCTGGCCCCGCACTTCACGTACCTGGAGGACAGCAAGGTGAACAAGCGATACAAGTACGGCGAGCTGCGGCTGCCGCGCGTAAACCAGGCGCACCGCTTCTGCATCGACTTTCCGAACGGCTACTACTCGCAGTACGTGACGTACAAGCAGTTCTTCAACCAGAACTTCGCGTGGCTGCTGCTAGCGGTCGTCTACGTCTCCGTCGTCTTGACCGCGCTACAGCTGCTGCTCAGCACCGACGAGAATACCGTCCCCCTCGAACGCCCGTCCCTCGAAAAGAGCAGTTGGTGGTTCGCTATGATGAGCATGGTCGTCCTGTGCGCCACGTGCGGGCTCATGGTCATCCTCGTCATCGGCTCGTTTACTTATCATTGCATTTGCACAGTCCAGAATCTGCAGAGGCTCAATATGGACTGGGTTGGTGGGAGGAGGAGGATTGCGGATCCGGAGAAGCCGGTGGGGTTAGGTAGTTGAAGCGTTGTCCGGGGGTGGTCCCGTAGGCCGTGGCGGAGGGGCGGAGGGGCGGAGGGGCGGAGGGGCAATGTCGGTGATGCATGTAGATATATGGGAGAGCTGTGGATATGATTCTGTGTTTCTATGTTTATGGGTTTGTTTGCATATCTGTGTACTTATTTTTGTCAGCGTTTCGCGGGAGTTTGTTGGAAATGGAATTATTGGGTTTTTCGGATTTTTCGAAGAACGAGGGCCTGTGCATGTGGGAATCGGCAATACCCAGTGTTGGCCTGTTCGAAGGAAGTGGCTCCGCCCACAAGCCTCATCGCCGGCGCTAAGCGCCGCGGATTAATGCATGGATGCATGGATGGCGGGGCTAACTACCCCCACCACATCGATGCGGGTACATCATTCTCATGCAACTTTCGTTTCACATTGTTCGCAGACCGGCTCACTGGCAGGAATCGAGATGTGCCAGATGTATTCCCCCAGACGCGGTGTGTATGTACCCGGTATCAATAGGTAATCAATTGCCACCCAACCCAACCCATCAGCCGACAGTACAGCTACACAGCCATAGCCATCGTGTAAGACGCCGCCCAAGCTCCAATGGCGGTATCGCACTCGGTCCCGACTCCTCTTCGATCGTGGCGAGCCGTAGGCACACCATCCAACAGCTAGTCAGTTGAAATGGGAACACTGGTTTAAACAGTTCAGTTCGGGTTGATTTTGTTCCCGGTTCAGTTGGGAACAGAGGCTGCCAGTTCCCAGTTGGTTTGGGTAGGTGTGCCAGTTGTTCCCGAGAAAACTGGCAGAACTGTCAGTTCAGCGGATGAACCGGCGGTTCAGTCAGTGGAGGGAAATTGGCCAACATAGGGTCCTATTGGTCCGGAAAAAGCGATAGTAAATTGAACTGACAGTTCAGTCAGAGGAGCAAAAATGGGCGAAATAGGCTCCTATTGTCACGGAAAAAGTGATAGAAAAGGGGTTTAGTATGCATAATATTTTTGAATGGTCACAGAGAGAGCAATAGAAGATTTGTACAGTACTAATTCTGAATTTCTACTGCACAATGAAGGGAGGGGGGGGGGGTAAAAAATTCGCTTTTTTTGCGCATCGGTACGGTCAAAATACGTAATTTCACTTTAGTAATACAATTTTTGTCCGTACTGTTCCGAAAAAAGCGTATTTTTTACCCCCCCCCCTTCACTATACAGTACTCTGATGCTACTCATTCATACTGGGAGTATAGCGGTTGAATCCAATGATACTCTCCAGAGCTTCAACACTATCGGTACCTAGGGAATGCTGATGATCCGTCAGAACCATCTGGCACTTGGAGGACAGCCGTTCAACCTCAGCCGACATGGCTGCAAAAGACAGAATGTCTATGGCCATTCGGCTGAAGCCTAAGATTAGGGAAACGACGATTCTGCGCCGGTCTCAGCCACCATTCGATCGCGTGAGGACTGTTTCCAACATTCCTCCCCACAGTCAATGAAAAATAGTCCTGGAGCTCGTCAACTGGTATAGCAGCGGCCACATGATGGTAGCGAATGGGTGGCGGGTTGTAGGAGGTTACCGGGTAGGTTTGTGGTGATGACGGGTTTCACCCTAAATTTTAAGCCTCACTGAACTGTTGGGCCTAGCAGTTTTCCCGGTTCAAAACCCGGCAGTTGGTTCAGTTCGCTACCCCCAACAGTTGGTTGGTCTGGGAACGGCCCCGATTTGTTCCCAGTTCGAACTGTTGGAGGGTCTGGTCGTAGGTATGAAGACTGTAGCAGAGGATGTCGGGAATCGGTTCCCGTGTCGGCCTGTAACCTGTTCAGGGGCGCCGAGCGGCGAGCATTCCTCGGGCCCGTTACGGAATTCGTCTCTCGTCTCCGCTGGAATGAATGCTGCTATGTATATCGCATATAGGCCATCAGATAGTCGTAGAGTGTACACAGGTGTATTATCACTATGTACATGTTCACTCCCGACTGTCCCGAGTCCAATCTCAACCTTGTCTCGCACCAGACGTTTAATCAGCCGGTTCAAACCCTCAGCCCTAATTCGCTCCGCCGGGAGAGAGAGAGAGAGAAAGTAACTCGTGAGACAACACCAGGTTGGTGGAGATTGGAGCCCGGCTCGGCAAGTGAGCTGGTGAGCTCAACTGAAACATAGGATTTCACTCGCTTGCTGTTTTTCAGCAACTTTTTTATCACGTGCGATCACTCAGGAACCAACCCGCCAACCCCCCAACACCCACCCTGTTAGGCACCTCGATTTTTTCCAGTAGACTCAACTCCCTTCACCAAAAACACCGGCCTCCAGTGGCATATACCGTTCCGGTTCCGGTGTTATTACACCTACCATCGCCAGAACAGCATTGAGAAGAGAACGTAACACGATCGATCGAAGGAATGCGTCCGAAATAGCTATCTTGAATGGATACTGTTTTTGCACATGGGACGATTGCTGCTCCCTAGCGGGCGGAGTAGCAAAGCGAAGCGCTTCGCGTGAAGCTTCCGATGCGATATTCTACTTGCTCGTCCTCACTGCAATACATACGCCCTTTTCTCTCTATACTTGTCACCTCCGACGGACGGCGAAGGCTGATACCCTGATTTGGAGACGAGGGCTGGCACGGAACTCTGCGCTTTCCCGAAGGAGCACAACACACGCTGTCCCGACTCCCGAGTCCGAGGAGGCAAGGGTGTCGATACACCATTGGCTTCTTGGGATGAATCCTGCAGACTCGGAGTGGAGTAGCCTACGGCTCAGGAGGATGGAAAGGCAGACGGGGGTGGGACTCCGGGAAATAGAGAATCACCACACCGTTTTCAATCGTCCTTGGCAGCAGTCATTGGAGTGTTAGAGTGTTCAAGTGTTGGAATGTTCAAGTATTGGAGTGTTCAAGTATTTGAGTGTTGAAGTACTGGATGAAATAGAATGGAGTGCGTTGAACGAATCCTGCAGGCTGCAAACCGGCCATCCGTGAATGTAGTAGTAGTACCCACTGAAGTATCGAGTGAAAGCTCTCCACGACCATCTTACAAAGCACGCAATTGATAACATAGTAGGTAGGCGGTGTGATTCCGCTCCGCCGAATTCAGATCTCCACATTCATGATGTACTTCTAATGAAATCTTTAAGTGCAGCAGAATGCTCTGGCTTTTCGTCCAATTCAACGATCGCCCCGATCACTACCAAGCACTCGCCAAACAAGGGACCCATTTTTTTGTTTCAATATTGTGTACTCGGCCAGGTCCGGCTATGGCAGTTCTAAGTCCACACTCCGTGTTTCTATACCGCCGGACATCGTAGGGTTTTTCCCCTCTTCCACTATCCGCAAGTAAACCGAGACACCAGGTCCGTAAGCATCATGCGTGAGCACCCATGGCGAGTTACTTCCATTTAGGGCTTGTGGCGAAACCTAACAGCAAACATCGAAAGCCCAAATCTATAGAGACCAGCTGGTTAGAAAGCTCTGCAAGGGTATGGGAATTCAGTAGGCCCACACCCCGGCAATACTTCAACGACATGGATTCTGATTGCCGAGTGAAGTCGTTCTGACCTATGTGTGCAGCGTGCTTGATGCCCCATAGCGTCCACCCACGACACACAGCTATTCGTCTACTGCCATCTAGGCTCTAGATAGCGTCTTCTTAGTGGTTCCGTCCATATCACATCTGGGACGAACCAGCGAAAGGCCCGGCCCCGTCTGGTAACCTCCAGGTCATGATAGAAAGCGGAGTCCTGATGACATCCACAGACGAAAACGGGCATTCCTCCCGCTCAGAAGTATAAATACAGCGCCTCTCCCCCCATCCTCGAGACCTCTCCATAATCGCGATCATACCAACAAACATACCCTGAATCCAGAAGTTCAACAGCATACGTCAACAACAACAGCAACACAGATCTTTCAGACTCTCGGACTCCCTCCCCCCCAACCACCCTCTACCAACTGATAGAAGAGCAGCTGCAGCCTGCAGGAATGGCTTGGAGTTGCCCCCGCTGCACCCATCTCAACAGTGAGAAGTGGCGGAAGTGTGTGGAATGCAATGCTCCGAGAAGCGTCCCCTGGGGTCAGCAGCCGCCCGGCAAGGGCGGAAAGCGGAACCCAAAACCCTCGAGACCACCGCAGCGTGATGTAGATAGAAATGGACCCAGGGAGCAGACTTTTGCGCGGTCCTAGCCAGTCCTGAAGGGGGATTTTTTTACGGTTTTTTTTGGCATTTTTTTTGGCGTTTCTTTTGGGCGTTGTTCTTAGTTCGTTTTTTTTTTTTCTTTTCGTTTTCACTTACGGGCATCGGTAGTATTATTCCGTCGGTCTGCGGATGAGGGATGTGACGGGATAAATTCAATCCACATTTATCAAGCTGCATAAGTACCTCATCATGAAGAGAGTCAACTTCGCCGGCCATGCGTGTGGGAGTCACGTGGTGACGTTAGTGCGACGGTTTCTAAAGCAGTTCAACTTGGTTCGCCAACACCTATATAGAAACAGCGGAACTAATCTCGATTCTCGTAACAGCTTCCAGAACAGAAACTCGTGGTCTTGCACAGCCCCCGTTGATCGGCTCAAATCTGGCATTCTGCTCCTGGGTACATGTGTACTCACATCAAATCCTCCGTCCTCTTCTCGTACATGAACCCCCCTAGAAGCTCCCATGGTACCTCCTAGAGTTATTTTGCTTCTCCCCAATTCTTCCTCGGCCTCGTATTCAAAGCGATAAGAACCTTGGACGGGTTTTCACTCCTGCACGTGATACAGCTACAGAACCGCTAGCAGTTTCAACGGCAGCGTCAGTTGCAAAATGATCTTTGAAATTTCCGCCAGAGAACTCCGGAATGCCGTCTAAGAGTCAAACATAGTCGGCTGTTGTATTAAATCTGCACATGAGAGAAGAAGCTGCCTCATTCACAATCGACAATCTCGTCTGCTACCGTTAGTAGAAAGTATGTCGCACCTCGAGTATGACATTTGTTGGTTCAATAGCCGTGAGATCGCATTACAAAGTTAAATAAGGTAAGGAAAGCCTATGATGGGCACAGGTGCAATTGCGGTCTGCAAACACAAACATGTATGCCGCTCGGTCCAGAAAAAGGAAACAACGAGTGACGTATTGTGTACATGTGTGAATCACAGACCATCAAATAGTGTTCTCAATCGCAAAATATCCTGATTTGGGTTCTTGGCGCTTTCACTTTGAGACCTATCTTTTCAACCACGATAGAGCTCGACAACACATCGCAACACACCCGCCCTATCGGCAACTCCACCATGTCAAACCGATATCCAAAAATATCGAACGGGCCGCCCGAAGTTGAAGCATCTAACTTCAAACCCGCGGCTTCTACTCACGGTCCTACGATAGCAAATCTCTCCCTAATGCCGCCACAAATTCCCCCAAAGAATCCGCTGAGGAAGTCGCGAGAAAACATCAAGACCACCACCGCACCTCCACCTCGCAGTGCCACTCCGCAGTCCAGCAATGGTCTAGGTCGTAACACCCCCGATCTCGTCCGCTATCCAGAAAGGAGTTCTACGCCGATGCTCGAAGGGTTAGGACGTGGGCGTAGAGCATTAGGAATCAATGCCGGTCCAATTCAGAGTCGGCCACCCACTATTGTGGCCGCGGAACAACGACGACTTGGTCGTCACAGTACCCCCGATCTAACTCGGAGTTCTATACCGGTGGCCGGAACACTGGGACGTGGACGAGGAAGAAACCATGGTAATACTAACGCTTCGAACCACAGTACGTCCGCTGCGGTGGTGGGACGAGGAATGCCAGGCCGCATTACCCCCGATATGGTGCGGCGACCGATAACACCACTGTTTCGAAATGAAGGACCCGGCCCTGTACTCATGGGTCCAGGATTCGCCAACCGCAATTCATCTCGCGCTTCCACGCCGGCCCTGCGGTCTACATCCTTGCAGCACCCTCCCTCAGCTGTGCCATCACGAAACCGTCCGCTTCCACAGGAAAATCGTACTCTCAACATCCAGAAGCCAGGAATCGACAATTCTCGTCCAAGTTCGGCTGCTACCTACAATTCTCGCCCAGGCTCGGCTGCTACCTACAATTTTCGCCCAAGCTCGGCTGCTACCTACAATACCTTTCGGCGTCCCAGCAATCCCGGAAGAGATGGTCAACCGCAGCGGCTGAGCACTGCGAATTCGCTGTCTCGCCCCACATTGGCCAGCGCAGCAAAGCAGAACCCAGCGACAGGGATCAAAGCTTCGCGACCCCAGCCTGGTTTGACTACCTCCAACAACACATCTCATCGCACCAGTACGAGCAGACAATCCGGAGAGCTGCTACCGCACCCCTGCCCTACACCTGCGGGTACTGTTAAGAATATTCCGACGATGATATATTCACCTCCGATGCCGCCCCGGTCAGTCACGGCGTACGGTTCACGGGCAGCAGTAGCTAAGCCTTCTACCGGCCAGCAAGGCTACCACCAGGGCTACCGCCGCCCATCCACTGCCTACAGTCAGCGGAAAGATTTCTCTCCAAGGAGCCGTCGGCACGTTCCCATTAGCAAGGAGAAGAAGGAGGAAGTAAAGCGTATGCTCTCGACCACTTCGTTCGAGGGTAAGCGTTCGCTTCTTCCCGTTCCCACGATTAAGATTTCTACGCCTAGCGAGAAACCGAGGCCGCAGCCTACTCCATCTTCAGGTTCTCTGAAGAGACTAAGTACCCTGAGCACCAACAGTGTTGTCACTGCCATCTTTAATCCGATCTCCGCCGATCAGAGAAGACCCGATTCCGCCAGCAGCAACGCCACAGCCGTCTACTCGTCTTGGATGCACAGAGGTGATCCACGGGATGACAGGTCTAGAGCAATCGGTGCGCACTTGGCAAAGGCAAAAGATGACTTCGTGAATGCCCTGGAGCTGTTAATCGCCGATGAGAGCTTCCCACACGCGGAACGGGAGGCCATCGTCCAGAGCGAGGAGTACGCGGCGTTGAGGGAGTTTGCACCCAAATTGGAGGATCCGAATGGAGTGAAAGCCAAAGTCGAGGAGGAGTTCACGCCGAGAAGGGGATTGTGGATCGACCCCTACATGCTCACATCCCCGGCCATGAAACACCCCATCCTCAGCCCCAAGGAGGCGGCCGAGTGGGAGGCAACCCTGCGACAAAGCGAGCTCGCCATCGACCACCTTAAGACTACTGGTGGCGTCTGCTACCGTCAGTATCACTACCTTCGCCAAGAACAACGCCTCTGGAACGTGGTGGCTGAGCGCGTCGAAAAGCTCCGCAAGAGCTGTGTGAGGACGAAGGCGAAATTCGGCCTAGGAGAGCGCCGTCACGACCACCGGACATCTACAAGTAGCACTCTAAACGAATCTGGATCTACCAAGTCGCAGCAAACGGCCCTTAGCGACGAGGAGATTGAGACGTTGGCTCGGTTGAGAGGACAATGCGAACGCCTGAGAGATGGAACTTACTCTCCTACGAGTACCACTCCCAACGAAGCGGACAAGGACATGACCGCGCCAGCACCAGCAACACCGGATTCGAAAGCGCTCAGGGATTTCTGGCAGTCCAAGGAGGAACAGGAAAGCCGACTCGTTGCCTCGAATCCACCCAAACAGCGGCATGCACGTACTAGCTGGGGCCAACTATTTCCTGTCAAGACCGCGTGGAGGATCAATTCGCTGCCGGATATGTCGAAAGGGCCTAAATAAGCTGGTGTCTGCGTTCAGTGTGAGGGAACCTGAAGGAGGGATTGGATGCTGGGAGTCCGTCCGGAGGGTGTTACAGGCGTACATATGAGAGGATGAGGAGGATACCGGTGGGTGTACAGCGTGGCGATCCACGACGAGGCGCAAGAAAAGTGTTTTTGTCATTACATACTTGAGATAATACATTGGTTTTGCTGTAGTGTGTTTTCCTTATTAATTGTAATTCAGAGACAACTCTCGTGCACATAGGCGAGGAGAAAAGCGACTGCGGAATTCCGGAATATGATAAACACACTCAGTAAAGGCCTTCCAAAACATCTCGGCGCCCTATTTCTCCCTCGAATTCGTCGTTCGTCGGCGATTTAGATGTCGCCATGGGATTTCACTCATCAGCTGGACTGGTAAGCTTTATTCGGATACAGACACTCCAATCCACTATCTAATGCAACTTTATCGAGGGTTGACTCTCAGGAAGAGCTGGCCCTTGGGAGGGAGAGCAGTGGAGAACCGGGTATCGAGCTCGCAGCCAGCGGTTGGTTAAATCCAGGTGGAAACGGCTATGAATATAATCTGCCATGATCTACTGAGTTTGAATGCAATGAATGATGATTAAACATAAAAAACAAAGCCAGCAGGGCAAAGGTGTGTCACATGATAGTTCTAC
The DNA here is from genome assembly GCF_024521635.1 of Tricharina praecox. Classification (NCBI taxonomy): domain Eukaryota; kingdom Fungi; phylum Ascomycota; class Pezizomycetes; order Pezizales; family Pyronemataceae; genus Tricharina; species Tricharina praecox. The sequence goes on from NW_026250412.1 coordinate 101,458, forward strand.
ACGAGTGATATCCTATGCACCACCGTCACTCCAAAAACAAAAACCATCATCACCCCGGTGGGTAGCTTGAAAACCCCAAGAGTAGAGGTTTTCACCCCGGGTTGAGCCTAGAGCTTTCCCTCAACTCTCCTCGCCGATTGCATGGCCTAGTAGACCACTAGACCATGCGGGGGTTTTTTCGTGCTGGAAACTTGAATTCGATGCCTATAAAGTGCTGGGTGACACCCTTGCAACGGCCAAGTTCAGCCACTGTCAATTTGGCTGCGGTGAACGAGCAAACAACACCATACATGCCTTGTGCTTTGAATGGATCTGATGCGACATATAAGTCTACGGATCGTCATCTTAGCCGAGATGTTTGAGAATTGAATAGGTGGGCACTCATAGAATGTTGCCGACGATATGAGAAATAGTATTTGAGATCACCTTTAATGCTTTCATTATAGCTACTACTTGGAAGGACAACCTGCTCCGCACAACACCCAGAAATCCACTCTCTATGCCTACACACACACACACACATATCCACTCTCTATGCCTACACACACACACACACACATATCCACACGCCCAGAAGTTTACCAAACCACGATGTCGGAGCAGAATAGCGTTTCTTTCCCCACCACCGCCTGCAGCGCCAGCTCGAGTGTCTACTCCGTAGACTCTTTCGGCACCCCGACCGGTTTTCGCACTTCCACAACCTCCTTACAATCCGCGCACCCCCCACCCGCTTGGCAGAATTACTCCGTGCAATCTTTCGGCTCGCTCTTCGACGAGAGCACCGAGCCCGAGCCCAAGACGAGCGACCATTCCTCAGTACACTCCTCCGTCGCAAGTCTCACCTCGCCCACGCGCACCCTGAGCAGCTATTCTGCGGTATCAGTCCGCAGCGACGGGCCTGTACGGTCGAGTGGATTCCGTCATTCGCTTTCGGCGGTACTATCGAGGAGACATAGTCTGCGCCATTCGAGCAGAAATAATTCCGTACTAGTTGCGACGGATACGCCGGCTTCAAGTGCTTCGTCTTTGTCCACTGGAACTCGGCCCAAGAGCTTTGAGGATTCGAGTCTCAAGAATGTCGTCCGCAAGTATTTTTCCCGCGTCTCATTTTCGCCGTCTACTCCTGCTGAGCCCGGCCGACGTTGAACATCGCTTCCGTCGCGACCACCGGAAATATCATACGGGAGGGCCATGCTTCCCATCACGTTACGGGACACTACGAGATGTCATGCGCCTCCTCAACCTCCCGCTGACCATCGCAGAACCCCACCTCTCCGCCGACAGTTATGGTGGCGGTTTACAGTGAGTAGTTAAAGCTGGCAGTTCTTGGTAGTTAACTTCTGAGAATAGGGCGTATGATTGCTATGAATTGATATTTGCAAAAACGTGTCCTGGGTTCATAATGTCATTTACATTCTATGCTTTCCTACCGAGCTTTATCTGGTTTATGGGAGCAAATGAGCCTAACGTATCACAAATCCTCACGCCACGCTCTATCGTATAGCCGGCACCGTACTTAGGATTCTATAAAGCCGGCCTATCGGTGTGTGTTGCGTTTGCTAAGGCCTTGTAGGCTTTGAACTCCTCTATACCTACATTCCGTCCATCCATCTCCAGCAAAACACCCAATCTTGCACGCCCAGTTCTTGACAAGTACCTACCGGTAACTCCCTACTATGCGTACTTATCACTACTAGTATATAGTATTCGCTGTAACGTGAGATTCCCGGGGCAGTGCACTGTTTACGGATGCTCGCGGATGCAATGCGATACCTACTTTATTAACGGTCGGAATTCACCATGCGGGATACAGATTAGGTATTTCTTACCAGATATGTAGCGGTAGTTACAGTCGTTAGAGATCTGTACTACCTATCGCAGGCGGACGGATTCATTGGCTTTCCGACAGGCTGAAACGGGGCATCACTAGCGGCGCGCAGACAAGGCTGACGAGACACCGGAGAAGCTTCAAGCCGTCACGCTCTCAACCACCACTGACAAACCGCACATCTCTCCCCTTCTCCTGCAAGACTGCATAGTTTTGAGGTAAGAAAATCGGTCACGGTCGTGAATCCGTGATGGTGGGTGATAAATTGAGAATCACCGCGCGATTCCTCAGCAAGGCTAAACCTTGCTAAGGCCATCATCCAGCCTGTTCCAATAGTTACCAACGAATCCGCCAAGTGCGTTGCCAAGATAGATACGCTTGCCGCCAAACCTCGAGAACCCCTATTACCGATATTGTAGATAAGGCTCCCATCCGCTGGGTATCGGATCTTCCGTACCTCTAATTCCCGCCTGCACGCGGAACGGATGACTCCGCACCACAACCGTCACTATTGAACCCTGTGGTCCAGCTGAATCCCGACAGGGCGTCTGTCGATACGATGATTGTGCCTGGGTTTATTAGTGGCTCTGCGCTAATTGGTCACAACCCTTGCGGAGGAGGTGTTCGATTTCCTTTTTGAGCATACTCAAGTACGGTACCTGGTGACTGGGTTTAAGTATGACTCTAATTCTTTAATTTTGCCTCCTTTCTGTTGGAATTGTCACCTGCAGAACACTTGTCCCGTTCCACTCCTTTTTATACCCGAGTCAAGTGCTAGGCATATGTAGTATTTAACGCCTCCGAATCCCCAGAAATTGCACTGCAGCGCAACCAACATTCGGTTTTCAACATTCGTTACCAACATAATGAAGCTACATTCGTTCATCTCACTCCTTGCCGTGGCACAGGCAGCCTCCGCAATCTCTCTCAACGTCGACGATAAGCAATCGATCAAGGAAGCTGCGGCTACAGCGGCAAAGAAGCTGGCCGCACTCTACCCGCGGAACGAAACCTGGTTCATTCCCGGCGACTTTGGTGTGATCCAAACAGCGGATGGGCGCAATGATAAGGGATACTATTGGTGGGAAGGCGGTGCAGCGATGGGGGTGCGCGTGGCTTCTCTCCCCGAGTCCTCCGCCACTCCGCTAATCAACATCACCAGGCATGGATCGATTACTGGGCGATAACCGGCGACGATAGCTACAACTCCATCGTCACCGAAGGCATCCTTCACCAGGTGGGCGAAAATAACGACTTTCAGCCCGCGAACCAAACGCTGGGCATCGCCAACGACGACCAAGCAACCTGGGCAATTGCCGCCCTTTCCGCAGCAGAACGCGGGTTCCCGGATCCTCCCGCCGACAAACCGCAATGGATCACTCTCGCAAAGACCGTGTTCGATCGCCAGGCGGCACGGTGGGACGAGGGCAACTGCAGTGGTGGCCTCAGGTGGCTGGTGTTCAACTCGAGCGAAGGATACGATTACAAGAACTCAGCTGCGAACGGACTATTCTTCCAGCTGGCGGCGAGACTGGCCCGGTACACCGGGAATGAAACGTATGTGGAGTGGAGCGAGAAGGCCTACAACTGGGCTAGGGCGGTCAAGCTCATCGGCCCCGAGTACGAAGTTTACGATGGCCTGCATGATAGTGACGACATGTGCGGTGATCCGTCTAAAGTTCGGTGGACTCACACAGCCGGAGCCTATATAGCCGGCGCCGCAAATCTCTACGACTACTATGTTTGTCCCTCCTCTTCCCTGCCTCACTCCTCCTGACTAATACCCACCCCAGTCCTCGGCCAACGACACCTCCCAGACGACAAAATGGCAACTCGAAACCAGCTCCCTCCTCAACGCGACGGACGAGGCGTTCTTCAATCAAAACGACGGCACCGACAACATCATGCGGGAGTCCGCGTGTGAGTCACCGGCGCCCTTCACGCGCTCCCCCACCTGCAACACCGACCAGCGCTTCTTCAAAGCATTGATGTCGCGCTTCCTCGGCGCAACCTACCAGCTCGCACCTTTCACGCGCGACTACATCACCGAGCGGCTGCGGGCCTCGGCTCTCGGCGCTGCAAGGTCGTGCACTGGAAAACCCGGAGGAGACACCTGCGGACTCAGCTGGATCATCGGGGAGTACGATGACTCTCCGTATGGAATTGCGGAGGGTGGTGTCAGCGAACACATGGCGGCCCTCGAGGTCTTCCAGAACTTGCTGGTGGGAGATGTTGACGCGCCAAAGACGCAAGAGTCGGAGTCTGCTAGTGCTGCTGGAAAATCAACCACTGTTGAGGATGGCGGGGCGAAGCCGACGAGTGTGGGGGCGAGGGCTGTGGGTGCGGGAGCGCTTGTGCCTGCGGTGGCGTTTGCAGGCATTGTGAGCTTAGCTTTGGTGCTAGTTTAGATAGAGTTGGTGAACGGGTGAGGACAAAATTGCTTGTTGGAAGACAGTCGGACATAAGCGAAGGCGAAGCCTATCTACAAGAAGTTGTTGATAGATCTCCCAAGAGATACGAGCCTCAAGGCGTATACCATGAATACTGATTTTGCTTGTCCTATGAATGTCGCTTCTAAGGCCACCTCTTCGAAATGTGTGACCGACCGAAACATCATGAAAGCCTTCATTCGCATCATTAGTGATAACTCGGGCGAAGCCACCATTCCGTGGCGGATGATGTCACTCGATTCTACGCACTGTCACCGCCTTCAGATGCTGCGTCAGCGGTGATACCGCCGCCTGGAGTGCAAGTGCTCTTCTTCTTACTTCGTAGCACTCCATGTGAAGGATTTCCCATCACTCCCGCACCGCCACTGCTACTGCGGACACGCTTCCCAGCTCCAGCCTCCCGCCAATTCCCGCCGGCCGCCAACGGCCAGCCGCTCCGTCCTCCGGAAGTGACACATCCCCGCCGGCTCCACAAAAGGAAAAATCTTGAAGGAGTCAAAATTCCAACCGACAAAACATGATGCCTGTGACAAAATAAATAAGAATATTCAGCTGAGAAGATGAATTTGCTCGTATCCCTTGCAGCTTTCCCCATTAGTGGTTCGTGAAGACATATTTCGCCACCAACACCGACTCCGGGCCTGTTTCCCTGCGTTGACCGTAGTTAAGGTTGTAGATTACCGTAACTCGCTTCCGAGATTCCTGCGAATCCCCCGATACCGTACTAACTCCCGTTCATTATGTTGGTGCAGTGGAGTTGAGGCCTTTTGTGGCCTTCAATATTTTCAACTTTCCGGCCAAATGGCAACAAGATCGGCATGGCAGATAGCTTGAGTGGGAGATTCCTCAAGTTACACGAAGTCCTAGTACTCAATTGGTTCCTGCAACCGGAACTGTCAGCCACGTAATGTATGCGGGAGCTTACACGCGCCCACCCCGCAACCCGGCGGCCAACTCTATCACGGACACCACCCCCTCTCTTGAATCTTGTCCCGTCCACAACAAGCTATCATGACGCGACAAAATATCTCCACGCCTCCAGAGTCCATCGCCAGCTCCTCCGGCTATTCCACTCCCACCAGAAGCGAGTACAGTTATGACCACGGCTATGACAGCGAAAACGGCATCCTGACACCGCGAACCATGAGCCCCCCTCCCACGCCTACTCGCCAGCGTAGGCGTCCTCAAAGCACTACACGCACGGAACCGCCCGCTGCACCGCCGGTGGCAGGCAATGGGCCCGTGGAGGTTACTGGGCTCGCGGAGGGTACTCGGCGCGCGACTACTCGATGGTCACGGAGCCGAATCATTTTCGCGTTGGGATTCCTACTCCTGGCGATCGCAGCTGAGCTGAAGTGGGAATGCGTTTTCTCCCACGGCCACACACTGATCGTTGAGCCATCAGTCGCCGATTTCCCAGCGCTCACGAATATGCAGGTGCGGCTTTGTAGTATGATGGAGAACAGCGTTGGCGGAATCGTTACCTCACACAAGCTGAAGCAAAGCGAGATAGCGGTGCGCCAGCTCCATACATTGGTCAAGATGTCGAGGCTGGGTGGCAGGTCTGTCCCCCCTCCCCATCCAACCCACGTTAGGTCTTTCCGGTTAATCGAGCTTATTCTGAATATAGGGAAGACCTATCGAATCGTCTCGCCGACTTTGCCGACGCCGCAAGAGACAGCTCGAAGGAGATAGCCCGCTTCTCCCACACGTCCATCAGCTTGCTCCACGACATCAGTGACTTGGATGTGCAGGTGGTCCGTCAGCTGGAACATCTGCAAGCCGAACGCATCGCCGCCGAACCCTACTCCGACATGTACCGTCTACTCGTGTCTCCCTTCAAACCTCTCCCGAGCCACGACCTTGCAGCCGCTGAACAGGCAATATCGGATATGTTCATCCGATCCTCCGACGCGATCGGGAGCTCCATCGCAAGGCTACTCGTGAACACCGTGATGGCTGTAGAAGGGCTCAACGACATGGAAAAAAAGCTGCTTGTCATCTTCGAAGCCGCTCAGCGCGAATCAATGGTCATCGATGACGCGGATGAGTACCAAGGAGCCTGGGACTGGCTAGTGAAGTTCCTGTCGGACCACAAAGTGGTGACGGAAGAGAACAGGCACCTTCTGCGTGGATTGAGTGGGTATCACTCGGAGGCGGTAGCACTGGTCACGCGGACATTGGCGCAGCTCCAGTACGTCGAGGAGAGTCTGAAGAATCTAAGGGATCGTATGGCGGAACCGGCGTTGCTGGCTGCCGCCGAATATGAGAGAGAGCAGCTTTCAATTCCGCTTGACGAGCAGATCAAGAGTATCAGAAGCGCCGTGGACACAATGGGCACAATCTTGGGTAAAGCTGCTATTCGCGACCGAAGGTAATTCCATCATTTCCGAAGAACGTAGCTACTCTACATGGCTGACATCAACGACACTATAGATACATGGAGGCGATTTTGTCTGGAGATCTATGAGCTGGAGGGGCACCATTATACGACGGTAATAAGTTTCGATGCGATAACTCACGGGGGAGTGGGTATATACGCAATGGATGGAGATGGGACAAGGCTGGGAATGGAGTTATAGTTATTACTCGTGTGATGGGAAGAAAACGTACGGAATATGATATCCAGCCACTAATCCTTCCCCACGCATAGCAACAATCCAGCCACCGCCCTCCCCATTGCCCCGCAGCTATAGGAGCTCTCTAACTGGTGCTCGAACGCCGCATACCGCATACTGCAGCTCCAGAGTCCACAAACACCACGCTCCTGTACCATTAGCCACGGTCTTCACAAATACTTGGCAGAGCATACACCCCGCGTCCCCACCGACCGGCGAGCCGAAGAAGGAAGGCCACTGGGCCGGCCGATGCCACGTCAGCCACCACCCACAAAACCCCACCCGCCCTTCTTCCTCAGTCTCCTTCCTCCCTCTTTCCTCCCCACTCGCGAGAGTCCGGTGTAACCACGCCGCATGGTACGAGCGAATTCTTCTTCGATTCGAACGTCTTCGGGCCGCCGGCACGACATACGACAACCCGTCCCCAACGGTGCGAGCGCGAGCGACCGAATCGAAATGGCCTCCGGACGACACTGCATGACTGCCCGGGCAGCTGGTGGAGCCCGAGTCCCCATGGGAGCCCTTCACGGGGCGACAAAAAAACAATCGGCGGATACCTATAGGACGAAAATCGAGACAGTGGAAAGGCGTCAGCACTTTTCAGCAACAGCAACAGCATCATCATCAACAACAACAACGCATCAACAACAATCGCGGTATTCGTCACCGGTAAAAAATCGGAAAGCGGAGACTGTCCCAGGGAGCCTTTACCCGCGGCAAAGGCGACAAAAAAAGTACCATCGGGTGCACCGGTTCAACAAACCACGCAACTCGAGGCGGCAGCAACCACAACAGCAGCAACAACGGAAACGGAATTTGGCCCCGATAAAACCAATCGGGTTGACGGAGACCACCAGATCGACCATTAGGGAGCCTTCACCTCACGGCAGAGGCGACAAAAAAACAAATTCGGCGGATAAACGACGAAAATCCAGACATGACTTGTAAATCAATGAATATTCGACATTCCCAGGGAGCCTTTACTTTACCGCGAAGGCGACAAAAAAAGCACCATCCATCGGGTGCACCAAATTGAAAATCGATATTGAAAAGACGTTCGCGATTCTCCGAGGGCCATAGGGCGGCGGTAAAAAGTCGGCGGACAGGCAACACGAAAATCAACAATCGAAATTTGTACTCTGTTAATGAATGACGGACCGACCGGAGGTGATGGGCCGAGCGGTTGGTAGTCAAGGCGGCGGCGATAAAGGGATAGAGCGGACAGTGGATTGAGGGCTTGGTTGGTGATGTGTGGACACTGGACTTCGAGGACTGCATCTAATATCAATGAACTGAAGCTGTCTACTCTGTACTTTTTTTTTATCGTTGACGGTGATTGTGACACTTGAGATGCATGCTGAGCCACTACGCCACTACGCCGCTCCCACACTACGCCACTGCAGCATTTCGCCATCACACCCACACGCCACAGATACCAAGTCACGCGCCACAAATGCGAAGCCGCTAGCGAACGCAAGCCCACTATCGTCGTCGAGAGCATCACCTTTTCTAACCACATCCACAACCGTCTTTGCTACAAACAACTCTCATCTCCACTCTTTTCTACAAACAACTCTCATCTCCACTGCTACTCCTTACTTTACCTTCAAACACTCCTCTCCCCCACCCACAATACCCCCACCCAGAATACCTAAGGTATCTTCAAGCTCTCCGCGATCTTCCTCACGGAAAGCTGATTTAAGCCGACCATACCAGATGTCATCTGACATCCCCGAGATGGTTCGCTCGTGTTCTGTGGCTGCGACTTGCGGCAGGCCATCGAACATCGACGACCAAGTCAAGCTGCCGAGGAAGCATCACAAGTACTCGGCACTTCCGGTGTCGGCATTGGGAGCTTCGTGGCACGCATCGCGACCCGACGAGGCGCAGATGAACCCGATCGATAATGCGAACGGCAAAGCCAACAGCAAGAAGACTGGCAAGGCCAGTGACAAGACGACGACTGACGGGCACTCACTGTTGACTTCGACTCTTGTGGATCTTACCTCAAGATTGGAATACTACCAGAAGACGGCCACTCCAGTCGCTGCTGCCTCGAGCGATAACCCGACCAACGTCAGCCCTAATATCCTTTCGAGTTTTTCCATGAGTGACCATCAAATTCTCGATACCAACCCCAGCAGGGCTATTGGTGAAAACGCCTTCAATCTCGGCTTCCGCTCCGGTCGAGTATACCAAGGAGCCTACCAGCACGGCTACCACAAAGGTTTTATTGATGGTCTTGGCATGGCCATCGTTAACCTCGAGAACATCATCCGTCAGCAGACCGAGAAGGCCGATCTCAAGGAGACTGAAGAAGGACGTTACAAGAAGGACAAACTCAAGAAGGTTGAAGGACACACCGATAAACCCCACATCAAGGAAGCCGACGGAGGAGACGAGCGCCGTACCGATGTGCCTCGCGAAACGTTGAGAAGGTAAATACCAGCAGACACTAAGCTTTGATTCTATGTTGCTAGAATCATCGCGAGAAATGACGCACCTTTCTCTGTTTCTTGACAGCATGGTTCGATTTGAACGAATAAAAATTACTTTGGGATCATAACTGGAAGACTCTTCGCCGTGATTATGTGCTCATGAAATTTCCATGCCCGTGAATTTTCCCGTACCCCGAAAAATCCAGGATTACACACTGCTCATCGTGCAAGTGCCTGCCCGGAATTTGCGGACAGATAGCAAGATACATACCCTGGAGAGGGCCTGAACCGTAGGAAACTCAAGTGAATATGTATCATTGTGCAACTGCGCTGGAAATGTCTATTGCTCTCCTCTCCGCGATATCCTAAGCTAGTCGCCTCCTCCCCCTCCCCCTCCACCACCACCTCCACATCCGCCGCTGCTGCTGCCGCCGCTACTGCCACCATCTCCACTGCTCCCGCTGCCCATATCCCCCCCAGCCCAATACGCCGAATCTCGGGAATCACTCACTGCGTCGCCCCACCTACCATTGCTGCTGCTTCCCTTTCCGCTCCCTCCCTTCCCGCTCTTCCTGATCTCCAGTGTACTCCACATCATCCTGACCGTCGGATCGACCGCGAAGTTCTCCGGGCACAGCGAATCCACGCTGCTCCCAGTCGCCTGGCTGATAGTTGTTGGATACCCAGCGTCGGCGACGAACTTCGGAGCTCCGTACTTCGCGCGCACCTCGGTTGCGCGGCGGTGATGATAGAGTAGCTGCTCAAAACGGTCGCGCAGGCTTGCGGCGGCGGCGGTGTCGGCGATGTCCGCAAAGACCGCGTTGCAGGCCGAGATGTGCGTCGCCGGATCGCCGGGCTCGGGGAGGAGGGTCCGCAGGGTCTCTTTGCGGATTATGAAGGTGCTGAACGTGGGGAGGTGGGTGGCGCGCACGCCCTCGCAGTACCAACATCCGCCTGGAGTCGCGATCACTGTCAGCTCAACGTGTGCATGGAGTGGGGATGATGCCGGGAGACGCACAGCAGTCGTACAACTCCCTGAAATTGCTCCAGTACACCTGGCATGTCCGGATGAAGGCCGTGTTGTGCTCCCATTCGCACCGCCGCTCGCCGTGGTTGACGAACCGCTTGGTCGTCGCCATGGTGTGCTTGAAATATCCCTCCGGCCGGAGGAGGTGCGTGCTCCACACCAGGTCCATATCCAGCGTCGGCACGAGCGGATTCCGCGCAAGAAACGCGTACTTCTTCCAGAGCGTAAAGAAACGCTGGTATTTCCTGAAGGCGAATTTTAAGCGGTCCGGATTAGTGGTGTTAGTGGTGGACCAGTCGAATGCTACGACCTGTCGGTTGAAGATCCCCTGCCGTGTCACGGCGGATACCAGGTCGATGCCGAAGGGCGAGGGGTTTAGGTGGAAGTGCGTCATCATCTGTTCCAGAAAGAATTGGCGGTCAGGGTTGGGCTTGGAGATAGCCGTCTCCCGAGCGTTGAGTACGGTGAACTTCCAGATGTCTTCCATACCGACTAGAGGCTGGGTTGCCATTGCCTTGTCGAACTTGGGCAGGAGCTTCGAGAAGAGTTCATGGGGCCAGTGATTAGGGGACTTTGCATGATATTGCGAGATATCAGGCTCCAGTTTTCCCATTCTGGCGAATAACGAGACGGGAAGCATTACGCCCGTGGCTTCGGCACGACGAAGGGCAGAGATAAACCGGCCGCTCGAAAGTGATTCGTAGGTCAAGATATCTTGACAGCCGTCATTGGTACAACGTAACTCGAAGCCGTGATCGGCCCAGCCATTGCTTTTCATTGCAGGCGTGGATGGAGCTGCCGGCTCAGTGATCTTTTGGACTACCGTCCAAGGCGTAGCCGTGACTGTTCCACAAGTGGGACAAGTGACGTCCTTCCGGTCAGGCATGTCGAGATTATCAACAGGAAGTCTTGATGATTTGGTCCATGCCACTTCCGCTACAGGGTCCATCGTGAAGTCGAAATTTTGGTCGATGGAATTGCACTAGGGGGGTCAGTCAAAGGAGAAAATTCAAGATGAAATACAGAACCAAGCACTTACAATGGCATCCAGTGGCAGACCGGAGAGCCAGAGGTCCAGTCTTCCGGTTTGGTGACAGTCTTCAAGGAAAACCAGGGCGTTCAGCATATACGTGTGCCAAATCATAATCACATCTGCATCGATCAGCTCACGCACCCCCGGACGGTCGCTGTAGGATGATTACCAAGTGGCGGCAAACCCTGGACTCCAAAATCTACCCTCGCTGCCTTAGTCTTGGGTTTGTCATTTGGTGACGACCTCCACATTGCCAGTCGTTCCATCAAATTATCCTTCGAAAGCTCGTCCATCGGCATTCCCCCGAACGTTCTCGGCAGCACCTTCTGCCACCAAACGGTAAACCTCTCTACCGCGCGGGTCACATAAACCTGCCATCGCTTCTCGGCAATTCGGTTGATATCGTGCTGCCCAATACCCGGCGGTGAGCCGAGGCCGAAAAGTCCGGGAGTGTTGCTGATGGCGAGACGGAGCTTTTCAAAAGCAGCAAGAAGTCGGTAGTGCTGTAGGACTTGTTCTTCGGTGGGAATTTCATACCCACGCTGTGTCGATGAAGTGTCGCTATTGGATGCGGTAGAGACGTATGTCCCAGAGCTGGCGTTGCTTAATCGTGGATGGCCGTTGGCGCGGGCCTGAGGAGGTCTCGGCAACTGTGGACCTGTGGATTCAGATGCCATGGCTATTTATTTGCGAGTCGATAATACTGATCCGTAGCTCCCAAGAACCGGAGAAATATGGCGATTTTTATATTACGGAGCGAATCCTCAGATGTCAAGAGGACCGGTCGCGCTATACATAGCATAGTCTCGTTTGTTCTTCGTAGTAGATAATAGATATCCGCCGGTCAAGCGAATGCATCAAACGACGCGCAAGGCTAACCGTCGTCACACGTGTATCCGGGCCCCTGGTGATTGGACCGGTGCTGCAGCCGTGTGGCTGTGCAGTCGTCCCACGGCTTCATCGGGAGACCCATTGCACCGTCTGCAGGGCCTGTTCGATTATTCAACAGTGGAGAACGCCTCGCATATGCACCGCCCCACCGCTCGACACCATGCGTCTGGGAGGACTGGTCGAACCGGCAGCCGACGGTGGCGTTACGGCCGGGCGATCGTGCCATCCAGTAGCGAGACACGGACGGTTGGCGCGATATAAGCTGTCTTCGTATCGTTTACTCACATGGGATACCGATGGTGTATCACGTCTCGTCCGCAGCTGTGATCTTCAGCGTAGCGTGACTTGTCCAGGAGTGCAGGGACCATGTACCCGGAAACGAAAATTAGTAGTGTCGCTTTAGGGTCGCGACCAGCATGGTAGTTACTCATATATAACTGCCCACTAGACGAAAATCCTCTGCTCCTAACCATGATCAGCGTACCGGGTATAGGCCATTCCCCAGGGATCCGCTGAAATCCCTACAACGGCTATAATAACGGCTCTGCTGCGGATTTGATGGATTCCGAAACGAGCCGGAGCGATGGCAAACTCATGCCAACAGCTACCCAGTCAAGACTGATCGGCGGTTTCGTGGAGCAGCCGGGAGACGCAGTTCAACTTGCGCAGCAGGGCGTTCTCCGTCATGATCCTGCCACTTACATACCTCTTATGTGGCATGCTAATGAGGAGGAGGAGCCATGAGGTCCAAACCAAGGAATTTCATCGAGCATCGGTTTGACCACCTCGGATTCCCTATTCGATGAGGCTGTGGGAAACCTCCCTTCCGGTGGTGCTATGACGATTTTGTGGAGCAGCAGGAAGCCGGATACCCGTCATATACTCTGAAGATGGCACTTTCACGACCATCCCGCCTCGCCTACGCACTATACCGAGGTAATTTCCCCTCCGAAACGCACAGGACGACGGATGAGCATTCGATCTTTATGCCAACCCTGAAGGCTAGAAAGCGGATGTGAGTTTTGGATTCAGAGTTCAAACTGTGGGGAACCGAGAAACGGATGATTACACGACGACGAGCTGGACTAATAAGCGAGACTACAAGCCGTCGTGGCGGTTGAGTTTAGGTTATTTTGGATGGCACCAATGGCACTAGAGGAGACTATCCGCGCTTTCCGGATGATCTACGGGGCTATTTTAGACGAGCGGACCTTCGACATCACTGGAGTGAATGGCTGCATTTTGATGAACTACAGCTTTCTCTCGCTGTGATCCAGTAGTGAAGATATCTGCATTGAAGAGCGCGACTTGAATCCAACCAACTACCAAATACATATCTGGGACCTTGAAGACAGAATCTGGGTGTGTATTGGCAGGGGGAAATCGGCACATGTGCCTCCGGTTATATCCTGGGAGTAGACATCCCTAGATTCCCTACACAGCCCATCGATCCATTCTAGCCATCCATTGCGGCGTATGAATTGGAGGACCATCCGAATATATAGCCTTTTCCACATGGAAAGCGCCTTCCACATGAACAGCCTCTTCCATCATCCCACCGGTTTCCCTCCAACTCATCGCAGGTTCTCACCCGCTTGCCTACCACGCGCCAGTCCCATCCCGCACCTCTTTGCCGCCGGTATCCACAAGATTCCACAGGCGGGACGCAAGAAGCAGCGACTTCAGGCGCTCCATCCACCACTCCCTCGACCACGCAGACGGATGTTCGATCCTGCAGTTTGGGCAGCGCTGGTGCGTGTAATAGCGCTCGCTAAGCGGGAGGAGACAGAACGAGGCGGTGTAGTGATCGCATTTGTATAGGAGGCCCGCGGCGGAATTCGCAGTTTGGAGCGTGTTTTTTGACATATAAACTGGTAGCCGTGGTAAGCGGGGGAGGGGTGGGGGAGAGCATGGTGGGGTGCTGAGGGGGGTTATGTGTCCAAGGGGGTGGGTCGAGTTGAACTGATGAAGGAGCTGGGCTATAAACGCTGGACGGCGGGTGAGGTTGCAAGAACGGCTGGGAGAGATCGGGAATACCGGTAGGCTGTAACCCACAGAGGTGGAAATGTTATTTACTTTTTCTTGTCACTGCTGCATTCCACCCCTACATACCGTAGCTGACAGTAGCTGCCGGTATACCTAGCGAGTATCGCTACCCTAATAGTACCAACCAAAGCAACCCTTCAAGAATCAAGATGCCGCACTACACCGTAAACTTCACAAAGAATCACTCGCTAGTGAGGGACCTTGCGTGCAGCCCTCGGCAAAAGTGCTCGACTATGTCTATGCCCTGTACGTTGAAGTAGGAAAGCTTTCGATAACTCACCTCCAGTACGCCGGCAGGGAGGCATGGAATGAAACACGCACCAGCGTATCCGTCGGTTTGGCAGTTGGACACGCTGATATCATAGACTTGAAGTAGACGGACGTTTCGTTTCCCGAAGGACCGCATGGAATTTCGCGACTGTTCCTGCAGGGAAGAAGCAGGAACGCTCGGAGATATGGGCGTCACCCATGGGGCTTTTGAGGACGTTAAGGTTATCTAACCTACGTTCGCGCCCGGGTTTGGGCTATTGTTGCTGTCTTCGGGGAATGGTCCGAAGTTTAAGTTCACGATTGCGTTGAAGGGCAGCTATTCCGCGGAGGAGGCTCCCGTGGCTATAGTTGCGTGAAGGGCTATTCTCTCTTTCTGCTTGCTTGCTCGAAGGAATCGCATCACATCGTGTCGCAATTTCATCTTGCTATGGTACTCTTTACAGTACAGCTGCCAACAGCACCAGAAACGTCAAAACGCCCTTTTATGAGCCACTCTATGTGCGAAATGATCACGGCTAGATGGTACCCCCACACACATGGTGCTCAAAACCAGCCCGAAGCTTCCACCTCCCCTTCCATACTAGCCGGCTGCTTGCGCATCCGGTACCTGATCGGCGAGCGGCTGTGGAGCCGGTTGTACCTCTTCCACGCCCAGGCCTGCAGCCTCACCCACCGCGAGGCTTGGCTGAGGATGAAGCAGTGGATGCACGGGTGCTCGATGCGGTTGCGAATGTCGTCGGCGGGTGAGTCGGCTTCGCGGGTGCAGCCGCAGCTGTACTTGACGGCTATATAATTTTAGCGGTTAAGTACTCGGCGATAGGAAGTAGGGGGTCTTACTGGGCGTGGAATGGTAAGTAGAGCCCTGGAAGGACATAGTTCTTAGGTGTACGGTTGAGCGCTCCATTTCCACTTTTGATGTTGTCAGTGCTAACCGGAGTCGGGGGCGTTCGGCGAGGTGGGGATCCGTTGGATCCGTCATTTTGAGGTGATGGCGCGAAGTTTGTTGTATGTTGTATGTTGAGGTGTGGGTGTGTCTTGCAGTAGGGGGAGGATAAAGGAAAGTTCAAGATGACCGACGTTCTTTGAATGTGCTGTCCAAATGTGACGCCGGTTCGCCCTAATACCAACCAACCACCGAACCCGTGCGAAGATACTCGACACGGGTACAACACACACCTACCGATCGGCATCCTTTCCACCCTCAGTCTCCACCACGACTCCGATTTCACCCTTCTTCCATCCCAGCTTCCACTTCGCCGACCGCCACTTGACAAACGCCCAAGCACCCAGCAGAGTCCTGCTCTTGACACAGTACCTACACGGACGCCGCCGCAGAGCTGGCAGGTCAACTCCGGAGGACTCGACGATCACTGTGCGGCAGTGTCCACAGCCGTAAACGACGTTCAGCTGGATGGTGCCATCGGAGTGCATAATCGACATTGTCAGCGGCGCGGGATCGCACGGATCGAGCCGGCGGAAGGAGGGTCCAGGTGTGAAACGCTTGAGCGGTATCAGCGGATGAAGGGAACAATCCATCGGAGACGACGAGACACCGCTCTCCACCCCTCGATATACCCCGCACCTGAATTGAGTTAAAATTCACCTCTATCGACGATAGAATCAGCACTAAAGATAAGATCATGATAACCGTGTTTCCGCAGCTACCGAGCAATAGAGATCCGGAGCGGGCTGCGGGCCTGACAACGGCACACTTCCACCTCGCTGCGTGCGGTCTTTGCCATGAGTGTCGCCGAGCGCGGATGAGATGAATATGTCCAGTCACCTATCAGGCGCGAGGCTCAAGCCTTCCTTCCCTGCACGCTCATCACCCCCCTTTACGGCGGTGCATCTTGATTCTCGAATCGTAAGAAATAAGCGGGTGTGCAGGATACGCGCTTAGCGACTGGTTGATGGAGCTGCCGCTTCGCAATACCTATAGCCCTCCGAACTGCACTAACTAAATCGCATTCCTGGCATACAGAGTCGAAGATGGTTATTACGAGTGTATTTTACCTATCGAAGAAATACCTTTAAATGGGTGATATATCACCGCAGATAGTTATGGAGGAAATGAAAGATCAAGATTTGAGACAACCTATCCATGAGCAGAAGGAGATTCTCGAGGCACATAGCGTAAGAGTTAGACTTAGGCGAAGTGTTAGGCGAAGTGTTAGACGAAGTGTTAGGCGAAGAGCTGGGCGAAGAGCTGCGTGAAGAGTTGCTAGGGGCATATAACTATGTGTACCAATCGGTGATTGGGATGCTGGATGGAGTAGCTAGCTGGGTACACAATATATCTATGAACTCTCAAGCATATAAAAGGTATACCACCGTGTAGCTTCTCCTGTTACTCTGTTTTCCCTGTTCTGACCTATCGGCGGCGGAGATGCTTTGCAAAGGCCGTGGTGCTCTGGAGTACGCGGCAGAGAGGTGCCGGTTGCACGGCTCATGCTGATACCATTCCAGAGATTCTTCTTCTTCGGGCCGGTCATCTCGCCCCAAAGGAGGGTCTTCCTTCTTTCATCTCGGAGAGACGGATAAGAAAACAACCTCCCTCACCCCGAGAATTCCCGTAAGTTGACTGAAGGACGGGCTCACGGAGCTACGGACTCGTGGTGCTAATCGTATCAGATTCCCACACTCCCCAGGCTTCAAAGGGATTCCCGTGATGCAGTGTTGTACATAGACCAGTCCAGACCATTTTTTGGTATAGTTGGGACTGGTCGGGATATATCCAGACCGACCAACCATAGGTCGGGATAAATCTGGCTAAGAAACGTTTATTTGCCAGGCACGTTCATTACACAGCCAGGAGTAATTAGTAGAAACAACTCTTCAGTATAGACTATCACTACTAGTACACGAAATCCTCCTCACAAAGAACAGCCAACATCTGCTCAATTATTTCAACATCCTCCTCCGCCAGCTTCTCTGGCCCTCCTCCGCCGTAGTCGGAGTTGTTACCGGCATCGCTACCACAGTGAAAGGTAACGTCTCCCTCGTCTTCCTCGGTCTCCTTTCGGTCTAGTTTTCGATCGAACGAATTTGCTCCTCGGTCAGAAGCGTCTCCTCCGGGTCTCCTCCGGGTCGGAATCCTCACCCACGTAGCCGCGACAAGACCAAAGTCTTCCCAGCGCACGGGGTAGAGCATCTGCTCTATTTCGTCCGACCATTTGTGCCCGAGTATCGCGACCACAGGGTACTCTCCCACGTCGTCCGAACCGCTCCCATCGGACATGGTCTCGACTGAGTCGTTATCGGAGACGGCTGCCATCAGCGGCACACTGGGATTTCGAAGTAGTCCATATCGGAAATGGAGCGCATTAAAAACGTATTCGAGGCCATCGCGATCGTCGTCAAGCACCACTACTGACGGACCTCCACGTCCCGTGATCCATGACTGCCATAGATCGATCCTTTCTTGGTAGGAAGAATCGGGGCCGAACATGCAATTGAAGACTCGCGAGGCCGCCCAGAGAACCGATGAGGATACCAGAAAACGAACATTGAACGGGGGTACGGAGCCATCAGGAGATCGATAATCGTCCGGAACCGTAGTCTCGATGAATAAGTCTCCACCGCTGACGACGGCGGCGTTGTCGTCATCGTTGTCGGCATCATCGTTGTCGGCAATGGTTGGGTTCATCTTTACAAGCTGGTATCGTTAGCCTTCCATCTATCCATCCACTCACAGATTGGCAAATATCAACAGCGACAGACATCGCGGCGATATGCTGCCGCTACTAGCAGCAGCGACGTGGATGATGATACTGGCAGTGCGCGCAAATAGTGGTGGACGATAGGGAAGCAAAGATGGGAGTACCAACATGTTTCCATGGAGGAAGGTGTCTTATTGGGCCAAAGGCCCGGAGCTGCAACGGCTCCTTCGACTCTCTACGCGCACACAGGCCCCGGGGGCAAGAAGCCTCGAGTGTATCATGGTGGACATAGCAATTGTTGATATAGGAGTTGCTGACGATGTAGAGTGCTCCTAGTGGAGTTGATAGAGGTGGTTGTGTTAATGGTTGTTGGAGGGAAGGTGGTGATTGTAGGAAGAGAAGTGGTGGTGAGCGGGCTGTGCAGCGGCTTTGTTGCGGGTTGTGGGTTGTGAGTTATGGGTTGTGACTTGGGGTTGAGGGTTGAGACCGCACATTTGTGGGATCTTGGACTGCGGGCGTGCGGGCTCACGTGCTCAGCAGAATGCCAAGCTTCTTTGCAGCGGGAACGTTGAATGCCGCAAGCCTCAAGGAGCAACGGAAAGAAAGAAGTAGGGATCCAGACGATTCGGCTATCCATTAGCAGTGATCGCAAACATTGAAAACCGCAGATGAACCGGACACCGCCGAGTTTCGGTCACCTACACCTAGCCGGCTCCAAAATGGATTTCCAATATCACACCCGAGCCCTCAAATCCAGGGCGTATGCCTAAAGCTGCAGTTTAGTGCCTCAAGCCCGATTTCTTATGCGGTACGTATGATAGGTGAGCGGAGGTCACCGGCCTATTGATACTTCTTTCCATCTGGTCGGGTGGGACATCTTGATCCAATCTAAGTGGGGATTTTTAGATTACTCGGGAGATTCTTTACTGCATTAGATGACGTCCAAGCAGAATCCAGGTGGGATATGTGTTAGAAATGGTATCAATCCGCAATATAGTCGATCACTCGCCCATATCATCGCTGCAGTCGGCGTGCCAGTTCCACCGTCCATTCTACCGAGTTCAGGCGTACTACAACACCTCTGCAGTACTGCAACAATCCCGATTTCCATTCCTACAACAAAGCCGCCACAATATTCAGCCACAGCTACATACCTACGGCGCTACGGTCAACGTCCGAGTGAGCGCTGTGAACCTCGTCATCAGCCTCATGGACCACGATTGAACATGTAGAGTAGTACCCTATGAGGTCAAGCGCAGGGTTCTTACCTCACCACTACATATCATCACTATTAACTAGTACTTTGAAGCGATCCAAACACCGGTAGCCTATCACCGCGCTTGCCAGCGGCCTGGCCAGTGCTGAGCGTATCACCGAAGGCCAGGTATCACCACTGCACCGTACATAGCAACGAGTCACGATGCATCCCAGCCCAGTCCGCTCGCCGGAGGCCCCACCGAAGGCGCGGAGATGCTACTGCGCCCACTGCACCCACTGCATCAACAGCATCAACAGCCTACTCACACTTTAAAATAGCGGCGGGTGATCGACGTGCCCATCGCTTACGGTATATACATATGTCATAGGTGGTTAAGGACATATCTACACGACGGAAGACGGTGCATTTATCCGAGTGGCCACTAGCTGCATCCCCCATCCATCGGGGCCATCGGGAACATCGCCAGTATCTACGGCAAAGCAAACAGAATCACCTCTCCTCAACTCGACTCTGGCAGCTCGGCCCTGGCAGGATGGAAGGTTGGCAGCTCCCCTATCGCATCCACGTGTCAGATTGCTGGAGCTTGGAGCCTGGAAGATGCAGTCTGCGGCGGTGGGGGCGGGGGCGGGGACTGATTGGCTCCCCTGGTCCCTAGGTGGGAGATCCTGTGATGATGATGATGATGATGATGATGATGATGGAGGAGCGGGCAGAACTGACGTCTTTTCCCGGTTTCTGATGGTTTCCGATTTGACTGGAGAGGGTTCGTGATAGGGGGGGACAGTGACGCGCAATACATATTTAGGTACCTACTCGTACAGCCTACCTAGTACGGTAGTACCTACCTCTTACTGTTGACACACTGGAAAAGCTGTCGCCAGTGTACATACCTAGAGTTTTGTCAGTAATAGGTATTGGTATTGATACCGTATGGGACTCTGCAGAGCTGTGTTGGCCGGCCGGTTTCGCTCAGGAGTCGGGAGTTAGGACATCCGACAGATGATGGGATCGATTCCTCAGCTGCAATGCTTTACTCGAGGTATGTATGGTACCTACATACTGAGATATCTTCTGCGGTGAACCTGAACGATCCTGTGAGTCTATGACTGGTTGCATCGATTTTGGGCTTTTTCCAGTACTTCCTACTTATGAAGTAAGTAAGTAAGTGGTTCCTACGTCGTCCCGCATTTCTCAGCCCGGGAGATCGCGGGAGATAGCGGGAGTGCGGGAGTGCGGGAGTGCGATGAGGGGAAGAAATAGCTTTCGCCTGCCACCAGCAGCGCATGTTGTATTGCCTATTGCCTCCGCCTCCTCCTCCGTCAGCTTCTCTGGCCCCCTTAGCATCCTGCTCCGCAGGTCGCTCCTTGTCCCATTTCACCCAATCGAAGAACTCGACGGGTCTCCCGCGCCGGACGTATTCCGGTCTTATCGACCCATTCAGTGGTGTCGTCTTCGAACTTCATATATGCCAAGCTGTCGAGACTCTGCTTCAGCATCTTGATATCTGTCAAGATTAGACGCCCGGAAGGCTCTAGAAGACTCACGATCCCAATGGCTCCACCTGATGACGCGGCATGAACCGTGCTCGTCTCAGAAGCCGAAGGACCTGAGTATCTCCTACGTAAGAGTATTATGTCTTAGACAAGAAGAATGTGTATATAGAGGGCCTCTCTAGCCCGATCAGAAGTAGAGAACCAACTGAACATTGTCTATCTATCTATCCATCTCTATCTCCATCATCCATATTCTTGACAATATCCTCCATCGTCAAGGAATCCCGCCAGCTTCACTGGCCCGCCTCCGCCGTAGTCGGAGTTGCTACCGGCATCGTTACCACAGTGGCATCGCTACCACAGTGATAGGTAGCTTCTTTCTCGTCTTCCTCGGTCTCCTCTTCGGTATAGTTCTCGTTCTCGATCGAACTAATTTGCTTTTCGGTCAGAAGCGTCTCCTCTTCACCCACGTAGCCGCGACAAGACCAAAGCCTTCCCAGCGCACGGGGTAGAGCATCTGCTCTATTTCTTCCGACCATTTATGGCCGAGTATCGCGACCACAGGTTACTCTTCCACGTCGTCCGAACCGCTCGCATCGGACATGGTCTCGACTGAGTCGTTATCTGAGACGGCCGCGTCATCGTTGTGGGTATCGTCGTTGTCGGCATTGGTGGGGTTCATCTTTACAGCTCAGCTGGTATCGTTAGCCTTCCATCCATCCATCCATTCACATGACGACAACTATCAACAGCGACAGACAGCGCGCACTACCACAGTGATATGCTGCCGCCACCAGCAGCAGCAGCGACGCGGTTGATGATAATGACAGTGCCCGCGAATAGTGGCAGACGATAGGGAGTAAAAGATGAGAGTACTAACATGTTTCGATGGAGGAAGGTGTATTATTGGGCCAAAGGCCCGGAGCGGCAACGGCTCCGTCGACTCCCTGCGCGCACGCAGGCCCCAAGGGCAAGAAGCCCCAAGTGGCTGGTCACCCACATCCGTGTGAATGTAGCAGTTGTTGATTATGGAGTTGTTGATTATGGAGTTGTTGATTATGGAGTTGTTGATTATGGAGTTGTTGATTATGGAGTTGTTGATTATGGAGTTGTTGATTATGGAGTTGTTGATTATGGAGTTGTTGATTATGGAGTTGTTGATTATGGAGTTGTTGATTATGGAGTTATGGTTTGATTATGGAGTTGTTGATTATGGAGTTGTTGACGATGTGGAGTGCTCCTAGTGGAGTTGATAGAGGTGGTAGTGGTAGTGGATGTTGGAGGGAAGGTGGTGATTGTAGGAAGAAAAGTGGTGGTGAGCGGGCGGTGCAGCGGTTTTGTTGCGGGTTGTGCGTTGTGAGTTGTGCGTTGTGACTTAGGGTAAAGGGTTAAGGGTTGGAACTGCACGTTAGGGGGGTCTTGGACTGCACGTTAGGGGGATCTTGGACTGCGGAAGTGCGGGCTTGAAGGCTTGACAGAGTTTCAAGGTTTGTTGCAGCGGGAACATTGAATTCCCCGAGGAGAAACGAAAAGAAGCTAAAGATCCAGAGGACTCGGCTATCCATGAGCAGTGATCGGAAATATTGCGAACGCCAGCTGAACCGGATCCCGTTGAGTTCAGGTCACCACATCCAGCCGGCTCCAGCTTCCACGGCGAGTTTAAAGACTTCACATTGGATTCCCAACACAATACTCCGAACCCTCCTATCGTGGAGGTATCCTACAGCTGCGGCTTTGATTCCCCAGTCCAGATTCTTGATGTGGTACGTACGATAGAATGAGCGGAGGTCACGGGCCTGTTGCGATATATCTTTCCATCTTGTCAAGCACGACATCTTGGTCTAACCTGTATGGGGATTATTAGATTACCAAAGAGGCGCTCTAGAGTATTATAACACGTGCAGCCTGAATCTGGGTGCGATATGCGTCAGAAGTTTATCTAACATCCACGCCGGGTGCATTCGAACTTCGTGAAGAGCCGAGTGGCACTTCGCAACATCACGCCTGTATCATCGGCAGGCTCACGCCGCCATCCGTGCCTCCGAGTTCGGACGTACTACAACATCTCCACAAGACTGTACCCACCCCGACTTCCATTCCTACAACAAAGCTGCCACAATGTTCAGCCACAACTACCTACGGCAGTATACTCAACGTGCGAGTGAGCACTGTGAAGCTCGTCATCAGCCTCACGATTCAATTGAACACGTAGGTAGTATCTATCCTACGAGGTCAACTTTCAAGGGCAGGGTTCTTACCTCACCACTACTATCACTATTATCACTATTAGTACTCGGAAGCGATCCAAACACCCAGCCTATCACCGCCCTCCCCAGCGGCCAGTGCTGGGCGTATCACCAAAGGCCAAGTATCACCGCTGCACCGTAGGCTGTAGCACTGTACGAGTCGAGTCGAGGCGAGGTGATTCTGTTTGCTTTGCCGTAGGTAGGCACTCGTAGACAGATAATGGCGATGGCCCCGATGGCTCCGATGTCTCCGATGGCCCCGATAGGGGATGCAGCCACTCGGATAAATGCACCGTCTTCCGTCGTGTATACCTCTGTTACTACGTATGCGATGGGCCCGTCGATCACCCGCCACTATTTTAGAGTGGGAGTATGTATATACATACATCATAGGTCGCGTCTTCTCGCTGCTGATGCTGTGAGCGCAGTGGGCGCACTGGCATCTCCGGGCCTCGGGGGGGCCTCCGGCGAGCGGGCTGGGCTGCGTCGTTGCTACGACTCCGTTCAGCTCAGCCCTGGCAGGTTGGCAGACTGGCAGCTCCCCTATCGCATACATGATCCACGTGTCAGATAGCTAGAGCCTGGATCCTGGAGTCTGGAGTCTGGAGCCTGGAGGATGCAGTCGGCAGCGGCGGGGGCAGGGGCGGGGGCGGGGGCGGGGGCTGATTGGGCCCCCTGGGACCTGGGCAGTGGGTGGGAGTCTACTGGGAGGTCCTGCATGATGATGATTATGATGGAGGGGCGGGCAAAGCTGACGTCTTTTCCTAATTTCTGATTTGCTTGGAGAGGGGTCGTAGAAGGGGGGAACATATGCGTAGAGTTGTCAGTATTGGTGGATACCTACCGATTAGACTATGGCAGTGGGCACTATACAGAGCTGTGTTGTCTGGTTGGTTCGCTCGGGAGTCGGGAGTCGGGAGTCGGGACAGATGGTGGGATCGATTCGTCAGCTACGTTACTCGAGGTACCTACAGGCTGCATATCGAGAGATCTTCTGCGGTAAACACGAACGATCCTGGGTGGCTATGACTGGGTGGATCAATACTTAGCTTGTTCCAGAATCTACTCCATAAGTATGATAAGTACTTGTTTCTACCTCGTCCCGCTTTTCTCGGCCCGGGAGATCGCGGGAGATCGCGAGAGTGCGAGGAGGGGAAGGAATGGCTTCTATGGCTTCTATGGCTTCCGCCAACATCCCACGTTGCATTGCCTGTTACCTCCGTCACCGCCTCCGTCACCGCCATCCCGTACTCGGGAACACTAGGTCTACCGTCTACTTTCTCCAGACCACAGCCATCACATATTTATCACCACGGCCTCCGGGACCCCCGAGACCCTGGAGTTCCACGGAGTGCCGTATATGCACAGAGTATAGTAAAGTAGGTAAACCCATTCAAGTATTCAAGACTCTGAAATAAAACAAAACGCAAGCAGAAAGCACAACCCGAGCAAAACCTCGAACCCGAAACCCCCCATGGGCCATGCCCCCCTCGAGGGGCAACATCGCAGCCAATCCAAACACCAATTAAAAAGTCATACGCCCCTCCCGCATCCCATCCCCAGCCCATCCCCAGCCCATCCCCCGCCCATTCCGCATCCCGCATCCCCCGCCCATCCCAACCAAAAAATCAATCAATCAAGCGCCCCTTGCCGTCGGCAACCACCCAGCCCGATGTAATATAGTAGCACCGTAAGTCTGCGACACCTGCGGCGTCGACGACGGTTTCGGTTGCTCTACCGAAGACGTTGACGACGACGCTGGGGAGGAGGGTGGCTGCAGAGGGAGTCATGACGATGTCGATTTCTTGCCTCGGCCCGTGAGCTTCATTACTAGAAGGTCTTTGCCGCGGTCCGCCCAGCCCCTAGGTACACACACTCCCGTGTTAGTGGCTGTGGGAAGGGGTGGGTGGTTTGGTGGTTTGGTGGCGGGGGGAAATATTGTGGGGAGGGGGGGAAATGTACCGGTAGTCGCGCTTCACCTCGCCGTCTGCCAGCCGCGCTTTCTCGCTCTCGAGGCTCTCAGAGAATGGCGCTTCCTCGACGATGGTGTTGGCGTCCGACTCGTTGTCGTCAAGGTAGACGACATTTCCGGCGCCCTGTGATGTCCAACACACCAACATCAGTTCAATATTCCCACGCATCACCACCACCACCACCCGTAACACCACAGAAAATCAAGAGGATTCCCAAAACCTACACCACGTCCACCATGGAAGTCATTCGAAAGCACGGGGGGGACACCCTCGACGTCCTGTGCGATGCGCGCGTTCTCGGGGTGGTTTGGGTCGTTGATGGCCATGTTTCCGGTGCCGCCTCTTCCAGTCGTGTAGACGGCGCTCTTGAGGGTGGGGATTTTCAGATCCGACTCCGACTCCTTATACGCGTCCGCTGTCTCACGAATGTTGCCTGCTCCGCCGCGACCTTCCCGAAATCAATCAGCCAGTTGGCCATATGTAGATAGTTATCTCTCGCCCGCCCGCACCCCCTCCCTCCCTCCCCCTCCCCCCTCCCCCGTCTCCTTCCCCCGGAGAACCACCCCCTCTATTGGTCTGGAGCCCAATTATTTGCTTTTGGGGGATCTCATTGGGCCTAAACCGCCAGGTCGAGATAATGTCGGAATCAAGATGCTGCGTGGCAGATCGCTGCAGCACTACCTACACTACGCACGGGCAACGCCTAAGACGGCCAATCGAGTGGAGTGGGTGTGTGGGTGTGGGTGTGTGTGGGGGCTGAACGGAAGCCAGGATTGAATTAGGACGTACCGTGAGACACCTACGGATTTGCGTTCGGGCATTAGCATATTAGCAAATCCACGCACGTTTGATCGCCGAAGAGATGGGTATTCGAGATGTGAATGAACGCCGACTTCAACGGGCGAGCGATAGTTATGCATGTATGTATGATATGTACGGACGGGCCGGGCGGGGGGGGAAGGCGAAGGAAGGAAGCTAGTGGCCGGGATTCCGCATGGAACGGCTGGGTATGGTGGATGGCACTGGGCACAGCGAGTGGTACTTACAACGCGGAACAGAGCGTTATCTTCGGCCATCTCCCTTAGTGAAGAGTGTTCGTAAGAAACCGGAATTGTATTGTGTGGGGGAGCAGCGGCAAGATTGCTTTTTTGCGAGGAGGTAGGTTTGGATTCGATATATAAGGACGCCTTGAAGCTCGAGCTTGGAGATGAAGTGGGAGAGAATGTATCGATGAACGACAACCGAACGACTTGACGACTCAACTTGACGACTTCTTGCGGGACCGGTGCCGGGTCTTTCACTGATAAATAGGAGGAGGAGCTTCGGTCACTTTTGCTGCGACGGAGAATGGGGGGTGGAAGAGAAAGACTGCTTCGAGCTACTTTAATAGAACCACGATCCGGGAGCCAGAGCGACAAAGCCAAGTGGAGCTACAGCCCGAAGCTATAAGAACGCCCTCCTTTTTTTGCACGCAAACGGCAGATTTTTCTTTCGAGGCAACAGCCAGCAGCAGCAGCATCCAAAGCACCATGTTCGTGTCGGTTGTTGGGACGTAATGGAGAGGGATATCTGCTTCGTCGGTGCGGAATGGCGGCACATCCACCTCAGTCTCACTAACCATTGTTGTTGCTGTTGCTGCTGCTGCTGCTGCTGCTGTTCCTGCTGCTGCTGCTTGTCGATTCACAGCGGATGTGGTGCACAAAGTGCACAATTCGAGATGTCGTTAGGTAATTTGTAGCGCCGGCTTCCCTATGCGCCGCCTTTCGAGTTCCGGGTAGATGGCATCATGGGCTCGAGGCGGCCGGGTGGAAGGGCTCTATGCAGTGTGTGAGACTGCTGTTGCAGATGTTGTTGTTGTTGTCCGTATGATAGGATTTGCACGCAATTGCTGGTTGCTGGGCCTTGTCTCTGGCGGTTACAAGTACGTAACTAATTGCCCAGCGAGCATGACGTGCGAGACGAGAAGTCGCCGACCAGAACGACGCGGGGATTAGCTTGGATCGGAGGATTCGAGACGGTGTTGCGGCTAATGGGACCAATCGCCAAATCGACAGGGGTGCGGGTCAGCTGACGCGTGCTGGCAGACGCTGGGCTCAGCCCGTTCAATAATCAATTCTCCGCGGGCGATGGAAGGTTGGCACGGCAGTCTGCATTCTTCGGGATTTGTGGCGTATAGTTATATGTGACGCGGAACACTGCGACGGTAGTTCCTGATCCTCCGCGACGGACTGTGGCGGCTGTTCCTGGTTGACGGTAGTTCCTGATCCTCCGCGACGGACTGTGGCGGCTGTTCCTGGTTGACGGTAGTTCCTGATCCTCCGCGACGGACTGTGGCGGCTGTTCCTGGTTGACGGTAGTTCCTGATCCTCCGCGACGGACTGTGGCGGCTGTTCCTGGTTGACGGTAGTTCCTGATCCTCCGCGACGGACTGTGGCGGCTGTTCCTGGTTGACGGTAGTTCCTGATCCTCCCCACCGGACTGTGGCGGTAGTTAGTTCCTGGTCCTCTGCAACAGTCTGTGACGGCTGTTCCTATTCTTCTGCACGATTTCCAACGCGCGGCCGTGCTCAATTCTCGTCTGTGTGTCCTGCTCCGGTGGCAAGACGGAGCATCCTGTTCCACGAGGCCGATGTGAAGTGCAAAGAACCATGAAAGCCGCCACCGGGAGCATGCAGGCTTGTCTAGGCCACCCGCGGAAGCAGTCTTCGGGTATGTAGGTAGGGCACATACATACCATCCACGCCAGCTCCGGTATGTACCCATCATGTGGCACCAGATTCGTTTTTGCGGCCGGCTCGGTGCGCTCGTAAGTTTCAGGTCTGCACTTTCCAGCGTAACTCCCTAGCTCGTCGATTTCTTACACCCCGGCCGTAACTAGGCCCTTGGCATTGTGGGGAAGGACTTATCGACGATTCGATGGAGTCGCCGACCTAACTGACAGATGCTCGGTCGCGGGCCCAGCCAACGCCACGGCGCATTCCTGTGGCTAACGTCGTGCGATTCATGCGGGCTGAGTGCCATGTAAAATTTCAGCTCTGCGAAACGGTTAATTTACCCGTATAAAATCCTGAGCCCAAAGCGGGGGCGGGCAAGGGGAATACTCTGCCTGAAGCCTGATGGGCGGAC
Source organism: Tricharina praecox (assembly GCF_024521635.1). Lineage (NCBI taxonomy): Eukaryota > Fungi > Ascomycota > Pezizomycetes > Pezizales > Pyronemataceae > Tricharina > Tricharina praecox. The sequence goes on from NW_026250412.1 coordinate 129,774, forward strand.
ATCTATCTCATCGCGAAAGTCTAGTATCTGTATATTACAAGACTAGGTACCGTAGGTAGATGCTCAACAACCGTTGAGACGTCAACGGTGCAGAGATTTCTTCCGGCGTCTATGTTATAAGCGATCCATTGTGTAACCGACTACGGAGCTCTCTGCTGCGATGATGCCGACGAGAGTCTAAATAAGTTCGGTCTTCTCTTCACATCTACTCCAACTACATACCAGTCTTTGCGGCTAGTGGAGGTGCATAGATTCGACTGGTAGGCAACCGTGATATGTGCAACTGCCACCATGAAACACATGATGTCACTCGGCAATTTCGATTAAGTGAGTCGGGACAGCCACCATGTTCAATCCGTTATTTCTTTACTGAGATGGACGGTACAGGTTCGTCTCGCACCGACTACGTATCGGCTTGACAACACCAAAGATTTCTCGGATGGACACAACAAAGGATACAGGCAACGCTAAATACAAAAAATCAGTCACCGTACAGACCCAAAAGACCCAAAATACCAACAGAGATATCCAGCTCTCAACCCAAAACAAGATGCAACAAACCAAGCCAAACAACAGTCAGCTCCCGCCATCCATACCTTTCAACCAAGCACTCACCCTGTCCTTCGCCCCCTTCCCCAACCTACAGTTCTCACACTGCTTCTCGACCTGCGCCTGCCCACTAAACACCTCAGCACCATGATGTCCACATCTCCACTTGACCACCGCCGACTTGATAACCCTGCGGCCCTCCTCTGCCATCTCACTCTCCAGCGCCTCAGCCCTCGCCCTCTCCCACGCCGCCCCCAAGAACGGCTTCGGCGCCACCGGTACCGGCTCCTTTAGCTGCAGCTGCCGCTTCATCTGACCCGCAGGGGCCCTAGCCCTACTATTCGCCCACCTCCTCGCGTCCTCCTGCTCCCTTTTCCGCTGCTCCCTCCCCCTCAGCCCCTCCACCCCCGTTGCATCCCTTTCCCTCCACTCCCCCCACTCCCTCCTCCACTCCCACTCCCTCCCCTTCCCCCTCTTCCCTCCACGACCCCATCCCTCAGGCGTAGCTCGCGGCTGACATATCTCGCAAACATCCGACTCCCTCGCCCCAGGCTTTTGGGCAAAATGTCCGCACGCCAGCACGACGACTTTTCCAAGCGTCCGGTGCGTCGAGTGCGTCGAGTGCGTCGCCTGCTGTGCCTCGTGGACCCAGAAGCTGGGCGATGACGGAGAGCGCGAGAGGCAGGCGTTGCACGGACGTGGGAGAAGACGTGTGCTCGTTGTGGGACCGCTGTGAGCGTGCCCGCATGTGTATGAGGCCGTATGGCGGTGGGGGCGGGGGCGGGGGGGGCTTGACATACTGGGTGGGGGGGGGGGGTTGAATTCTGGATTCTGGATTCTGGATTCGCGGATTAAGTTAGTGGGTGGGTGTTTGTTCGTGTGCGGATTCGTAGTGGTCGGATTTGTAGTGGTCGAATTCGTGCGGATTCGTTGTGGTCGAAATCGTGGTGCTCAGTGGTCGTGGTGGTCGGAGTTTTGGCGTCGTCTGGATCACAGCAGACGAGTCGCGGGTTTTCTTTATGGGCGAGGTCGGAGGTGGGAGGTGCTTGATTGAATGGGAGAGGCGGTGGGCGATAGAACGCTGGTGGGCAGTCATGTCGAAGGCGGGCAACTCGAATGGAAATGGCGGATAGAGAGGCTCGAGTTGAATGATCTCACTAGGCGGTGGCCATAAGATCATAGTTGGGACGAAAGTTTCATTGAATATTTGGGAATAGGTGCAGGCTTGAATTTTGAAACTGGTATGCCGTCGAGTGACTACGACACTATCTCTCACTCACCATATAACTTCCTAATGCTCATTGAGCAACCTTCTAAGTTCCAATAGCATCGCCCAACCTCTATACCAGCCAAGCGCCTTCGTCCGCTCAACGCTCAACCTCCCCAGTTCAAGGCAGGCCTCACGCTTCTGTGACGCGCCAACGAGCAATGCGACTTCCCCAGTACTCAAGTTACCTCAACCAACATCCTCCGCACCCCCAGTGCCCCGACACCACAACCTCTTTACTCACCGCGGTCTTAACCTTCCGCACCCCCGCGCAAACCACCTTCCCAACCTCCCCATAGCCCTCATCAGACCTACCCACCGCCCCCTCCAAGCCCTCCAGGCCTTCCTCCATCCCCTACAGACCCTCCTCTTCCAGGCCCTCCCAGCCCTCCACCTCATACTGCGCAGCCTACCGCGCAGCCTGCCGCCCACACTCCTCAGGAGTCTTCGGTAGCTTGTGCGCCGCCAGGCCCGACCGGCACAACAGGGCTGACACCGATGATCTGCTCCTCCGCCGGGCACACCCTCGCCGCTAGGGTATCTGAAGAACGGCTTATGGCAGCGGTCGCAGCGCAACACTCCGGTGGCGGGCACCGGCATTGACATAGCAGGCTCGTTGCGGGTGTGCGGGTGTGCGGGTGGGTGATCGAAGAGAGGTGTGCGGAAGGCCTCACGGTTATATAGTACGCAGGCTCAGCTCAGCTCCGTAGCTTTGAGGTTGGGGAAAAGTCTTTTCCGCTGTGCTGGCTGCTTCCCGTGCGTCCGAGCACGAGCCCGAAAGGCTTAGTTTCTTGTTCATGATGGATCATGGCACTGGAAGGCGGTCGCCGGTGGGTTCTATAAGTTGTTTCCTTGCTCAATTTTGGGCCCAATAGATACTTTGGCTGTACTCTCGTTTGGCTGACCAATTATCGTCGATAATGGGAACACAGAGCAGAGTGTTGAGCGGTAAGTGGCGAGTGATAGCACATGAATCATGAATTGACCTGGTTATCAGGTGGTAGGCTTCTATCTGCTGCTCCCTTGGTCTTTGTGGGGCGTGTTTCTTCTAGAATCCATCCCATCCATCCCAGCCGTTCCATGTATCCGTGTGAAGCCGAAGGGACTTCAGGCCTTCTTCCAGACTTCCATAGCTCTAGATATCATACATATCTCCTCCGAGTCTTGGTTACTCATCGGTGCGGCGGTGCCGTACCTATACATACGAAAACTTAGCTAGAGCGAATTACGTTCCCTTGCCCGTAACTCAATCTACAATATGTCAAGAGTCGACAGCGTAGGCAGTAGGCAGTAGGCTATATTTTGACTTTTTCTAGCCATGTGTTACAAGTTTATACTTACCGGACATTTGGGCGGCCGGGTGTAAACCTAAAACCTAACTCGCTGCATCGTAAACAGGCAATCAAACTTCCAGACGATCCGTGAGCTCTTATGATATTGTTTGGGGGCTATTCACGGTCGGTACGTAGCTCGCGGTTGTCCCATCGTTCATTTTGCGCCCCTGTACTATATAGTAGTCATGCAGAAACACCTACCTATAACCCAAGCAAGAAACCCCGCTCAAACCGCAACCGCAACGCCAAACGCCTTAACCAGCTTCTCAAAGCTGACGCCCTCGCAGCAGCCCCAAGCCGGGGTCTTCGCGACCTTCAACCTCGTACTTCTCGGACTGGTGATGCCCCACGCGACACGGGCCAGGAACCTCAGATCGTCCCAATTATCCTGACCGACAGCCTTCAGCACCGCACGAATCTTGACCATATCGACCTCTGTGGCCTCATCCTCCTTTCCGGGCCACTCGAACTCGACGGGGGTGGCGGTGACACAGAATCCGCAGGCACCGCAGGCCTCATCCAGCTCGTCGCCAAAGTGGTCAGCCAGGGCGACAGCGTAGCACTCGTATCCCGCGAGCAGCTCGACGACGGCCCTGACGCGCTCAATGTTCTCGCGCTCCTTGAGCTCCATCTGCTGGTGCGTTTCTCGCGCAAGGCGTGCGATCTCCTCGCCGGTGGGCAGCGCCTTGAGCACGCGGAAGCGGTTGATCACCCCCGACGGCTTGAGATCGATCGCGCCTAGCTCGGACCACGTCTGCAGCTTGCGGATGATCTGCTCGCGCTGCGTGTTGTACTGCTCCGCCGTCGCGTCCACGTCGATGTGGCTGAGGCTTTTGGCTTTCCGCGTGGTGGTAACGATCGCTTTCGATATGAAGTCGGATGCGTCGACGAGTGATGAGAAGCGCGCATTGGGGGTGTATGAGTAGGCCGAGTATTTGGGAGTGATGGCTCGGAGGATGCCGAAGCGGATCTCCAGCTGGGCGAAGAGCAGGGTGAGAGTGCCGGGGCGGATGTCCCAATCCTTTCCGAGGCTGTACATGTTCGCTTCCACGACGTGGTCTTGCTCGGCGTGTGGGAACTCCCCGAAAAAGGCTTTGAGGCACCCGGTGACACTTGCGAGCGAAGGGACGTCGGCTCGAGAGAAGGATTCGTGCTGCCGAATGTCGGAGACGGTGAGATACAACATGCAGTTGGCGCGAAGACCATCTCTTCCGGCACGGCCTATCTCCTGACTGTAGCCCTCCAGGGATTTGGGGACCGTAAAGTGGACAATATTGCGAATGTCCGCCTTGTCAACGCCCATACCGAAAGCAATCGTTGCCGCAATAATCATGTCTTTCGATGCCATGAAACGGTCCTGGATCTTGGTACGTATGTCAGTAGCAAGTCCTGCATGGTATGCAGCAGCAGTAAATCCTTGCTTCACCAGAAAGTCGGACACCATTTGTGCTTCCTTGGGAATGTCAGCCATAATGTCAAAAGTTACGGAGGGTGATGCCTACAGCATGGGTCGTGACATAGATGATCGATGGCCCTGGGTTGGCCTTGAGAAACTCAGAGAGAAGGGTCTTCTTTTTGACCTGAGATTCAACAGCCATCGCATTGAGATGGAGACTGTGGAAGTTAGCCGTGACCGATTTTACGTTCGGGAGATGGGAACAAACTTCGGACGAAACGTGGGAGTTTTAAAAAGACCCTCCTGCGCGATGTCGAATGCCACGAGGATATCATTGGCAACCTTCGGCGCAGCCTACAAGCTAATCAGCAACAACTCAAACCCACAAGCTCAAATTTTATCGCACCGTCGCCGTCAGGCAGAGCACGCGCTCGGCATTGACTTCCTTCGCGAACCGCGCAACCTTCAAGTAATCGGGACGAAACGACTGCCCCCATTCAGAAACACAGTGGGCCTCGTCCACGGCCACCATGCGGATCTTAACCTCCTTGATCGTCTCGACGAATGCCTCGTTATTGAGTCGTTCCGGCGCAACATAACTAGCATCCGATCAGCTGGTGGCCCTAGTCGTGCATATCCCGACTAACTAACAGTAGCTTCAACTCCCCCGAACGCAACATATCGTAGGTATTCAGCACGCTGTGCCTGTCCTGGGAACTATCGAGCGCAGCGGCCTTAACCCCCCGCTTCTTCAACGCTTCGGTTTGGTCCTGCGCCGACCGATCAGCACGTATCCCCCCCTCCGCCAGCGAAAAAGCCCATACCTTCATCAACGCGATCAACGGACTGACAACCAGCGTGACACCCCTCCCGGGTTTCCTTCCACAGATCTCATCGAACAGATCAAACGCCAGCGCGGAGACCTGATATACCAAGCTCTTCCCTCCACCAGTAGGAAACACGACGGCCGCACTCCCGCCACATATGAGCCTTGTAATCGCCGCCTCCTGCTCGAGTCTGAACGCCGGGTATCCCCACACATCGCTGAGGATCCGCCGCGCGATCTCCGTAGCTCGCGGATCGATAACGACCGGACTCTGGAGCTCGGCGGGCGGCGCGATCTCCAGCGGCGGCAGCTTCTGGAGCACGATGAGCTCGCGGGGTGTCGAGGCGCCGGTTTCCGCTTTTACTCGCTTCGGTTTGTGAGTGCTGGATTCGCTGCGCTTGCAGGTGGAGGACATTTTCGTGGTGGGGAACTGGCGGGTTGAGGTCGTGAGGGTATGACGGGACGACGTGGTGACGGTATGCCAGGACGACGTGTAAAGGTCGCGGGGATACCTGTAGAGTAGGGGCGCGACAGGGGAGATCACGTGCTGACGTGGCCGTTCCACGAATGATCACGAGGGACAGAAATATCCAAAAAAGGTTCTAGTTCTCAGGTGTTTGATTGATACGATTGATGATAACACTAAGTTCTACACCGTGCTAATAGTCACAGCGGATCCTGACCGTCAAATTTGTTCGGTCTTGATCCACTGGAGAAATCTAAAAAGCTAAACAAAGAGGGATTGATCTGGCTATCGTACCGCCCTTCGCACGGAAGATCCAACAGAAGCCAACTCTATATTAAACAAAGTCTCATCTCATCGGCCGAGCCACTTTGAGTTCAGTCCTTCACCGTGAATCATATTACCCATACGGATTATCGATAATCGGAAACACCCACCAGAGACCTGCTCCACTCTAAAGTCCATAGATGGGGGTAAAATACGACCAGCAATCATGGAAGACATTAAAATCCAACGAGATTCTATGCCAGGATGTGGTGATGATTTGTCGACCTATTTGCACAACTTATCACTCACCATTTCCAACATCTGACCGAGATTCGCCCGTTAGTTAGGTCCTGTGGGCTGTCGCCATAGACTAGACGGCCCGTATGCAACAATGATTTGATGTTTCCGCTCTTATTAAGGTCCTCCGTAACTTGTTTTCCCACTGAATAGGTATTAATGGTATAAAGTGGTTCTGCATCTAAACAATCAGCAATGCCCATCGAGCTTAGATCTCGAAGCCCAAGGATTACTCACATCGTCGTACATACGCATGTCAAACTGCCCACCTGCAACATAATATTATCCGCTCTCCCGCGCTCCCATCTTGATCGCACTCTAAATATTAAGTAGGTAGGCCTACAGAATCAGCCCTCCCGCACACTAAACCCGCACATCTGAAGAACGGCTCACCAGTAAAGGATGCAGCATCAAGCAGCATGAGCATCCCCTCCCCGTCTCTAACGGCGTTACATCCATCTCCACTACTCCCCGCCCTGCCCGCCCCGTCCGCCGCTCCGCATCCGCATGGTAACGATGCCGACCCTCGCATCCTCCCCTAGCCTAGCGATCACGCACAGCAGACACTCGTAGTCCGCCTGCGCCAGCGAGGCGTCCGCAGCCGCACCGAGCGAGAGGTACATGCCGGCGCCGCCGTGCCGCTTGCTAAGGAGCTCCTGCACCCGCTCGAGGTCCTTGGGGAGGCTGACGCAACCGCAGGTGTAGCGGGTTAGGATTATGGCGGGTGGTTGGATATGCGTCATCGTGGAGGAGGAAGTGGTGGTGAGGGTTGTGGTGGTGGTGGTGGTGGTGGGAGTGGTGGTGGTGTTTGTGTTTTTGGTATGTAGGTAGGTCTGGAAGGGAGGTGTGGGTTGGGGGACGAGTGATTGCTCGGACAGATAATGTAGGTGTGCAGAGTGGTTCGAGTTGGGTCGGATACATATGACAGCTAGGTTCAACTCTAGTTTGAATTGAGAGCTCGGGGAGGGCAAGGTGGTGTTCTTGAATAGCCATTTTTACTGCTTTGAACTTGCGTGAGTTTCTATGACCGCCTTTGCAGCGGAGGCATTTGAAAGTTGAAATGGTGATGCATCGAGACAAACGAGACGCCTTGCTCGGCCCCCTTAGATTTGGCGTCAGAGAGTACTCGACCTTAGCCACATATCTCTACCATCGAGGCGATGTATGCAGCCCGAAGAGGCCTGCCCCGGCAGGTTTTGATCATCTCGGGAAGTCTTGTCTCGCACAAACCCAAGTTACTGTCTCCACATTTGTCAGGGCTCACCACCGTTCCCACCCCGCTTGACCGGTTGACAAGCACTCACAAACGCCCGAGGAATCCCCTGCAACTATGTATGTGTGTTGGGAAGTAAAAGTGTAGGTATAGTATAGCGCGAGTAATCTGAGATGCCCCATATGACCCATCCAAACGCCCATCTCACACAATTGCATGTGTAGAAAGAAAGAAAAAAACACAATGATGCTCCCTCCCGTCGTCCACTTTTCAAACCAAACCCCACCAGCACCAGCCCTAATCGTCTACCGGTCTAAACTTTAGTATGTACGCAGTAACCCCCGCCATTCACGGCTTAACTACTCTCGCTTCCGCTTCTGGGCCCGTCGTCTGTGTCCTCCTCGGGAACCAAGTCGTTGCCCATACTCATCATGTACTCCGCACTCTGCAGAACCTGGCGGAGCTCCGTATCCCTCGGATCACTGATATCGATCGGACGCTGTTTCTGCTTGTTGCGGACTCTGCACTCACTCTACTCGTTAGTTTCCGGGGTAGGCAGGCGAGGTACCGGGTAGGTGAGGTAGGGGGGTAGGTGAGGTAGGGGGGTAGGTGATGTAGGGGAGTAGGAGAAAGAACCTAGGATCCGCCCCGGCCTCCGTCAACAACTTGACTATCTCCAATCCCAGCTGTTTCTCGCCCTTGGCGAAGTAGACAGCCTTGTGCAACGGGGTATTCCCCTCCATGCGATTCCGCGGGTCGACCTCGAGGCCCTCCTGGTCCAGGAGCTCGTCCATCACGTCGTCTTTTTCGCACGTCCCGCATCAGCACTGCATCAATCGCGCAAAGGGGATGGAGGGAGGGAGGGAGGGAAGGCGTACAAGCACCATACTGTGCGGCGACGTGCAACGCGGTGTTGCCGAGCGCGTCGGTCGAGTTGTTGAGGAACTCCGGCGTGTGGTGGTGCTCGAGCACTTCTGTGAGAAGCTCGGTGTTGTCGCGACGCGCGGCTTCGAGGAGGAGCTCTTTGGCTGAGGCGCCCTGGAGCTCGTGTTAGCTGTGGCCCGATGGAGCGGCGAGAGATCACGTACTTCGTCGGTGTTGTGGGTTGCCATGATGGATCGGTTGTTTGTGGAGGAGGGGGTATCGTGGGGAACGGTCGCTGGTCGTGGTGGTTGCAGTGGGATGGAAGGCTGCGGCTGATAGAGTCCACCGGGGCTGGGGCGTGGTGGGGCAGCGGACGTTTCGGATTCAGGGCGGCAAAACAGAGAAACAGGAGTACTTTGTATGATTGGCACTGGAGATCTGTGTAAGAATAGACTTCTCCCCACCCATTCAAGCTCAAGGTGAGAGGTGATGTAACGCACGGGGTTGATTCAGGACATGGCTATTAGCGTCCCGAGCGGGAAGTCCCGCTAAGCTTGGCTCACATATTGTCACTACGGTCATGGCACATGATTCCCAATTTCCCAGCTCATCGCCCATGCTTTTCTACTAACCCAGTTACAACCAGTGGGAATATACATACGAAAGGGCATTACGTTACGACTCAGGTTGAATGGCCAAGGTCCGTTATAAGGTCCGTTGGTATCTGAGATGCTCATCACCACAGCCGGCAACCCCTCAGGCCGTCGGATCGCCGCCACTCCTCAGAAGAACCTAGTATTCAGTCGGGGGCACTACGTTCCATTCTCTTTCATTTCTTTGTAACCAAAAGTCAGTCTCCACGGCGGCGCACGCATAGCATGGTAGACAAGAATAGAAGACAGAAGATCCGAAAGAACCTCTCATCGCCATTAGATGCAGTGCACTTGATAAAAAGATGGGTATCGTTACCCCACGTAGGCATCGGAGTAGGCTCCTTTGCATTGCGCAGGCGGATTCTTACTGGAAATTCACTGTATGAGTGCCAGGAGAGTCACGTGCTACATTATATATCACTCAACTACCCCATTTGGGTATGAGAGCCTCGTACAAAAAAACGCGCCCGCCCCCAAAAGAAAAAAAAACTTTTGAACCGTCATAGCTCAACCATCACATGTCCAAATGGAGAAAGAAAAGCGTAGAAATGGTCTACATTGAGGTCACTAGTCGAGAGGCAGTCAAACATCGGGAATAGCATTCATCGTAGCAAATGTCTAGTATCCGAACTTGGCCAACTCCTCAGAGTTGGTAGTGACCTCCCTCTTAGCAGCGTTCAACTTCCTGATCAAGGCCTTCTTCCTCTGGTAATAGGCCTCAGAGCGGGTCTTGCGCTTCTCCTCGAGTCTGTGGCGAAAGACGTCAGTATGACATTTCGACAACGGATACAATCGCGGGGAGATCTCACCTGCTAACGACCTCACCGTAGCTCCAGCCGAACTCAGACGACAACCGTCCGACGGTGCAGTATTTGCGTCCGGGCTTCAACCTCAAGATGCGGAGGGCCTGGGGCACGACCATCCTCTTCTTGGTATCGTAGGGAGGGGGGACACCCTCGAAGACCTTCAAGCGGTCCATCGCAGCCTTACCACGGGCAGTCTTGTGGGCAATCATACCACGGACGGCCTTGTAGAAGATACGCGACGGGGCACGGAAGTGGAAGAGTCCGTGGGTATGGTTGAAACGGGTGGCCTTGCGGAGGTAGGCGTGGTACTTCACTGTATGCGAGACGATCGAGTAAGCATGCTTGAACGCGATGAGAGCGGCAGCAGCGAGGATAGAGGAGTGTAGACTTACGCTTAGCGCGGAAGAACTCGCCGGAGATGTTGAGGTCCTCGCATCTCACGACAACGATCTTCTGTCCGTTGAGGAGCTGCTTGGCCACAGTAGAGGCCAAGCGACCAAGGAGATGTCCCTTGCCATCGATGACAACCTATAAGCGAAAAGAATAGCTATTAGCACATCTAATGCTCTTCTCGCAAGCTCTGCCAGCTTCCCCGTGCTCCCAACATCCAAGCTCCACCGCAGATAGCGCGCGCGCCGCAACGCGATCATTGAGTTTCGCGTAAGGTCTGGAAAACCGAAGCAGCTGGGAGGTAGAACTCACCACAGGCTCGAATGTGGACATTCTTGCAGGAGTGTAGATGGCGTGATAACGAGAGGTTGCTGAATCCGGGGAGGCGGCGGTCGGCGTCGGTCGGCGTTGTCTGTCGTCGGCGTTGGGCGTTTGTCGTTTGTCGTCGTTCGTCGTGGTGTAGTTCTGCAGACTCGTTGAGGCTTTGCTGGGAAACTCAGTGCGATTCCGAGTGACTGGTGTTTTGGTGTGTGGGACGGGAGTGGCTAGTGCGGCTCAGTAGGGCAAACCCCAATCGATAACGTTCAGCAGGGAGTAGCGGCGCCGAAAGATGAGCTTAGTGCCCGCAGTTGCAGCAGCCCACCAAACGAAACCACACCGGACCCCTGGATAGCTCCAGAAGGAGTCGAGTAATTCCCCGCAATCCCACATTTCGCCAAAGAAAAGAAACGGACGGACGTGAGAGCATCGTTCCGAGTCAAGCAGGTACGATCCGGGTATAACCTGCAGTGAGTAGGGAAGCCGCCCATGGGTACCTCCACCCAAACGGCAGCCGCACTACTGGTTTTTTCTCCGACTAGGTGGATCGTCTACTTTATGTGAATCTTCACCGTCGTTCGTGTCTGCCTACCTGAATGCATATCCTCCGGCTGTATCCGCCAACCGCAGGGCTGAGGGCAGCTAACAGTGCAGAATCTTCATCTCGTCACGTTTGCCCCCCGATCCACCCACGCGCAAAAAACAGTTCTCACACATCTCTCTACACGCCGCACACACTCCCACTGAGCCTAGCCGGTACCGAATGCCCTATTGCAGTCAGCAACCCGTTCTACAGCCAGCCGCTTGGCCATCGTCGTCTCCGCCTGTATATCTTCCCGCTCCTTGAGCTCCAACTCGGTAGAGATACCACCTATCATACAACACTTATCATCCGGCTGTAGATGCTTCCCGCATGGTTCGCACCCCTAGTTACCTCACGAAAATTCTCTGCTGCGGGGGCCAAGTCTTCATACGAGATATCTCCCACGTCTCTGGCTATACCATAAGTGGTGTGTTTTCCAGAGTGATAGCTGGTGCGCCTCTTCCCACAACTCCACCTCGTCTTCTCGCCCACATACCGCTTGCTGTATCTGGGAGTGAAGAGATAAAGTTTCTTCTAAGAGTCTTCACCACAGTCAGGGTCTACCGAGCTTGTTCGAGCCTCACCCGAGTCACCTGACATCCCCGCCAAAGCTCCGAGAGTTACACGATGGGCCCGCACTGCACGCTCCATCTCCCGCACGCTCCATCACTATTCATGCGACCTGTACCTGAATAGGTAGTGTGAACGCCAGCTGCCTGACCTCGCCCGTCCTACTCCACCCCACCACCGCACCTCACCACCACCCACCCCACCAGCATGTCCACCCCCGCCCCGCTCGCCGCAACCGCCATCCCGTCTCCCCCCCCAACAATCCACTACATCCCATCCTTCATCACGCCCGCCGAAGAATCCTCTTTGCAATCCAGCATCCTCTCTCAACCCAAGCCGAAATGGACGATCCTCAGCCACCGGCGGCTGCAAACACACCCCAGCGCGCTGAGCTCGAGCAACGTGCTTCTCTCTGCGGCGCTCCCGGCGTTCCTCGAGTCCCTCGTCCCGCGCATGCAGGCTCTCGGCGTGTGGGACCACGCTCCGCACAAGCGCCCGAACCATGTCCTTGTCAATGAGTACACCCCCGGCGAGGGAATCATGCCGCACGAGGACGGCGCGGCGTATCATCCCGTCGTGGCCACGGTGAGCTTGGGCGCGCCGATCGTGCTGGATATTTACGAGAAGGGCGAGGGCGGGAGGACGCCGAAGTTCAGGATCTTGCAGGAGCCGCGGAGGTGAGTGCTGTTGGGGGCGTGGGGGTGACGGGTGCGCGGCTGATGGAGCGGTGCTCAGTTTGCTGGTTACGACGGGAGAGGTGTATGCGAGCCACCTACACGGCATCGAGGCGCGGACGAGTGATGAGGACTTGGGGCCGGAGACGGTTGCGAACTGGGCGCTGCTGGGAGAGCCACAGGCGTTCACGGAGGGCAGGTATGAGCGGCAGACTAGGACGAGTTTGACGTACCGCGACGTGCTGAAGGTTGCGGACGTGGGGAGGTTGTTTGGACGGAAGTGATGGAACAGAACAGAACAGAACACGCACGACTTCATCGTTCCCCCGCACCATAGGTATCTATTCTATCAAACCTACCTATGCTTCAATAGACCCCTGGAATGATACACCACTTCCCTCGCACAGCCTCCTCCCCAAACTTCTGCCTGTACCACTCGCGGTTCCTCCCCGCCGAGACGCTTAGTATGGCGGCCACAAACACCGCGCCCGCAAACACCGTAGTATTTACCACGGCGCCGCGCGGCGCCGCAATAACAGAGATGGCAAGGTAAATCACCACCTCGGCGGTATAGTGCGGACACACCACGGCCCGGAAAAACGTATGTGTCGGGAGGGAGTACTTCTTGAGACTCGCCAGGTAAGTATGGCAGTCGTGCTGCGCGCCGCTGGCGACAAACAGGAGTATCAGCCCCACAAACGACTTGAGCGACGGCGCATTGACCAGACCCTTCAGCGCCGTGGGCGAAAACTTAAACGCATCGATCGCCGCTACGTCGATAACCATCAGCACACACTCACCACCCCCACACTCCTGATGACGGAAAACATACCCGTCCCCTCGACCCACACCCCCACCGCCATGGCCGCATAGAACAGCAGCCCGACGAGATAGTGCGCGACCCACATGCGACTGGCACCCCCGCTCTTCTGCACGTACAGGCACTCGTACAATCGCCGGCCCACCTGCGCGACGAAACACGCCCACGCAAGCACTACCTGCTCGATTTTCATCCCCGTCTCTTTCCCCTTCCCCATCCCCGCCTTCCCCGTCCCCTCCATTCCCGCGCCCGCACCCGCACCCGCGCCCGCCATACCAGCCACAACCTGGTACCACCCCCCGCGCGCAAGGATCTGCATCATCCAGAATACGCTGAACACCACGGCGGAAACGTAGAAGTGCGTGAACCACGTGTGCGGGACGGTTATCGCCGCGAGTTTGTCTAGCAGCCCTGTTGCGGTCCCCTTGGTAGTGATGGAGGGAGCGGCGGGAGGAGCGGTCTTGCCGTACCCTACGAACCGCCGCTGGAGCGCGGGGATCGAGTTCGCCAGGAGTATGGACGCTGCGGCGAGGGTGTAGAGGGACTGCAGGAGGAGGGGGAGGGGGGGGAGTGGTGGTATCATTGTTATGCGTGTGTGTGTGGGGGGGGGGGTGGAGTAATCCGGCGTGGAGAGAGAGAAATGCGTCGTGGTGGGTTTCGTGGAGATGTGGAGATGTGGAGATGTGGAGTGTGGATGCGGATGGATGACGCGTGGCGGAGTTGCGGACGGAATTTGCCGTTGTGGCTGTGCGGTATCAGCCTTGCCCAGGCCCCAGGCACTCCACCCCGGTCGCGCGGCTGCGGATCTGGATTTTGAAGGGTGCAGTGCGCGAAATGCGCCAAATCCAAGGCCTTTGTGAGGGGCGGTAGGTAGCAAACACCGCAAGGGAAGTCCTCCACTCTTTAGATCAACAAACTTGTGTCAGACATACGGCAACCCATCAATCACATCAGCCGAAATGAGTACCAGTACTTTGCAAATTAGCGGCGCAAGCATGCACACGAGTGACACAAGGTGAGTATCCCTGGGGGAATCCAAGGGGAGAACGAAACAATGTGCAGTTTGTTCCCGCCTGGCTGCTTTAATTGGTCGATTGCCAGAGCAGAGATCGTACTCAGGCTTGCCGGGGCAGTCGGGTACGGAAACAAGAATTTCCGCTGCCGTTATGTTATGTAGAAACAGTCCGGACTCCGGAGTGGCTGTCGCACGCACGGCTTGCTACGGCTTGATGTCCAGGCCGTCTTGCATGGATGATGGATGTGTCCGATTGACGGATCATTCAATGACCGTTCAATGAAACGATGAAGGTGCGTTTTGGCGTGCCTTCCGGCGTGCTATTCGGTATTGGGTACCGAAACTCCCCCACATAGGGTAGGTATTCCCCGGACGAACCGGAGCCATTGGAACTTGGAACAATAGGTAAGATAATGCTGTGTGAGTTCGATTTCGAATGGCGCCTTCCAGAGTACCTTCCTAGGTAGCTTGGTGGATCAAACCTACAACTTCCAAGCATCCTATTAGCACATCACAAACACCGGGAGGAAAAGAGGATCCTAGGTATGCTAATGTGACCAAAGCTATTGGAACAATACCTAAGTAATGCTGCGTGAACTCGAATGGCGCCTTCCAGACTCCAGAGTGAGTAGCTTGATGGATCAAACCATAAGTTGTCATCCTATCATCACATCACAAACACCGAGTGGAAGAAAAGATCTTATGCTAATGTGACCAGAGCCATTGGAACAAGCATGCTGCGTGAGCTCGAATGGGTCCTTCCAGACTCCAGAGTTCCTGGGTAGCTTGGTGGATAAACCTACAAGCATGTTGCCTGAGCTCAAGATCGAATGGGTCCTTTTAGAGTACATAGATTGGTGGATCAAACTACAAACTTTCATCCTGTCATCACAGCACAAAGACCGGGAGGAAAGTGGACTTTGTGCTAATGTGCTAGGACGAGCTCTGCTGACATCATCAAACGGAACGGTTTGCCAACTTGACAGTCGTGTATGAAGCTTCCTCCCTTGTGGGAATAATACCTGTGGAACTGGCTAAGTAGGGATATTGTGAACTTATAATGGTGGTGGTGTTGTGCGCGGCTGTGTGATGAGCTGTGAAACACTCCGGCCATTACCTTAATCCGATCGATCAATCTTATCTTCCGCTCCAGTCACGTGTAAATTATGCGTGCGTGCAATCCGCCACAACGGTGTAGCCCACCGCCAGTACTTTACTCTAGCCCACACATCGGAGAGAGAGAATCGAACACGTCGACAAGACAATTTCAAACACGCCCGCACTCCTCTCAGCGAGCTCGGTCCGGATCGAAGATATCGTTAATCGATACTTTATAGTAAAGTCCCGGGTGATTGATAGGGTGCGGAAACATGAGCCGCTCGGCGGGACAGGTACCGGTACCGGCCACATATGATAGATAGAGTACATTCACAAGCGCCAGTGTTCCGTTTGGTTAGTTCGCTCGATGGATCGTAATATTTTATTTGTTTTTTATTTGTTTTTTTCTACGATTATTTTTGACCTCGAGTCACGAGTGAGCCGTGAGCAGTGCACTGGACTTACCTACTAGAGATCGAAGCGAAGTGGACACTGGACCGGAACAAGTGTCGCAATCGGGAAATCGGGAAAAACGCTGACAGTAGTGGAATCTGGAATCTGGAATCGAGGTTTCCCAAATGGATTTTTGTATGGCACGTTTTGCATCGGTGCTATGATAGAGTACCGTCGCCGGTCGGCAAGTCTTTGAGGAGTCGTGGAGTCGAGGTGCGACCTCATGTAACCTGACCTTTAGGCTTCATTGCTGCCTCGCATAGATAAATAGAAAACAAATAAAAATACAAATAAATAAACCAGCGGCCTCCATACCGCCAGCACAAGAAGGCAGGGCAGCGTCGCTCAACCATGGCACAGCGGTCCGAGACCCTCCCTGAAACGGAGAAGCGATTCCCGTGATGGGAGCAAGCGCCGCAGCAAAAAACATCCCGGCCTGAATGGATGTGCAGGCTCGGATTGGGGTTGGATTGGATTTGGATTGGGCCACGGCCTTGATTTTCTGTGCTGCGCTGGGGGGGCTTGTTGCTTCGCTGCTTGCTTGCCGGGACTGGCTGGCTCAGGTTGCTGTTGCTGGCTGGCTCAGGTTGCTGTTGCTGGCTGGCTGATGGTTGCATGTGTGGTCGCTGCGGCTGCTTCCAGTCCCTCCCTCCCTTATGGTTGCTTGCTTGCTTGCGAGAGAGAGGAACGGAAGGAGAACGAACGAGAAGGCGCGAGATACGAGAGAGTAGGGAAGAGAGAGAGACCGAGAGACAGAGAGAGCGAGTGGGCCGCCCTGCCCGTTCCATCAGTCGGTCGGCCAGTCAGTCAGTCTCCAGCCAGTCCCCAGTCTCCAGTCCTCCCATCAAATCTCCCTTCGAGTCGGAATCTACTCCTACTCTACTCTATTACCCATATCGACTTTCTGCAACCCATCTACCTGACCTGCTCCATCTATCCGCACTCTATCTCCTGAAGAATAGTATCTACATACCCTACGTGCCCTATTGCACTCTACCTACGAGATCGGATCGCAGCAGCGCACAGCAGACAGACACAGCAAGACAGACAGTCAGACAGTCAGACAGTCAGCAGGCAGGCAGACCATCATCAAGTCAAGTCAACCTACATCGCAAGCAGAACTGACTGACCATCTAAGCCTAGGTAGTCGACTCTCTTTGCTTGTGCGCCCGCCTCCGCCGCCGTCGGCCCCCAAACTAGAGTACTTCCAGCTCCCTCGCAAGGGCATCCATCCACCACCACCACCACCGAATCCACTTGCCCACACACCCATTTCCATCCCACACCCAGCGACCGCTTGCTCTGGCCATTTCCTCCACCCCCCAAGCCCAAACCCTCACTCAACTCACATACATTTTGAATTCCGCTTCTGCCACCAAAAACCACCAATCCCCGAAAGACCCACTTGCCGTGAAGTCTATTTCCTTCCCGCCCTCCTACCCGTACAATTCCCTCCCTCCCTTCCACCCCCCTCCCTCTCCCCCTCCCTCCCCCCTTCCTCGCCACCAACGTCTCCCGGTGGTCGTGGGGAAGTGTAGCAGCAGCAGTAGTGCTGGTGGTGGAGAGAGTGCTGCAGTAGAGTAGAAAGAAGTACCTATCGCCTTTCTCTCTCTCGCTCTCCTTCTATCCCGTCCCCGTCCCCCCCGTCCCTGTCCCACACACTCCCTTACACACCACACCCCCCCTTCACCGTCCGGTTTCCCTTCTCCCTCTACCCCCTTCTCCCTCCTTGATCATACATAACCGTTATTCACTTTTTTTTTCGCGAGGACAAAAAATAATAAGCGTTCGCTCGTTCATTCGTTCGGTACATATCGTACACATACACTCACACACACACATATCACGCCCTCCGCCGCGTGTCGTTATCATCACCCTCACCCTCCACCCTCACCATCGTCCCTCGCCAGATATCCTCCAGCCCTCGACGCCGGAAGTCCGCAACCGCAGACAGAGGGTAGTAGCGTTTCAGCAATGAAGCTCTCCCATCGCCGTGGACCCTCATAGCATAACATGTCGTCCCACCAAGGTCTTCGATCAGAATCATCGACGACTACCAGCGCGAACGGCGGCCTCCCTCCACGCAGACCCTCCTCGCAAATACCACCCTCCTCTTCGACGGCGGCACCATATAAGAATAAATCAACATCATCATCATCACAGCAACAACAACAGCAACAACAACAACAACAACAACAACAACAACAACAACAACAACAACAACAACAACAACAACAACAACAACAACAACAACAACAACAACTGAATACTGAAAAACAGACACAACTACAGAATCCTCCGCGACCACCCCACTCCTCCACTACCTCCTCATTCGCGAAACCCGCGAATAACCCCTCTAACGACGATGGTGACGGTGACCTTTCCGAGGCCGAAACGGTGGTTTTGGACGGGCAGGAGGAGGAAGAAGGCCAGGGCTCCATACAATTGCGTATGGAGAATGGCAGCAGGGGGAGACGGGGGAACGGTGGAAGCAGGCGTGTCACGATGGAAAGGACGGGGGGAAATTCATGGCGGGGAAGGGAAACAGTTGGAGACGGGGAAGAGAGCCCGCGAAAGAGGAGGAAGAGGAGTGCATCGCTCGGTGAGCCACTGGGAGCAGCAGTTGGTGCCCGAAGAGTGGTGCGAGCAGAGGGAAGTAGCGACAGTGGGGATGTTGATGAGGATGAGCACGATGCCGAGTACTCGTCGGCTCTCAGTTCAACACGGTCGTCACGCCAGACTTCGCCGGTGCGGCGACGGAATCCCCGCCAGCCGCAATCCCATACTCGACAATTCCCACCGAATCCTTCGCACACGCACACGCAGTCGCTCACCATCGAGCCTGATTCCAGGCGTCATTCGTGGGCTTCCACCAATTTCTATGACAGCAGTAACACGGTGGGCACTAGCAATAACGGCAACAATTTCAAAAAACGGAAGGCCCCGGTCAATGGTGCTACATCGGACGATGACTATCGCGACGACGACGAGCCACCGCATGAAGATGAACCCCAACTAAACCCCAAGCCCGAACCTCGAAAACGAACGCGGACGCGACCCCGGCGGAATCGAAATCCAGCCCTACGCTTCGAATCCTCCTCGCCGCAGACAAGAAAGCAAACCTCCCGATCGTCCCCCTCACTTCCCCCCAACTCGCGACTCAGCCCGACAAGAATTACGAAACTTAAGGGAACATCTGCCACAACCACCGCCGCCACTACCACCACCAACTCCGCTGGTCGACCCCAGCGCAAAATACCACTACCAGTCATACGGACAACGATCGTTCACCTCTCCGATAATTCGTCATCCGAATCCGAAAGCGAGCCCGCCAGTCGTCGGCGACTTGCCTCTGCCGCTCGCACACCTGGGTCGCCGATAAGCATGTCTCACAAGCCAAAACGAGATACTGCGGGTCGTACGCACCTGCACCGGGCGTGTGGACGTGGGGCGGTTGCTGAGGTCGAGGCAATACTCGAACAGAGCACCGAACTGATAAATGCCGAAGACAATGCAGGTTACATGCCTATCCACGAGGCATCCCTCAATGGCCATCTCGGTGTCGTCAAGGTATTGGTCAAGTACGGAGCACAGTATGACGTTCGTTCGCGAATCGATCTCGAGTCTCCGCTGCTGGATGCCGTCGAGAACGGTCACGTCCCAGTGATCAAGTACCTCATCGGCCTGGGCGCCAATCCGACACAACGCGATAACCGGGGAAGGACCTGTTTGGATGCCAACAGTGAGGGCGATGAGTCTCCGGAAGTTCGTGAGGAGATTGAAGCACTACTCAAAGCAGCCTCCAAACAACGACCGGTGCAGCGAGCCTCCGACGATGAGAATATAAGTGTTCGAGGAGGAGGCCGTGATAGTCCGTCGTCGAGGGATGATTCCGTCGTTAGTCCCGCCCATCAATCCCCCGCTGCGCCCGCTCAGAGCACTCGGAGGAGGAATGCCAGGGCCGAACAGAGTAGGAAGGACCTGTTGTGGTTGGATTCCGGAAAGGGTTCAGTCATCAAACTTCGAGAAAAGGCGAGGGAGGGGGATATGGAGATGGTGCATGCTCTGCTGGAAACCGGCCTGAAACCTGATACCGAAGCTTTGGTTGGAGCCATCAAGGGTGGGCATGCTGAACTTGTCAGTCTGTTGTTGGCGTACCAGGCCGAGGTGGATCCGGCGCCCGGAGTGGTGGACAGAGAAGGGAGCAGGAGGAAGCGAGAAGTGTCGATGCCGGCAGCAGAGGAAACGCCTATGCTCGCAGCCATCGGACGTGGCAACAATGTCATTCTACGCTACCTCCTCGAAAACGGCGCGGATCCTCTCCGAAAAGACAGCAAAGGCCGGACATATCCCGAAATCGCTCGCGAGAGGGAAGGGGAATACTGGCAGGAGGAAGTCGCATTGCTGCAAGAGGCTTGGCAAAAGGCGGGTGGACGAAGCGAGGCCAAGTCACCATCCCGTCATAAATCCTCGCCAAAGGCCAGACACCCGACAATGAATGCGAACACGTCCACAGCGAAACAGTCACGACGTAATTCTTCATCCAATCCGAGTCAGAGCGGCCGCCCCACACGATCATCGAACACCGACGAGAAACGTTCGACGTCGGCGAATCCGTCCCATCGTGCGAGCGATCTTCCCACCGTCAGCGAGTCGGAGTCCGTGGCGGCCGGTGGCGCGGCAGCAGCTAAGAAACGACGGAGACTAGTCTCTGGAAAAGTTCGTGACGAGGAGGCTGCGCGTGCTGCCGATTCCCCGACGACGATGAAGGAACGCGATGATGAACGTGACAGTGGCAAGAAGACTACCGAAAAGCCATCGGTCGTCAAGGCCGTCAAGACCGAAATCGAGGACACCATCAAAGTCGAGGCCCCCCCAAAGAAGCAGACGAAGCAGGAGCCTTCCGAGGATGCTCCGATGGAGGATGCTCCCCCGCTCGTTCGACCAGCGAAAGTAAGGTCTACACGGGAGCGCCGACCGTCCAGCACGAGATCGAACAGCACCGCGAGGGAAATGAAGCGACCGGCTTCCAGAACGCGTTCCCCACCACGGGCTCCACGGTCGGATATCGAACGACGTCAGCAGGAGGAGCAACTGAGACGACGCAGGAGGGAGGAACATCCGGATGATCGTGACCGCCGAAGGGATTCCATCACCGAAGAGCCCCGACGCCTAAAACGCGAAGAGTCGTCGAAACCTCCCACCCCCGCCGCTCCCGAGCCCCCACGTCGCCGCGACGCGTCAACCTCGTCGAACGCCGATAAGTCACGCCCAGGCGAAGATGACCGCCGTCAGAGGGTCAAGGAACGGGAGAAGGAGAAGAGGACGACGAAGGAAGGGCGACTACGGGAAAAGGGACTGGCTGGTGGAATCAGTCAGGAGCAGCTCCAATCGGAAGCCCGCGAAGTCTTGAGGAAAAAACATCTCATCAAGGAGTTGGCCTCGATCCAAAAAAAGGCCCTCAAGGAATCCATGGAGAAGCGTGCTGACGAGGTCATCAACCGTGAACTGGAGCTACGGCGACTACGGGAGGAGGAAGAGCGAAGGCAGCGGATCATTCGTGAGCGGGAGGAACAGGAGCAGGAGGAGAAAGAGAAGGTTGAAAAGGAAGCTCGCGAGAAAGCCGAGAAGGAACAACTTCAAGAGGAACTCCGCGAAAAGTCTGAACAGATCAAACGCGATCTGGAGGCGAAACGACGAGGGGAACTGGAACGTCAAGCCCATGCCAAGGCGGAGGCCGAACGAATCCAGAAGGAGGCGGCTGAACGCGAGGCAAGGGCACGGCAGGAGAGGGAGGAGCAGGAGCGTGAGGAACGAGAAGCCAGGGAGAAGGTGGAGAGGGAGGCTAAAGAGAAGGAGGAGAGGGAACGCCAGGCACGGATCGAGGAGGAGGCACGACTCGAAGAAGAACGACAGAGGGAGGCCGTCCGCGCTGAACAACGCCGTCTTGAGATCCAACACAAGAAGGAGGAGGCAGAGAGGCAGCGTTTGGAGCACGAGCGTCTGGAACAGGAACGCAGAGCCGCCGAGGAAGAGTCCAAGCGCCGAGATCTGGAGCTTGAAAAGGCGAGGAAGGAGGCCAGAGACCGGAAAGTCGCCGAGGAACTCCAGCAGCAGATCACGCGTGAACAGGAAGCTCTTCGCCTTCAGCAACAGGCGAAGGAAGAAGCTCGAATCCAGTCACTTCCCCATACCCTTCGTGTGGCCGCAGAGCAACAGACTCTCGCTCTCCCTGCCGAAGATTTCCGGCATTTCATCCCATTCTTTGTCGCCACGCTGCCCAACTTGGGGGAGTCTACCCCGAACGGTACCGTGCACAAGCAGGAGCGGTGGGTGCTGAACCTTCAGGTCGCCCTCGTACTCGGCACTACGAATCTCGAACTCAACGGATACCAACTGACGGAACGTCGGACGGCGACGGAACACGAGAGGCTGCGTATGTGGAGCGTGCTCTCGCCCATCCTTTGTGAAGACGTGAGTTGGAGCAAAAAGACGATGGAAGAGCGGGCGCAGGCGCGGACTATGGAGATGGAGAAGTACTTGAACATCAAGTCGGTCTTCTGGGTGAAGGTGCGTTTTATGCATGTCCAAACTATCGCATGTCGTCCTATATACTGACTTTTGATTGGATTTAGTTCAGCGACATTCAAGCCATCGCTTCACACGATCCGCGATATGCCAGCTTCCTCGAGCAAGGCCTTCCCACCGTCGAAGTGGCCATGGACGTTCCGACGTACGGCAAGGGCAGCCCCGCTAGCCTCTCCCTCCCCCCGAGCCGCGAGCAGATGGCAGAACGGGTCAGGAGACGGTTCAGCATACCGGTCAGCGAGGCCTGGGCCAAACAATACTCGTCCTCATCCACCAGTCCCGATCCTCCATCCACCACCTCCTCCTCTCACTCTCACTCTCACTCTCAATCCATGCCACCTC
This sequence comes from Tricharina praecox, assembly GCF_024521635.1. Classification (NCBI taxonomy): domain Eukaryota; kingdom Fungi; phylum Ascomycota; class Pezizomycetes; order Pezizales; family Pyronemataceae; genus Tricharina; species Tricharina praecox. Next base: position 152,560 of record NW_026250412.1, read on the forward strand.
CTGGCATCCACAACTCTTCCGGATAATTGGCGTTCTCGGCGTGAGGGGTGTTCTTTTTTTTTTCTTTTCCTTTTTTTTCCTTTCCTTTTCTTAATGTTTTTCCTTTTCTTGATATGTTTTCCCTTGTGTACTGGGTGTTTTTTTTGTTCTTTCTTCTTCCTTTTTTCTTCACTTTACTTTTACTATACTTCAACTTGCCCTGGGTTTTTCTGTTTTTTTTTTTTTTTTTGCTCGGTGGGGGGAGGTTAGCTTCAATGAATTGCAAGTGTCGTGTTGTCGTGTCGTTGTGTCGTGTTGTCGTGGCGTGTCGTGTGGTGTGTCAACTCTGTCTATCTGATTGTCGGATTGTCGGATCTTTCTGATTTGGTAGATATTCCCATTGTCGAATTTTCCGCATGCGGAGTTTGGATCTGGTGTTATTTCTGATCATGTTTTTGTCTGTGTCTGTGTGTGCATGTGTATGTGTTCTACGAGGGATTGATGAAGGGGGGGGGGGGATGGGTGGGGGAGGGGGTGTGTTTTTCGTTTTTGTGTGGGGTGAGGGGGGTGAGGGGGGTGTGAGGGTGTGATGGGGTCTAAGGACACAGGGGGGAGAGCGTGTGAAGGGGGAGATATGATATCCAATACCTTATCCTTTTTGTCTCTGTTTGGCTGGCTGTAGGCGTAGCATTGTATGGGATGATTTGACCGATGGTGATCGATGGTGATGATGGGTAGGGTGATGTGATGTTGTTAATGACGTATGGTTTGTGAATGGGTGGGTGTTTTGGCATTCTGAGGGACTTGGAACTTGGAAGAACTGGGAATTCAATAGGTATTTGGTGAAGCAGTTCAAGCATCGTGTTTGGTTAGCCCTTTCGATCCGCGTGAGGATTGAGGATTCTACCTATTGCGGATTCTACCTACCGAGGATTCTACCTACTGGGCCGGAGGCTGATGATTCTGTTGGGTTGTTTGATCGTTGATGATTGAATCATTGAATGATTGATGATCGATCATTGTATCATTGAGGCTAGGTATGTAAGTAGGACACGGCAATACACAGACTTCACTTATCCCGTCTGCACTGTGCAGTCGCCGCCGGCTTCTAAGTTCTATGTAATGGGTGAGGGTGGGCCGTGGTTTGTATGACAAGTACGATAGGTACTTGGATGGGTTGACGGAGTTGGATGATGTGAGATGATGTGAGAAGACATGAGGCGAGCACCCGCCTGATGCCGCCGCCGCCGAGTACTCTACCGTCCGTAGCTGCTAGCACATGCGATAAGATGTTAAGATCCCGGAAGACCGGAGAGCGCAACGTACCGAACTATCTACTAGTGAGTTACCCGACGGCGGCGCCGGTTAACTGTCCCGCCGGCATGCCGACGCTGGCATACCGGGTATGTACTCTACCGTATGGGATGTGGGATGTGTGCTGCCGGGAGCTCCGTCCGCACACAAACACTGTCCTTCCGACGGTACAACACAGTTGTATTGGAAGTTTCCCTAATCCCTGGGACGGACCGTCTACCTCGTCCGCTGGGGTGGTAGAGTTGCGATACCTAACCCTCGCAGGTCCATTGACAGAGGTTTCGGACGGAGGTAAGATTCGTGTGCATTACTCATGGATATCTAGTCCCCGTACCTATGTTATTACTAGATACCTAGGATTTAAGGGCGGTTGGAAAGTTGGGTTTGCCGCTTATCGGTCTTCCGTATTGTCTACATGAGGATACATCTGGAATCCCTCGGCATGAGTGATTGAAAAAGGCACGTCTACGATCCATGGAGAGCTGTTAAGAGTGATGACTACTAGTGTTCTAGTAGCTAGCAAGAGTTCCATTGCTCTGCCCATATCTCTGATTCATGGCCGAGCTTTAGGCAGTGTGTTTCTTGGAGTCTAGTTTTCATGTTTCTTAAGATCTGTGGTTATGGCTGCTGCCAAGTGAACTTGGAGTTAAGCATCACAATCCACCAGTCCGCCGGCGCACTCCAGTCAAGTCATCAGTTCCGGCAGTCAATCAATCGTATTCGTCGACAACTACCGCTCACTCCCCCCTCCCCCCTTCTCACCCCCGCCCCAAACCCATAAAGCAACAAGTAGTAACACCGCAAGTATCCCGAACGAAACGTGAAACGTGAAAAGAGAACGATTTTTGTGCGACGAAGTTAAAGCTTTTTTCGTATTTTTATTTGCTCAACCACGTACGTCACTAAGCCCCCGACGGAAAAACAGCATTCTCCGAAAAGCGACACCGTTTAGTGCCTCCTGGACTCGGCAATGACGTTCGTCAACTCGTCGACCTTTCTCTTGGCGCGTCCGTAGGTTCCAAGCTATCGCAGGTGTTAGACAGGGGTGGTCGAGGGGAGGAGGGAGGGATGCTCACCCTCTTCTTGGCGAGCTTGCGGGCACGCTTGTCCTTGGAGTTGCGGAGCAACTCAATGACACGGCGCTCGTAGGGGGAGAGACTATTGTTCAACGACTGTCAGCGGGGAGATCCGACGCAGCGTAGATGTGAAGTGAACCCACCCAGCAACCTCCTTAACGATCTCGCGGACGAACTGTGTGCGCTTGGAAAGGTGTCCCTTGCGGCGGGAGATCTTTGCCTTGGGGTCGCGGGGAGTGAGCTTGTTGTATCCCTTGTTGGGCCCGTAGGCGATACCTATAATTCGAAGCATTCGATCAGCCGCGTGTCCCCTTTGCTATCGTTGCCATAGTCCGCATCGTCGCCTGCCGTCGTCGGAATTTCGAGCGGCAATAATTCGGGACCGTGGTGGGAGTGTAGAGTTGGAGTAGACGTACCGGACTTCGCGACTGCCATTGCTGCGATGTGTTAGTGTAGATTTGTCGAGCTCGGTCGGTCGTCGGGGGGGGTGGTTTTGGGTATATTTTTTGGGTGGGTCCTGTTTGCTGGGGGGGTTGCGCGCACAGTGCGTGTGAAATCCTTTGTGGCGCACCAAAAAGTGTGACTGCGCTTATGCGCGATAGGGCACAGGCTAGCCCTGGATTTTTTTCACACACGACGGAAGCCCCACCAACGACCGAAGAACGAAGCCCCGAACCATCATCTTACCGACAAAGCAAGGAACTTCCTCGAGGACCGCCAAAGACATCACGACAATCAGAAATTACCTTCACTCCACCCACTACATCAAAAATCATGGTACGTTTGCAGCGTCGGAATCGAACACATAAATTTGAAATACAAGAAAAGTCGCTAACACCCACCACAGTCTGACGCAGGAGAGGAAGTACGTCTTCGCTTTGTTATCCCAGCAGTCGCAGCTACGACGCTGCCACCGGGCCCCCCTCGTTCCACTCATACCTAACACACGCTACTAGATCCCCCAGGTCGAGGCCGCCGAGGAGATCGAGGTCCCCGCCGACGCTGCTACCAAGGGGCAGATGTCCGTCGAGGACGCTCTCAAGGGTGTTCTCCGCCACGCCCTCGTGCACGACGGACTCGCCCGCGGTCTCCGTGAGGCCTCGAAGGCTCTGGACCGTCGTCAGGCACACATGTGTGTTCTGAACGAGAACTGCGATGAGGACGCCTACAAAAAGCTCGTTGAGGCCTTGTGCTCAGAGCACAAGATCCCCCTCATCAAGGTTGCCGACGGAAAGAAGCTCGGAGAGTGGGCTGGTCTTTGTATGTCCCTCCGCAACTAGTGAAACGCATCGGAGTCGGAACTAACACCGATATCAGGCGTCCTCGACCGTGAGGGCAACGCCCGCAAGGTCGTCAACTGCTCGTGCTGTGTCGTCCGCGACTGGGGTGAGGAGTCGCAGGAGCGCAACGTCCTCCTCGAGTACTTCGAGACCCGGTAAATCGACAACATTTCCTACGACATCATCGCATCCTGTCATTGCTAGTTGGAGGATACCAGATTCTCTTTCAGTATAACGACTATTGAGATGGTATGGGAATAAAAATTGACTTGGCGATGTTGAGCAAATGGAGTTCTGTTTTCGGGAATCGGGGAAAAAAAGGGGTGTTAATTTACTTGTGTTTTTTCTTCTTGGCTCGTAAATGAAATAAGGGTTTGCCAATTCCACGGTTCACGAATGCTGTGACTCGGTCTGCTCATAAACCCTGGTTTGTGGGACGGTTTCGTAACTTCGTGATGCTAAAAAGCCAATATCCATATCTCACTCGCCAGGGTAGACTTATGTGAAGAAAGTGCTCGAAAATGTCTTCGATGTCACGATCACCTGGGGGTGTCCATCCCACTCTGGGACTTCTCGACCTGCGCCGACTGCATCCGCCCGGCCAGCCACATGTTCGCGCCATCATCCATTCCCTCTGCCATCCCTCTGCCATCCCACCACGACCACCAAGCAACAATGAAACCAAAACCCCACTTCCCATCGCATCGCATCCCATGTCATCCCATCCCACCCCATCCCATCCTTAATCTCAGTCATGACCTCGTATCAAAAGCAGCATGCGCGATTCCCTTCCGCTCCTCAGTGCTAACCCGCGCCATCGCCCCTCATCCACCTGGGGCGATTCTGTTCCGCGGCCGCCGTAGCGTCCTTGAACCACCTGGGCGCCTCGACAGTATCGAACGTGTTCCGAATGCGGTGCACGAACCCGCCAAGCCCCAGTATTCCGCCGTCGAGCGGCGGCGCCGCGTCCTCTTCCTCCTCCGTAGGGTTGTCTCTATACCTCGAGGGTCGTGTGGTGGTGGGGTTGGTGGTGGCGGAGCCGTAGTTCATCAGCCTTCCCGTGGTCACGCCCTGTAGCTCGCGCTCGATAAGGTCTCTCCCCTCCCTCCAGCCGCCGCCGCCGAATACGTCGTCCTCGTCGTCGTCTTCGACATCGCCAAAGCCACAGACGTTCTTAACGCGGCTGTAGAGATTGAAGAGGCTTGCGCAGACGGGGATCAGCACGAGCACGGGGAACCAATCGTTGAAGCCCTCAGAGATGGTCGAGAGCTTGATCAGCTTCCCGAGGAAATTGTAGAACACGCTTTTTTGCACGATGTCCTCCTCCGGCAGGAATAGCACGAAGTTGTACGCGAGCGGCACGGTGAGCCGTGCCGCGTACGAGGCGTAGAAGCATGCGGAACTCGCGGAGGTCCCCCGCTTGACGAGCGCGTATGAGCCCCACACTTTGACCGAGCTGAGGGTGTAGTACGCCGCGAAACACATGTAGGCGATCCAGAGACTCGAGATGCATTGGCCCGCGAACCCGATTTTGCCCGTCGAGGAGCTGGGATGGTGCACGACGGTGTATCGGATGACAGCGAGCTTGGGGAAGGCGGAGTATACGAGCTCGGTCCAGACTATCATCGCCGACGCGATGGAGAGCAGGACACCTAGGAGCAGGTGAATGTAGGGGACAACGTGGAAGTGGTAGATGTGTCGCGTGTAGGGGTTGAGCACAGAGATGTTCTCGAGCAGTGTGGGCGACGTGAAGTGTTTTATAAACGTCAAGCGCTGCGACGACTTGGAGTCGAGGACGGACTGCGCGTCCGCCGCGGCCTGGACCAGGTTCTCCCACTCGGAGAGGAACCGCGCACGGCGGTGAATGCACAGCTTCAGCTTCCTCGTCAACGCCGCCAGGTACTGTTCCGTGATGACCTGCGGCACACTGGACCTCTGACCCAGCAGTCCACCCGCGAAAGCGCCTCCACCGCGGCGCGCACTCCCCGCAGACAGCGGAACGCGCGCCATGTCCGCGATCTCCTCAATCCAGTCTTGGAACTCGAGCGCGGTCCCCGTCTTGCGCTCAGCCACGAGCGCAACCTCGCCCTCCACCGCCTCGAGATTGCTCGTCGCTTCGACTAGCTTCTCGTATGCGCGTGGCGCGCGCCGCTGCAGCTCCCGCAACGTGCCGGACACACTCGCCGCCCGGAACAGCCCCCGCGGGATCGCAACGAGCCCGTGCCCCATCAGTGATATCGCGAGGAATAAGGCGTAGCAGTAGGATATCGCCACGAGGAGCGCTTGGATACTGTAGATGTGCACGCCGGACGTGATGAAGAAGTAGACAAGACCCACACCGCCGACGGTGAGCATCGTGAGGTGGTAGCGGACATTTTCGCGGAGCGATTGGAGGAGGCGTTTCTGCGGCGACCGGTGGCCGGAGTCGGAGTACGAGAGGAGGATCGGGAGGATCGCCCAGGTGAGGACGAAGCAGAGCCAGTAGGAGATTCGCCAGGAGATCAGGAGAACTCGCTGAGGAAGCGTGACACCTTTACTCTCCACATCAGCTGCATCCCGGTCAAGCAGAGGGGATCAGGTATACCCCGCGACCCATCATCCGTGGCCGAGCTGGATGCAAGATCAATGGGCACGAGTACGATAATCGACGACGACAGGAACAGTCCCAGAAACGTAGAGACGAGCAGGTACTCCGGCGAGCTTCGGAGCGGCAGATACCGTCGCTGCAGCAGCAGTGTCACCACCGCGATGAAGAATAGACACAGCGCAAAAAAGATCGCAGAACTGATCATCGTGGATGATGTGGAGGCAAGCTGAGCATGGAGAGCTCAAAGGGCGGGGTTTGGAGCGGAAGTTGAGGTTGACGCAGTGCTAGTGGGCTAACCCGACCTGCCAGCTAACTATAACTAGAGTAACCTAACCCACGCGGGGCCCACGACACGTACGCGCGAAACGTCGGATGTGCGAAACTCCATGGTTGCACAGATGCGGACGGTTCTGGACGGTGATCACGCAGCAGAAGCACTCTATTCTGCACGATGGCAGGGAGACCGGATCTCCAAGGCCCCAGGACTCCCAGACTCCCAGAGTCTCGTTATGATAATAGAGTACATACAACGTCAGGTCACTCCACATAGAAAGACAGTCGTATGCGCCGATAATCACCCGGTCAAGGCCTGATCAGGCAAGTAATTCGCACATCTATAATCCCGCGCCTGGAGCTCTTGGGTCTGCATATTCCCCGCGCGAGTCTGGGGCTCCAAGGGAGGGGTACGGATGGCGATCCAAGACACGGAGCACACAGGTAGGTATCCCATACTGGCATCCCCACGAGTCGCAAGAACCATGGTGCATAGAGTACCTATAGCACTCTACGGATCATGCACCGCAGCACTGGACATTGGACAATGCAGGGTGGAGGCCCAACTGTGAGAGTATTTTTGTCCTCACCAATCATTCGAGGGAGGAGGCAGGTCCGGGCGGTATAAGCGCGCTGATATCAGGATGGAGTACCTATCTTTCCGGTTAGTGGGTGGGGAAGATGGAAGATGAGAAGTCCTTTCGAGCCTTGCAGCCTGCAAACATTCAGAGCGCGTGGGGCGGAAGAGAATGCCACGGCTCCTGCTCAGCAGTTCTCTTTCCCAAGATCGAGAAGTTCCTGGCAGAGTAACGAAACGAGGGGAACCTGAGGATGTTTGGATGTAAGGGACCCGGCTTCTCGATATCCATGCCGCTCGACTGCGAGCCTGGGTCGGGCGGGCGGTTCTGGATCACTGCGTGTTGGAGATGCGATCTGTGTGTCTACAGGCGCTTGTCAGCAAGAGGGAATCAGCAAGAGCGGGGTCAGGAGCAGAGCGAGTACTGTTTACATACGCCCACACTCTTGCGAGCCGATTGCCGCTTGAGGAGAGTGGCCGAGTACTGTATGTAGTCGTCGAGAACAGGAGACGGTTCTGGGGGAGGAGTGTCTCCAACACTCCAGAGAAGCCCCGAGAACTGGCCCGACGGCACAACGAACGTGCCGGTGCGAAGCGAATGGTGATTTTTTGCTTCCTTCCCCTTCTATCCGCCGCAATGTGAACCGGCGTTTGTATGTAGATACGTTGCTCCCGTTCGTTGGACTATCACGGTCCAGCAATGTCCAGAGTGTGGCGGTGGCTTGGGCCAGCCAGCTCGCTTCGTGAATCTGCACACGCATCCAGTACTCTGCTCTACCCAGTCCCGCATCCATCGCGGTACTATCATATCTAGTACAATACTGCAACTTCTCCGCACGAGCCCTCCCCCGCCTCCACTCCCCTCCACCCCCGCCCACTCCCATCCACGCACTACCACCGCCTTCGCACTCGAGGACCCTCTCCTCCAACTGTCGGACATTGCGCCCTCCTGAATACCCCCAAAAAACAAACGTCCTTACTCAGCTACGACGGTCGCTGCAGACACGCACATTCCCCCCTGCTCGGCTGGAATAAAAAAACAGGACAACAATAGCAGCAGCTTCGAGTCCGATTCGCCCACTACTAGCCCCCTCCATTACCACCTCTATCACCTATCGATCATCACCCTCGGCCTCTTCCCGTTTTAACTCCAGGCCATCACACGGATCTGTCGCTTCCCGTCGACTCCCCCGACTCCCCTCCCCGTTCCGCGTTATCAACATCCACCCGCCATCGCCCCAGCCGTGTGCGATCGCAACGCAACTAACTACTCCAAGAAGCACAGCCAACCATAACTTGACGATAATCTGTGCGGAACGGAACATCGACGACTAAGCGGCCGCCGAGACCCCCCGTCCCGTTAGAGCTCAACAGACAAGTGGCTACAGCCCTTGACTAAGACCCGTCTTCTCCGACTCCATTGCACCCCTTACACCTTACGCTACCACCCTAACCACCACCATCCCCACTACCACTACAGAGCTATGCGCCCACGACAGCACAACTCGGGCTCTCCCGAGCGTGCTCCCTCCGAGAGCTCGTCGGGTAGTAGTCCTGAACGCATGCTCGACGATGAGCAGGACATCATGATGATCAACGACGACTCGCAGACTACGATCGGCGAACTCACCGGCTTCCGGAACATGGCGGTGTCCCCCGGCCAATCCCAGAAGACCACAGTACCCTTGAGCCCCGTACATCGCCTGCCGGCCGAGCTGCTGATGGCCATATTCAGCAAGTTGTCGTCACCCGTGGACCTGACTCACTGCATGCTGGTTTCGAAGCAGTGGGCCAACTGCAGCGTGGAGCTGTTGTGGCAGCGACCGTACTTCGGCAAGTTCGAGCAGTACCAGAAGATGGTCACAGCCTTGCTCTCGGAGAACGCGTTCTTCGCATACCCGCAGTTGATCCGACGACTCAACCTCAACCTGATCTCGGAACTCGTCAATGACGGATCGCTCGAGCCGCTGACCCAGTGCACCCGGCTCGAGAGGCTTACCTTGACCAATTGTTCGCAACTGACGGATTCGCCGCTTCAGGAGATCCTGCAGCGCAACCCGCGCCTCCAGGCGCTGGATCTGTCTCAGATGGTGAACATCACCGACCAATCGATGCAGGCCGTCGCCGAAAACTGCCCGAGGCTGCAAGGATTGAATCTGGCCGGATGCAAGCAGATCACGGATGTCTCTCTAATACCTTTATCGCAGAATCGTAGGATGTTGAGAAGGGTGAGTTCCTCGTGATTTCGTGTTAGGGCTCGCGGAACGAAGCTAACACTTGCAGTTAAAACTCAATGACTGCGTCGAAATCACCGATAATACTGTTCTTGCACTCGCAGCCAACTGTCCTCAGCTTCTCGAGATCGATTTCCACCGCTGCCACCAAATATCGGACGACTCGGTTACGCACCTACTCTCGAATCTTAAGCACCTTCGAGAATTGCGGCTGGCGTACTGCGATCTCCTGACCGACGATGCTTTCCTGCACCTTCCGCCGCACAAAACCTTTGAGTCTCTCCGGATTCTGGACCTTACCGACTGCGGACTCGTCACCGACGAAGCGGTCGATAAGATCGTCAAGATGGCGCACCGCCTGCGCTATCTGATCCTCGCGAAATGCCGCAACATCACGGACAGAGCCGTCCACTCCATCACAAGGCTGGGCAAGAACCTCCACAACCTGCACCTCGGCCACTGCAGCAACATCACGGACCATGCCGTCTCGCAGCTGGTGCAGAGCTGTACCAGAATCAGATACATCGATCTGGCGTGTTGTCTGCGACTCACCGATGCAAGTGTGTGCCAGCTTGCGTTGCTACCGAAACTTAGAAGGATCGGACTAGTCAAGTGTAACAACATTACGGATTTCGCGATTCAGAGTCTAGGCAGACGACCCAGCAACTCGCCTTGCCCACTCGAGAGGGTGCATCTGAGTTACTGCATGAATCTTACTGTCAAGGTATGTTCCGTCCTCGCCGTCGGTCGTTTATCACTCGATGTATTATACTGGACTAAATCCCACCAACTTGACATAGGGAATTACCGACCTCATCAACCATTGCCAGCGCCTGACGCACCTGTCCCTGACCGGCGTGGAAGCATTCTACAGGAGGAAGGACTACACCAAGTTCTGCCGGTCGCCACCGAAGGGTATGTCATGTCTTGTCTTACGCGCAATCCCCGTCCCTTACCACCGCAATACTAACCCGCCCGTCCCTAGAATTCAACGACAACCAGCGCGCCGTATTCTGCGTCTTCTCTGGCAGCGGCGTAAAGCAGCTGCGCAACTACCTGAACCAGCAGAAGGCGAGCGAGGACCGCCAGGCAAGAGAACCTAGAGACAGAGACCAACCGGGCCAAGCCCAGGGCCAGGGCCAAGCCGAAAACACCGGCCAAGGCGAGCAGGCGGATAATCTGTGGGATGATGGTGATGGCGGCATCGGCCTGGGCGGGCTGGATGATGAGGCGAGTGATTATGAGCTGCATTAGGCACTGATGCGTGGAATGGTTGCATATTAAGACAGAATGATTTGTTGGTGACTCGTTGGGGTTTACTTTACACACTGGGTTTTTTTTTGCTTTTCTGGGGGTTTTTGGGCTGGGCCGGGGCGGGTGTGGTGCATTGGCGCGTAGGGAATGGAAAGGAGTACAGTACAGTGTGCGATGATAGCTAGATTGGGGAGCGATGGGACTTCTTTGGGGTGGTGGATGTATATCTATGTTGCGGGATGCGGGTTGCAGGTTGCAGGTTACGGGATGCCGGGCGGGGCGGGATATGAGGCGGGCTGGGGGCGGCGGAGTCGTGCGCGGGTGTTGCTCTTGTTTTCTTTTCTAGTCGTTTCTGCACTATTATTGCTGCTGTATGTTTGTTTTTGTCCTGCTGGATAAGTACAATGCTTTCTGCGTTTCTACAAGTTCTACAAGTTACAAGCTCTGCTACTTAAGCACATAAAGTACCTGCCGAGGGCTGACTTTGTAGCTACCTTGAGGGTTCGTTCTGTATTACTGTGTTACTGTATGCTATCTATATTTGTTGCAGCTACCTACCTATTGGATTATTGGTTTTGCGGAGAAGTGGAGAAGTGGAGAAGTGTACCGGTACTAGTAGGTGGTCTACCTACCTAAGAGAGCTGAGCTGAACTGATGAGATGAACGGTAATCTGTTGATTTATATGCGAATCCAATGGGAATTCAAGGGGAAGCCAATGGGAAATCAATGCACTGGTTCATGTACTGGTTCATTGGTTCATGGACTGTCACGCGGGCATGGGGAGTGAGATTGTGTGGATCCACCGTTCCTTCATTCCTTCACTGACAAATTAGTATATGAGGGTCGCCATGGTCTGGACAGGCCGTATGCGGCAGAAATTGATGCTCTCTCTCTCCCTCTCTCCCTCTCTTTTCTGGTACTATCCGTCCAGTTCTGTCCAGTTCTGTCCTGTCCTATTCTGCATTTGCACCCCATCCCGCTTGCTGCGGGAATCACCAGCATGCACCGCCGCACCGGTTCGATGTATGTACGTTCGCCTCACGAGTCACGAGTCACAGCTCGGCCTTCGTCTCGATGCTCACCCGGCCGGCCTGCCTGTTTGCCTGCCTTCGTCGGTGTCTGCCATGCCATGCCATGCCATGTTGGTGCCTAAAACCCACCGGACGAAGTGGACCGGTAGGCTGTCTGTTTGTCCGTTTGTCTGGATGGTGATATTGATATGTACCCTACCTACCTACACCGTCATGGGACGGCTACGGACCTACGGTATTGGTGTGGGGGTGGGGTTCAACAGCAAGTTTAAAGGCGGGCAAATACGTACCTACCTCTGTAAGTACCGTATGCAATCAATCTACCATCCACCATTCACCTATCCCCCAATACCCCATCGCATCGCATCGTACATTCCTCCCATCCTTCCATCCTCCCATCCTCCCATCCCATCTAGCCGTCAGCCTCGTGGTCAGCTGAGCATATACACTCAATATACGCCCTACCGCATTCCGCGTTTCGTGCGGTGGCCGCATCACTCGCAGGCTCCGTCCCCTCCAGCTCCATCTCCTCCAGCTCTCTTCCCTCCAGCCGTACGGGAACATTCTTCGTTTCCATCCATGTCCGGGGAACGATTAAGTTGTCAGCAGGGCGCGGATGATCCATTCCGCTGTTCCGTGGTAGCTTTGCATACCTAACCATAACTTAACCATACTTAACACTTAACCAACGGACGGTAACGGCGGGTGCGTGGAGGCAGCCAGTCAATCAATCGTAAATGCCCGGTAAGGCAAGGCAATCGTACATACAGGTACTATCTAATCTATGTACGCATGCGGCGGGTAATGCCGGCGCTGGCGCCGTCGATGCACAGATGTATGGCGCAGATGTAGATACCACAGATGTAGATACCGATGCGCCCGTCTAACTTCGTCTCGATTTCTGGGGGGGTCGGATCTCGCTAGTTTGGCATTTGTGCTGGGCTGGAATAGAGTGACGTCGAAATATTGTGGTGGGGTGGGGGCAAATAGCTGCAAACTCCCTCCTGTACCATTTCAATCGATCCATCCGGTGGGTAGGTAGAGGTCATCATTGTCACGCCGGAGTTCCTGAATTCCGTCGATATGAGCTCCAGAGTCCAGAGTCCAGATACAGATCGAGAGAATAATCAAGTTATTGTCGCATAGCAAGTATGGCCTGTCCAGACCAGGTATGTACATGGCGACTAATCCACCGATATGTCAGCAACGGCGGCGGCAAACATTCCCCACGCACCCGCGTGATGGGATATGACACGCGCGCGGAATCGGCGGGCGAGGGAGCGAGGGAAGGAACGGACGGACGCCGGCGAAGCTCAAGACGGCAGGCAGGCCATTGGTGCTGGTTAGGCATCCACTTCTTCCAAGCCCCAAGGCCAGAAAGACAGCAGACATCTCATGTACTGGCAGCCGAAATAGCTACTCTACATACATCACATACCTTCGCGATGAGTTACATCTCGATGTGCGAAGATCTTCACCGGCTCCTTCCCCTGTACGCACGTGCAGTATCAGGTCGCAGTGTCGGGCAGTTACATATCCGCATCCGAGTGTATACGCCATACATACGCCGCAGCCCTGCATCCCATCCATATTTGTCTGTCTATACATACATACATACATGCTAGTTTTATGTAGCTGTATTAGCAGAAGTAGTCGCTGAGTATGTTATGTACGATAGCATGCGCCGGGATTCCATGGCGACTCGCAGTCAGTCGGATTGATTATAAATACGGCAGGACGCTCGTTCGTTTTCCACCGTCGGTGGCTTCTGTTCTGGACACTCGGGGCCGTTGTTTGCAAGCCTTCTACATACCCGCACCTACTTACACACACGATGTCTCCGACCACCACCGATGACCGCATCTCGACCAGCGAGCATCCCGGCCGCCGCCATTCGCACTCCAATGGCAATGGCAACGGAAAGGTCAATGGCCGCTCCCAGGTCTCGCCACCACTGCCGTTCATATCCACGCGCGTCTCCAAGAACATTGGCGATGTGGCGATAATGGAGCGGTTCGCACGCATACTGGCCGATCAGTACCATGCCGAACACAATCCGGAGGGAATCATCAACCTGGGCGTTGCCGAGAATGTATGTTTCGCGGTGGGGCGGATTAGTGGGTGGTGAAGATTCTGTGGGCTAATATGTGCGTGGTACATAGGCGCTGATGTATCGAGAACTCACCGAGTTTATCAACAAAACTGTAAGTCCCCTCTGCGGCGTGACGTATGCATGGTGGGGTTGGTTGACAGTAGCGGCGGTGGTGGTGGGGTGACAGCTCACGGTCGACAACTTCACGTGCACGTACGGCTCCGGGCCCACCGGTGGCGCCGCGCTGCGCACCGCGCTGAGCGGGCTATTCAACACCCGCTTCCGGCCGTTCACCACCGTGACACCCAGCCAGATCGTTGTCTCCGCGGGGGTGACCACGCTGCTCGAGTCCCTCGCCTGGACGCTCGCGGACCCAGAGGACGGCATCCTCGTCGGCCGCCCATTCTACAGCGCCTTTCCCAACGACTTCTACGCGCGGGCGCGGGTGCACACCGTCGCCGTTGGGTTCCACGGCAGCGACCCGTTCGCCGAGAGCTGCGTGGGTTACTACGAGCGGGCGCTGCAGGAATGGAACGGGCGGCCGCTGGTGCCGGGGAAGGTCCGCGCGCTGGTCGTGGTCAATCCCCACAATCCCCTCGGAGAGTGCTACTCCCCAGAAGCCCTGAAAGAGATCATGCGCTTCTGTCACCGCGAGAGGATCCACTTCGTCTGCGACGAGATCTACGCCCTCAGTGCCTACGATAACCCCCGCGCTGAGAAGTCGTTCACCAGCGCCCTGAGCATCGATACCCACGGCATCATCGACCCCGCGCTCGTGCACGTGCTCTACGGGATGAGCAAAGTCCTTCCCCCCGTCCCCTCCCCCCGCCTCCTGCCCCACCCGCTGACCCCCCCCACGCAGGACTTCAGCGCGAACGGCTTCCGCCTCGGCGCCTTCGTGAGCCAGAGCAACCCGTCGGTGCTACAGGGACTGGGGAGCATAAGCCACTTCGGCTGGCCGAGCGGCCTGGCGGAGGCAGCATGGACGGCGATCCTCTCGGACGCTGCATTCCTCGACTCGTGGATCACCACCAACTCGCAGCGACTGGGCGAGAACTACACCCGCGCCACAGCCATCCTGGATTCCCACGGGATCAAGTACCACTGCAAAGGGTGTGTGCCCCCCCCCCCCCCGAGCGCGGCTAACAGAGTAAAGAAACGCGGCGCTCTTCCTCTGGCTCGACCTCTCCCCCTTCCTGCCAGCGGGGTACGCGGACGCCGTGACGGCGGAGCGGGAGCTCGCCCGCCGCCTCCTGGAGGCGGGAGTGTTCATTGCCGGCGGTGACGAGTTCCGCGCGGAAACGCCCGGCTGCTTCAGGGTGGTTTTTTCCATGCCCTGGGACTGGGTCCAGGAGGGGCTGAACAGGGTTTTGGCGGTTTGTGGGGTTTTGTAGGGTGGTGGGTGTGAAAAAGGGGGGAAGAGGGGGGAGGGTGAGGGTGGGAGGAGGGGGATAAAAGGGTGGGGATTGAGGGGGGGTGGACGATATATGATACCATGTTTCGTGTTTGTACATGTGATGCTGCGCTGAATAATACCTACCTCTTACTTACTTAGGCAAAAAATATAGTCATTGGTCCGCGGATTGGCATACCTATGATACCGTACTGCCTCTCCTAGCGATCCAGTGATCCAGTGATCCAGTGATCCAGTGATCCAGTGATCCAGTGATCCAGTGATCCAGTGATCCAGTGATCCAGTGATCCAGTGATCCAGTGATCCAGTGATGAGAAGTATCCACGGGCTGGCTAGAACAGAATAGAACCGCCCCGGCACACCGTCTGGGAGCCCAATCCAACCCTCGGAAGACGAACCACCCTCAAGCCCCATGCCCCGACAATGACCAATGACACCATGAATACACCACCACTATGGTCCATACTCCATGGTCCATACTCCATATCTCCCCGCAGGCTACAATGTACATACCCCGATCTGTCCCCCGTCCTAGCAGCCTAAACGAGGCCCCTCCACCACCCCCCCCCCCGCCCCCACCAACGTCGGCGTCGACATCGACATCGACATTGAACCGTCCCGCAGGCTGCGCCTGTTGGCTACCGGCATCGTCAAGGGAATAGGTATCTAGAAACAGGTACCTACCGAGGGCTGTCCCTTGGCAATGGCAATGGCAATGGCACTGGCATTGGCATTGGCATTGACATCGGCATTGACATCGGCCATTTATGGTATCTGATCGATGGCCATTGCACATTGCCTATTGTCCATTGCCCATTGCCCAGTCAGTCAGCCGGCCAGCCAGCCAGCCAGCGTGCTCCCTTCGAGGCCCAATAGGTTTTCTCTTCACCATTTCTCACAACGCTAGCATGGACTACTTTGCCCATCACCACCACCAAAAGTGCGAGATGCCAAGTACATACTCGTCACTCGTCACTCATCGTCACTCACCGCCTCTGTGCAGGAGCTCGCGGCAACTAGGTATGACATTGTCTCCTCTTGAGTCTTTCCCGGCGAATGTTTACTCGTCATCTCCGGAGCCAGCGGAGCCAGCAGAGTCGAGCAAGCATAGTTTGCGGTTGACCAAAGATGTACGGTAGGATACCCAGGTACTAGTACTGCAGTAGGATGTCGTGGGGTACCTACCGTGGATCTCGCTACGGATGTATCATATAGGATTTCGGCAATAATCAACCTCTACGCCGACGCCGAGGCTGAGCCAGCGGTGGGCAGTGAGGGGTTCTCTTCGGTGGGTACGTGCGTCAGAGCGGGAGCGAGAGCTGTTGCCAGTTCTGGGATTACACCAAATCAACGATAGTAGAATGGCTGTTATCCGAGCAACGGACTTCGCAGCAATTACTGGACAGTCTGTACCACTCTGGTTCAGTTCTACGTACTGTATGGATCATAGGTATGGATCCTAGGTGTCATAGATAGATAAGTAGATAAGCTGATGATGTTCCTGTTCCTGTTCCCGCGCGCACATCATGCCATCATGTATATTTCCTCCCCAAGCGTCCCGTCCATCTTTCCACGCCTTCCCAGCTTCCTGGGCTTCCGCACACGTCGTGTTCATGTCCACTTTGTGTCTCGCATTATGGGGGGGGGGCTGGGTACGCAGATATCACTCGAGCCGAGTCCGATAATGCGAGTGCGATGTGGTGATTGAACGTTCCCACAAAATCAAATCAAATGTTGCCGTATCGTTCGTACCGTACCGTATTGATGCCGACAACGGGGCTCTAAGTGGGGCGATGATGTAGATGGTAGTAGATGATAGCTGTGATGGATCATGGCACTGCGAGGTGATGATGTGTAAATGAAAGGACGGTTTCCGAAGCTGGCAATACACATGCCGTAGCAATATGTATCAAAGACAAAGAGCATGGAATTATCTATCGTAGATATCATAGGTACGAGTGACAGCGGCATTTGGGTTTTGGACGACCTGTTTAGCATGTACAGTATAGGTAGCTGGTCTACCGTAATAAAGCGACACTACCCGACTGCATCCATCTCCTCCTTCTCCCCACCGGAATCCTCGGTGAGCCAGTCCAGGCATTGTTGTCGCTTTGTTCTCGCCCTCGAGCCTCGAGCCTTGCGCTCGGAGCTCGGAGCTCGGAGCATCATCCCCGTCCTCAGCTTCAGCTTCACCAGCAGTACCCCGTTTCCCCCGTTTCCCCAGTTTCCCACGGCCTTACTACGAGTATATTCCCCCCTCCCCCCCTCCAGCGAGCGCCGTCACCACCATCACCACCGGCACCACCGGCACCACCGTCACCATTACCACCGCGCAGAGGCACGTCGAAACGCCTATATATATAGAGTACATATCCACTATGTATTCAGCGATCCAGAAGTCTTCGTCGAGCTCCCCGCCCGTCGCCATGCCCCGCGCCGACCAATTTCCAAGCCCACTCTTTGTGCGTGCGCCCATATATGGTACTACATACCTCCTAGGTAGTAGCCGTCACTCGTCGCCCCAAATTCTCTATGGCGACGGATGATAACTACACCCCGGGAAACGCGACTTGGCACGCGGGAGCGGATCAAGGAATCAAGGACTCGAACTACTCATACCTTCCTAGTATATATACTGGTAAGCAACCGCAGGTCCGCGGTGCGGCGGGAGCTGCGACAGGGTGATGTTTGATGTCTGTCCTGGATTGCGGCGATCAAACCGTTTCGGGGGGGAGGGCATACTTTACGCATTGCTCGCTCGCGGGGGTACGGGGGTATGGGGCGAGGGGCAGGGGGGAAGGTGAAGGTGAGGATGGGTGAGCGGCGGTGAGTCGAGTCGCAGTGATCGGGGCCAGCTGAAGTTTGAAGTTTGGACTCGAAGGAGCGGGACCGGTGGCGAAAAGGCGAAAGGCGAACACCGGTAGTTGTTGTTGTTGCTGTTGCTGTTGCTGTTGTGGCGAGTAGGGAATAGGGCAGAGACGGGCTGGCGGGCTGGCGGGCTGACTCTACATACAGGTAGGCAGTACAGGCTCCACAGGTTGCACAGGTTCCACACGGCGTAAATACTCGATGTAGGCGCCAGTACCAGTACAAGCCTTGGAAGTTGAGGGTTGTGAGTCCAGTGGCCGGTACGATGTGCTGCAAGCACATGCTGCCTTCTTTTCACTGTTTGCACGCCCTAGAATACGGTAGCACACTGTACACCTGGAGTCTTGAAATCCCGGAGTCTTGAACAGCCCGCCGTCGCCGTCGCAACGCCCAGTCTCCAAGACCCCCAGCCCAGTCGTTCTCCGCGCAGAGCGTCCCACTGTCCCACTTGGAAGAGGCAAACAGAGTACAGACACTACAAGTATCACCAGAAGTTACGCCTTCAGTAGGTACTATACATCCTCTATAAAACGAGATCATAACTCGCCACAACTATCAGCAGGCTGGCAGACTGGCAGCAACTATGCGCACCTTACACGCACTCTGGAGTCTGCGCCCATGGACGACCGAGGCCACGGGATTGCACTCTCCCCCTCACCCACCACACGTCACTCAACTCATCCCAACCCAACGTCTGCGCCGGCGTGGAAAACAAAACCCAGCGTGTCAAGCCTCACGACCAACGCTCCTCACGGGGAGTGTATTTTCCCTTTTTCCTTCTTTTGTTTTTTTTCTTCGGATTTGTTTAAGCACGAGCATGTCCATTTCCCTTCGTTTTTTTTCCTTTTTTCCCCTTCCTTTCCCTTCTTTTCTTTCCTTTTTTCCTTCCTTTCCCTTCTTTTCTTTCCTTTTTTCCTTCCTTTTTCCTTCCTTTCTTCTGGTTCGAGTCCGTCACAACTTTCCCCAAGCGGTTTTGTTCAGCGGGAGCCTTCTTGCCGCGTGCATCAAGCTTGTGGATACTAGTAGGGGTGGCTCTGCTAGCTACTCTAGCGCCGACTTACTTTGCCGACGACGACGACGACGACGATGGCGGCGGCGGCGCGAGCATGGCACTTCAGTAGGAAGTATGGAGGTATGGATGAGAGGCGAGGGTTCTCTTATGATTTTGTTTGTTCGGTTTGTTGAATCATCATCAGCGCTCTTGCGTTATTGCAGTCGACATTTTTACTCTACTCGCGGCACTCTGGATCATGGCTCTCGGCCCAGGGGCCAGCACTCGTCCGTTGACGCGAGGCGTGGAGAGGCGAGGCGGGGATGTTCCACAATCCAGAATCCAGGCTCCATAACTGGGATAAGGATCAGGTAGGTGTTGCGAGAGACTTGGGCGGTGAAGGGAGTGGATGTTTGTATGGCCGTGGTGGATTGGAGGATGCCGAATCGTCTGGGTATGGAGGCCTACTAGAGAAGCCAAATGAGACTTCTTATTCTACCGCGGATAGTGATGTTCTGCTCAAGCGCACTCGAACGTCTGCGCTCGCGATCCGGCCTATGTATTTACCTACCTGCCTGTCTCGTATGTGGAGTACCTGCTTCCACCGCTGCTATGCAGAGTATGGTACCTAGTACCGCACCTATCTCATCCGTGCGCCTCGAAGGCTCGAAGTTTGAACACACCCATTATGATAATGGGTATCCACCTCGTTCACTCTACTTGTACTCTTCCGCCCCGATCTCGGCTCCCACCACCACATACTGACATACCGACATGAAGCATACAAGATACCCAGACACCCCGCAGCCGCAGTCGCAGCCGCAGCCTCCGGCATGGATCCCGATTATTGACGTCCGCCCCCGTCCGTCCGTGTCCCCTGAGCCCTGGTTATCAGGAATCGAGATGGAGACGGAGATAAAGGCACCTAATCGGGGGCTGGTTTCGAACTTTCAATCCGGCCCCGGTCCGTTGAAGCTACAGCCTACAGCCTACAGCCTACAGCCTACAGCCTACAGCCTACAGGGCCGATAGACGCCTTCCGGATACATAGTTCGTACAAACGCAACACAGGCAGTAGAAAAACTGTCTGTCTGGCTGTCTGGCTGGCTGGCTGGCTCGCTAGCTGGCGGGCTGAATCGTCGAGGGGTATGTTTTTTTCCGAGTGCAGCTCCGTGACGCAAACATACCGTCCGTAGCATACCGTAGCATAGAATGTAGGTATCATACGTTGACAGTTGCGCAGGCTCATGCTTACTATGCGCAGCATGGGATGGTACATACTTCACCCATACATACAGTACGTTAGGTACGTGCATAGTGAGTGCATGTACAGGTACATGCATTACACTGTTAGGTACATGCACAGGTACATAGAGTACATAGAGTACATACACTTGATCGCCTGACCTCACCATTGCAGTCACTACAGTCACTCAGAGTCGCAGACCCGGGAAACAAAGTGAAGGGTGCCTTGGACAGTGGACAGTGGAAACTCCGCTCCGTCCAGAGTTGGCATGTAACTTGTAAACTTGTAGGTGATTGGGTATTCCGCACATTACCATCTTGCCATGTCAACAAGTCGACGGTTTTGGACGGTTATCCGCCATATCCCGTGAGTGCCGAACTGATCCCACTACTAGTACTCTAGAATACTAGGTGTAGATAGTAGCATGGTTGATGTCGACTTGATGATCCCGAACCCGCCCTGTACCTGTACCTGTAGGTATAGAGCGCCTGAGTCCGTTCTCCTACTCCTTCTCCTCCTCCTCTCTCTTCTTCCCAACCGCGCGCAAAGCTTCCAGAATAGCCCATTTCTTCTCTAGGTAGTCACAGACTCACAGTCAAGGTCGTCGGCCGAGACACCTCCACCTCCACCTCCACTTCCAAACGTCCAGTACCTGCCTCCATACCTCGCCTGGATACCTAGCCTGGCGAAAAAGCAAAATAGGAAAGAAAAAAATGTGGGGTGGAGAATCCAGATGTGTGCCAGGGCGGTGTGTGCCAGGAAGATGTTTGCTGGGGAGTGCTGGGGGGCAGCCGGAGATGTGTCCTGGGAAGAGGAGGGGGGAGGGGAGAGGGGCGAGGGGATGTGAAACGTCGGTGGATTTGTTCGGCTGAGAAGGCCTAAAGGAATTCCCCCCCCCCCCCCCCCCATCACAACCCCCTATAATTTTGAAGTGGTGGTCGTGGTCGTTCAACGTTGGAACTTGGTGGATACCATACTGAAAACTGGACAGTGGATACTGGAGATGCAAGAGTGAGGCTTCTCTTCTGGAAATAGGTACCGGTAGTTGGAAGTTAGGTAGGCCGAGGCGAGGAAGATTGCTTGCTGGATACCGCGACAGGGCTTGGTGGGTGGGTATTTATGTACCGTACCTATTGTAATTGAGTTCTCGGAGTTGGAACTTGGGAGAGAAGGTGGTTGAGAGCAGGTGGTTGAGAGAAGGTGGTTGAGAGGGAGAGAGCACTAGGCACGACTACTACTATCAGACTGCGGCGACAACGATGGCACAGACCCGTCTTAATCGCAGTCGTGATTACGGGATCGCCAGGTCAAGCCTTCAAGGTTCGGGCCGAGTGCTCGGCGGGCGGATGGGAATCGGCAAGGCCATGCCCCGGGCGATCGAATCACTGTATCATACCTACGCGACCGAGCCGATGGATCGCCGGTTCACACATACAGCGCGCACCATAGAATTCGCACAACGAGCCATCTAGCTCGAGCTGTGGACCTGTGGACCTATGGTTCGGCCACATCTTCACATCTTCACCGGTCTCCCGCCCAGTATCTCCAGCCGCCCGCGATCCGATCCGATCGGCTCAGCCGAAGCTGAGCCACCGTGATATGTACCGCTATGTTCACACCTGAGGTGAGTGGTGAGTACACCATGGCATGATGGAACCCGGCAACGCCATTCCATCTCGCGAACATACGCGAACGGCATGGCATGGCATGGATCGTGGTTCGCACTCCGCATTCACCAAGCATCGCATTCACCAGCATTCACCAAGCATTCACCCAGCATTCACCAAGCATCGCATTCACCAACTTCACCATCACCAAGCAATGGCATTAACTACCCATGGCGCATGTCCGTGCTATGTACTTCCAGACTTCTATTAGTACCGCCACCCGCCACAACACGCGCGCCACTCCCGCCCATCAAGCCACAGCGCATAACCACCCATCAAAAGGTGTCAAAAATGGTTCCTCCACCCGCAGCGCAGCTTATTTCACTAGCGTCGGGGCCGGAGTTGAACGAGTCAGCCTTGCGCTTGGCTGTAGTTAAGGGCAGGGGGGGGGGGAGGGGTGCCCCCCCGGTGGGTGGAGTAGTTGAGCTGGGCTAGGGTTTGAAGACGATCAAGGCATGAGGTCTTCGACGGTGGGAGGACTTCGAGGGACGGAGGGAGGGAGGGAGGAGATGGTGGGAATACTATGGCCTGGTGGACGTGTCCATCCTTCGGGCTCGCCTGGCGGTCGCCTGGGAGAAGCTCTCGGAGGAGTAGGAGGAGGAGGAGGAGGAGGAGGAGGACGAAAACAAGGACGAAGACGAGGAGGCGCGAGCGCGGCGGCGGCGGGCAGAGAATCGAGAATCGAGATGGTGTGGTGAGGTTCATACCTCGAACCTGATGCCGCATACGAAACGTGCGATGGGCATTCTACGACGTACGGGTGCCGAGCGATATCCGCACGAGCTCGAAGGCCGTGTCGTTTCTCTCTCTCTCTCGCGGACGGAGGATGTGGTTGAATTCTTCACGACTGCGGTGCCGCTCGGTCACCCAGAATCAGGGCATGGATGCTGATGGCGATGGAGGGGGGCCCTGGCCCTGGCTCTTGCGTGCAGATGTTGATACTCTACATACTCCAAGCTGGAGCGGACTACAGGGAGAGTTGGGTAGAGTACATATCTAGAGCCTGTAGGTAGAGTACATGCCACCCTGCATGGAGCTACGGGGTGGACTCTCGAGGGTTGGGAAGTATCTGGCCGTCCGTTTGTCTACAGAGGAGGAGGAGGAGGAGGAGGAGGAGGGGAGGAGGGGAGGAGGGGAGGAGGAGGAGGACGACGAGGAAGAAGCCAAGGAAGCAGTTTCCCGTCCGTGGCGACATGAGCATGCACTCGGCGCTCGAGTTCCGACAGATTCCAAGCCCGCCCGGCCAAGGTGATGTTCGAACGTCGCATGCAATCAACGATCAAACAGTAGGCCAAGGCGATGTAGATATATATGTCCGGATTGAATGCGGGCACGCAGTGACTCGTGAGTGTGAGTGTCGAGAAACGAACGTCCACGGCCGTGGGCCGCGTGTATGTAGAGCACGAGCAGCCGGTGTGTATGATGTACCTGGAGCAAGGCATACTTCTTCCCTCCCACCCACCCACCGCGTCAGTATGATATGTGTGATGGCTGTCGTTGCGGAGCGAGCACTTACGGATTGTATGGGTGGGCACTTGGCAAGTACTCTATCGCCCACCATTCACTCTCGTGGGTTCATCGTACATCAGTGATGTCCATATGCTTGGATTGTTGCTTCGCGAAAGCTCATCGTGCATCATGCTGTTATTGTGAAGTCGATTCCTGGGTCACCACTCACCGAAAGCTCTTCATCTATCGTGCTGCCACCGTGAAGTTTCTATTCCATTCTTCTGGATTCCCACTCCCCGAAAACCCATCATCCATATTGCTGCCACCGTGAAGTCTCTATTCCCTGATCATCACTTCCCGAAAGCCCACCGTCCATCATTCTACCACCTCGAAGTCTATACTCTGTTCTCATCCTTTCGGATCCCCACTCCCTGAAAGCCCACCTCTTCCGCCGTCTCCCTCCCATCTCTTCCGCCGTCTCCCTCCACCGTCCCCTCCCACCATCCCCTCACCCGTTCCATTCTGCCTCCTCTCCGAAAAATACCTCCATCCTCCTCCATCACAAACCTCACCCCCCAGCATCGTGCAGAGTCGAGTCAAAGTCCCCCTTCCCTGCCCCAGCCAATCCGAGTAAGTTGGCCCCCTCCAAACCCTGGCGAATTTCAACCCTGGCTCACCATCCACCCACCACCCACCACCATCCTCTCCCACCCACCTCCTCCCCCAGCCAACTGCGCTACCTACACACTTGCACACTTGCACTCTGCACTCTGCACTCTGCACACTTGCACCCTTACACCGCACCCCTACTCGTCCGCCAGAGCCCAACCAAAGCCAGCCCAATCCCAATCCCACCGTGTCAACCTCTCTCCATCCGCCGCCGCTTCTGCTGCTGCTACAGAGTAGCATCTATCGAACTATTTGCTCGCTCACCAGTTCTGACTTGCTTCCCTTCCCGAAACGGTCGATCCATAGCTTCACCATCCTCCTCCTCCACCACATCCTCATCCTCCTCTTCCTCCTCAACCTCCATCACTCCCCCCTCCCTCATTACACAATACCACTACCTCTATTGCCTCTACTAGAGTACTCACACTCCGAAACCTCGAATAGATACTCCCCTCCGTTCGTTCGTTGACATCCATCCACCCTCCTCCATCCATCCAAAGCCACCCCCCGGCCAGCCCACTACGTACTCGTACGCTACATACCGCGAATCCTGCTTGCCTGCTTGCTGCGCGTGTGTGTGCCTGCCTGCCTGCCCGCCACATTACTGCACTACATACTACACCATTACTATTACCACCCACCTCCACCACTACCACCCACCTCCCTCCACCACTACCACCCACCTCCACCCACCACTACTCTCACTACCTCCCACTCCACCTTACCCCCCCCAACCCAGCCCAGCTTCCTCAGCTATATTTCTCTTCCTCTTCACTATCCTCCTCCGCTTCGTCTCGCCCATCGCCGCTCCCGCTTCGAGATCCGTTGTATTTCGAAGCAAAACCCAAAAAGACTAAAGCCTAGTGCTCATCCGTCGTCTCCTACCCTTCGCCGAGTCTGCTCCGCTGTTCACCCCGTAAACGGCTCTCCCCCCCCCCCCCCCCCCCCCCCCCCCCAATCCCCGTCAACCGTAGACAGCAACTGCAAACCAACAACAAAGAACAACATCATCGCATCCGCAGTCCTCGCTCTCCCACCACTCGAAACCCCCGTGCGTTTACTGCTGGTCCTGTAATCGAACGCTCCGCCAGACTCTCCATGACGGCCATCGCTCCCTGAAAATCTCTCAGTAATACCACTACCAACCAGAATTCCCGGACCCACCCTCCTCCCCATCGCGGCGTGCTGTACGGTTGTGTTGTTCGTATCGCCTATTCTCCTCCCAACTCGGTCGCGCTGCAGTTCGAGGTCAGCGACTTCGGTGCGTCGAATCACTCTGCTCGCCCAGCTGAGACCCCACTCACACTTCATTTCTGGTTACTTTAGTAGGCACCCTTCCTATCCACCCACTCGAGCCGTTTCGCCTTCGCTTCGGATTTATTGCCCGTCATTCGCACGCTCGCTCGTTCTCACACACCCATTCACGCTCGCACCCACACACCTCGCCCACCACCACCACCACCACCACCACCTCCACCACACATCACACCCACCACACATCGCGCCCACAGCACATCCGTAACTTCTGCGCGCCATCACGCCGAGTCCACTTGTTACGCTACGCCAGTGACGATCGACACGCCCACCCGCCCAAGGTTGCTCTTCTCGTCGCTACTCGAACTACCTTTGGTCTTTTATGGCTAGTCGGAGTTAAAAAAAAACACCCCCCTCCATAACGCAACAGATCAGTCCCGACATACCTACTCGCGTTTAACGGACCTGGATCATCGTATCAACCCCCCCAGTCCCAGTCCCGGGCCACTGCTTTCCTCTGCAGCGGGAGCTACGGTGCTGAAAAAGAAGAAGATATGAACCCGGCCGGTGTTGCGCCGGTGGCGGGAGCAGGAGCAGGAGGAACAGGAACACCAGGAGCAGGAACACCGGGAGCAGGAGCAGCAAATGGAGGAGGAATGGTGCCCATGGCCGATGGCAACCGGTTGTCTCAATATGTCGCTGCGCAGCTGAGGCAGAACTGGAACCCCGAAGGCTGGCGCCGCGAGTTGACGTTACAAGAACGAGTTCAGACGATCATAGAGATGTGCGTGAAGGTTTCTTTCTGTTTGTTTTCGGCCCCCCTCCCCCCCTAGTTCGTTGCCACGAACACCCCTCCCACCCCCAGTTGCTGCCTTTCTATACGCACCATTCATCGTGCTCCGCTCAGGCGAGTGGACGTGCAAGTGTGCTAGCTCATGGCCAGCACTTCGCCATGGCAATAGCGACAAAAACTCTTTCTTTATCCCTCCACTTCTAGCCATCCGTCAGATTTGCTTTGTCCTTCGGCTACTAACCGTCGTCTCTGCAGTGCCTCATCGCTACGGCTGGTACGCGTCGACGTCGAGCAAGCTCACGCCATCCAGATCGCGACGACGTTTGAGAAGAGCACCTACGAGAAGGCTGTAGACAAGGTGCGCCACCAACCACCAACTCGCCGCCGTTGATTCCGGCGGGGAGAGAGCGGGAGAGCTGTTCGTGTGTCTAACCGAAACATTAGGTCGATTACCACATCCAGTGTCGGAGCAAGCTGCTGCTCATTCGCGATTCGCGAAAGAAGAGGATGCAGGAGACGGAGATGGCTCTGCGCAATCAGATGCCACCCGGACCCGGAGGTGCCGGCGGAGGCCTCGGCGGATTCCCGAATCAGCATGCCCTCGGCCAGCAGCAGCAGCAGCAACAGTTTCTGGTCCAGCAACAGCAACAGCAACAGCAACAGCAACAGCAACAGCAACAGCAACAGCAACAGCAACAGCAACAGCAACAGCAACAGCAACAGCAACAGCAACAGCAACAGCATCAACAGCAATTGCAGCAGCAGCAGCAGCAGCAGCAGCAGTTGCAACAACACCAGCAACAGCAGCTACAGCAACAGCAACAGGCGATCGTGATGCAGAGCCAGCAGCAGCAGTTCATGAATCGTCCGCAGAATGCGCAACAACAGCAGCAGCAGCAGCAGCAGCAACAGCAAGCCCAGCAACAGCAGCAACAGCAGCAGCAACTACAACAGCAGCAACAGCAGCAGCAGCAACAGCCTCAGCCTCAGCAGCAACAGGTGCACACATTTACGGTTCAGCAACAGCAACAATACATCCAACAGGCTATGAAGGCGATCGCCGGCAAGATGACCCGTCCCCAGATCGAGAGTTATAACCAGAACCCTACGCCTGAAGTACGGCAACTCGCAGCGCAAATGAATGTAACCCCCGCACAGGTTGTCATCCGTCAACAAGCGTTGGCTCTGTTGAGACGGCAGTTACAGGCCCAGGCACAAGCCCAGGCACAAGCACAAGCACAGGCTCAGGCTCAGGCACAGGCACAGGCTCAGGCTCAGGCACAGCAAGCGCAGCAAGCGCAGCAACAGCAACAGCAGCAAGCGCAGCAACAGGCAGCCGCTCAGGCCCAGGCCCAACAGGCGCAGGCTCACGCACAAGCCCAGGCACAGGCTGCTCAGATAAGGCGGATGCAAGGACAGGGACCCACGCCACAGCAGACGCCCCAGAACGTGACACAACGACTCGGTGGTCCGTCACCTTCCCCGGCCTCGGTCCCAGTGAACAGAGCACCTCAACCGATGGCGAACGATTTGATGCGGACCGCCCAGCAATACGAAAACCAACAGGCGGCGGCGCGGTCCCTGGCCAACGGTGGCGTGGAGGTGGTTCCCGTGTCGAATCAGGCCCCGACTACTGCGTTCACCCCTGCGCAGCAGGTCCAGTTGGAACAGCAACGGCGTCATACTATGTTGCGGAACGAGCGGATGGCGCAAGCTCGTGCGCACGCGAGCAAGTTCCCGCCGAACGGCTCGCCGCCTCAGCCTCCGCTCGCGGCTCTCAACCGGCCGATGCCCACTCCCCAACCCGCCGGTGCCGCGTTCCCACCACCGACAACACAACCGGGCGGCGCCACAGCACAGCAACCGGCAGCGCAGCGGCAACCTGTCGGCCTGACCCCCGAGACGCTGCGAAATTTCCCTCCGCATGTGGTTGAGAAGATAAGAAGTCTCCCCCCAGAGCAGCTGAGGAATTTTTTAGATAAGTTTGAGCGTCACCAAGCTCAACAGAGGCAGCAGCAGCAAGCGATGGCACAGCAACAAGCCCAGGCACAGGCACAGACACAAGCCCAGGCACAGGCACAGGCTCAAGCTCAAGCTCAACAAGCCCAGGCTCAAGCTCAAGCTCAAGCTCAAGCTCAAGCTCAAGCTCAAGCTCACGCCCAGGCACAAGCTCAGGCACAAGCGCAAGCTCAAGCTCAGGTGCAAAATATGATGCCTGGACCTGCCGCAGCAGTACAGGGGGGCCAGATGGGTTTATCCCAACCCGCGAATCCAGCCGCACAACGGCCAGGGGTCCCAATGCAACAACCGATGACGCTGAAACCCGAGCAGATTATGGTGCTCGATTCCAAAGAAGTCGATCCCGCGATTCTGGGTCCGGTCTCACGCCAAATCCCGCCACAGTTCAAGAAGTGGGGTGAGTTGAAGCAATGGGCTCAGCAGAACATGCCCGAACTATTGGAAACCATCAACGCGAAGCAGCTTAGATGGGCGTATCAGCAGAAGATGCAGGCGTTGCAGGCATTGCGACTGAGGGGACTTGCGGCCGGTGCGCAGCCCGGTGGTCCTCCAGGTCCGGGCGTCGGTCCTGGGGCTCTACCGATAAAATCTCCACTGGCGAGCCTGCCTCCACAGTTGGCCCAGCAGGTTGCCAACATGACCGACCTGCAGATCCAGCAGATGCACAAGCAGAATGCAGCCGGCGGCTTGAATCCCCAACAGCAACAGATCCTCCAGATCGCGATCCAGTACATGAGATTCCGACATCTGCGAACCCAACAGATGCAGCAACAGCAGGCCCTTGCCGCTGCTGCCGCCTCGCGTCCTCCGTCCGCGCCAGTTAGTCCCGCCGAGACCGCTCCGATGCAAGTGCCGAAGCCGCCCGTCGCTGCACCCGCGCAGCCACTACAGAAGAGGCAGACCGCTTCTCCCACCCTGTCAAAGAAGGTCAAGGTTGAGCCGGAGGAGCCGAAAATGGTGCAGCGTCCACCGTCGCAAGCCGAGGTCGCAAGGCCCACCCAGGTTCCGCACAACCTTGCACACTTCACCCAGTCGAATGCATCCGCTGTGAAGCCCAAACAGGAGCCGACCGTTCAGCAGCCACCGCCACCACCACCGCAGAATGCGCCCGCACAGGCATCTCAGAGGCCACCGGTCGACCTCACTCAGCAGTCGCAGATTGTCTTTGAGCAGTTGATATACATGTCGAAGGAGGAGCAGAAGAACCCTCCCGTGCGGCCGGTCGTCGAGATGCCACCACAGGAGAAGGAGGAGCTGAGGAATAATCTTATTCTTAACGCGACTAAGATGCTCATTAAGCGGACTGATCACCTACTGCCCATGTGTCTGCTCCTTGGAGGCGATGCTACGAATGCTAGGGAACTAATGCGCGCGGTAAGATATCCCGTTCCTTGCTTGTGTTATGTCTACGGATATGGGGCAGGACTGACGGCCAGTTTAGAAAAACCTGTTGGCGTCTCAATATGTTCTTCCTAGCGGGGAGGTCAAGGAGAATCTCACGATAGGACTGCAGGAGTATCATCATTGCTACAGGTTTCTATTGAAGTATTTCAACATGGTCAAGGCGGAGATGTCGAAGATGAACCAGATCGATCCCGAGAAGGCTAAGGCGTTCACGGCCGCCATCCATCAACTCACTCAGCGGACGGCCCCGCGTGCGCCTGGAGCACCCGGAGCACCTGTGCCACCCGAGGCTGCTGCCGCTGCTGCCACGGCTCCGTCCCAGCAACAGACCGCCCTCAATGCCAACAATCTGCAACGGCATGCGGAGCAGCTTGCGGAGCAGCATCGGCTGGCCCAGAAGGCTGGCCGGATGTCGCCGGATGGTAGCCCGCCTATCGTCATCAAGCCGTCCCTCACCGTCGATGATCTGAGACTTCCCAACAACCGCAAGCGAAAGTCGAACGATCAGCCGGAAAATGCGTCGCCGTCAAAAATCCGCTCTCCCAAGCCCGCCACCCCGCAAGTCACAGCTTCGCCCCAGCCCAAGGCCCGTCCGCCCCCGCCCGCCGAGAAGAAATTCAAGTGTGACAGACCGGGATGTACCGGTGCGTTCACCCTCGGCAACGAGTTGGCGGAGCACCACAAGATGCACGAGCGCGATGCCGAGAGACGGCGCCTGGAAGGGGAGAGAGCCAAGTTCAAGATCGAGAATCCTCTGGAATACACGCTCTCCTCGGTTGCCGGTGCACTCCATCTGAACCGAGACGGAACGATGAAGGCTTCTCCCGCTCCCGGTGGTCTTACCCCGCGGCCCAGTGCATCATCCACCCCACAGATCAAGGCTGGCTCCTCACCGCTCCCTCCCGGCTCGACCCCGCTTAGGAACGCGATGACACCCAAGGCTAAGTCGCCATCGCAGTCCAAGGTGTCGCTCCCCGTTCGCACGGCGTCGGGCTCCAAGCCCGTCGCACCAGACGGCGAGCAGGTTCCGACCCCGCCTACGACGTTTTGGGACACGGCCGGCTCTCCGATGGCACTGCACCAGTGTTTCGAGGGGATCGAGGACATTTCGCCTCTGAGCAAACTCGACAGCTCGCTATTCACGCCCGCGTACACACCCGAGGACACCACCGGCGACGAGAAGCCACCAACGATGAGCAACTACGAGGACTGGGATCCCTTCGGCATGAAGGATGTGTGTGGCTCCGAGATCCTGCAGGAGGTTGTGTGGGATACGGGCGGCATGGAGTCGTCGGTGTGCTCGGTCAAGGAGGGTGCGTCCTGGGGTGAGGCGAGCGGGTTCATGATGTTTGTCCAGTAATCTCCATTTTCTTCTTCATTCTTTGGGATGCTTGTTTACGGGGAAGAGGATGGGCATATACGGTGGGGATGGGCGTATACGGTGGGGATGGGCGTTTTTTACTGTAATCTTTGTGCCATTTCACTTTTCGATTCTTCATTGATTGTTTGGTTTGATTTTTTTGCTTCTTTCATTTTGCGGGCGTATGGGCGGCGAAGGGGATGGGGTAATTTTTTGTTTCGTGGCTTTGAATGTGATTTGCATTTTGATTGTGGACTGTGATTGACTGGTTGACGAAAATGGACTGGACCTGACGGGACGGGATCGGGATGTATTGATTGATGTGATGTGGGAATACCTATGGAATCTGGATAGTGTGGGATACCTATGAATACTGTGGGAGGGAGGGGAGGGAGGGGAGGGAGGGCTGAGGGGAGGGAGGGGGAGTGTGTGATAGGTGATTGAGCGCTCTAGTTAGAGTACTCTAGGGAGCTGGGAGTACCAATTAGTTGGTTTTGATAATGAGATCGGTTTGAGATCAACTTAGACGGGGTGGGGGGGACTGAGGACTGAGGACTATCCTGTAGAGTACTGAATCCAGCTTATCTACATACCCAGTACCTGTGTAAACCCCACGGCGAAGCTGTGTACTGTGTAACCCCCCGCCGTGCACCCAGGTCCCACCTGCCAGTTGTTAGCGTGGCCGCCACGCTTCGATCGACCAGCGCGTCGGGCCTGGGTGTGCACTGCACGATCACCGCGTCGGCGTCTTTGGCGCATCCAACCCAACCCATCCCAACCCAACCCAACCCAACCCATATACCATCTCGATGCCTCACGCCGACCCTCACGACGACACACAACGACCTTCACGACCCTCACGACCCTCACGACCCACCACCACCTCCACCTCCCCTGCCACCAACCCATCGTAAACGCGAACCGGCCATGAACCTGCACCCCCCCTCAACAGCACAATCCGCCAGCTGGCTACTCGTGCTGACACTCGTCTCGGAGGCGCACGCGTTTCCGCTGTTTACGTATCTTACTGCCGCGGTGGCTTGGGGGGTTGTTTATACTGCTATCTACGTTGCTACGGGGAGTACGACGAGCACGAGCGCCGCCGACACCGACGCCGCTGCAGGGCTGATGGAGGAGAGCTGGGAGAGCAGCAGCTGGAGCAGCTGGAACTGGAGCTGGGGATGGAAGTGGAAACGCAAATGGCAGCCCGCCCTCCTCGCCACTTGCGCCTTTGCCGCGGAAACGGGACGTTCTGCCGGGGGAGCTGGGGGAGCGGGCGCAGCAGCAGCACTGGTCCCCGTTCTCCTTGCCGCCGCATGGGGGAGGGCCGGCTGGAAACTCACTGCCGCTGCGGGGGTTGTAGGGGTGGCGGGGGTGTGTGCGCTCGGGACTGAGGATTTAGTCGCGGTGGTGCTACGAGCGGCGGGGACAGCGGGGGTGTTATGGGTACTCGAGCGGGAAGTGATTGAGCTGGGTGAGCACTTCCGGCTACTACAAGACGCGGCAGCGTACCTGATCCCCGCGCTATTACTCGCCAGCGTGGTGGTCGAAGACCTACTGGGCGATGTTACCTTGTGGCGGGGCAGCGGATGGCGGTCGCTGGCAGTGCTGAATGCGGGCGGTCTTGGGGCAGTGGCGGCCAGGGTTGCGACTGTCGCCGCGGTCGACGCGCTGCGCTGCGGGATCGTGCCCGTGCTTGTTGTTCGCACTGCTGGCATGGGCGTGGCGGGCGTGCACCTCGTTGCGGCGCTCGTGTTCGCGCTGTGGACTGCGTGGGAGGCTGCGGCGGCCGCGGCGAGTGCTCTCGCGCTCGTGGCGATGCTGGTCGTGGCGGGCGGACACGTGGGTAGGGCGCACACGGCCGTGCTGGTGTGTTGCGTGGTCGGGCTGGCGGTGGTGCTGTTCGGAGAGGGGGACGGGGGTGGGCCCGGCGCAAGGCCGGAAAAGGTCACGTCGACGAGCGGGCATCCGATCCCTTTGCTGATCGCGGCGGCCGAGGAGCGGTACTACAGCATGCGGGGGCGGCAGAGCCGCACGCTCGCGGAGGCGGTAGTGGAGTACAAGCGGCGGTACGGGATGTTGCCGCCGCCGCACTTCGACGCGTGGTGGGCGTTTGCGCGGGCGCGCAACGTGGTGTTGGTCGATGAGTACGACAGCATATACCACTCGCTCAAGCCGTTTTGGGGGCTGCCGCCCGACGAGATCCGGAGGCGTGCGCGCGCCGCGATGGGGTATCGGGATGATCTGCTCATGAAGAATAATCGGCTGCTCCACGCGTATATACGTGGTGGAAAGGTAGAGGTTGGAGGGCAGGGACAGGATTGGCAGAAAAAGGCGACGAGGGATATGCTAAGCGGCTTTGCTAGGTGGCTGCCGGATATGGACTTGCCGTTTAATATTCATGACGAGCCGAGGGTCATGGTGCCGTTCGATGCCCTGCAGAAGCATCTCGCCGATGCAGAGAAGGAGATTGCGAAGCTGGATCTCAGGAAGGGAAAGAGCAGGAATTCGTTCACGCCGCTGAGCAGGGAGGAGAAATCCATGCCCCCCGTGTACCACAAGACGTCGTTCACCGGCTTCGCGCACTCCTCCATCTTCGCTCACTCGACGCTCTCCTGTCCGCCGGACTCCCCCGTGCGCCAGCCACACCACACGAAAGAGGACCATCCATCGGGCCAGCTGCTGGGCTTCATCGTCAACGCCACGTCGTCATCCGACATCTGCCTGTCGCCGAGCCTCGAGCACCGCCACGGCTTCTTCGACCGCCCCAACACCTTCAACGTGGTCAAGTCGCTGTACCCGGTGTTCTCGCAGAGCAAGGTCTCGTCCTACGGCGACATCGTCTACCCCTCGCCGTGGTACTGGGCGCACAAGGTGCCGTACGACGAGCACCGCGACCTGCCCTGGGACCGCAAGGTCCAAAAGCTGTACTGGCGCGGCTCCACGACCGGCGGGTTCTCGCGCAACGGCGGCTGGAAGCGGCACCACCGCCAGCGCGTCGTCTCCGTCATCGACGCCTCTGACACGGCTTTGATCCTGGAGCGCACCCCCACCCCCAACAGCACCCTCACCCCCACCAACAGTACAACCTGGCACACAACCCGCGTTCCGCGCGAAAGCCTACGGTCCTTATTCAACGTATACTTCAGCCACATCGGCCAGTGCACGCCGTCCGACTGTTCCATACAATCCCGGTTCTTCCATCTCGCGCCCGTCGCCGCGCAGCACTCGGCCTGGGCGTGGAAATACCTACTAGACATGGACGGCAACGCGTTCTCGGGACGCTACCACGCATTCCTCAAGTCCCGCTCCGTGGTGTTCAAGCTCGCGGTGTTCCGCGAGTCGCACGATGAGTGGCTGCATCCGTGGGTACATTACGTGCCGCTGAGTCTCCAGCTCGACGAGGTCGCAGAGATCATGCGCTTTTTTAGGTATGAGCCTGAGGGCGAGGTGTTTGCTAGCAGGATTGCAAGGGAGAGTAGAAGCTGGGCCCGCAGGACCCTAAGGAGGCAGGATTTGGAGGTCTGGATGTTTAGACTGCTGCTCGAGTATGCCAGGGTTACGGATAAGGGGAGGGGGAGTGTTGGGTTTGCGGGGTAGGGGCGCGATATGATGGTACATCGAGTTGTGAGTTATGATTGGATGATATCATGAGTTTGGGTATAGACGTTTTTCTCGAATATAAATATACACACGCGCGCACACACTTGCTATCCATTGACTACCACACAATACCTAATGTACATCAAACCACTAATTACTCCATGGGATATCACTATTTACCTACCCCCTCCCCAAAGCCCAAACCACGAATCAATGCCCAAACTCCTCAACATGAATCGACACATCTCTCCCGTGCATGCCCTGTCTCGCAACCGCCCTCTTTACCACCGCCGCCATAGCAGCAGGCGCACACACCATTACCGCGGTACTCCCCCCGTTCCCCCCGCTCCCCCCGCCCCCCTCGCCAGCGCGCAAAACCGTCTCACCAACCATCTTCGCCAAGTTCGGTCTTCCGCGCTCAATCCGGTGCCTATCCAGCCCCAGCCGTACCAGCGCGTCGAGGGCGCCGTCCGCCGTACCATCACCCGTACCATCCCCCGCACCATCCCCCGCCGTTGCCGCAGTGGAGGAGAGCAGGCCTTCCGTCATCTCCACGCCCTCCTCGTCCCCATGGACATCACTTGTGGCGGCGGTGCCAGTGGGATTGGTGATAAACAACTCCACGCACCCCGCGACCCCGGGGTACTCCAGCGCCCACGCCGCTTCGGCGGGTGATTTGACGGCCCATATGAACCGCACCTTCCCTCTCCCCCACTCGCCCTCCCTGTTGCTGGTGGTGGAGAGCTGCAGCAGCCGCACCACCCACCCCACAGCAAACGTAGCGCCCACGCCGCCCGCGATGAACAACACGTTATCCACGTCGTCGAAGCTGTCCAGCCTCGGCGTGGTCGGGCCGAATGGCATATCAATCGTCACCTGCACAGGCCTTCCATTGGCAGTGGTGCGGAGGGCGAGTGCGGCGAGGCGCCTCGTCGTCCCGCCGCGGACACGGGCTATGAGGCGGATCTGCTTTCCGCCGCCGCCGCTGCTGTTACTACTACTGGGGAGGATGGTGAATGGATTCGCCCCCCAAAAGCTGCTTTGTGCGTGGAGGAGCTGGCAGTGCGATCCCGGGGGTGGAGGGGTGGGCGGGGCGGAGGGGAGCGTGCCGGTTATTAGCAGGAGGCCGGGGGAGGGGGTGGTTATGCTGGCGAGCGCCTGGATGCGTAAGTGGTATTTTAGGGCTTGGTCCACGGTGAAGAGGAAGATGCTGCAGAGGAGGTAGGGGCGCAGGTGGGAGACGTGTAGGTATAGCAGGGGGAAGAGAAGGGGTGCTAGCGTTATGTGCAGGAGGTAGAATGTACGGTACCAGCGGTGGCGGATGGTGTGGTTCGCCGAGAGGCCGATCGCGAACAGCACGCCCACCGCGCCGACGCCGCAGAGCACGTCTCCCTCCAGAAACCTTGTGTTCATCTTCCCCGCCCGCCAGAAAAAGTCGAGGTACAGCGCCGCATGCGTGTACAGCAGGAGGTTGATGATCCGCCCCAGCCAGCGGTGCAAGAAGTTTGCCTGGCCCTCGTACGACAGCCCGAACAGCCAGCGCAGCGGCGAGCGCTTCATCGCCAGCAGGAAGTGCAGTGGCAGGTTCGCTGCCGCCACGGTGCCGAGGGATTTGGTTAGGTGGAAGTAGTCTGCCATATATCAGTTATCCATCATGAAATGAAATGATTGATACAAACCATTCCCGGTATTAACCACAACGAGTGACATACACCAGCCGGTCCACGCGGCGACAACCAGCCAGTCCCGCCAGCACCTAAGCTTCGGATAGCGCAGCGAGATGGGATCGTACAATTTCCACATCAGCCTGCGCAACCTCCCGCCGCCACTCCCGCCGCTAGTGTTGCGGTATAAGCCCACGAGCACGCCAACGAGCAGCTGCGAGAGGATCACGTAGTAGCCGGCCCAGTCCAGCTGTGCGCGCCGCAGGAGCTTCTGCTCGTCGGTGAGCGAAACGTAGTCGTAGTCCCACATCTTATTTGTATGTCTGTTTGTATTTACCGAGTGTGGTGATGGTGATGGGGGGAGGAGTGAGGATTAGAGATGTGTTTTGTATGTAGGTACTGTTGGAGCTACTGCAGTTAGCTAGGACGTAGAGTAAGCACTGCCGGCATTACACAGGGATTAGTCGCTTCGACTCTCCGAGATGACCGAGTGTTCGGCGTCACAGGAACTCACACGGTGACACGGCTAGAGATGGACTTTGATAAGTGAAAAAGATTTATTCAACCCGTAGTTTATCAGAGGTGATCAGCGTAGTATGCAAACAGTAGTAGTAGTAGTAGTAGTAGTAGTAGTAGTAGCAGTAGAGAGCCCGTGTGCTTTTGCGCCTCCAGCCCCCATACAGCCATACAGTCCATCAAGAAAGAGAGTTCAAAGCAAGCGACCAGCCAAACGAAAAGCAAAGAACACACGAAACCAGCCTGCCCTTTTATTTCCCCGCCGCCAGCCTCTTCTCGATCTTATCCCTCTCATCCCTCCTCTTCGCATCAATCTCCTCCCTAGTGGCATTATGGGCGACGATACCCGTCTGATTGAAGGGGTTATCAGGGTGTTTATCAAACTCCTTCTTGATAAGCTCGACCATCTGGTTAAGTCTGAGGCCCTTATGTTCCTCCTTGACCTCAGGCAGTCTCCGCTCTTTGTACGCGGCATACGCCGCCTTAAACCGCCGCTCGGGATGCCGGTCAACAGTCACCGTCTTCCCGTCGCTCGTAGTGATCGCAAGCGCGTCCAGGGCGTCGTCGATTCCCGTCGCGTTGATCGCGTCCAGCGCACCATCGATCCCGCCCCGCTTCACCGCTACTTTCCCACCCTTCGGCTTGGATGGCGCAGCGGCCTCCTCCTCCGCCAAAAGCTTGTCTTTCTCGGCTTTCTTTGCAGCTAACTCCCGCTTTTTGGCTTCCGCGGCCTCCCTATCCCGCTCATCAGCCCTCTGCCCTCACATCTACCCATCTCAGCGCGGGGAAGGGAGAGGAGGGGTTACTTCTTATCGTTACTCTTCGCGCCCTTGCTCCACTCCTCAGCCTCGACTACCGCCTTCTTCGCATTGTCGGATGCGGCCTTGGCCTCCGCTGCTGCGGCCTTCTTCGCGTTGCCCGCTACCTTCTTGGTGTTCTCTGGTGCGGCTTTTTTGCCCGCCATGGTTGGGGTTGGTGGTTGGCGTGGGTTGGACTGTCGTGGGTTGGAGGTCGAGGGTGATGAAGATGATGTGATGTGAGTGATGAGGTGGGGTGGGATGGTGGTGGGATGGTGGTGGTGGTGGCGGGGTCCGGATCACCCCGCTATGTAACTAGTGTATGCAAGTACTGAGTAAGTACCCTGACGTAACCTCGACTCTTACTTCACACACCGTCCTTTGTACTCCAGTCACGCCACACGCCACACCGCCTCGACAGAATGACCACCACCACCACAACCACTCCCTCGGCCTCAGCCACCGAAGCGCTCGCAGACTTAGTCGCCACGACCGTGATCCGCGCATTCACCGCGCTGCCGCGGAAGTACCAGCCGCGCGAGCGCGAGTGGGTTCCGCTTTCGGGGGTGGTGCTTGAGGACGGTAGTACTCTCCTTCTTGTTCCTCCTCTTCCTCCCGCTCGAGACTGGAGTAAATTAGGGACTGGAGTATTGTACAAAGTAGGGACTGATGTACTTGTGCACCGTAGAATGTGGAGAGATGTTTTGTGCTGCGCTCGGGTTTGTCGCTCACCCCCTCACCCGCTCACCCACCTACTCACTCGCTATGATGCCGCCCTGATGGGGGGATGGGGGGATGGGGGTGCGAGATGGGGGATGGTGGGTGGTAACTGGTAACGGGTGGTAACGTAACGCGACAGGACCGGAATGAAGGTGCTCCCCGAGAATAAGGTCCCGCTGGCGAAGGGGTGGGTGCTGCATGATTGCCATGCTGAGGGTATGGTTCCCGCCTGTGCCCACTGCTGTTTCCCGCTGATGGTGACGGTGGCGGTGATGGCTGATGGTAATGGGTGGGGTGTACAATATAGTCATCGCGATCCGGGGGTTTAACTGGTATTCTCCCCTCTCCCCTCCCCCCTCTGCACGACGAGCGCACGTCACTAACACAACCCCAGCTTCTTAATCGAAGAATGCCGTAAACTGTCCCACTCGAAGGACTCGGAATCCTACGTTTCCGCATACGTGCAACGCTCGACATCGATATCACCAGCACAGCCACAGCCATTCGAGATCCGCCCCAGCATCAAGATCCATTTCTATTCTTCCGAGGCGCCGTGTGCGTCCCCTCCCGTCCCCTTACCTCCCATACATTAACACCC
This sequence comes from Tricharina praecox, assembly GCF_024521635.1. Classification (NCBI taxonomy): domain Eukaryota; kingdom Fungi; phylum Ascomycota; class Pezizomycetes; order Pezizales; family Pyronemataceae; genus Tricharina; species Tricharina praecox. The sequence continues at coordinate 191,290 of NW_026250412.1, forward strand.
CCCAGGCGGCGACTGCTCAATGGAGCTCCTGATCGCCTCGGCAGCGGACCCAACGCCTTGGGTTCCCACCGTTCCCGCCGTCCCCACTCCCAGCACCCCCACCACCATCTCCAGCACTCTCACCTCCACCGCTGTCCCCCCGCACCTCCGCGGCCGCGGCTACTTCTCCTCCCTCGGCGCCGTGCGCACGAAGCCCGGGCGGGCCGACAGTCCACCAACCCATTCCAAATCCTGCAGCGACAAGCTGTCCCTGCGCTGCTGCATCTCCCTCCTTCTCACACCAGCATCCCTCCTCCTCTCCCCCGCGCGTGCGTACATCGACACCCTCGTGCTCCCGTTGGCGGCGTACTCCACCTCTGGCTGCGCGCGCGCGTTCGGCGCGGCGGAGACGGGAAGGATGGCGCCGCTGCTGGGGCGGGAATGGGGCGGCGGGTATAAGTTCGCGCCGTTTGAGGTGGCGACGACGACAAGGGAGTTTGCGTTCTCGAGGAGGGCGGGCGCAGGGCCAAACGCGTGTAATCTGGTCGCTGTGAAGGTCGCGGGCAGGGGCGAGGAGGTGCTGATTGGTGGCGTGTTGCAGGGGAGGAAGGCTTTCGGCGGGGATGTGGTGGGGGACAGGGAGAGGGAGAAGGCGGGGAGTATGCTGTGTAAAGCGAGGATTTGGAGGGCGGTTGTTGAGGTGGGTGTGCTGCTGGGGGCGGGGGCGGCGGGTGTGTTGGTGAACGGCGGGAGCGGGAGCTACGCTCAGCTAAAATCCGCATCACCCGAGCGGGCGGTAGTAAAGCGCGACGTTCGCACGGCATTAGGCGCCTGGATCCGAACGGGCGGCGACGACTTCTCACTGCCACCACTGACCCCTGCCACCTAATCCACACACCCCAACCCCGCATCACCGCTTCGCAGCCCCAGCCCCAGCCCCAGTCCCGTTCTCCTTCTTTGGCAGCGAGTCGCGGTCGAGGATCGTCTGCAGCACCTGCCGCTCCGACAGCTTCTTTTCGATCTCTTCGCGGAAGAGCTGTTCTTCGCGCTCGATGCGCGCGATGGCTGCGAGGTGCACGGATTTGGGCGTGGGCATGGAGGGGGGGATGCTGGGCATATTGTCGGTGTTGGGGGTGGTGGTGGGGATGGTGATGAGGGAAGTGGTGGTGAGGGATTCGTGGCCATTAACTACCTATGCAGAGTAGTTAACTAGGTGGTTGGCTGTGATGGCTCGGTCGGGCGGTGGGGATGTTGGTGATGGTAGGGTAATCTGTGTTGTCAGGTGGTTGTGGTGGTGGACGAGACGGGGATGGAACTGGAACTGGATTGGCCGAGTGGCTGCATGAGTCGTGATCCGTGTCAGTGCCAGTGCCACACTCACGGCCCGCGCAGCCTCCCCCCCCTCCCCGCCCCCGTCGCCCCCAGTTTCATTAATGAGCACAATTTCACACGAAATGAAGTCACCGGACAGAGGGTTTCACCGCCACAGCCACTTCATGACTACATGACTAAGTACCAATGATACCTAGAGTACCTATGATACCTACATGTAACCGTCCAAAACACCCAGCTTGAAGTTCAAACGCCCGACCAGACACTATGCTATAATATACCTAACCTACACCTATGCTCCCTATACAAAACCAAATCACTCCCAATCACTCCCAACGCCTTACAACCCAGCCAGCCAGAAATCAAGTATCAAGCAGAAGTAGAAGCCCCATTCACATTCACATTCACATTCACATTCACATTCACCCCCACCCCCCCATTCTCCTTAACGGCGGGCACCAGTACTGTTACCGGTTCTGCCGCAGGCGCTGTTGCGGCCACGGCAGCAGCGGGCGACGGCAAGAAGCTCGCGACCATATCCTGCATCATCTCCTGCGCGAGTGCGGGATTCGCAATATCGTTGCGGAACTGCGGTTGGCGCAGGAGGGTGAGCGCCGCGAGGGAGTAGACTGGGTATCTGTCGTTGGTAGTGTACTGTCAGCGTGGGCAGCAGCGGGGACGGGGACACAACTCACGTAAGCAGACGTGCATAATCGGGCTTGCGGAAGTACTCGAGGTACTCGAGGTAGCGGATGAACCGCGGGTCGTCGAGGACTTTGGTGTGCGCTAGGTAGCTGAGGTAGAAGGGGTTCGAGAGGCATTGGACGAACTGTGTGGCGGTGGTAAAATGGGGCATGCGGTCAGCAGGGTGGGCTGTCAGATGCTCGACGAGCAAGCGTGTGTTGGGAGGGAAGGATGGATGGAAGTTACCTCGAGCTCGACTTCGAGTCGGGTGCGCCCGTGGGGGATCGGTTGCTGCTGCTCCTGCTGGTCCATGGTTGTTTGGCTGTTTGTTGAGGGGGGGTGTTTGTTGACGCGCGTGAGGAGGGAGGGTGGGAGGAGTGACGCGATCGACCTCCGGTCTCAGTGATGGTGACAGTGGAGGTGGTGGTGGTGGTGGTGGTGGCGCTGCTCGACGAGGGTGGGGAGTCGCTAGTTGGTAATGTAGAGTAGCACTGCAGTGGGCAGGGAGCATTCAGCCGCCTGGCAGTTGGGTACATTTACATGATTGCACTCTATGTATCTTCATCGACACTTCAACTCACCGGAGAGATTCCCGACACACAGAAACAAGGCAAGAAACGTCTCAACGCTTGATGCTTCTCCGGACTTGGGGGAGCCCGTCGCTTCCGATTTCCGACGCAGCGGACACGGCCAACGTCGAGATGTCGGCGGGACGAGTCCGTGACGGATGGAGATGAGCAGCCAGTCAGTCGATGACGTTTGTCTGCATCGCGTTCATTCACGTCGCTCCCTCCTCCCTCCTCCCTCCTCCCTCCTCCCTCCCCCCTCCCCCCTCCTCCCTCGGACTGGTCGGATCCGATGGTCCCTCACCTCCGAAAATCGGCAGTCAGTAGATTGTTCTCGCCCCACACACATCGCGATCACCTCTTGCTGATGGATTGCTCCGCTTCACGTCGGCCATGCACATCATCGGAACAAGCACCTACCCACATGCCGCACTTTCCCTTTGCTGGTATTCTCCAGACTACCGCACTTGCTTGCTGCCCCTGTCCGCTTCTCGAGGCCCACTGGAACCCGACACCTCCGCCAGCCCCCAGTCTCCAGCTGCACTCCACCGTCCACTCATATCGCGCTGCCCGATTCCGGTCATCTTCCCCTCCCCCTCCAAGCCCGCAGCCAGCCAACCAAGCCCCTCGCTTCGCTGCCTTCGCCGCCTTCGCCAGTTCGCACTGATTTCCACACCACTTACATAAGCACCCACTCACCCCGTAGTTCTGCCCTACAGCACAGTTCCTCTCCAGCCAACCCGCTCGTCCCCCCCCCGCTCCGCCCGCTCCCATCCGCTCGTCTCCGCTCCCTCTTCACTCGTCCCCCTTACACCGTCCGCACGCACGCAAGACGCACAACGCACGTCGCACGCACGCCCGCTTCGTGCCTGCCCAGCTGTAAGCAAAAAGACACAATTCTCTACATGGAAATAAAAAAATAAAAAATAAAAAATAAAAAATAAAAATAAAAAATAAAAAATAAAAAATAAAAAAGTCTCAGTGCTGTATGTAGCTCAACGGTGTCAGTTACCCCTGCTTCAGATCCTCCACCCCCCCTCCCAACTGAACCCAAACAATAATCCATCACCCTCCCACTCCACCTCTCCAACTCCCTCCTCCCACCTCCCACCTCCCTCCCACCCACTCCCACCACTCGCCCACCCCCCACACCCCTCCCCCGTCGCTTCCGGAAGAACGCTGCAGAGTACATCATCGTACAGAGAAACGCATCCGTACATCCTAATTACTTATCTCCATTAAGCACTTGACTTAAGCCTTTAACTTATGCCATGACCCAAACTGCTGTCGTGCTGCCACTTCGTCTCCGTCTTTCACTTCTCCCTCTTCGTCCCTGCGAACCCACTACCACCGCCGCCGCAAGAACACCAGAAACAAGTCGAGCTCCGTTGCTTCCTTCGCAGCTATGAACACTTTTGGTATGCGGCCATCCTGCTCCTCTTCCTCCTCCTCCTCCTCCTCCGAAACGAGACAGAGTTCGGTTGTGCTCCGTCCGCCGCCGTCTCCCGCGCCGGACTACCCAGCTTTCCTGTTCTCCCCGCCCATCTTGCCCTCCTCCCCGAAGCGGAGCTTATCTTCGTCCTCCTCCTCGTCCTCCATTGCCTCCTCCACTTCTTCTCTCTCGTTCAACTCGGAGAGCTTGCGACGCCACTTGCTGATCAGAGAACTGGGGTTTGACAATCTGATAGTTCCCAAAAGCCGCCGAGTAAGCTCGTCCCGTCCGTCCCGTGTGGATAGATATCCCGGCCAACAAACCCCTCCCCCACCCCCGTATATTGCGCATACGTACTTTCTCAAGGCGACCACCGTACTGACACGACAATTGTTCCGTACAGGCAAAATTCGATTTGAAATTACAGGTCCGTCGTCTTACCTCCTTGTTTTTTTGTTTTTTCTTTGTTACGCGCGGCACAATCGATCGCGAGTTCTGACGTTTTCCACCCTTGGCATACAGATCCATGATCTGAACAACGTCCCATTGGTCTCCGGTCACGCGTATATCAAATGGCACGTCGAAGGTTCGACGCGCGCCGACTGCCGCTCACGCACCAGCCACGAACCCATCAAGGAGCACAAGGTGGTATGGGGGTACGAGCACTCAATCCAAGGCCTGCGCTTCAATATCGGCAAGGGTAGCATGCTGCAGGAGAGCCACATCGTCCTCGAGGTGCACCAGGAGTACTCGGGCGGGAGAGAGCGCATACTGCTGGGTGTGGTACGGCTGAACCTGGCCGAGTACGCGGGACTCGAGGGCAAGACGAGGAGGTACCTGATGCAGGACAGCAAGATCAACTCGACGGTCAAGATCGGCATCGAGATGCATCAGGTCGGGGGTGACCCGAACTTCTCGACGCCGCCGTTGAAGGGCGCCCAGGTGTTCTCGGGGATTGCGGGGATCATCGGCGAGCAGAGGGAAAATGACGACTCGCGGAGTATGCTCCTCCCATCCTGCCGATATAGCCGAGCGATTTGACTGACGGGAATATCCTACTAGAAATGACAGTTCCCAACATCAAGAATCGCGATGCCGGCGCAAATCAGGACATGTACCGGCGCAACCTGACGGCAAGCTGGCAGTTGATCCCAGGCGAACTCAACGCCGACGAATGCATCGAAGACATCTTTGCCGGCGGCGACGGCTGGACCGGCAACGGTGGCGGCGGAGGAAAACCCAAGTCCGTGCGAATGTTCGAAGGCAGCGACAGCGACTCGATAAGCCAGCTCAGCGTGGGAACCAATACGCCGATCACCACTGGGGGTCTGGGAGTGGAGAAGGCGACGCCTGCAGCGCCATCGCTGTTGACGGTCGAGCCGATTAGGGATGGCAAGAAGAGAGGAGGGTACGCGGTTAGTGTGATGACGGGGAGGAGCAAGTTGACGGTACACACCAGCGGGGGCACCAGCGGGGGTGGGGCCAAGTCGGTAAAGTCGGTAAAGTCGGTAAAGTCCAGCCCGCGGGAGGTGGATGAGCTGAGGGACGATCTGGTCAGTTGGAGGATGCCGTCGAAGTGAGCTATGGAGAGTAATTCATCCTTTCCTTTTTTCCTCTTTTCCTTTTCTCTCTCTCTCTCTTGTTCCTTTTCTTTTCTTTTCTTTTTCTTTTTCTTTTATAGTGAGATACCCGGCAAGCATGCATGCGCCGACACGCCCGTTCCGACTCACTTTTCTCTTTCTTTTGCTTCTTTTGTTTCTTTTTCTTTTTTCTTTTGGAGTTTTTTGGGGCAGTTGTTGCTTGTGCTTGTGCTTGTGGGGCTTTTCGATTCCTGATATTTCATTTAAGCCTCTTACCCTTTTCGTAGATGGATCTGATCGTGGGATATGGCTGTGGAGTGGGGATCAAAACGTGGTTGGAGATGTGGTTGGAGAGTAGGATGATGTATGTAGTCACTTGTACAATACAGTTCTAGAGTAATCTAAGTGGCAATGTTGAGAATGTGGATTGTGTTGTACATGTTACCTGGTTACTTGGTTGATGACTTGGTTGCTTGGTTGATGACTTAGTTGGATACTCAGGTGCTTGGGTAGATGAATCGTGAAAGAGGGATATTCCTCAGTGTATCGAGATGTTGAGGATATACTGCCAGGCAGGCCACGACTCCGAGTGCTCTATCAGAATCCACCGTTAGACTTGAAGTCTGTGGCTCGTGAACCAACTTCCTTCCACCGCCCATCGTATCTCACCGGTGAACACTGAATAGGTACTGCACACTGCACACTGCTGGATTGCATCACGCATCATCACTTGTGCCATAGGTACCGAGTCTCGACGGTTCTAGGTATCATAGGTGGGTAAAAAGAAGGTATCTCATCTAAGAGTACAAAGTAGAGTACATGCTCATAACGGCATTCCCGTGCCTATGCAATAACTGAAAAACTGAACAAACAAACAAACGAATAACTGAATGCACGAACAAACTCATAAACCCACACGACTCCGAGACTCGAGTGCTCTATCAGATTCCACCGTTAAACTACATATTGAAGCTTGTGCCTCGTGAGTCGTGAGCCAACTTCCTTCCATCGCCCATCGCCCATCGCCCATCGGCTCTAGGTACCTAAGGTACATAAGTAAAAGGTAGGTATCTCATCTAGTAAGAAGTAGAGTACATGCTCATGCTCATAACGGCATTGTCGTATGCTCAGAACTGAATAACCTCATAACTGAACAAACTCACAAACTCACAACTGAATAGCCTCATAACCTCATAACCTCATAACCTCACAGCTGAATAAACGAACACACTCATAAACGCATCATAAAAATCAAACCAAAAGCTCCCAATCAATCAATCCACCCACCCAACCCTCAAAACGCCCTCTCTCCACCCTTAACCCACGCCCTGAGCACATTCTTCTGAATCTTCCCCGTACTAGTTTTCGGCAGCTCCTTTACGACCTCGACCTCGCGCGGCACCATGAACCCCGCAATGCCAGGGCTCTTCTTCGCCCAGAGTACAATCTCCTCCCCTTTGGTCGTTGCCCCGGGGGCCAGGGTAACAAACGCCTTCGGGCGTTCCCCAAAATGGGAGTCGGGGACAGCGACGACACCCACTTCCAGGACATCTGGATGTCGCACCAACAATCCCTCCAATGCAACAGAGGAAACATTCTCACCACCAGAGATGATGATGTCCTTAGCGCGGTCCATGATCTGCACCGCGCCGTCGGCGTGCCACACCGCCAGATCTTCGGTGTGCAGCACGCCGTCCGCGAAGAGCTTCGTGGTCGCCGCCGCGTCCTTGTGGTAGCCGCGTGCGCAGATGTTACCTGAGAACACGATCTCGCCGACTTCGAGCCCGTTGCGCGCGACGTCGACGGGCGGCGAGATACCAGGCTTGATCACACGGCACAGTCGGGACGTCGCGAAGCCGTGCCCTTGCCGCGCCATGAGCGTGTACTTCTCGCCGGCGGGGAGGGCGTGCCATGACGGGAGGAAGTACCCGCGCGTGATCGGCCCGTACGTCTCTGTGAGACCGTATACGTGCACCGGGATCAGGTTCAGCGCGATCATGTCCGCGAACAGCTTTGCTGTGGGCGGGGAGGCGGCGACGGTGACGCGGACGGGGGCCGCGAGCTTCACTGCGGAAGAGTGTGCGCACAACAGGGTGTTCACTGTTGGAGCGGCGTTGAAGTGTGTTACGCCCTCGTCCTTCAGCAGGCGCCACATCTCGCCGTAGTCGATCTTGCGCAGGCAGTAGTGTGTGGCTCGCGCGGATACCACCGCCCAGGGGAAGGTCCACCCCACCGCGTGGAATAGTGGCAGGATCGTGAGGTACTTCGCCCGCGAGGTCGCCATTACGTCGCGCGGTGACAGCGAGGACTCGATCACGTTCGCCAGCGCCGCTAGGTAGATCCCCCGGTGCGTGTATTCGACTCCCTTCACCTCGTCAATCTCCGCACACAAATATCCAGAGCGGGGACTCATCACTCACCTTCGGTTTCGCCGTGGTCCCACTGGTATACGCCAGCGCCATAATATCGTCCTCGTGTTGCGCTTCCATCTGCAGCCCCTCCCAGCCCTTCGCGCCCCCCTCGACATCCAGCCTCAGCCCCTCCGCAATAACATCGTCAAACTCCCCACCACTCAGCTCTCCCTCCGTGGCGTCCACATCATCATCGATAATCCTGCGCACACCCTCATCGAACCCATCAAGCAGGTGTACAAACTCGCGGTCGACAATGATCGCCTCAACCTCCGCATGCGCGAAGATGTACCGTATATCCTCGGGCTTGAGCCTATAATTCACCGCAACCTGTAACGCGCCCCCAGCCGCAATCCCGAAAATACTCTCCAGGTGCGCCGGCGTGTTCGGGCAGAGAATCCCCACTGCCATCACATATCACATCAGCCCCCATCTTTATCATAAGTACGGGGAACTCACCCCGCTTATACCCCCGCCCCCGCACAAAATACCCCAGCCCCCGTGCGCGGTCCGCAAACTCGCGGTACGTCCGCCGCAGAACCTTGCCCGTGGCAGTCGTGTGCACGATTGCCTCCGCGTCTGGCTCGATGCTTGCGGCTCGTGGCAGCAGGTATGTCGGTGAGAGCTCGTGGCGGTTGGTGCGCTTCTGAGGGGGGGGCTGTTCTGTTTTCGACGAGGAGGAGGTGGTGCTGGTGGAGCTGGTGGACGAGGACGACGAAGGGGCCCAAAGATGGCTGGCGAGCGCGGCGAGGCGCGAGGCGGGGGAGGACATTGCTGTTGTTGGTACTGTGCTGTAGATACTGTAGACACTGTACTGTAGGTACTCGTTTGCTACAGGTAGACTATGCACGTGTACAGTTCAATGTATGTGTACAGTTCAATGTGTGTGTACAGTTCAATGTATGTGTACAGTTCAATCGGTAGGTATCGTGACGAATGGTGGTGGACGTGTACGTGGGTGGGTCGCACAGGCCCGTACTCTTTATCTACAGTCGACATCCGCCCTCCCCGGTCCCCGGGGAAAGGGAGATGTCCACTGATCTACTGATAAGTCTGATATGGCGGTTACATTCGGTTCTTCCTCGTATGTACTCTACATGCCCACACACGCCCACAGCACACATGGCCGGTCCGGTCGTCGCCCCGCCGGAGATCTCGCCTATCTCTCTGTCTGGCTGAGGGGGGTTGGGGCTGGGGGGATGCTGGGGAAGAAGGCAAGGGAAGCGGAGGGGCTGAATGTGGGGTATGGGGAAGCGCTGGATTGGATTAGCTGGCTTAGCTGGCTTAGGTAGCTGGGCAACCGGGTATGCATGTCTATGATAGTGATGCTATTTGCGGTAGGTATCTGAGCTACTGCAGCTGGGCTGGGCAATGAGGTGGGGATTGCATGTGAAGAGGATGTGAAGAAGATGAGAAGATGTGAGAATCAGATTGCATTGTAACTATACCCTCCTCCGCCTTCGAGGGACGCGGATCATGAAGTGGAGTGGAGTAGAGAGTAGAGTAGCGTAGAATCTCGGAATTGAGCTACCCACTTGCAATGCTGCTTCGCGAGCACTGACTGAGGGCTTTTTCGCAGTCACCGTCGTTGCCGACGACCACACAGCCCAAGCGCGGCGAGGGGACTGGGCAGTGGACAGTGGGGAAGTCTATGACTGCACCTGTCGCTGTACCGGTACATTACGGTGGTCAATGGTCTCAATTACGCCCGCAGAATGTGTTGATTTTGACCGAGTGCACAGTGCAGATAGGTAAGGCTGGAACATCGACTGTGCAGTGCGGTGCAGTGCGGTGCGGTGGTGGGGAGCTATGGCTGCAAAGACTCAGGACTCAACAGCCTTGGAAGTTGACTGTTGGCGTTGGGCGTGAGGTTAGCCGAGCTAGGCACAACTTAGAAGAGCTTCCAGCCGAGCAACTGCCACCGCACGGACCACCCCCAGTGTTTTCGCCACACCATCGCACCGCCACGCTCACCACACCACCACCACCACCACCACCACACCAACCATTGCCAAACTCACCACCACAACCACCACCCCCCCCCCTCCCATCACCACCACGGTAATCCATCGTCAAAATCAAAACGGAAGGATGTAATTGGTATAATAATAATAGTAATAAAAAAAATAAAAAAATAAACTCTTGCGTACAAAACTGTGATGATATCCAATCCAGGGAAGTCCGAGTCAGTCATGCTAAGTACTTTCACACACAAGGTATCAATCAAGTCACCAACCAGCCAGCCCCCTCGTCCCCCTTTCAAAAGGTACCCACAAAGTTACTAACCCCCCCCCCCCCCCTTCCCCCAAATCCCCTCCCCCCGTTGTAGTAGTTAAACATGGAACACAAAAATATGGATGAATGAAGTAGGGCCGACAGACAGAGAAGAACAAGGACAAAGACACGACACACGATACAAAAAACTATCCCAAAATCATTCCGTTCCTTTCCTTTCTTCTGGTTGAGTGGATCTCCCTCCACCCCACCCAAGTTTTACAAAGAAAAAAAAAGAAGCAAAAAACTGCAAAGAATGGACAGAATAAGGTCACACACTCAAAGACGCCAGACACAGAGCACACACACACACAGAGCAAGGGAAAAGAAAAAAACACACATGCAACATACAGACGACGAAATGGAAAATTCACAATCAAGTGTCACCCGCGTCGCCGCTGCCACCGCCTACATCATTTGAGTGATATCAAACCCCCCCCCCCCCCCCCCCCCCCTCCTAATCCCTCCGCTTGGGCTTGGACAGACTCCTCACTCTCTTCATCAGTCCGTTCGAGTTGCCTTCGTCGGTGCCGACACGGTTGAGATGGGGCTTCTTTGGCGAGTTGGGAACCCGTTCACGTCCACCCTTGTCGACGACCGAGATGGTCTCCCCCTTCTTGTCGTAGGCATCGTCGTAGTCGTTGAAGAACGGGCTGTCTCCGCCGCTGCTCGGCGTCGTCGGGGAACGTCCCTCCGAAGGCGAGCGCTGTCTGTTACCGGGAGGTGGCGGTGCACGTCTCCGTCCACCGATAGGTGTCTCGCCCGGCTTCATGGAACGGAACTTCTGCACTAACGACTTCTTGCGCTGAATACCTCCGCCGTTGCCGAATGCACCCTCGCTCGACGAACGAGGACGGTCATCGAAGCCCTCCGCCACCGTCTTTTGAATGGCAAGCTTCGAGGCGGGTGCACCGTCTAGGAAGGTCGATGTACCCAAGCCGAGGGACTCATCGCCGTGAAGCGTCTCGATGGCGGATTTGGGATCGAACGAGATCGCGCGGGTGGTAGAAGGGCGGCGAGCGTTAGATGTGTAATCGTTGAACGCCTCGCCGTTTCCATTTCCAAAAATGTGCGAGTGATCGGCCTTCGACGGGAGGGGTCCAAAGCCGCTCATCGAGTTGTTGGCCGAATCGGCTGGGAAGGCTTGCACGGGAGCCAACCGGCGGGAGCTCTTGTTGCGATGAGGATTGCACGCATCGAACGGGCCATCGTGATGGAATAATCCAGAGCCATAGATTCCAGTCACATCTAGTTTATCGATAACGTCCAACCCAGCGGGCTTCTTCCGCCGGTCCGAAGAGGCATCGCGTCGTGGCTTATCACCACCACGCGATTTGCTCTGTGTCGACGGGCCCTTCTCGGCTGGCCGTCTATCTCCCCGTCTCTGCCGGTCCCGAGCTTCAATCTCATGGACATCGATCACCGAGGAGTCAGAGTTCCGTCGAGGTCTTCTGCTAGGGTTACGAGATCGCTCGGCATCGTGAGGGGGAGGAGCCATTCGGCTGCCAGGAGGGGGAGGTGGACGCCTGCCACCTGGGGGCGGCGGTGGTCGCGAGGAGCCTTCCAACGTGATCAATATACCCTCATTCTGGGCGGCAGAGCTCGATTTATGGTGACCCGGTGGTGGAGGCCGGAATCTGGGAGCGTTCGGTGGTGCTGGTCGGTTCATGTCGGAAATAGTGAGGTTCTCCTGCGTCGAATAATTAGAATCGCAACGCAAACCAACGTATATACATCAGGTGAGGGACGTACAAATAGCTCTTTAGCACTCCCCGTAAGTAGCGATCCTTTGCCAGCAGAGACGTCAAAAGAGTTTGCGCGAGGTGTATGTCGTGACTGGTCGTTTCCAAGGTTGAAATCGCCAGCGTCGTCGTCAAAGACGTCTAGAAATGGATTGCGAGACTTTGGTCGTTCACGTCCCGGGGGTGCATAAGAGAAGGGATCGGCGGGTTGTAACTGCGGAGAAGTAGGTCCTCCAGGTGCGCCCGCAAGTCGTGCACGAAACGGATTGTTGGTACCCAAAGACATGGTGGGCGATACTCTCCGCTCTATATACTCCAGACATCAGTTCCGATTGCGATCCTTGCGGTCTCTTTTTTTTTACTTTGCTCTGCGGAATCAAGAAGGAGAGGGGAGATAACGGGCATATCCAGCCAGAAGACAGACGTCGGGGTCTTCCCAGGAAACCAAGTTTCGGAGAGATAAACACCCTAAGGCAGGGGGTTGTGCGAGCGACACTTGGGGGGAGATGCGGTGTACGTACGTATGCTTGATGCTTGTGTATGTTGCTTGCTATGGGGTATTCAAGAGGATTGATAGGTTGCGCCGGGGTGGTCGGGGGTTGACCAGGTGGTGCGGCAGCTTGCGACTCGTAGCAGGAGGTACTATCGAGAAAAACGGAGATCCTGTAATCTGTCTAGATGCGTTCGAAAGACGAGTGGCGGTTGCAGCAGCGGTTGGCTGGCGAAGTGGGTGTACTTAGGTGGTGGAAGCCCCTGAAGAGGGAATTGGAGCAGAAGCTTGCTGGGAGGAGGGAACTAGATATCGCGATGGGGGGTATTGGTAGTTGGTGGTAGTTGATATTATTACTTGGTGGAGGAGGAGGTGGAGGGGGAGGAGGAAGTAGTAGGAGGGAGGGGGAGGGGGGGAGGAGGGGAGGAGGCTGTTGTGGTTGTGGTTGTCCTTGTTGGTAGTTGGTGGTTGGCGGTTGGTGGTTGGTGGGTGATGATGGTGGTAGATGGCGGCGACGGTGGAGGAGTGGTAGTTTATGTTGCCCGGTAGGAAAAGGGTTGGAGACAAGGCAAAGGGGGGGGAGGGCGGGTAGTTTTACTGGGTCCCAAACGTCGATAGAGTGAGATCAGAAGTAGTAGTAGAGTACAGAAAGAACCAGCCGCAAAGCCAACGGGTTGGCGGGGTTCACCACAACTTTTCTTCTTCCGTATGCTCGCTCGTTCGTCCCGGGCGCCGCAGGAATAGGTAGGCACACTTTGAGTTGCTCGAAATCCGACCGAGATACCGCCTGCCACTAGAGGGAGATGCGTGCGAGATGCGGCCAAATTGGGGGGGAATCGGAGCGCCCAGATTGCTGTTGCTCCAAAGTACAACACCCGTCACTCTTCTCCGGATCCAGTTCTCGCGGCCGTTCTGTCTGTCTTTCCCCTGATATGACCTGTCTGGTTCCCTGGTCTTGGGTCTCCCTCGCACGCACGTTTCGCACACACACGCAGACACACACTCTCTCTTTCTGTGGTTCTCACCCTCTATTCCGACGACTCTCGGACGCTGGGCTTTGAAATGCTCTGTCTGTTCGCACGCAGGGAGATTGTGGTCAATCCCAGCAACGTACCAGGTACGGCGATCCGTTTCAAGGAAAGAAATGGATGGGATGGTGGCAGGACCGGGAGTGGTCTGGTTCGGTCGGATGGTCGGGTTCACGTTTCCCGGGGGGTTAAGGGAAGAGGGGGAGGAGGAGAAGAGGGAGGGCAGGAGGGAGGAGGAGGTGGGGGAGGATTGGGTGGTTAAATGGGAGGGCAATCTCCACAAGAGAGCGGCGAGATGACGGGCAGAGGCGGAGACGCGGCGACGGCGGAGAAGGTGGTGGAGGAGGAGGAGTGAAGGAGGCAGATGAGATCAAGAGGAGCAAGATGAGATCAAGAGGAAGAAGATGAGATCAGGCGGAGGAAGGGGAGGGGATACGTTGGGGTACTCTACATTGGGACCTCCGGACGGCCTGGTCCGAGGCCGGGGGTCTCACGATACTCCCACTTTCTCTTCTTGGGTTCAGGGTCTTCGCTTCACGTCGACCGGTCATCTGTAGCTTCTTAGCTAGACCAGAGTCCCCGGAGTTGGGCAGTCATGCTAACGTGATGGAGTAGAGCAACATACCGCCACTTTTGCTTTTTCGGTCGGCGGCGTGGAGGCGTGACCCTGGGCGGAGGGCCAAGGCCTTAGGAGGGCAGGCATCGTTGCTCCACAGCGAGTTGCAAGACGAGGGAGAGGGACGAGGGGTTTGCCTGTGCAGTGTGCAGCGCTTCCGCCGCCGCCGCCAGTATGCTGTGGAGTATCTGGAGTATGTAGACACTCTATTCTACAGCCAGATTCCCCATATATCATGTAGTCACCCAAGTAAGTGCGTATGTAGAGCATCACGAGTATCACACCTCCTCCACAAACTGCTAGTTGGCACCATCACACCCTACACTGGCTACTGCCCCCCACCTTCTCTCCGTCCGCCGCACTGTGGAGGGAATCGGTGCAAGATCACCCTCAGCTCGAACTCTATGCATCATGTACGGTATGTATCTAGGCACGCAACTGTTGAAGCGGAAAGCCATCACCAGCCGCAAGAAGCAGAAGAATAAAATAAGAAGAAGCAAACACACGCAGAGATGCGTTATCTGCCTCCATCTGCCACCGCTACTTCGCCGATGACCACGGGAGTGCAAGCATGTATTCCTACATGACTGGGTACCCAACCAACCCCCAACATTGACGACAAATCCACAGCAATGTGTATATGTCGTCGGTGTGTTGGCCTCAACGCCGTGCCGGTAAGGCCCAACGGTGTGGAATAGTACACGGTGGCTGGCTGTAGTTATACGCGTATCACGTTTCCGAGCAATGGGTGAGAACGCTCACGTTCATGGCATTCCTTATCTTCCTCCTCCTCCTCCTCCTCCTCCTCCTCCTCCTCCTCTTCTTCTTCCTCTTCTTCTTCTTCCTCTTCTCCTTTTTCTTCTTCTTCTCCCAATACCTTCGTAAAAGGAAACTCTTCATTGCCGGATACGCATCAAGTGCAGTATCTATCGATAGAAACGACTACGGAAGAGGAACGGACCGGAACCAATTCTCAAAACCGTCGACAAGGCTGCGAGCACCACCGTTCCCCATCACGTCACTCCAGGCACACAGGCACAAGCACAAGCACAGGCCGTCATCCTTGATGATTTCTCATTCCGAGTGCGAGAGGGCGGGACGAAAGCGGGAGACAAAAATGTCAGCACTAGATAGATCCGATACTCGAGCTGTGTGAGACGTGGGACGGTGAAGTTGAGACGGAGGAATGTTTCGGTCGCCTATGACGTCGGACTTGGACGGGGAGAGAAAGACGAGCGCCATTCAATGTTCAGCCCCGACGTCGTCAAAACGTGTGGGTGTTGTTTGTCCGCCAAAGGAAGGATTCCACATCGCCGCTCCTCTTCCCGCGGTCGCGCGATCGCGAAATAGTCTCAATCGTTAGATTTAGCTCGCGATGATGTTGATGAGTTGATGAGTTTGATGGGTCGATGAGATGATGATGATGGCGATGATGACGATGATGATGCTGGATAATGACGATGATGGCCTTTTACCGAGAAAGATCTATCCGAGCGAAGACCCAAAGGTCGCTCCGGACTCGCTCGCACAACCCTCTGCCTGCGGCGGTGTCGCGGTGAGGTGTGGCCCGCGAGCCTGCCCAACCGTCGCCAGCCACACGGACACGAAACGAGCGAATGCGGCTGAACACGCAACCCCCACCCCGCCGCTGTTTGCATTCTAATTATATTGGTTCCAAGTTCAGACCGCACCTTCTCCCTATGCAGCCCTAGCCCTAATCACCAGCAGTCTTGCCCCGCCCACAGCTGCTGCAACGTCCAAGTGATCTCATGCCAAGCTTCCACCAGTTCCAGCCAATCAGTGCTCGGAATTCCGCCTGCACGTTGTGAAAGAGAAAAATAGTGCGGTGTTTCCCCTCCTCCCTCGGACTCGGATCTTCGTTAATTCCACAAACTTTTGGCTGGCTGAAGTTGCTTGCTGTTGTCCACTGCCAGCGATAACTCAGATCCCCACACCAATCCAAACTACAACCACACCCCCCTCCCCTCCGACCTCATCCGTCCTCCACCTCCCATCTACCATCCCCCCCACCCACATATCGAAAAAGTTCAGTGACTAGGAGAGAGCAGGCAAACATGTCTGTCTCTGTGGCGTCCAAGGTTCGTCCGAATAATTTGTCGCCCAGCACCTAGCGGGCAAGTTTGCTCGCTGTTGATGCTACGGCTGCTCCGTCTCGTGCTGGGACGATACGACTTTCATTCTTCCAACGGCTACTGACTCGTTTGCTCTCGCTGCAGAATCCCTACGATGCTCTCGGTACGTCCGTCCACAGTCCCCCCATCCGTCATGCCCCACTCGACACTTCTACGTCGCTCGCAGACGGATGAGCATTGCATGAACCGACCTCGTTTGTACACTGCAATTGCAATGCGCTAATACGCCTTCTCTCCGGTCATCAGGCAACGACCTCCCTGAGGACGAGCTGCCCAGCAAGGCCCCCAGGCAGGTAGTCAAGAATGTGACGACCTCCAAGAAGCGGGACGAGAAGCCTGCTCCTGAGGCCGCTGCCGCCCCCGCTGGTGGTAACGCCCGTGGTGGTCGTCGTGGTGGTCGTGGAGGCTTCACCGGCAACGATGCGGGTGAGTCGATTCGGATATGGCACCGCCTTGGATGATTACGGCTTCTGACTGTTTGTTTGCAGCTTTCCGTGACAGCGATGCTGGTCGCGATAGAAACCGTACCAAGACCGCTGACGGCGCCGCTGACGCTTTCAACTCCCGCGGTGGTGCCCCACGTCGTGGTGGTGCCCGCCGTGGCCGTGAATTCGACCGTCACAGTGGAACTGGAAGGGAGTACGGCTCCCCCTACCCCTCATCTCACCTCGAGTGATGACGTCACATGACGATTAGGTTTCTGTGAAGCTAACCGTTCGCAGCGAGCACGAGAAGCAGGCTGAGCACGGCTGGGGCGCCAACAAGGGTGAGAGCGAATGGAACGACGAGCTCGCCGGACAGGAGCTCGCCCAGAAGGACGCCGCCGGTGCCGACCCCGCCGACCCTAACGCCGTCACCGCCGATGCCGATGCCGAGGCTGCCGCCGCCGCCGAGGAGGAGGAGAAGACAAAGACCTACGACGAGTACCTTGCCGAGCTCGCCGCGCGCCAGGCCAACCTCGGCCCCCCCGCCGCCGTTCGCCGCCCGAACGAGGGAACCCGCGAGGACAAGAAGTGGGCCACCGCCAAGCCCCTCGAGAAGGAGGCTGGAGAGGACTACTTCGCCGGAGACGCCAAGGACAAGACCCGCACGAGGGAACGCAAGACCAAGAACCTCCTCGACATCGAGCCCCGATTCGTCGAACCTAATCAGCAGCGCCGTGGCGGAGGAGGAGAGCGTGGACGTGGCGGACGTGGACGGGGTGACCGAGGCCGTGGCGACGGTGCCCCACGAGGCAACCGTGGCGACCGTGGTGGCGACCGCAACGACCGCGGCCCTCCCCGCAATGCCTACCAGGGTGGCAGGCCCGCCGGCGGCAACGTCAACGTCCAGGACGAGTCCGCATTCCCTGCCCTCGGTGCCTAGAGGGGAACCGGCCCAACCGCCCCCCTACCCACTTCTCGATACAAGAAAACAGACTTCAGCAGAGAGTGTTTTTTGCTAAACAGGACCATCATTACATTCTTTTTGCTGTTGTCACTTTCTTGTTCTTGAATAATTTTCTGTCGTACTTTTTTTTTTACTGGCAGGTGAAAAAAAGTCCAAAAAATGGATGGAAATAAAAAAAATTCATTGTGTTCTCAATTTCTTCTCTTCCTGGTTCTTAACTGTCTCATCATTTTTTCCATCCGTGTAGTATAGTAGTCATCAACAAGTCAAACTTCAAACAAACAACCATATGGTGGGGACATTCGAGATGATGAAATGAGATTGAAAAAATAAGGCTGCAGATGTGCTGGAGATGATGAGATGGTATGATGGTGGTCCGCTCTCTTTCTTTGGAGTCTGGGTTTTTTTTTCGGTTTCGTTTTTCTCTCTTCTCTTTCGTTTTCTTTGCAGGCCAATCCAATATGACTTTGGGTATAAATCTCCGGTAGATACTCCACTCCGGCCTGATGAGAGAGGGAGAGAGAAAGGGGAAAGAGAGGACATCACTGTATTCACCAGGCAGACTATTTTGAGCACAACCCCGCCCCGACCTCTTGAGTCTTTCCTGCCAGCCAGCCAGCTCCACGCAAGAGTCAACGGTCAATCCTTTGGATGAGTCGGAAGTATGCATACTCAAGAACAATGGATGAAACTCTACTCGACAAAGCTGGTATAAAGATGTAGTTTAAATACGAAATATGTTTCCGAAGCAAAAGGTAAAGGAAAGGAAAGGAAAAAGGGGATCTCAAACAGCAAGCAAACCAAGAAACCAAAAACCACAAAATAAGTCCGGGCTCCACGCCCACGCCAAAAAAAAGAACCAAAGAACCAAACCAAAAACCAAAAGGGTAAATCTAATGCTACAGGGGGGGCTCAATATATGCTAGCTATATGATGGTACAAATGTCAAGGAAAGTTGAGAAGAAGGAAAGGCAGGCGGGGCTTCAGAGGAGTACATATAATGCACTGATCTATCGGTGCGTTAGTAATTGCATTGATCCATCGGTTTCGGAGGGAGGGCAGGGAGGGTGGGGAAGTGTAAGCATACCATAGCCAACCCATAAATCATCGAGCACCAGAACATAATATTATTGAAGGTGCGCCTCTTCTTGAGCCACGGCGTTCTCTGCACGGCAATGATGGGCAGCTGCAGCATCTGGCAGGCAAAGCCGTAACCACGGAGCTTCTGGGTGATGCAGAACATCACCAGTTCATGGGCGAGCGCGGAAATGAGGAATGTGACGAACATGGCGAGGGGACGCGACATGTGCGCACGGCTGACACCGTAGACGTGGCGTTGCAGGAAACGGTGCACGGGAATGTTCCATTCGCGCGAAAACTCGAGCCAGTCCGTGCTGTTCCACCAGTCGGAATAAAAGTGGCGGTCGGCGAAACAGGTGATTTCCGCAAAGGCGCCGAGAACGTATTCGAAGATTACGAGGAAAACTAGCGGATGATCAGTATCTCACGCATACCGTTGATCTGCAGGGCGGCGGCGGGGTAAAAGGCTACGTACCAAGGAGGAAGGTCACCATGAACGGGAAGAGAAGCATGCTAATGCTCTCCATAAGGATAACAACCGTCTCGAAGGCCGTCCGCGCATTCTCAAGGTGCGCAGATGCTTCATTCATCTACGTACGCATCGTCAATACCACTCTGATCCTCCTCCTCATTCGGCCGTGAGAACATACCACAGGGAGGATAAACTCCTCGCTGACGACAGTCAGAAGAAATATGCATCCAAAGATGGCGGCGGCCTTTTCGGCGACTTTGCCCCAGCGAATACCTTCAGTCCTGGGATAAGACAACTCGTAGCACAGCGTAGGACATAGCATGAAATCCACAAAGTTGTGCAGTGTCAGGTTCTCCGGGTACGTGACTCTCCCCGACGGACTGGTAAGCTCGAAAGCGAGTGCATCCCGCAGCTCCGCGGTTTTCTCGGACTCGGTCTCGACTGGCGAGGAGTCCATTGCGCGCAGCTTCTTGAAGCATTCTGAGAGGTGACCGCAGTAGAAGGAGTAGGAGTGGATCTGACAGCGGGGTATATTAGCAACAGTAATGGGCAGGCGAGCAGTGAGAGAGAAGCGGTACCTTCATCAGCAGCGTGAGAGCGTGCAGTGTGAAAAATACTTGGTGTGTCCTGTACATTCCGCAGGTTAGCACTACCCAACGCCACCGCAGAGGGGGCGCGCATACCATTGCCATTGCAGAAAGAACGGCGTATACACCCAAACAGCCAACCAGATGGCCTGAAGCACATGTTGTAGATACGACCCCCAAACCCCCCAGCTCACCGTACCCCTCATGACGGCTTTCTGCAGCGGCAGACAGAACGCCACACTCAACGCCATCAACAGCTCTGCCGCGCCGAGCTCCATCGGTGTATTGACAAACAGCGAGAAGATGCTTGTGCGCAGCACCTTCCCGGTATCCTTCAGGTTCCGCAGGGCAGTAGTGAGCACCATTATGAACAGCCCGATCCAGAACAGCGTGAAGAATCCTCGGAAGTCGTGGTGCTGCGACTGAGAGTCGAAGTGCGACACGCGGCTTTCGTACGTGACCGTGGGGAAGATCCGTTTTCTTCGGATGTGTCGGGCATGGCTGATCGAGACCAGCGACGGCGGTGCGTCTTCAGGGAGCGGTGTCGCTGTTCCACTGTCGAAGCAATCCGTCAATCCCCCCGTCCGCCAGCACGCACGCGTGGGACTCACCTAGACAGTATTGAGGAGTCGCTCGAGTTCCTCTTGAGATCCGGACGGAGCAATCCATTGCCGTTGGTATTACCATTGCCACTGTCATTGCTACTGCCATTGCTTCTATCCGTCACCTTCTCCCTCCTCTCACGCATTTCCCCATCGCCACCAGCCGTATGTATCGCTGTCGAAGTAGTTGTTGCCATCTCAGATGCCGTTGTGGTTGCTCGTATGAATAGGAGAAGAAGTCGTTGTCGCGCGAAGCATCGAGAGGAGTAAAGTAACTCTGGAGCTGAAGTACCGGTTCAAAATTAGAGCTCAGCAGGGAAGCGGGTTTCGGGCACTAAGTACTTTTAGATTACTCCTGTGTGCGCCAGCATTGCAATCCCTGCCTCCGGTCATGGTGCAGCTCGGTACCTGCACTGCACTTCATTCTGCCTGTAGCTTACGTCAAGATGCGTACGACAAGCCCGTAGCTGGGGATGCAAAACAGGTATCGCAGTATGTAGATGGTCCAGAATGGTGTGGAAATAGTTATGCGGCCAGAGAGCTCTCCATGAAACCCTCCTTACTCCATGACAGGAGAGAGGTGCATTACAGAGTAGGGATATGACCCCCCCACAGTCGCGGCCTGAGAGCAGTGTCCGAGCCCGAGATTATTACACGATGTATTCATAGAAACTGCGGAGGCGAGGGCACTTCCGAGCCGTGCGCTCACGTGATACGGGCTCGGGGCCCAGTTTCTCGGCTGGCCGAAAATAGACGAGTGATGTATGATGAAGTGAAGCATTTCTCTGCGATCAACGATCTGCTGGGAGATCATCCTGAAGGATGGTGGACTGCGTCACAATGTATAGGTGCACTGCGATATCTGGGCGTGAGCTGATGGGACATCACAGCCGCCAGAAATCTTCGATTCGTGTCCGAATTCCTCCGTCACTGAAGGCCACCTAACGTGTCGAGATTTTGACCTACCAACCGCAATGCATTCAAATTAGAGCACAATAAGAAGAGCACTGTAGTTGGGTATGAAGACAGAGCAAAAATATGTCGGTGGGTGCAAGGAAATGGCGTGGCAAGGGTGTCGAGTACTAAGCGACATGCAATATGACTCGACTTATCAAAGACGGACAATTAATTAGGTGGAGATAATACTTGGAGAAAGAGAAGGCCGATTCCAAGATGATACGAGCTTGTGGACCAAAGCACAGCCTGACACAAAACTCATATTATCAACATACGCACAGTGCCCAACCGGGCATTGAATAGGTAATATGAGGCGCCATCATCCCTATGACGACAACGGCGGTCACCCACCTCCCATGGAGGAGAGAGAACCAAAAGTTTGCATAGTTGATACTATCTTCGTTGAACAAATCAAGTCATTAAAAACAGGTTTCAAAGCCTTCCCGGAGGCTATTGAGTCCGGGTATGTATGATACGAGTCGTCTTCGTTCTTTTTAGGCTTTTCTAACCTGGTGGATGCTGCGGTAGGTTCTATCTCAGTGAAAAGGCTGGGAGTCTCCAGATCAGCGAGTACCTCACGAAGACTGCTGCCACATAGCACCGCACCTCCAACTCCCTATCAACGGTACCAGTACTTCTAAGACTGCTGGTGCTGCGAACGTCCTCGCCGAGTGATCGCCGTGTCTCTCCCAGCAGCTACATCATGGGATTTAGGATGCTATGGACCATGTCTATGGCCTGGCACAATCCCTTGAGGGTTCCATCGCTTCCTCAAATGCCCTTCGAAAACCAACCTACCTATTCGGCTTTCCCCCGCTTCTCCGGTAGGTATTTCGCCTGCTTCCCCCCTTCTCTTCAGATTTTAAAACGTGACTCGCTGACTACCTAGTTGAAACAGCAGCCTGCCTGCCTAGGTCTCCGACTTCCTAATCTTAAAAGTTGAATAGTATCTACATGTTGGGGTACACATCGTGGAGCTTGGGCAAGCTTCTAAACCGATCCCTTATGTATAACATAGAATACTTACACCGTCTGCCACGATCTACAAGTTGACAAGATTCGAATTTCGGTATGGAGGCTATGACGGGCTATGGCAGGCTTTGGCAGGCTTTGGCACTTCGGTTCCAACTTCACAAGGCTGAACGTGGGCACTGGGCAAGGCGTAGAAAGGGTTACCTACCTACATAGCATCGATACCTTCTTCGCCCTCTAGGTTTCGTCAGTGTTGCCTTGACCAAGTTCCGCCCAGGGGGCCGAGGCTGATCCGTCACTTGAGCAGGTAAATATTTTTTTCGTTCCATCATTCTGTATTCGACCCCGTGCCTTCATGATAGTACTTGTAAATTTACACTTAGATACCTAGATACGAGTGACGGCTTGTGGTGGAGTCTTTCTGGCTCTGAAGGCTCACGAGGGTTTCAAGATCTACAGGCTAGAGTAACTATGGTTTAATTCATTTGTCTACAATTCACAACCGCGCCAATTTAACGACAGGAGCGCAAGAAGCAGAAAAAGAAGAAAAAGAGCGTTGCATGCGGGTATAACGAAAGACCTCCAGACCTCCCACACCAACCTCCCGAGTCCCGATTACCCCCAACTGCCTTAGCCCTTCCTAAAATCCCTTAAATCGAATGCTGTATCGCCCTGTTCATTCTGCAGCCCGAGCCCATCTTCCGCAGCCTTCAGCTTCCCCTTCTTCGGCTCCATCTGCTTCTCTACGACAGGCGCACTCTTTCCGCCCTGCGCGGCCACAAAGCCGCTACGATGCTTCGAGATCGGCTCGTCGCCAAGCATCCACGCAAAGCT
The DNA here is from genome assembly GCF_024521635.1 of Tricharina praecox. NCBI lineage: Eukaryota > Fungi > Ascomycota > Pezizomycetes > Pezizales > Pyronemataceae > Tricharina > Tricharina praecox. Next base: position 214,470 of record NW_026250412.1, read on the forward strand.
GCTCTGCGCCAGCGTCACCCGCGGCCGCTGCGCGAGAGAGATGAAGTCCGGGTCCGAGTTGTTTTTGAACGAGGTCTTGACGAAGGAGCCCGGTGGGGAGGTGGGGGAGCGCCGGGGACGCGGCGAGGATGTGGTGGTGGTGGCGGTGGTGGTGGAAGTGGTGGAAGTGGTGGGTTTGGTGGAGGCGGAGGGCCGCCGGGTTTTGGCCGCGACGGGGGAGGTGGCCGTGGGAGTGGACGGTGAAACAAGAAGGTCTTTGTCTAGTGGTCGGGAGTCGTCGAGTAAACACTCCTTGACATGTGTGATCCGCCGGAAGGCATCGTCGCTCTCCTTCTGGCCGATACTTTCGGTCTGTAGCACGCCTAAACTGGTGTCCAAAATACGTGCGAGCTGCCTTCTCCGCTCCTCCTCCTTCTGCAGTCGGCTGGTAAGTTCCCGGTTGCGCCGCTCCAGCTCCTCCTCCTTCGTATTCGGCAGAGGCTTAGGTTGATATCCCTGAACGTTCTTCTTGACCTCTACGACCGCCTCGCGAACAGCGCGGTTGACCCCCCATTTCTCGCTGCGATCCAGGACGTTCTTCGCGACATCTTGAACAATGCTCTCAATTTGTGCGGTTTGGAAGAGTGGGAGGTTGGAGGGGCTCAATGTCCGGCGTGTGGGAGGCTTTTGCGTAGATGGCCGTGGCTGCCGGGCTTCGGGTGCCCGCTTGGAGTACTTCGTAATGATATATTTCCCGCCGCCTGTGGAGAGATTGTCGCGGAGATACTTTGCGTCTTCGACAAAAGAGACAGGCCCGTACGGTGCCGACGGGGATGGATAACGTAGGAGGAGCGTCAGCGCAGTGGAATAGTCCGCCTTCACAACTGTAATCATCTGCCTCTCAGCGATGCAATCACATCAAGCTCAATTCGAGGGAACCTACGTTTCCACCGAATCCGAAGGAGCATCGAGACACAGATCAAATCGACGAGATGAAGATCTGGATCTTCTGCAAAGATAACGTCCCACACTGTGAGCAGCTCCTCGAACGGGAACTCCCTTCCGAACAGCAACCTGATCCAACGACTGCCAAAGAGAGTCAGCCAGTCCCCCGATGGAAGGGGGGAGAGGAAAGTACTGACATCAAAAACACCTGCGGCAGCACATCCAACTCCTTCAGACGCTCCGCCAACTCCGGATCCGCGGTCATTAGTAGCGTCTCATGAATATGTTTACTCTTCATGACGATGGGCGAATTAACGATAGACCCGCCCCTCCTGCCGGGCTCGCCCTCACCGAGCTCATACCACTGTTTCGCAGCGCGCATCACGCACTGAAAGAGCGAAAACGCATCGTGGTCGATAAACCTGGCATCGAGCGCCTCCAGCATGATTTCGTCCCCCTCCTCCACCACCACCTCCTCATCACTGGGCGTGATCGCATCGCACGCCACAACCCAATACATGACGGCGGCGAGCTCGTGGAAGCCCTGCCGATAGCTCACGTCCTGGTTAAGCTTGCAGTAGATAAACAGGATCTCGAGCAGCGAGTTCTGCACGTGAGGTTCCCGGAAGAAAGTGTTCTCGGGCATGCACCGCTCCACGTCCTGCAGGATCTCTTGCCGCAACTCTTCATCCCGCCTGTACATCTCGTACGGGTTCTGCCCCCCCCCCTACGAGTCAGACGAAAGCGAGAGTAAGACGGACGGACGAGGGGACACGCACCGACTCGTCTTCGGCTAGAGGATCTACATCCGGCACTTCAAAGAGTGACTCGTCTTCGAAGTTCCGCAAGTGGTGGGAATGTAGCTCGGCGTACGCCTTGCGTTCGGAGCGGAGCGTGGTAATCCAGGTTTCGGGGGCGAGGTCCGGGTACAGTAGGAATATCTGCGTAAAACTTAGTAGCCCACTCGCAATACAAGAGGATCGAGGTGTAGTACCCTCCAGCAAATCGACCGTAACCCAGCTTCACAGGGACTATCGCCGTCTCGCTGGGCGGTGCCATCCTTCAGCGAGGCCGCGGAGGAGTACTTGGTGAGGATGGTGTTCCATCGTTTGCTGTAGCAGACGGGCCATAAGCTTCAATGAGGGAGAGAGAGAGACGCAAATGCAGGAAGAAGGCGAACTCACCTTGCGTCGGATTTGGAGCGCATCGCAGTCGAGAGATGTTAGGTAACCACCCCACATTCGCTAATGGAGCTGGCGAGACCACGGGCCAAGCATTTGGCTGCCATGGATTAGCGCTGGGCCGGCTGGCGGTTAATAATAGCACAGCAAGTTATTTCTCGAGTGACGACAGGTGCCTCATGCTGCCCTGCCTTTTGTGGGTCGGTGCTTAAAATCAGAACGAAACACAGAAACTACAAATTAAGGCGATGCTTCTACCTTACGTATAGGAAGTACAAACAAAAAAAGCAAGTATGCCCGATCCCATTCCGTCTCCCATCGTATGCGCTGTTCCTCCCTCACCCGTTCACTGCAGGGACAAAACTGGCATCTCATCTTCTGCACATCACAGGATACAAGACATTGACCGATCTGCCTATTCACGATCTATGAAACAAAAGAATCCGCCCCGCTCTCCAGTCTGATGCTCTTTTAGGATGTCTGCATGAAATCTCCCGCATTCACCAACGCCTGCTCCGCATAGAACCGCACATCACGATCTTGATCTGCCCTGAGCTTCTCAAGATTTGGCAGGATTTGCTTCTGTATCAACTCGAGAGCTACAGGACTCGGGCCAGTAGGAATCTCTTCGGGTTTCAGGTTCGTCAGTGTACCCTCGGCCGGTAGCTGTCGGAGGACGCTGATCAAGACGCCGAAGGACTTCGCCACGTTGAACCGGATGTTGGGGATCCGATCATCGATCAGCTGGTTGATCATGGGCAGGATAAACTCCTGGATGACTTCGATGTTGACCGCAGGCGCAAGAGTCTAGATTCATGTGTTAGAGAGTAATGTGTTGTTTGGGGATAATTGCAAACATACAGTAATAGCCGTGCAAGTCGTCATACGGTAGAGGTAGTTTGTCTGGTTACCCATCGCCATGACCTTGGGGATGATGGTCTGTCTGGCCCAATCGACTCCGAACACCTCCGTCAACTTCTTGAGGTTCTGTGTCGCCGCCTCACGGATCGAGAAGACGGTGTCACCGAGCCAGCTCATGCAAAGGTTTCCGAGCTTCTCGTCGAAGAACTCGACACCCAGTTGTTTTGCGAGCAAGGGGATGTACTCGATGATGGCGAGTCGAACGCGCCACTGCTTGTCTTCCGCCAACTGGACAATCGCAGGCAAGAGAGATTGGGACAGGAGTTCGATACCGATCACTGTATAACCGTCAGCATAGTCAGTGATGTTGGGCAAAGAACATATGCCATACCGTCGTTCACGAGCTCCAATTTCGAGATGATGTGCAGGCGGACGTCTGGGAACTCGTCCTTGAGCATCTGGAGGAACATTGGTAGTAGATGGGCAATGGTCCTGCAGGCATCTGCGCGTTAGGATGGTCGCTAAAGGCATTGTGGGAATTGAACAACTGACTCTTCCTTTCCAAGGATAGGTGCGAGACCACTTATCTGGGTTCCCAATGCAGCCCTGACATGCTGAGAGCTGTCGCTCACAAGGTCCTCGACTGCGCTCATGATGTCGTCCAAGAGAGTTTGACGGTCGAGCAGTCCGCAAAACCCTGGGATATCACCAGTCAGCGGAGCTAACAAGCATCATACCCGAATTTGACATACCGGGAATTTGACCGGCAATAGCTGTTCGCACTTCCGCTTCCGAATCTTTGAGAAGCTTAACAAATGCGGGTACGAGATCTCGTCGGACTACTTCATCGCCGACTGCTTTTGCCAACTGCATAATTCCATCGTTAGCCCACCCACTCCCCGAGAGATGCACGGACTAGGACCAGAACTTTGGCCATTGCTGTTACCTTCTCGAACCGATTCGCAACCATGTATCTGACTCTCCAGCTCTTGTCACCGAACAGATTCTTCAAAGTCGTCAAAAGCACCACATGGCTTGAGTGTTGATCCTTGGGGACAACCTCTGCGATGCTAATCAAAACCTCCACCGTCAACAGTCTGACACTGTCCTGGTCGTCCTGTGCTAAGTGTTGGAACAACGGGATCATCTCAGTAACAACGATCTCCGGGGGCATGGCAGCCACGAATTTGGCCAGGTTTGTCGCCGCCTGTCGGCGCACCATCGGGGTGTCGTCATGTACGAGCTGCGAGAACTGCTGTCGCAACCCTTCCTGGAGCGCTGGCGAGGCCTTACGGTAAGGTGCGGTGAACAGTCCGGTCGCAGAGATCTTAGAGGTGAACCAGTCGGCCTTGGACAAACGGATTACGAGGGGAATGAAGAACTCTTCGACTTGGGCGCGGGACAAATCTTCGCAAATCTTGTTGAGAGACTCGACAGCCTGGACAGAACAATGTCAATTTCTTCTCTCTCGTTACTGCTCACAGTGCCCGCCAGCAGAGAATCAAGAAAGATGCAGAGATCACTGACCTTCTCGCGAACGAGCGGCTCCTCGATCGCAGCAAGGTTCTCTAGCGGCGACAGGAGAACATGACCAAACTCGGGACCCCCGACGTATTCCACGAAGTTGCCGAGCTCTTCGCTGAGAGCTGTCAGGACCTCGTCCTCATCCTCCACCGATTCTTTGAGCACCATTAGTACTAGTCCCTGTAGCTATGGGTAAGACCGACGCTGCATACCGTCCAAAAACGGAATCAATTCATCCCTCGTCCTCTCTGCGCCGAGTGCAAGCGCGATGGTTGAGAGACGCTTGATAGCATTGAGACGGAGAAGAACGTCGTCATGCTATCGAGAACAGAACGCAATCAGCCCTCCGTTGCACCATATGTAGCCTTCTTTCGCACCCTGTCCTCGCCCCACCCCTGAACAGAGCATCAAGCCTAGGGGGGTTCCAACCTTTAGTTCATCGATCAAGACGGCTATGGGGTAGAGCTCATCGCTTGAGTTTTGGGCATCCATATTCTGTGGTTCTTCAGCTATGAGCGTAGTTCGAGTATATGTAATAAAGAAGATCCGAGTTCGTACCGACGGAATATGAAATGCGAGGTAGAGATGGTTGGTGTCAATACGCAGCTAGGCCGTTATCGGGGGGAGGGGGGTAGTTGTGGAGCTAGTTATTTGCTTTCAGTACGTGTAAGGAACTCGGGGGCTGAAGGGCATCAGAAGAGGGACCGCAATCCTTTGACACGCTTTCTCTCGAAATGTGTGGGAACGAGAGCAGCATGCAAATGATACGGAGTTGATGACGGTGATGGAGGGGAGGGAAGCAAGGTAGCGGGGATGGTGGTGGGTGATGGCGGGGCAACTGACGCGAACAAGGTGCGACCGACACTGGTATGTAGCCAACGGTACGGGGGGTTGTTATCGAGTTTGATACTTTCGAACGATGATGGCGGGGAGCGGGGGCGGGCGGGCTTCGGCGGAATGGGATAGGCGGGGGAGTTGGAGTGTGGTTTGTGTGAATCTGAGAGTGATGGCAGTGGTAGCGGTAGTAGTGGTAGTTGATAGTAGTTGGAGGATGGTTGGGGTTGGGTTGTGTTGTGAGAGAACAATGCAGGCAAGACTGGGGGGTTGGGTGGTTGGTCTGTTGGTGAGGGGCTCGTTGTTGACGTTGCGGAGACAGAGTGAGCGAGAGAGCATGTTTTCTTCCATCTTGATCTCTTCTCTTTCGATTCCGAAGACAGAGAGATTCGAGCCATAATGGGCGAAGAAGACCCAGACCCATAGAAGTCTTCCCACTCTCCCTCGACCTCTCTTTCTCTCTCTTCGAATACAGGTACCTCCCACGTCTCCCGAGGACTCTAAGTACAATGGCATGTGCCGACCACAAGCACTTTCTCGTCCACTGACCTCTCGCGTGGCCATTCAAGTAGCAATCGGATTGCTTGCTTCGTTACCGTCGATCTACTAGGACCTGTGCTGCTCTAATCTGACATCTTCTATCGGCCCCTCGGAACTGTATGTGGGGTAGAAAGAAAGGCTGTCCGTACCGACACGGCGAGCGAGAGGTCAAGAATGATCAGTGGTGTCTGTCCATAGTTACCTGGACTTGCACAGTTACTCTGCACTAGCAGCGGAAGAGAAATCTTCAGAGCTCCCCTGTCCGTCTCACATCCACGATGTACATATGCCTCTTCTTTGCCAGCAGAGTGGGGAATTCTGGCGGAAGGAACTCAGCAGGACGAGTGAGCGCAGAGATGGGCGCGGCTTGGCTCGGAGAGGACGGAAACCCTGCTTCCCCGCTGCTCCTGCTTCTGGCTGTGTGACACTAAGCCTAACCAGCCAACCATCGATCCAAAACCGAACGTCGCTCCCGCTACCGGCCATAACCCCTCCATAAGCCCCTCCATCTCAGTCATACCCTCACCGATTGTCACCCGTCCATAACTCGCAGACATGCCGACCATCTCCGTCGACAAGTACGCCCTCTTCGACGCCCTGGGGAAGAACTACACCACCAAGGAGTTCGACGAACTGTGCTTCGAATTCGGTACTGGCGCCTGCTTGCTTGCCTGTGCTTCTCTTGTTCCGCGCGGGTCACTGACTTGGTCATGTTTCGTGCAGGCATCGAACTCGATGAAGACGTACGATCATTCCACTCCCCCCAACAACCGAGCTACTGAATGCTCTGTCCAGTCGGTCTTCGTGGATCCCTCGAATTAACGATCGCCGCAGACCGAACATGACAAGGATCGGCCAAAGGACGAGGCTCCTCAGCTCAAGATCGAGATCCCCGCCAACAGGTACTATGCGATGACCGGGCGACGCGGGTGCCGTGCACTGTTCGCTGACGTTGCTGGTTAGATATGATATGCTCTGCTTCGAGGGTATCGCTCTGATGCTCAACATCTTCTTGGGCAGGGCGACAGTGCCCAACTACAGGGTCGTGGCGCCGCCGGACGGCGAGGTCCATCAGATCACTGTGACCGAGGAGGTAATCGCCTCTGTTCCCTCGGGAGAAATGGTGCGCCCGGAACGCTGACCGGCCGATCCTTCAGACCACCAAAATCCGTCCATACATCTCGGCCGCCGTACTGCGCGGTGTCAAATTCACGCAGGAGCGCTATGACTCCTTCATCGGGCTTCAGGACAAGCTGCACCAGAATCTTTGCCGGCAAAGAACCCTCGTCTCGATGGGCACGCACGATCTGGATACTGTGAAGGGGCCCTTCACCTACGAAGCTCTCGCTCCGGAGGATGTTGTGTTTACTCCGTTGAACCAGACAAAGTCCATGAATGCTCGGGAGCTCATGACTTTCTACGAGGTAGGCCTTGTAACCTTTCAGCATATGTTCGCACACCCTGACTTGGTATGTACTACATTTAGAACGACAAACACATCGGACGATACCTCCACATCATCCGCGATTCCCCAGTGTACCCGGTTGTCCTCGACGCGGAGCGCAACGTGTGCTCGTTGCCACCGCTCATCAACAGTGACCGCTCCAAAATCACTCTGGAGACTCGGAACGTCCTGATCGAGGTCACGGCTACAGACCGGACTAAAGCGGAAATCGTGACCAACATGCTTGTCGCCATGTTCTCGCAGTACTGCGATGAGGAATTCACCGTCGAGCCCGTCAAGATCATCTCCCCCCACAACAACGAGACAAGAGAGGTCCCCAACGTCACGCCTCGCGCGACAACGGCCGAGATCTCCTACATCAACGCCTGCTGCGGACTCGAGCTCTCGGCGGAGGAGATCTGCAAGCTGCTCACAAGGATGTGCTACTCGGCGAAACCTTCTGCGGCCAACGCGGATATCCTCGACGTCGATGTACCCGTCACCCGGGCGGATGTGTTGCACCAGTGCGATATCATGGAGGATGTTGCCATCTCGTACGGCTACGATAACCTCACAAGAACGTTCCCCAAGGGTACTGGCGGCACCATCGCCAGCCCTCTGCCTCTCAACAAGCTCGCCGACATCGTCCGTCTCGAATCGGCTCTGTGCGGATGGTCCGAGGTGATGCCTCTGATCCTGTGCTCGCACGACGAGAACTTCGCCTGGCTCAACCGAAAGGACGACGGCACCACCGCCGTGCGGTTAGCCAACCCCAAGACCGCCGAGTACCAGATCGTGCGCACCAGCCTGCTCCCCGGTATCCTCAAGACCATCAGGGAGAACCGAAAGCACAGCTTGCCCATCAAGGTCTTTGAGGCCAGCGATGTCGCCTTCAAGGACATGAGCCTTGAGCGGAAGAGCAGGAACGAACGCCACTTTGCTGCTGCCTACTGCGGAAAGACGAGCGGCTTCGAGGTCGTCCACGGCCTGCTGGACCGTCTGATGGCCATGCTTAGCACGGACATCTCGGAGACGGGCGCGGTCGAGCCGAAGTTGGGATACTGGATCGAGGCGGCTGACGGTAAGTTCCATCACCCATCACCCAACTTGGCAATCACCTAGGCACCTAGCTAACATCGTTCAGACTCTACCTACTTCCCTGGCCGAGGAGCGGCCGTTTTCCTCCGACACCTTCCCGTCGACGGCTTGGGCGAGAAGACGCAGAAGATTGGCTCGTTCGGAATGTATGTTCACTCTTTATCACTCGAAGCTATAGTACTGTGCACCCACTAACCGTTCTTGTACTTGCAGATTGCATCCTTCGGTTTTGGAGAAGTTTGAGATTCCATACCCCGTTTCGGCAGTCGAGTTGAACCTGGAGGCTTTCCTGTAGACTTTCCTGTAGACAAGCGAAGACGGAAGATTTATGGTGGGCGTTTGGAAAAGGTTCTGGGAAAAATCAAAACCAAAAAGCGTCTTCAATTGCGGATATACTATTGAACTAATTTCAATCGAGATCGCTAGAATTGTGTACTGGGGAATGATCGCTAGAATTGTGTACTGGGGAATACATGTGATAATCTATATCTCTATGCTATGCCCCGCAAAATACAAATCCTTGCATTTAACAACGCCGTGGCTTATAAACTTATAAACTCACATCTTCTATTCCTTCTTCTTTTCATACCCATTCGCATTTCCATTTCCATTTCCGTTCACGTTCATCTTCATCTTCTGCAGCTTCTTAGCATTCTCACTGCGGCGCTTTACCTCGGCCTCGGCGCCGATGCCGCTGAACACCAGCCCGACTCCGAGCATCTGCATCACCGACAGGCTGTGGCCGAACGCCACCACCGAAAACACCATCGACAGCATCTTCCTCGTAACATTGACCGTGACCAGGACCAGCGAGCCGAATTTCGCTAACGTGTGGACTGTTACCTCATTAGTCAATCATTTCGTGGGGTGGGGGGAAGGGGGGTGGTTCATACAGATAAACACCTGTCCAACAGCGCCACAGAACGCGAATCCGAGGATATCCAGTCCGACCTTCGGGAACTCGGCCACGAACGCCGCAGCATCCGCCAGCTCGGTGCTCCACGGGTTCAGCAGGAGGTATGTTGCCGTTAGCACGCTGGAGAGCGTATTCAGCGCGGCCATCATCTGCGGGCCGCTGACGGTGCCCTTGGGGGCGCGCGTGAAGATGTCGTCCTGGATCGTGTTCGTCAGGCCGTCGAACAGCAGGTTCATGCCGAGCAGGGAGAGGCCCCAGAGGACGTTTTTCTCCGTGTCTGTGCTGGAGGGGGTGCGCGGGGTTTTGGGCGTCTTGGGGACGCTGGGGTACAGTGTGAACACTGCGACGCCGGCGGAGACCGCGAGGACGACGAGGTACTTGTATAGCGGGTACTTGCGCCGGAACAGCGTGACGTGCAGGAACATGACGGGGAGCAGCTTGCACGACTTCGCGAGGATGTACGTGATGTAATCGATGTGCGTGAGCGCCTTGTAGCCGAACGGCGAGGCGAGGGTCTGCGTGAGCGCGACGAGGAGGAGCCGCGACGTGATGTTGACGCCGGGGAACACCCGCGGCGGAGAGGACGACGACGACGAGATCCGGAAGTAGGCGTAGCCGCTGAGCGACGCGAAGAGGGACTGCACCGTGTTGAGCACCAAGGAGTGGCGGAAGATCTTGCGGTCAGGGCCGTATGAGGTCGTCGTGATCCGCTCTTGGAGCAGCGCCCATACTAGGCTGGGGGAGTGGGTTAGCTGCGCGCACGGGGAGGGGAGGTGCGGGGGAGCTCACAAGCTGGCGTAGATCCCGCCTACGCAGATGATGAGCTGGAAGATGGAGCTGCCGTGGTCGGGCGCGGACTCGGCGCGGTGAGTGAGCGACTCGGCCGCTTCGGTGATCGGGTCGTGATCTGGCGGGGACTGCTTGCGGCGCGCCATGGTTCTTGGCTGGTTGGACGGGTGGGTCTGTACAGTGTACCGTAGTCTGTATGTACGTAAAGAGCGTATCTGGTGGGCTATGAAGAGAGCGTGGGTTCGCACACTTTAAAAGATGTGGGGAAAGTATGGAGGTATAGTTACTGGAGTCAAGTGACTGTGGCCATTTGAGATGAGATGCTCTTCTCGTCCGTCCAGGTCAGCTCGTCATGTCGAAGGTTCCTGGCTAGCAACCGTGTCCTGAAAGCGCGCTTAGACCACTACTCATGCCAACCACACTTTACCTATTCCTGTCATACTCTACACGGCCACTGGTGACTGGAGTCTGGATGGGAGTTGTCGATCCGATAGCCGTGCGCTGCCGTATGCGCATTGACTCCGTCCCCTGAACTCGGGAATTCTAGAAGGAGCAAGACGACCACCAAGGTCCTTCTATTCGATGAAGGAGGAAGCAAAGGAGAAAGGACATCTCCTGTCCCATCCCATCCCATCCATCCCATCCATCTCATCTACATACCTTCCCCCTACACGCGCCCCCCTACCTCCCGACTGCTACCTGCCCCCGTCAGCATACCAACACAGATATCGATCCCCCACTTCTACGTAATTTCTTACGGCAGCAGCAGAAACAGCTACAGCTATGTCACAGGACATCCTGAGTGAATTCGACTCGTTATATCAACCACCTCGGGCACCGGCGCCCTCACAGCCATCGCCGGCACCGCCACCGCCGCCGCAGCACCATGGCCGGCGGCGCGGCGCAACCGCCACAACCTTCGACGACCTGTTGGGGATCATGGACACCGGCCTGAAATCCAACCCCCGTCCGCCCCAACACCGACCCGTAAGCGCACTGCAGCACCAGGAGCGTCAACGCCGCCCCGTAAGTCTCCATGGCACACGGTCGTTTGGCCGGCCAGCGGCGCCGATGGATCCGTACTCGTCGGGGCTATTCGATATTGGGCCGCAGAGGGGCACCGCTACGAGTGATCTGTATGCCAACGACGGGTTCGATGATTTCGGGAGCTTTGAGACGGCACGAAGCGGCTCGAGGAGACAGTCGGCGGCGATGGGCATGGGGCTGGGGTTGGGTGGCTTTGAAACTGCGGCTCCGAGGCGGCCCTCGGCGTCGATGAGTATGGGGCTGGGTGGCTTTGAGGCTGCCGCTCCGAGGGGGCCCTCGGTGGCGATGGGAATGGGAAGCTTTGATCACCCGCCGCCTCCTCCTCGCAGACCGTCGGCGGTGAGGGGCCATTCACATTCGCAGAGCTTGTTTGAGATTTTTGGGCCGAGTGCACCTGTACACACACCGTCGCCGCCACCGCCAGTACAGCAGCAGTTTTGGCAGCAGAGACCAAGTCCCGGGCTGCTGGACCTACGGCCGCCTCCTCCTATAGCGCCGGATGTGGATGATGATTTTGGAGATTTTGTCACTTCGCCGATCACCACGCCCGAACCACAGAAGGCGTTCGGTTACCGCCCACCGCCGCGCTCACAGAGTGCCCAACCACCACCACCTGCAGCACCAGCATCACCGTCTATTCCCCACCAACCCGCACGAACCTCCCTGCCACCCGCCCCAGCACCAGCGCAATTCCGTACTTCACCAGCACCCGCAGCACACGGTATATCACTGCACCGCTTCGCCACGCCGCCCAAGCCGCTCCCCCCGCCCCCGCCAGAACAATTCCCGCCCGTCGCTGCACTGCTACAAACGCTCTCGCCACTGTTCTTGCTTCCGCAGGAGAAGCTCCTGGACAGCTTGAAGGGCCTTCCGTTCCCGCTGCGGCAGCGCGTGCTCTCGCACCCAAAGACACGGCAGTTTCTCGAGGGCGTGTGTGAATTTGGGCGCGTGGCCGGGCGGATCATTGCCGGTCGCAAGCGGCGCGCCCGGGTGGGAGGTGGTGGTGCAGGCGCCGGCGGGATGAAACTTGGCGCCGGCGGGGGCCCAGAGGTTCAGAAGGAGGAGAGGGAGGTCAAGGAGGCGTGCAGGATCTGGAAGGAGGGGACGGGGCGGCTAAAGGCGGCCACGGCGGGAGCGGTGCCGGAGATTGATGAGGAGTGGAAGGGCGTGTGGAGGGGTGGGCAGGCTTGTAAACTTTGTAAACTCGGCAAGGGCGAGTTGGTGCCCGCGCTTAAAGAGCAGAAGGACAAGGCCGGATGGTGGGATGAGCGCTGGGGTGGACATGCCAGCTGTCGGGGTTTTTGGGAGAGGTATGGCGGTGAGGTGAGGAGGGGTGGTTATTGAGTGTGATTGAGAAGTTTTGTATATATGTCTGTGGTGACTGCTGACTCCTGAGAGAGAATATCAATGTATTGTCGTATATGGCCTTTCTAGACTATGACGGTCCGCCTACCCAACCTTTCCTGCCCGCCCGGCCCGACACCTGCGAAGAGAGAGAGAACATCAATTTATTGTCGTACATATAGAATATGGCCTTTATATGTAGACCATGGCATGGTGACCACAACCCCGGCCGTGTGATACAAGAAGCTTCCCGCCAAGCCCTCTCGCCAGGCGGGCGATACCTTTTATCCCGGTCCACGGTCCACAAGCGTCGCCACGACGGCCCTAAGGACCTCACCTAACCACCACGACCACTGGGGGCTTTCCACAATGTCTTCACTGCAAGCGCTGCTAAATCCAATGTCGTCCGGTCCGTCGAGTCCCGTCCACCGCGCCGCGCCACCTCACCCTCCACCTCCACCAGCACCACCACACCCAGCACCACCACACCCAGCACCACCACACCCAGCACCATCACAAGCACAAGCACAAGCACATGACGTCGATGTCGACGATGATGGAATAGAAGACGAGCGGATAGCTGAGGACGTGGAGGTCGAGGTGGAGGTGGAAATGTCCGACTACCGCGCCGATCGCGTGCTGCCGCCGCCGGAGGACTCGTCAGAGACTGAGTCGGACCGTCCACCAGTTGATGATGATGGCTCGGAGGAGGAATCCGACCGTGAGTCGGAGGAGGGAGAGAGGGAGGGAGATGGGGTCGCGGAGACGGAGACGGACACGCCCACGATGGATTACGAGGCGGCTCAGAGGACGCGAGCTTCACCACCTCCTCTACCTCTGCCTCTGCCTCTGCCCTCAAAGACAAACACCACCTCCACCACCTCTACCACAACCACCGCCAGCACCGCCAGCACCGCCAGCGCAATGCCAAAGAAAAGCCATAAGAAGAAGCCCCCGGCGCCGAAAAAGAAGGGGCAGGCGCAGAGCAAGAAGCGGCATACGCACGACGACGACGGGGATTTCGGAGGCGACGACGAGGACCAGGTGATGCAGGATGCGGCATCGCCAAAGAAGAAGTTGAAGAAGGTGCATGCTCCGGCGGCGGCGACGAAGAAGAAGGCGCACTCGAAGGATAGCATGACGAACATTGTCGGATTGCCAAAGTACGACAAGGATGGACGGGAGCTGTACTGTATATGCCGCAAGCCGGATACGGGGAAGTGGATGATCTGCTGTGATGGGTGTGAGGATTGGTATCATGGAGAGTGTGTCAAGGTCAAGGAGGAGGATGGGAATCTCATTGACAAGTACTATTGTACGACGGCCCCCATCCCCATCAGCTCCACTGCGGTCGGCCACCTGCTAACATTCCCCAAGGCCAGCACTGTCAAACATCGACGCAGCGAACGACGTGGAAACGGATGTGCCGGCTGCCACACTGCCGCAAACCCGCCGCCATCGACCAGAACCCCCCGTCCAAGTACTGCTCCACGAAATGCGGCGTCGACTACATGAACAAATACGCAATCCCTCGCTCGACGCTCTCACGTCCGCAAGTCGCCGCGCTCGCCAGCGTCGTCACCACCGGCGCGGAATTCAAGCGTCTCGGCGACCACATACCGACGCCGCCGCGCGGCGCCTGCACTCCCACCACGGAGGAAACCCTGCGGCTCTCCAAGATCCTGCTGGAGCGCCACGCGCTGACCAAGCAGAAGAAGCGGATCGAGCAGCGCGGCCGCTACGTCGAGCTCGCGATCGAGCGCCGCGCCCGCATCCTCGAGGAGCTGCAGAGCGATCCTGACGCCGGCAAGGTCACCGCCATCTGTGGCTACGACACCAGACTGGCGCTCGACGATCTCGAGTGGGACGAGTGGTGCGAGACGGACGAGGGCGCAAACGTTTTCGAGACTGAGTGGATCCCTGGCAGAGACGGCGTTTGTATTAAGAAGAATTGCCGCACTCATAAAGGGTGGTCCACGCTGTTTGTAGACGAGCAGCATCATTGCGAGAGGGAGCGTGTGGAACGCTTTGTGGCCCTGAGACAGGAGGAGAGGAGGATCAGGGAGCGCCAGAAACGCCGCGTGCTGAAGGATGAGGAGGAGGGAAGGGTCGAGGTCGAGGGTTGAATTTGGCTGTCTACAGACTTACTTACTTTCGGGTGTCGCATCTCGACCGCCTGGATCATATCATGTCGGCGCAATGCGGAGTTTTGCTGCTTTGTACTTGTACACTACTTTAGATGATACCAATACTTCTATACTTCATTCGCAATGTATATGAAGGTTCTATATCCATAGCTCTCCATTTCCCAGTACAGTAAAAACAAGTAGGTATCGCCCGTCTAGGCGTCCACAGTCGCCGTCTCCGGCCATGTATACCTCCCATCCGCCGCCGTCACCATATCCAACAGCAACTTCCAGAACGCATCGACATCGACCTTCTTCGGCACCAGAACAGTAGTATACGGATCCTTTCCGCCCGCTCCCAATCCCTCACCGATCACCGCGGGCTCCTCCCTCGTCTTAACGGTCCTGCCGACCTCCTCGCCATGGCACACAACCTCGACCCGCACTTCCTCCATCTCCCACTGCACCTCGTCCGTCGGCAACACCGCCGCGACCGCCAACGGATCATGCAGCGGGGGGCCAGCCGTAATCCCAAAGACCTTGGCATACGTATCCCTGAAGAACGTGAGGAGCTCCACGAGCATAACTCTCAGCTCACTGCTGCCCCTTACGCCCTCTCCTCCGTAGCGTAGCCTCTCCAGCACCTCATCCGTCGCCAGCACCGTATGGGTAATATCCAGCGGCACGAGCGTGATCCTGCCAGACAGCGCGCGGTTCGAGAAAATGCTCTGGGCGGCCTCAGGGTCGCAGTAGATATTGAACTCCGCGTGCGGCGTGATATTCCCGCGCGCGTCGGCGCGCGTGCCGAACGCTCCGCCCATCACTGACAGCGCCCGGAGGTGCCCCGCCACTGCCGGGAACGTCGCCAGGAGTAGAGCGATGTTCGTTAGTGTGCCTGTGGCGACGAGAACGCAGGTCTGTGGAGGAGTCGACAGGATCGCGGACGCCATTGCGGTGATCGCGTTGGCGGGTTGGGCGGAGGCGGTGGGGATGGGCAGCAGTGAAGTCCCGTCGATTCCGCTGGAGCCGTGGATGTCCGGCGCATGCACGGCCGGCCGCATGAAGGGCTTGGAGCAGCCGGAGTACACGGGGATGGAGGTCCGCCCGATGGACGTCAGGATGCTGAGGACGTTGTAGGTTACGCGGGGGAGAGAGGCGTTGCCGTGGACGGTCGAGATCTGGTGGGTCAGCGGGGGAGCTGAGGGAGGGGGAGGGGAGGAACGCACCCCCAATAGGTCCAGGTGAGGGTGCTCGGCCGCGAGGATGATCGCGAAGGCATCCTGTCTGTATCAGCTGGAGTTTTGGCGGGTCCAGGCGATGGAAGGGAGGGTTTACATCGTGACCTGGAGGTGGGGTTAACTATGTGTGTACTAACAGCTTGAGCTGAGCGGGATTGGCGGGGGCAAACCGGGGTCGCAATCGAGCCAGATGGGAGTCTTCTTGATGGTCATTGTGAAGCAGATACCGTATTGTATGTACAAATGATTGAGAGGGTGGATTGAAGTGCTTTATATTATCTATCAACAATCAGCCCTGCAGCTCACTGCGCTTACTTGAGAGCAAATGCGTACCTGCTGCCCCTGCATGTGTTGGTGAAGAGGCACCGCTTCAGCTGGGCGGGAGGTCGGAAGCATGCAAAGATGACTACCGGTATCTATCGAACTGGGATGGTCGGCAGCTATCGTTACCGAGGGAAACACCTTGAATGGCCGATAGGTACACAGCTATCAATTTCACTCAATGGACTCTGTTATGATCATATTGAATTCTGATAATGACATGGTCAATTCAATCCGTCAACGTTGTCGACACACTTCCACCACCTTGAGGAGCTCCTCGATCAAGTCACCTTGGCCATATCCAGTCTCCCATGTCGAACCCGAGAAGAAAGTTAGGCGGGGCACGGTGACGATGAAGGAGAGGGTTGAAGTCTCCCCCACTCCATCAATATTCCGGTGATGGAAGCACCTTGTGGTCGAGAGTGATGCTTGCCGGATCACTCACTTCCCACCAACAGAGCTTTTCGATTCGGCGGGATTAAGAAGAAGAGAGCTTCCCACGGAATCGCAATTCGTCTTCAAGTTCGCGGGCAGGATGAATGTTAATCTTCTCTACACATATATCTACACATATATAGAATCTCTAGTTACTCTACATAGAGTGTGTAGCCGGCCATGCAGGGAGTCCCGGAACTTCCCACAGAGCCTCCACGCCCTGACCCCACCAAACATCATAGCTCATTCCCCACCCCGTGGCCGCGCTCACCATCTCGCAATGCCCGAACCCACACCCGCAACAACCACGGCCGGCCATGGTCTCCCAGAGCACCTCGACCCATCCGAGCTGGGAACGAAAGAGCAGTCTGTCCTCCCCTCCTCCGCGCGCATCACCATCAGCATCACTAACCCATCCCCAGCTGGGAGAGCGCATACGCGCGGGAGACACAAAACTTCCTCGAGAACCCCTCCGACGAGGGAATAATCTGGTTCTCGGAGTCATGCGCGGAGGAGCGTATGATCCAGTACCTATCTTCTTTGCCGTTATCAGCGTCCAGCGCCTCATTCCTCGACGTCGGCACGGGCAACGGGCACCTCCTCTTCGAGCTGCGGGAGGCGGACGAGGACGAGGAGTACGCCGGCTTGATGGTCGGGATCGATTACGCGCCCGCGAGTGTAGACCTTGCGAGGACGATTGCGCGGCAGCGGGGGCTGGACGTGCGGTTCGAGACCGTGGATGTCATACAGGATGAGCTGATGGGACAGCACTGGGTGCCCCCCGGAGGCTTCGACGTCGTGCTGGATAAGGGCACGTTTGACGCGATATCGTTGAGCGAGGAGATGCTGTCCGATGGGCGGCGGGTGGTAGAGGCGTACCCTGCCAAGGTCGCCGCGGCGATGAGGAAGGGTGGCTGGCTGGTCGTCACGAGCTGTAATTGGACGGAGGAGGAGCTGGGGAGGAGGATTGTGGAGGGCGCCGCAGGAGAGCTACAGGTCTACGGCAGGGTCAAGTATCCTAGCTTTACGTTTGGTGGCGTCGCAGGGCAGACGGTCTGTACGCTTTGCTTTAGGCGCAGGGAGTAATTCATGCATGCGATATCACTCACTCACTCCCTCGTGTAATCGTTATGCCACGGGGAGGACCCCGAGGTTTTCATTCACCCGATGGAAAATGAAAGGCAGAGGATTCTTGGGCGATGGAAAGCACCAATACCCAAGTACTCTCTATCTCATTCTGCCCCGCACCACGGCTCCACTACCGACGTCAACCCCAAAAGCAAACGGATGTGAAACGTGGTCACTCGCGTCTGTATGGCTGTCTCACCCACCACTCAGCACTCAGCACCATCACCACTCCCACTACCACGAATCGCCGTCATCGTCGTCGTCATCATCGATATTGCAATAAGCGGGGAGAAGAGGGGAAGTGGAAAGTGGATCAGAGGCGAAGTGAGGTGAGGTTGGTTTAAAGATTTCCGGACGGGGTTGTCGGAGAATATGTTTGGCCAAGCCCAGGCCCCGCACTCTTCCCTAAAGTTGTTGTCGGGTGTGCTATTGGACGATCAGGAACACCAGTGTATGTAGTTACCAGTGGTTACCAGTGGTTACCAGTGGTTACCATACGATACGATAGGTAGAGTAACTCCATGACGAAATGGAGGGGCGAGGGTGGGGCCAGAGAGGAGGGGGGTCATCCGATATAAAACTCATGCCTGCCTGCCTGCCTGCCTGCCTGCTGACATTCGGACCCGGAGACCAAACACTGCACAGTCTGCACTGCACTGACACGATGTCGGTCGGTTTTCCTTTTTTTCCTTTTTTTTTGGTTTTACTTTTTTTCATTTCGCGCGTTCCATTCCAAAAAAACAAAAGACCTACAGTACTGTGACGAACCCTTCGCTTGTACCCCCAAAGAAGACAGAAAGGAAAGAAAAATAAAAGAAGGAAAGAAGAAAAAACAGACATGCGGAAAAGAAAAGAAAACAAAAGCGAATCCACCGCCCCATTAAGATAACACCACTTTCCCCTAACGACAACGACAACAACGATGATGATGACCATTTTGCGTTTGCTCCCCACTCCTCCCCCCGACGCCTCTAGATCTCCTCAGCTTACTCTTGCGCTCCGTCTCACTTTAGCATCATACCCAAGCGTAACTATGGGCTTGACCGACTGGAGCGGAGCGGGGAGGGGGGGACAAGGACGAGAAGAGAAGAGAAGAGACAGAAAGGAAGGAAGGAAAAGGGGGGAACACAGCTGAAAACGAACGAACAACGCAGTGAAAAGAATCGAAAAGAAAGAAAGAAGGAAGGAAGAAGTAGTAACACCCTTATCTCCTACCACTCCCTGACCTCGCCTCCGGGGCCAAAAAACTCGAGGCACCTCCAGGCCGTAGTGCACTCCTTGCTGACCTTCCTGACCATTTCCTCATCGATCTCGATGCCGATGCCAACGCCGGTGGGACGCTTGACGAAGCCGCCAGACACGTCGAAGACCGACGGGTCCTTGAGGTAGCTGCACAGGTCGAAGGTGCCCGCGCCTGCTGGCGTCATCTTGTTGTAGTGGATGCCCAGGGACATCTCCTGGATCACGAAGTTGGGGCACGCCACGGCCACCTGCAGTGACGCGGCAAGGGAAATCGGCCCGAGTGGACAGTGCGGAGCTGTGTTTGTAGAGTCAGTCACTGGTCGTCACCCGAATGGCGGGGTAGGGAAGGAAATAAGGAAGGAAGGAAGGAACGCCGCTAGCGCACTAGCGCGGGCAGGAGAGCGGGCTGGCTTACCGAGGCCGACGTCATACGCCTCGCACATGGCAGCGATCCTGCGGATCTCGGAGATGCCACCACAGTGCGATACGTCGGGCTGGAGGATATCGATGCTGGAGGACTCTAGGAACGGTTTGACGTCCCAGCGGTTGTAGAGGCGCTCTCCGAGGGCGATCGGGGTGGTGGTGTGCTGCGAGAACGCCTTGATAGCCTCCGGGTGCTCCGACAATAACGGCTCCTCGATGAACAACGGCTGATGCGGCTCGAGCAGCTTCGCAAGCTGCTTCGCCATCGGCTTGTGCAGGCGGCCGTGGAAGTCGAGGCCAACATCTAGTCCCTCGGCCTTGACGGCCTTCAGACGCTCAACCGACGCATTTAGCGCGCTTGGAGAATCCAACCAGCCAAGATCCTCGGTGGCATTCATCTTGATGGCCGTGAAACCCTGCGCCTTGCGCATTTTACTAGTGCCGCAGAAAAATAAATATGTCAACTTTCATGGATGGCTCTAGACGATACGAACGGCCCAGTAGGCGGAAAGGGAGGAGGAGGGGTTTGCATACGCTTGAATGGCCACATCGGAAGGTCTGTCACCACCGATCCACGCGTAGACGGCGAGCTGGTCACGCAGCTTGCCTCCCAGCAGCGAGTAAACTGGCACTCCGAGTTTGCGTCCTACATTTCCCCCTAGTCAGCTGAGAGTTCTTTTTCCCCAGCTACCGGGCATGGTTAGATAGGGACAAGCAAGGGGGGAGGGTGTGCATCGTGGAAGAGAGCCCGGTTAAATGATGAGTCCGCCGGAGCGATTGTGAGTGGTGGTGGTGGTAGTGGTATCATAGTAAGTACCTTTCAGATCCCAAAGGGCGATATCAATGCCAGAGATAGCGGACATGAAGACGGCGCCGCCACGGTAGAAGCCCAACCGCCAGGCCACCTGCCAGATATGCTCGATATCACTGCGCACGCACGAAGTGTCAATTGGATGTCCCCAGTGCTGTCATATGACTCTAGCGGGGAAGGGGGGGGTGATCTGTCAGATCTTTTGATTTTATTATTATCACTTACTCTGCCTCGTAGCCAACGAATCTGAGGATGAGTTCGTTCAGCGAGCCCTCGACGGCCTCCGTATGTCCCTCAAGCGTGGATTCGCCCCAGCCATAGAGGCCGTCCTCCGTAGTGACCTTGACGAAGAGCCATCTCGGGAGAACGCGGAAGTACTCGATGGACTTGATCTTAGCCATTGTTTTTGATGTGATGTGATGCGATGTGATATGAGTGAGGTGCTGGGCGGATAAGTGATGGAGTGTTTTTCTATAGGCAAAGCTGGTGACAGATTGTGTTAGCAATTGCGGTTGCTAATTGCGATTGCCGGCCAGTCTTATAAGTTGAAGGAGGTGGTGGAGGTGATGAGGGAGAGGAAGTGGCCGGAGGACGTCAATGTTATATACCTAAAGTCGGAGCAGGCTGTAGCTGTAGGAGGGCTATCAGCAGTTGATTGGGGCAGTAAATGCTCAGGATGTTGTAGGTTTGAAGGGTGAAGATTGTGTGTGAAGATGAGCTGGGTAAGACGTCCGGGTAGTCGATTATATATCTCACGGAAGATGCTCTTCAAGCTATCGACTGCTTGGGACGTGGATACTAGAGGACGATTTTTCTATCCACTTGCATCCCAGTATCAATTGATATCACATCTCTCTGTACATACACAGTACACAAATTACCGGTACATTTCTATATCCACCACATCTTGGGCGTCAACTTTCCGAGCTCCGGCGCGTGTGAATTCACTTTGGCCCCCCCTGCTAACCACGCAGACGTAGACCTACACTGCATTCGCTTCTCTCGGGTTTCATTTGGAAGCATCTTCTGCATATGCGGGCAATATACTAGGGAGAAGAAGAAGGGTGTTGTGTGTGTCTTCTTAGCCAGCCATACAGACCGTACTTCAACGCTGAGCAGTAGAAGTTGCAGCAGTAGGAACAGGAAGCAAGTGGTAGCATGCAAGAACCAATGCATCCCAACCAGAAACAGCCCACGACGTCACCCGATATCCGTCCCGTAGCATGGGGCAGCGCTTCAGCGGCACACTCGAGCTCGCCGGAAAGAAGAAAAAAAACCAAGAGATTGAGAGCCTAGATAGGGATGCCGGGTTGGAAAAGCCTCCAGATCGTGGACCATCAATCAGCCATGTCATGGAGCAGAAGGGGGGCGAAACGCAACAAACAGGGCAGAACCCAGAGATGTTTTGGCGTCGGTTGCAAGAGATAAGGGCTGCAGCTTTCCACACTGTCCGGTGTAAATTTAGAGCTCCAATGGGTTGGCCACCGTTGCCTTGGGATGGGAGTCCGTTTGGACAGGTCAGGTATCGAAGATTGTCCGTTGTCCGTTGTCGTCGCCGCTGGAACCTCAGATACCGAGAACTGTCTGTCTCCTTGCCGTGCATAAACACCTCAGGGTTTCGAGTGGTGGTGGCGGCGGCGGCGGAAGGAGGGGTTGTTGTTGAGTTGGATTGATTCTTGCGCTCGGCGGAGGATCAATGGTAGGATAGCAGTCGCATCAGATGGAGCACGGTGTTCAGCTGGATGTGCTGTGCGTATTCAAGCCAGCTGCCTGTCTGCCTGCCTGACTGCTTGCTTGCCTGCCTACCTGGAGATAGATAGATAGAGCGGAAGGAGGCAATAGCAGTTGATCGTGAGCTAGAGTGGTTAGTTCCGTTCGAGGACGTTCGCGTCAGATACGTGGTTTGAAGGGCTTTCGGGTTTCTCGGGTAAGTGCCGAGGATGAGCCGCCCGAAATCGCCTATCAATGACCAGCATCGGTCCTCCATGTCTAGCAAACCGGCGGCCTGCAGGATCCACGCTTGCAACCGGTTCGTGGTGGAGAGACGTAGTACGGTACTCTACGTCCCTCCGAACTGTCCTTGGCGAGGCCGAGGACAAGAACCGCCTCCATCCAGTGGGGCGGATTACCAGCAGTCGATCGGTTCGGTCGAGCGAGAGAGCCAGAGTGAGCCCCGCAGAAAAGACAGCTGATGAAGATGAGGGGAAGCTCGAGGGCCATCGAGATCGCAAGAGCCGGGTGAGGGGGAGGGGTGGTGGGGCAGAACAGCGATTCAGCAAGGCCTTTGCTTTGTTCCGCGTTCGGAATGGCTCGACCATGTAGTTAGGACAGTGCTGCCTGCGGCCTTCTGGGTCGTCCGTTCAGTCTGGCGCTGCTTCTGCAACATGTTTCCCGATACCTATCGCCGCCAGATGGCTGGCCGGCCGCAGAGACGCTTGGGATGAAAACGAGAGGGCCGATTGCTGAATCGCCGGACGTTCGTGGGAAGGCAGATGCATAACACCGGTGGACCCGTAGTTACCACTCTATCTGACCATGGGCGTGCGTCGTCTTGGTCCTGCGCAATTGGAGCCAGCAGGAGTAGGGGTGCACTACTGGCCCACAGCGAAGCCACGCGTGTGGCTGCTGGATGCGGCAAGGCCAGCCCATGGCCCACCAGGGTTCGCTGTATTATTCGCTGGAAAGCCAGCGTGTCTCGGATTTGTTTGCGGAAGAGAGGGGTTGAGCGGTGGGAAGTGGGGCAGTGAGCAGTGAGCACTCTCCGTCAGCGGCAGAACTCTCGCGCCAGTTTGCAGTTACCGAAGGAGTTCGGACGGGCTAAGGCCAAAGCTGAGGGTGCGCAACGACTGCCGGCCGCCAGTCAGCCAGACCACCGCAATCACCGTCGCCTCGGATTCGTCGTCATTGTCCTCCGGCTCCTCATCCTACTCCTCCTACTCCTCCTCCCGAATGTCCTCGTTCCCCCCATCGTCCCCCCACCACCACGCCCACCACGCCCACCACCGCGCCCACCACGTCCCTTCGTCTTCTCCCATGGGCCGGCAAAAAGGCCAGCATAAATTCCGGATTGGAAAGTAAAAAAACCCCCGAAAAAAAAACCGGGCTAATGCATGCAGAAACCCCCAGAGCAGAGCAGAGAGAGGCCAGGAAACGGCGGAACCACGGGACACAACGGAGCAGAACAGCAGCGATGTGTTTCCTTTCCGCCAGTCGTTTCACAGTTCTCAATTGCCGGGCTCGGTGGGGGATATTATGCCCGGTTGATAGATTGTTGGTGCAGGTAAACTATTCGAAACCCAGGGCGCCGTGTGGCCATAGATAGTATCGACAATCGGAACTAGCGAGCCTTCATGCGAGCCGGAGAAAAGAAAAAATATATAATAATATTAAAAAAAAGCTGCGGTAACCAGCCAGCCAATTGCTCGTCCATTGTCGCCAGCTGCCTGCCATAACTGCTTCTCACTTGTGAGGAGAGCGAGCGAGCGGAAGATGGTGCTTTGCGTGCGTGACAGGGCTGGCCAGCGTCCTCGCTGCATAGTAGAGTAGTTAGTTAGTCGGTCCTCTCACATTCACATGCAGATATGGAATAGGTATCTACATACTTAGCTACTAAAGCTTCCGAAGGAACACATTTTTCGTCGATGAGCTCATATACCGTCGATGACGGTGTCCCCTCCCCCCTCCTCCTCTGCGCTGTGCAGCAGCTGCAATCGCATCGTGCCTCGCAGTAGGCCCACTTTCCAGGTCCCTTCAAATCATGTGGGCGTATGTATTCCCGCGAATTCCAAAAGTGATATGATACGTGCATGTGGTTCTTGCGGGGGGAGCTTTGCTTCCGATCCAATGGATGCTTTCCTAGAGCATGGCCTCGCCGGAGGAGAGCCCGCGGTCGTAGTCCGCACTCCGCGGTGGTTGCCAGTATGTACATAGGGTACATAGTTAGCCATGGTAGGTAGTGCACCTCCGACTCCGAGTGGGCTGCTTTCTCCCCCCGACGCACAGCAGCAGCAGAAGCACCACCGGCCAATCCGGACAATCCGGCTAATAGGAGGAGGTGCCGGGAGATTTGAGCCATCCGAGAAGGCCCCATCGTGACCCTTCAGGCTGTCGGTGCCGTTGTCGTGTGTATGTATGGCTAAACGCCGCAGGTTGTTGCCGTCATTTCTCAATGGGTATGTATGTAGGTGGAACATAACCCCCCTTCCCTCCTTGAGGGGCACGTTAGGTGGGTATGTACAATGTACATATTGACCGGTACCGTAGTCTGTTGACGAGAAGGCGGGGATAGATAGTAGGTACTGGAGTTCGCTGTTCGAAACTCTTCGTATCCGCCCAACGGGCTTCAACCTCACGGAATGCTGTGGAGAGATGGGTGGAGAGAGAGGGAGAGGGGAGGGGGAGAGGGAGAGGGAGAGTAAAACACACCGTCCATCTACGTCCACGCATCCCCTTCAGCCGAATCCCGGTTGCCGGCGTATAAGCATCGTTACTAGTAGTATAATCGAACACCGCGCTCACCGAGGCAAGCTTGTAGGTGTTTTTGAGATCAACGAAGAGAGAACAGCTGGCCAAAAGCTTGGGCGCTGCTAGTTAGTAGGAGAGCTCGGTGTTCACTGTTTCTTTTTGTTGTCTGTTTGGTCGATGGGAGGTGGACGTGGTTCCCCGTAGGTAGAGTAGGAGGTATGTAGGTGAGCAGGAGGGAGAGAGGTAGCCACAATAGATCACCTACAATCACCCGTGTTGCTCTGCTCGGTGTCACATATGTGCCAATAGTGGTCTATCCCCCCAAGGGCCAAACGGGGCCGGAGCAGTAGTACTCTACTCTACTCCAGGCTCAGAACATCTCGAACGACGGAACGAGCATGAGATAACAGAAACACTACATACTTCACACCTATTTACATATTACCTAGACTGGCAGGAGCCTGGAGAAGCGTATGTAACATACATAAATAGGCGCCGGACAGGGAGGAGGAGGCGCTAAATTAACCGCATTCCGGTCACAACGTCGTCCAAATCACAACGGCCTGCGGTCTTGGATCGTATGTATATCGAGTCCGACTGCAGAATCCCATGTTCTGCGTCGGTCATGTATGCACTTACATCAAGTAAATACCGTACTTGCGTCCAGGCTGAAACGGCAAAGTGCCTACTTCACAAGTATCTCCCGCTCGTCCGGTCCCTCTAACTACTGCCTTCGGACGTTTCGTCCACCCATCCAGCCGGCAATTACAATTTGCAGGACAGAATATTTGTACATACATCCGTACATACATCCGTACATATAAATACATACCTCATAGTTACCAACGTACCGAAGCCGGCTGCTCCACTAAGAGATGCACATCGTTTCCAAATTTCCAAACGGCCCCTGCAGTGTGCACTCTATCGCCCGTTTTATACATGGCAATCAATCGCTCAATCAATCAATCAATCAATCGCTCAACCGCTCAATCACGACCAAAAGACCGGTACATACCTCATATATACCTTATCCGCGCAACACTGAGCTCTGAGCTCTCTTCCACCTGGCACCATCAATCAAGGAAAAAGAAAAGAAAGAAGAAAAACCGGACGAACGACTCTTCGGCCATCGCGAAGTTCAAACCTAGACCGCCGCGGCGGGAACCACAAGCCCACAGCCAGGAGACAACTGCCACAGCCAACCCGGCCCGCGGGAAAAACGGCGACTCGCGAGAGCATATTATTGTAATAGAGGGCATCATATACCTATACACACTCCACTCGAAGCTGCGAGGTCGAGTGTAACTAATTACGGTATGCGTTATCGATGCAGCTGTGTTTGCAACCTCCCAATGGTTTTGCTATGTCTATGCGTACGCACCGTGGGAGGCATTGAGTTGTCCTAGCCAGCCCATCCATCAGGATGCGTGACTTGGACTGGGACGACACTTGTTTCTGTAGACTGCAGCGCGGTTGTTCCGCTCCGAAGCTCCGTACACCTGGATCCAGCACACTCGAAAAAATCTGCCTGGTCCGGAGCATTGGGCTGAAAGTGCAGAGTGGGGGCAAAATACCGGTACTCGGGCGGTTGGCCAATACCTGGCCCGTCAAGGCACCGCCGCACCGGAATGTGGGATCGGCATGTCAACTTTCAAGGCACTTCTCGGAGGCATAATAGGACAGGCACATATGTCTCCGAGGGAGGAGGAGGAACACGAGGAGGAATACGAGGCAGAAAGATGTGGCCATGCGGACATGGTAATCCATCCAGCAGTGAGCACGCACTTGAATCACGCAAGAATCAAGATAAGTGACTGCCGAGATATTTCTATAGTAGGGCACTTAAAGTACTATACATTGTAGCCAAAGCAGGCCCGGAGAGTCGGAGACTAAATAGATTACCCATTAGTCTCCAAACCTGGGAATCTACAGGAGATAAATGGCACTACATACATACATACGGGTTGTAGGTAGGGTGTATGTACCCAAGTATGTGTGTATGTGTGTATGTAGAATTACAAATTGAGTCTTGAGTCTTCACGAATAAACGTGGCATATATAGTAGTCACAGTGGCATCACATCACATCACATCACATTACAAGTGCAGTGCAGCCGTCAGTCAGTCGGTTCCTATCTCTGCTTCCGGTTCGGCGTATGTATCACTAGTATCTACGGAGTCGGGTTTACACCTGCCGGTCTGGTTGGCTAGCTAGAGCGAGAGCGAGATTGGGAATCATGTACCGTATATATGTGGGTGGAGTACCTAGATCGTAGGCGTATCACCGACGTATGTACTAGATGGAGGTGGTGATCATTGATGTAGAGTACACGTACATACTCCACCCAGAGTACGGTACCATCAACGTTCGGGGAGTTTCCGGGGATAGAATCCGCCTGGATATTGCCCAGCCACGGCTGCTTCGACTGACGTGGGGTGGTGGTGGTGGGGGTGGGATCGATTGAGCTCGAGTGAGAGAGCCCGGAGGCACAAATAGGCTGGGTACTCGGTCGGGGGGTATGGCAGCTGAGTACGGCGGTATGAATGGGGATCGGTTGAAGATGGCTCCCTTGGGTTGATGATATGTAGGGGCGGACGGAGGTGCAGTATGGTGGAGAAGAGACTGAAATTTCCCGGCCTTTGCACTCCACCTGTGGCTCAACCCCCGCCGCCCACGGTGTGGCTCAGCCGTCCACAAGTATCGAGACTTTTCCTCGACGAGCTCGGCTCTTCGGACCCGACGAGGAGGGCTTGCTGTGTGCGCTCGTAACCACTGCTCATAGCGGGCATGCTCCACGGGATGTATTTCCGACCCCATGACGCATGGTGACAATCCGCAGTGGCGCACTTTACTTCATCATTTGCACATTCCATATATTAGTAGTTATGGCCGCCGGTCAATCCGTCCGCAACGGATCTACCGGGTGGCTGATCATTTCGCATCTGTGGCGCTCGTCCAAGTGACCGTGCCACGGTGGTGTCCGGTGTCCGCGCGAACAATCCTGCTCCTGGGGTTCGTCGCAATTCGGTGAAGAGAACACCGATTGGCGAATTTTTTTTCCCCGCCCAGATCAACATAGATACAAGGCGGTCTTATGGTTGGAGCCTGTAACTTAGTTGACGCAGGGAAACCACCGCAAAAGAATCGTTGGGCTAACGTGAATGGAAGGTGGGGTGGGGTGCCTGTCAATCTTGGATCTTGATCGGAATCGGCCACAATGCATCTCCGAATAGTCTAGTGAAGTATTTAAGTGTTCTTCTCCACAGAAGCAGGTAAGGCCGTCTGCATATGTGCGTCTCTGTGATCGCAGCAGCAGTGGGCTCGTAGGCATGTACCGATACTGAGGGGAGTGACTAGAGTTATGTGTGTAGGTCGTCAGCCAACGACAGCGCGGAGCTAGAAAGCTAAGGTCGGCATGATGATAATGATAATGATGATGATGGTGATAATGATGATGAGTGGAGCGTTTGGTGGAAGAGAAGGGCTACCTAGAGCCCCGTCCGGAAGCAGCCGCCTTGACGAGCTCGCCAACGAACCCAGCGCGGCGCCGACTGAACTCTGAAGCTCTCCCTGGGTTAGGGGTTGCCCCGAGGGTGAGCACCCAGCGCCCAGCGCCCCCTCCCCCAGCCGATCCGCCTGGCCGTCCATCCATCGCAAACTACCGCCGCGGCTGCCGAAAAAATAGATAGACAGCTCGAACGCAGCCTTGAACGCGAACACCACGGGACCGCTTCAAACGACTTTGGACTCTGGAAGCGCTAAGCGACAAGCTCCGGACAGCTCCAGCTCTACCGAGAGAATATCGCCTCAAGAAACGCGCTCTCCTCACAGCCAGCTCGAACCCGAGAGCCAGACAGACAGACAGACAGAGAGACAGAGATAGAGAGAGAGAAAGAGAGAGCATAGTGACTACACGGACAGACTGATTTTCTACATCCAGTTACATAATCCTCTCCCGTCCAATAGCTCGGCCGTCACCACCTCCATCTCCGCTCGTTCAAAAACCAACCAACCACCATCCCGTCCTCCCACTATCAACTCCCTCCACATCCACAACCACCTCCACCACCATCTCCACCACCGCCTCCACCTCCACCTCCCTCGTCCTCCCACTGCTACCGCCACCTCCAACTACACACACACAACCCTCCCCCCCCCCGCCCCTCCGACTGGTCGACAGCTGGCACCGCCTTAGCTTCGGTCATACCGCTCCCGACCGACCGATCTTATCGTCTCGTAACTTCGTTCGGCAGCGGCCTTCACCTCTTGGTCCCCACCCCCCTCCTAGGCTGCATATGCCTCCCGCCAACACCCCATCGGTAAACACTCACTCACACTCATGGTTTCGTTGTTTTGTAGTAGTTGGTTCTTCTTGCTTTCGCGAACGAAACGATAGAGAGACAAAAAGCGCCCCTGCACTAACGGTATGTGTGTGTGCTGCTCGTCCAGGACACGCCTTCGCTGTCGCCGCATCGAAGGTCGGATACCCTTCCTGGCGTTGCTGAGCTTGACGCTCGTAACTTCCAGGTTACTGCTCGCTATCAACTACCTCTCATTGATGAATCCCTCAGGCTTCGGGCCTCTGGGCCACTGTTAAATCGCTCTCACCGGCACGATCCAGCTGGTACTAGCGGGCTAGACGGTGGTCGGCCGCGACGACCGGGCGCCAGTCGTCCACGTCGCAATTCCCGAGACCAGGATCTCCGCCACCCGAGAGAGCACGCCTATGGTCCCCGTATACCACTGGTGCGGCCTGGAGAGCGGCAATCGATCTATGACTGGGCCCCGGTCCCCGCTCCGCCGGTGCCTCCTGCTCCAGCCCCGCCAGGAATCGACGATGAACCGACAAGCCGTTCATTACCGCCACTCTTCGGCTACGAAGAAGATCTGCCCAGATATTTCCCCTTCATGAGCAGAGACTTCAGTGCTATGCTCGAAGCCGGAGGGTTCCGTTTGATGGGCGAGGCCCAGCGATCGCGGTACAGCGATCTATTTGGTGGTGGAGGTGGAGGTGGGGGAGGAGCAGGGGGAAGCCGAGGAGCCGGAGGATCAGGAGGAGGAGGTGGTGGTGGGGGTGGGAGTGGCGCATCATATTCATCATCGTCATCCGCTACTACCACTACCAGTACCTCTGCGACCGTTGCTCCGGTGACCACGCGGAGTACGAATCCGCGACGAATCACACGCCCACGAGTTTATTGGCCGGATCCAGCGACATCGTCAGGCAGAGATCACCAGGCCAGAGACAGAATGATGGATGATGCCGATTGGGATGACACTGGTGCGATCCTTCGTTCTCGATTCTTTAGGACTCGACACGGACATGAGGGGTCACAGGATTCGCGTCTTCCGGAGGCATCCAACGAGGTTGAAAAAGCAATCGAGTATCTTTCTAAGGTCCGCGGATGCAAAACTCCCCAGGAGAGCTTACGCTTGGCTGTACGACTGGGATTTTATACCGGAGACGATTGGGCGCGGCTGTTCGACGAACAGCCAAGGTGTGACGATCTTGTCTTGGATACATCGTTCTTGCGAGTTGCTGAAACGTCGTGGCTGGAAGCTGGAGGTGTATTTTGGGGCTCGCAAATTGCACCAGCGATATCACCTATCTACGAGATGTCGTCGACCCGTTCAAACGCATCTTCGAGTGGCTCAACTTCTAGCCAATGGACCGTGAAGCTCAGCATATCGAGTATCGACTACAAGCAATTGCGCCTAAGTGAGTTCACCCCCATACTTTACCCACCGAGATACCTATTCCATTGAGAGGCAGATGGCTGACAAAGTTTATTTTGCATGCATAACAGCGGGTACGATGGAGGCATTCACGGATGCAAAGACCAATATCAAGACTTATTTCGAGGGCGAGATTATAGACTTCAACGGACACTCACTTCAAACCCTCACTTTTGCGAGCACGTTGGGGGATGATGCCAACAATTGGCGCAAGCTGGATCCTTTCGTTTGTCTTTCCAACCACGAGCTCGTCAAGTGCCTTGTGTCTAGGAAGTTCATGAAAGAGCTCAATGATCGATGGTTGTTTTTACGCATCAAAGGTTGGTCGAAATTATCTCATCAACTGCCCAACCGGACTCGAACTGACAATGCCACCATACAGAGCTTGATTTTATCTCTCCGGTGCCAGAGGCAGACGTGGGGGGTCTCACCATCGGCGGCTTCTACTACCTCGCACTGAGGCGAGATGATGGTCGTATCCAAGGCTACTACTACGACTCGCAGAGCCAACCTTTCCAAGAACTCACGCTGATGCCCAACAAGCGATTATTCCCATCATATGAGTTCAGGTGATGTCTCCTTCACCGACAGACAGAAAGTCAATCTACATTTGCTTTTTATTTTTATTTTTATTGT
The DNA here is from genome assembly GCF_024521635.1 of Tricharina praecox. NCBI lineage: Eukaryota > Fungi > Ascomycota > Pezizomycetes > Pezizales > Pyronemataceae > Tricharina > Tricharina praecox. Next base: position 245,532 of record NW_026250412.1, read on the forward strand.
AGTGCATTCCCCTTATCTTACCCTTTGCCGTGTTCCGTGTTTGTTGCCTATGTAGGGCCTGTTACTTTGTACTTTGGCTTGGCTTGTTTGTTCTATTGCTATGATAGTGTTTGCCCTTCGCCTTTAGTAGGTACGATTTGCTTGGTTTTCGTTTTCGTTTTGTTTCTTTTTCTTTTCGTTCGAAGGCGCTCCGGAGTGTTTTAGGTATTTGTGCAGAATCGGTTCGGTATGGCTATGGTATGGCAATGGCAATGGGCGTTGTTTTCCTTTCTTTTCTTTTTCTTTTTCTTTTACTTCTTTTCTGGTCAAATGAAATGGGAATGGGACAACAGGTACCTACGGCAGGGCAGGACAGGTCAGGTCAGGGCGACGGATGGGCAAATGCGGGTTTGGTTTGATTTGTACGAACGACGAACGGTTTTAAGCAACTACAATAGATGCTTGAGGAAAAAAACCTCTTCCGCCTTCAGCTATTGTGATGAACTCTATTTCTATTGACTCCCCGCCGCTTTCGCTTCGCGCGGGAGATTTTTTCTTGTGGGTAATTACTTACACTAGGTAGTGATAGCAACACCAAGTACATATGGTAGGTACTTAGTTTATATCATATCGTACATACGTCCATCCCACATCCCACATTCAACCATTCAACCACACCATCGTCATCGCAAACGTGTCTCCCAATCCCAGACCAGAAAAGCAAAACGAACTAATCATCATCCATCATACGCCATCCACTCATCCATCATCCATTCACCCAACCATCCCACCAACCACCCACCCACTCACAGCAGCCGTTCCCATCTTATTTTCGATATCCTACAACCCATCCGTTTACCGCGCCATCCTCTTCCTCTCCAAGAAGTTATCAACGCTAGAGACCATGCTGATGGCCTTATTCGTGAAGGCGACGAAGCCGTCGACGGCGCCGTCGCCGCTGCTGCTCGAGCCCGCCGCAGGCAAGTACTGCATCGTGATCTCTGTGCGGCGGCCACCACTGACTCCGCCCTCGACCACCGCACGCGAGATCTTGTAGCCCTTGCCCACCAGCTCCACCACGCGGCGGAACTCCATACCCACGAACTGGTACGAGATCATTTCCGACTCGGGGGCCTCTGGAGCCTCCGGGCGAGGAGGGTTGGAGGCGTCGGCGGGAGATGTGTCTCCGGACGGGGGTAAGACCATCCATCGGGGGATGTGGATGTTTAGCTTGGTGGAGGCGCGGAGCGTGTAGTCCTCTGCGACGTTGAGCTGGGAGTTGGCGACGAAGCGGGACCATTCCGACGTGGCGATGCCGCCGAGTTCCGGCGCGTCCTCGCGGACCTCGAGGTAGCCTTCCTGGCGGCGCGCGAATTTCAGGTCGCAGCTGAAGCGCGGGAGCATCAGGTCTGCGTGCGACTCTGAGCCAAGCGCGAAGATCTGCGGCGTCTGCGGGGAGCCCGTGGATTCGTCGATGCTGAAGGTCATGCGGATCGGAGGGTATTGCTCGAATACGGAGGGATGCGCCCAGGGAGAGGGGAGGAAGCGCAGCTGGAAGTATTCCTTCGAGGTGGCGTTCTCGAGCGGCGGCGCAGGAATCTCAAAGTCGGAGCGGCGGATGGGATCCTGAGAGAAGACGGGGATTCCAGCAAAGGTATGACCGAACACGCGAGGCTTGTCGTGGAATAATTGAAGGAAGCGCATGATGTCAAGCTCGTAATCCTTGGTGGTGCGGATGTTGTAGTCATCGGTGTTGATGGCATAGAGGAGGTGACCAATCGTTGCTTCGTATTTTGTGCTGAACCGCTGGTCCAATGTGCTGTTCGCTTTCTCGGATATCTCGCTCAGTGCCTCCCAGACGGTAGAGATGTATCCGCGGTCTCCGCTTCCCACTCGTCGGATTACGTCGGCGGATTTGTATGTCAGTCGGTCGGCTGCTGCGCGAGTGATCTTCTTGTTCTGCACCACCGGTTTCACACGGCCCCATTCTCGGTTCCGCGCAGTCCATGGTAACGAGGCAAGCTCGGACGTGGGGTAAAGAGCAACCATCTCCGAGTTGATGATAGGTGGGTTGTACAGCAGACAGCTGTTCGTCCTCAGCTGTAAGTCAATTGAAGAGATTAGGAGCCGCCGGGCATCGTCGAGATTGTGTCGTGAAGGGCCCAATGTAGAAATGCGAAGCTGAACCAACAATTAGCAACCTTACAATGAGTGTCTTGGAGAGAGGAAACACATACAGCATCTGGAGAGATATTCTCAATGAATGTGTTCGTTAGGCGAGATATGGTAGGAATAAACTCATCCCTCAAAGGCGCAATCCGATTCGTAGCGGTGATGGAAAACTCCTCAGTTATAACCGCCTTGAGCGTTTCGGCAAGAGCTTTCTCGATCTTCTCTATACTAGCCAAACTGGCCTGTATAGAGAGCAGCCCCTTCGCAACGTCGACCGTGATCCTGGCGGCAGAGCTTTCGGCCCATTGTCGTAGGATCCGCCCGTCTAAATCTATCAGTCACTGTCACAAACTTCTTCCCATAGCGACAAAACAAGAACACAAAGAGCCAATAGTGGGGTGGGTGATGAGAGTGGAGAAAACCTACCCTCGCCAATGAGGAAGAAGATATCTCTGGTGGTGATGTTGATGTCCTTGAGCACAATCACGTCCTCGCGTTCCGCGATTTCTTCGGCGACAATCATCTTCCACCGATCGCGCATCACCGCATGGATGACATCCGGCTTCCTTGTGTACCGGCGGTGTTCCGGTGGCGTAGTGGTATCCTCTGGCAGCGAACTCTCAAAGTAGTCCTGCAACTGCGTCATGTTGAACGCATGGGACAGCTGGTTGTAAAGTTGATCGTATCGCTGTTGCGACACCCGTGGCTCGAGAGGTCTGGCCAGCGATATCTCCATCTTGGTGGCATCGAGCAATGCCTCCATCTCGTACGTGAGCACCGCATTCGACAGATTCGCCAGCTGCAGCTTATCCAGCGGCGAGATAGTAACCTTCGGTGCTGTGTATTTCGGCCGTGGCGGGGCGAGGACAAGGAGCTCGTGGCCGGAATCTCCTACTCTTTTCCCAGCGTATTCTTTTATGGGGTTGCCGATTTTCGTCAAGGTGGGCCCGCCAACATTGCCGCCGCTGACGGTGGGGGTAGCATCGTGATCATCGGCAGGAGAGTGGTGAGAATTCGCTGCTGTGGTATACCGCAGTGCTGCGCCGATGCGGGTGGGCGTCCGGAACGTCGCGTATGCAGAGCGGGCGTGGCAGCGGCAGCATACTGCGAACAAGGAGCCTGTTGTTGGTGGCATATGAGATCGTTCAAGTATTGTAGAACCACCGCCAGGAGAAAAGTTTGGGATGTAAATTGTCCCCACTAGCGCCGATGCGGGAGGCGTCTGGGCAAACGTAATCCACACGATTTATCACTCGTGCACAGGATAATCCCCGACGCTCGGAATTCTTCAGGCATGCTTCCATGGCCGGAATTGCCCGAATACAAAATCGATGAGAAAAAAAGCTCTTTGAGCACACTTATAAGAATTATGTAGTTCAATGGATTGACCTAAGACAACGCAACAAGCTCATTCCCCAGAATCCCAAACGCGGTCCAACGTCCAGTCCTCCCCCCGATCCTATCCGCCACAATCTCGAAGACCGTGCCCTCATCAACCGTGCTCCTTGCCCCTCTCCTACCATATCTCTCCTCGTTGGGCTCATATGGATGTCTCGAAAGCAAGATATGGAGGTCAGCCCCGTAAGAGAACGTTGATCCATTCAAGAACCTCAGCGACGAATCAGCAAACACACTCGGCAGTGTGCTATGCTTGAACGCAAATCTAGGATGAAAGTTTGGCGTGTCAGGAGGGGTGGTAGTATGGGGTGTATCGTTTAGCAACAATACAGCGATCCCGTAGGTCTTCACCAGCACCGCAAAACTGCGGAGAACCTCCACAAGCATAGCCTGGCCTGCACGGAGCCCAGCACATCAGCACATACGCCCCTCCCCCGCATCCATCGGTGGGGGAAAGGAAACATACCCTGAAGCTGGCTCTTATTAACCATCGTCGCATACAGCAGCGTGACGTTATCGACAACCACCAACCTCACGCCGCGCTTGGTCCTCTCATACGGCACCTCGCGCCCACCATCCCCCTCCTCGTCCTCCGACTCCCCCTCACTATCAGGCACAACGTTACTCTCCCTCTGCCGCGTGCGGTGATCATCTCTGATCTCATCGATCGTCTCGACGAGGCCCTGGAGATCGAAGACGCGGGTGATCTTTGCCCGCTCCAGAAGCGAAGTGGCGACCTCTTGTGACGGAGATGTGGCAAAAATGATTTCCTTGAGCGTTTCGCCGGGGAAATTCCCCGTCGTGTCCACCCATATCGCTTCGGTAGTCGGGTCCGAGAGGATATGTGAGGAGAAGGTGTGCAGCGCTATCTGGTGGCTGATGTTAGCAACGACATGGCAGTAAAGTGGGACGAGTCAGATTCGCACCAGTGTTCGTGACGGCGGATGTGAGCCGGAGATAGTGGTAATCGAACCATAGGGGAATCCGCCCATAAGGACATCGTCCACCGGTTTGCAGGAAGTAGAAAGGGAACCCCACGCCGCCGGGCGGACTTCAGATAACCTGAGCAAAGAAGATGCGAGGGAAGGTTTTGAAAATGATGCAGCCATGATAGCGTCAGGTGGAGTCTAGTATGCAAAGCACAGTGCAGAGAACATGGCTGACGTGCATCGTGACCAGTCGATGTATCCTTACCCGGTATAATAGGAAAGTAACTACATTGCGGGCTCCCTTTTAAACTTTCACGATGATTCAATTCACGTGTAAGGTTTCAGATTCACAGAGGACGTAGATCAGGTGGAACACTTCCAATTAACCCCGAAAAAATGATTCGATCATTTCTCATTCAGAACAAAAGAAAACCCCAACCCATGGCCAGCCAACTTTTATCACAAGAACACCAGAAATACCCCGCCCCAAATACCCAGAAGAAAATTACTTATTTCCTGTAGAGGTTAGAAAGATGCAAAAGAAGGAATGAGACTCGAAGAAACTTACTTGGTAGCCTTGACAGCAGCCTTGGTGACCTTTCCGACCTTGTCGACCTTGACAACGGACTTGATGACACCGACGGCGACGGTCTGTCTCATGTCACGGACGGCGAAACGTCCAAGGGGAGGGTACTCAGTGAAGGCCTCAACACACATGGGCTTGGAAGGCTGCATCTTGACGATGGCGGCATCACCAGACTTGATGAACTTGGGGGCCTGCTCAACACTCTTACCGGTACGACGGTCGATCTTCTCGATCAACTCGGCGAACTTGCAGGCGATGTGGGCAGTGTGGCAGTCAAGAACGGGAGCGTAACCGTTTCCGACCTGACCGGGGTGGTTCATCAAGATGACCTGGGCGTTGAAGGACTCGGCACCCTTGGGGGGGTCGTTCTTGGAGTCACCAGCAACGTTACCACGACGGATCTCCTTGACGGAGACGTTCTGTAGGGGTAGAAGTTAGTAAATGTAGATGATACGAAAGCGAAAAAAGATCGAAACTAACCTTGACGTTGAAACCAACGTTGTCTCCGGGAAGACCCTCGGTGAGCTGCTCGTGGTGCATCTCAACGGACTTGACTTCGGTGGTCACACCAGCGGGCGCGAAGGTGACGACCATACCGGGCTTGATGGTACCGGTCTCGACACGTCCGACGGGCACTGTGCCAATACCACCAATCTTGTAGACATCCTGAAGAGGAAGACGGAGGGGCTTGCCGGAAGGACGCTCGGGGCGGTCGATGGAGTCGATGGCCTCGAGAAGGGTCTTTCCAGAGGACTTTCCACCCTCCTTAGTCTCCTTCTCCCAACCTGAAATCGAATCAGCACGAATTTTCAGAAGTGAGGGGAAGGAATAGAAAGCTTACCCTTGTACCAGGGGCAGTTGGAGGAAGAATCGATCATGTTGTCACCGTTGAACCCGGAGATGGGGACGAAAGCGACGGTCTTGGGGTTGAATCCGACCTTCTTGATGAAGTTGGAAACCTCCTTGACGATCTCCTTGAAACGGTCCTCAGACCACTTGGTGGTATCCATCTTGTTGATAGCGACGATGAGCTGCTTAACACCGAGGGTGTAGGCGAGCAGAGCGTGCTCACGGGTCTGGCCATCCTTGGAGATACCAGCCTCGAACTCACCAGTACCGGCAGCGATGATGAGAATAGCGCAGTCGGCCTGGGAAGTACCAGTGATCATGTTCTTGATGAAGTCGCGGTGACCGGGGGCATCTGTTTCGAAACGTTAGTATGAGGAGTCACAGAAGGATGGAAAGCGTGACATACCAATGACGGTGACGTAGTACTTGGGGGTCTCGAACTTCCAGAGAGCGATATCAATGGTGATACCACGCTCACGCTCGGCCTTCAGTTTGTCCAAAACCCAGGCATACTTGAACGAACCCTTTCCAAGCTCAGCGGCCTCCTTCTCGAACTTCTCAATGGTACGCTTGTCGATACCACCGCACTAGATAGGTAAGGCAAGTCAGATAACACGCATTGAAAATGAGCCGCAATCAGCAATGGATGAATTTTACCTTGTAGATCAAGTGACCGGTAGTGGTGGACTTTCCGGAGTCGACGTGTCCGATGACAACGACGTTAATGTGAGACTTCTCCTTTCTGCACACGTATAAGTGATTAGCAATTGAGGGGTCGAAAAAGTCAACATCACCATCGAGATCAGCCTCACGAGAGGACCCGATACAAAGTCGCAATCAAGTCCAATCGGCAGGCGACCGAAGTGTGCACGATGGATGAAGTGAGTAAGCAAGAGCAGCGGAAACGTACCCCATTTTGAAGGTTGGATGTGGTGAGTGTAGATGTGTTGGTTTTGGGGGGTATGTGATGATACTCAGAAGAACGTAGGCTTGTTCGGTATGCTGTATTCAATCAGTTGCTGACCAAAGCAGACGAGTTGCGAGTTGAAGCAGGAGAGAAGAAGAAGTGCGAATAGTTGGGGGTGGGGAAGGAAGTACTCACAGTGACAAGGAGAGAAGAGAGAGAAAGGGAGGGAGGCGGGTGTTGTGAAGGAAGCGGGGTTTATAAGTAAAAACCACTGTGCCCCTCACTGCCAAGGCGAGTCACAACAGACCTTAGCGCAAGCACGGCGGAAAAAAAAAGGTTTTCTTGGACCCCCGCTAGCGTTCGACTGCCTAATCTGGCCACGACAGCGGCGAAAAAATAAAAAAGCCAAAAAATAAATTAGCTTGGATGCCTCACTCAAAAGAACAGCCCGCACAGAAGTTTGTGACTGCATATTTCGACAGCGAGCCTCAACCCTGGCTAGGTGGGGGTGCGTGCTCTCGCCGAAACCTACGCCCGCTGTTTCCGATGGGCGAACGCACACGGAAAATTTTGGGAGTTCGCAGCTGCTCAGCCAGACCCTAACCCTCAACCAACGCCATGTCAACAAAAGAAAGACGGCGATGTAGAGCATTTTCATCATCGGTCGTGAAGTCCGCGCAGGCGTAGGCGTCTCTGTGTGGTCCACAAACGCTTGCTCCTCTCCGCCGTCCTCGAATTCCCTCGAATACGCACCAAGCAATATCTAGCCCCTCCGACGACCCCTCATTATTCAAGTTTCCCCTACACGGAATCCTCGGATAGTCCCTCGAACTCCTCTAGCGTCACGATCATATCTATATCCCTGCACTGTCCCGGCCTGCCTGCCTTTGCCCTGCCCATCTTCCAGTCTCCGCCTTATGTGTCTCCTTAGTGCCTCCAGAGTAGTGCACCTTATGCTAGCGAAAGCCCTCTGAGATGCGGGATTCCAGGCGCCCGCTCGCGTCCGATCGTAGCCGCGCGAATAGTGCATGCTGTAGGCACTTTATCTCGTAAGGTTGTACACGAATACCGCTTTGTGTCGTCGAGTTCTTCATGACCGATCACACCGTATATACCGGGGAGCGTTTGCTCAAGCGCCCGCTGTCGAGCGCAGATCCTCGTAGCTTTCCGTCCGCAACCTCGCCGCTCCCCAAACTCAGCGTAGCGATTGACCGGGAACCTGGGGATGGACCGTTCCGCATGATTTTGTGACGTTAGCACATACCTTGTACATGCCGTGTCGACTCACTTGTGTGCCATGATGAGCCATAATCAACAAGCATACTTTCATTGAGCGTTTTATCGAGCGGATTTGGTTCATCCGTTGGAGAGTCTCCAGCTTAGAGTAGAGTCATAGGTACCTGGCTGGCTCTTGCTGTTGCTGCCTTCTCATCTCTACGGGGAGACTCGTCAACAAACTCGTATCGAGGTCCGTTTCAGACGTTCGCCGGTTATCCGCAGCCTCCAGACCAAATACTCGTATACCTTAAAACGGAGCATGTCAATTGACCTCCAGACTTCCACCGACAGCGAACTTCGATAAAGCTTTACGCCAATCACAAAGGTACAATTTATGTTGTGCTATCGTGACGAGTATAGTAAACTTTGACTTTGGGTCATTTTCAAGAGGTCTATCATCAAAGACAGTGGTCGCTTCTTGCCACTGGATTCTCGCTTCTCACGGTATGTCCTTCTCGGCAGTGAGTCAGACTGATCTCTGGCATGACTTCAGCCTAGATGGCACCACAGATATCTACTGCTCCCCCGCTGACGAGCTCTTCCGCTGCGGAGCCGCGAGCGGATACCTGCTTCATAGTTATTGAGAATTGGGATTTCTTCGAGTCCCCATCTAAAAGATCCAGATGGAGCCTACGTCATCATACGCACTTGCCTATATCACTTCCGTACCAGCTGTATCCTCGAAGCAGAAATACCATCGGCGCTGCAAGCAACCGTAGAGTAACAGGAGAACAATGCACCAGCCATAATGACCAACGCTCGACATGTTACTATTATTGTAGCTATTGTCACCAAGCCGAATCCGATCTCTCAGAACATCTTCACGCTCAAGGACGTCAACGATACTCCAGAAGTAGGGGGTTGAAGTTGAGAGCTCACTTCTGCTATTAAAAATCCTACCCAGGGGTCCTTCCTCCTCCTTAATCGATTCTTGCCTCCGCAAACAGCCAACATCTCCACCTCTGGCAGCCAGCAAAACTTGAATTCCTTCTGAAGTGCCGAGTATCATGTGGCGGGCTGTCAATGTAGGGGACGGAGACCATGAGTTCACTTGTTGAACGAGAATCCTTCAGCAAATGCGAGTGCGAGTGCTGAGAATCACCTTTTCTCGAAGTATGACTCAAAAGAATACGATATTGCTGAAAGTCAAAAGATATATGGATACTTGCTTACTTAGGTATGTAGTGAATCTACACAATAAAACATCCATAGGACATACATGCCCATACGGCTAATTGATCTCCAGGTCACTCTGAACGGATACCTGGGATTGGTGACTCACACGGAAGCCTCGGCCACGGGTTCTAATCCAGACAGGCGACGTAACCTGGAATTCTGCCGGCCGCATGAATGGATAATCCCGAGCCGGAAGCTGAACTGAAGGGGGTATGTGTAGCATGACTTCGCAATAATCAGGAGTTTCCCTATTACCGTCGTCATCTCCTTTGCTCCGTAGAGAAAATCTCACTCGCCGATTGACCTTGATATGGCGACGCTAACGCCCTCCATCGGATGATCGGTGATGTTGCCCGCATATCACCAGCAACAATATCGCCGTCATGTCCCAGCACTCACCGCAGATCTTGTCCCATCAACTCACATCAGTTCCCAATCCAGACACGGTGCCTGCCTTCACCAATCGAACAGTACAAACAAGCCCGAAAATAGAACCCTGAGTTGTGTGGGACGCGCGGCAGCCTGCGAGTCGGCAGGTGTAAAAACGGCGTGGGGCACTCGGTGTACACTGTACCCAACTGCGGGGTAAGTGTGCGGAAAGTGATGACATTCGTCGGCATCGGTAATCATGGCCGTAAGATACCGGGACTAGTTCGACCCCGCATAGACGTTGAGCGTTACTCCTACTTGATGTGAAGATCTCACCTCGTTTCAATGCTTTTAATCACGACTTCTCACGCGTGAGACGAGTGACATTACATGTACAACTCCAATTCGGTGCTGCGAAACACTATCGGCAGTCGCAATGGTGTGGTGGGTGCAAGCTCACAAAGTGTTTTTTTATTTAATCGGTGTTTGTTTAATCGTTGTTTTTTACTAGTTGATTGTTTAATCGTTGATTGTTTACTCGTTTTTTACTCGTTTTTTTACTCGTTTTTTATTCGTTGTTTGTTAGCAACCCACATGTGAGAACAACTCTATGCTCTTGTCGAGTTCGCACGAGTCAACGTTTATGAGTAGCCGGTCTGTCAAAGAGAAGATTGGGTTGCTCGTTCTTTGTCTGAGGGTAGGCACTCCGTTATTCGATGCCCACGATGGAATGGTTAGCGAAGTATATAGTCCAACCAGTACAAGTCTCGGGGCAATACTCTACCCATTTCGTCCAACGAGCCGCGGTGTGTCCTTGAGTATCGAGTACCTCCCTCCCCACCTAGCAATCACTACATACGCGATTCGAGATTGGGAATCTGCAAGGCGATATGTATTATGTGCATACCAATCGACGTCGAAAGTCAAACAGACATGATCACCTCAGAGCTTACATGATGGCGAGGAGATCCATCCATCCACCGACCATACGGACAACTCCCGATCTCGCGGACGTCGACCCGGCAGCTCACGAGTGACGAACCATGATCCGCCCTGTTTCGGAGCTGACACCGATGCATACATCCGCAGCTACCTATTCCGTACCGCGCATGGACAATGCCCGATCCTCCGTTTCGGAGTCTCTCCCTCAATTTCACGTTCAGCCGCAGCCCCCACTTGGGCCCCTTCCAGCCTCCAGGCAGTCGTAGAGTATGAGGTACCAATGTATGTACTCTATGTACTTGCGTAGAGTCATCGAATTCCCCGCCCTTCCTCTCACTCACTCCTTTCTCTCTCTCCCCACTCGCCACCGCCACGGGCTGCCCGGTCGATACGATAAGGCATCAGCATCAGCATCCCCTCGCACCCCCCCCCCCCAGCCCCACCCCCGCGATCTTCGCAATCGCTAGCGTCACGACCCCAACAACCAAATCAGGGGTGTGTGCGCTATGCATGTCCGGCGGCTATGAGGATTGGCACACCAACAAGTGTGGAAGATGTGCATGTGTGCATAAACAAGCAGGTTTTCAAAAGCCGAAGGTGCGAGTGCGAGTTACGGCCGGTCGGTTGATGCAGGGACGTATTTTAGAGAACGACGGGGGAGAGAGAGACAGAGGGAAAGAGAGAGAGAGAGAGAGGGAAACAGAGAGGGAGGGAAATAATCGTCACGAGCGAGCGTGAGGGGTCGAGCGGATGGCGATCGGGTACCTACTTCTTGCGTACCGCAAAGGATCCTTATGCTCAGCCTTATGGGGGAGGAGGGTGCGAGTTTGTTCAGCACCGATGGCACTCTACGTAATCATTGTGCCGACAAGATGGATCCACGATAGGCCCTTGGCGTCGAATCAGATGGCGACTCTTTGCCCCGTTTCACGGATGTCTTTTTTATGCGGCCGCTCGAGATATTTATTTAGACCGGTTGCATATCAGAGCAGATCGTCCAGGTGACATGAGCCTTAGACAGACCATGTAGCAGAAGTATCCCAACAACCATAAAGCCATCAAAGTCCTTTAGTGTACACTAGTGATAGCAGACAATGAGCTTCCTGTACGTGGAATCGACGCGATGCGTGTGATGATGGATTGGCGTTCAGACGATTGATCGATTGGCGTGTATCTCGGTATAGAAAGAAGAACCACAAGAGAGTCTGCTCCTGCGCTGCTCGTCTCCACCCACTACATATGCTAAGAAAACACTAAACGTTCGACTCCTAGGTACTTTACTCCAATCTAACCCTCCACAACGAGTAGCATGGGGTGACGAAACGATCGTGTCTTGACACCACCACGCCACAACACCACGACCATCGAAAAGAACGATAGACGGCACGCGAGAGTAGCTACCACCCAAGAGACAGTTGAGTAGGCTCTCGGATAATCCCATCGGCCGGGAATCGCTGTGGGGCGGTCGTTTTACGGGCGCCAAGCCTCATCATTCCGTGCACCCATGCTAACTAATACTCGTCTGACGGCCAACCTACTAGTAGCCGCGCCTTGCGCGGCAGAATAGCAATGAGACAACATCGCAGATTCCCAGGTGTCACCGGAAGAAAAAGTGCGAGAAGGAAAGGGGGTTATTTCTCAAAGGAATGCGGAGATGCTCCAAGCACCCCCGTTTAGCCCCTATCACGCAGAAACTGTCGATGTCGGGTTCCGGGACAGTGTCGGATGTCCTGACAGTGGCCGCGGGGAATGCCGCGTTTGCCGCCTACTGCTCGCGCTTGGCCGGCGCTCCCCGAATCCCCCGATCTCTACAGTCAATTCTCCGTTTTGCATCGTTTTACAATACATACAATACATATCCTCCCGTGAGGTAACAGGTTTCGTCCTCGCGGCTACGACGGCAGCCTTCCATCCGTCTGTCGTAGGATGCGGCATACGGCTTTGATATCTCAGCCCTCCGAGTTGGTAACTTGGCATGTCATTTTCCTACATAGGAGCTCGCAGCGCGCCTGGATTATTCGGTGCATGTTGATGTCGCTGAGTGTGTTCAGCCAAGTAGGCGTAAAGGATGGGAATGAGATGGGAGTGCAAAAGCTCAACGCTCAGCGCCTAGCGCTGGGGGGACTGGAAGGCTGGAGGAGGCTGGGGCCGTGGATTTGGGTGTTGAGTGCGCGCCTCCCCACCTCACCTCACACAACAGCGCTTGGGAGTTGGTTGCAATTTGCAATTTGCTTGTGATCGAGAGGCTGCGATTGAAGGACGCGGGCATGTTCGGTTTCCAGGTATCGTACCAAAGTGTTGATGAAACGGGGCAGCTATCTTAAGCTACTTCCTGACAACCTTAATCTCTTACTTGGTACCACCAAGTCCTTCAGCGCAAGTTAGGAAGCTGTGTGCATAGTAGTCCGAAATCGAGTGATACCGGAAATGGGACAAGCGATCCTTCCGACGTCTACCGTAGTGTTCCGGATCGATGTGCATACACCCCGGCAGTCTCCGAGACGCCGCCGGCTTCATTCCGCCAGGTGATCGTCGCCGCCGGCCGGCCGTACAGTGTGTTTCTAAGACTTACATAAGATCTCCGTGAATCCATCAAGATTTACGGCCCTGGACCCTGGTTCACACCTATTCTTAACAGCCATCGGTGTCAACCCTAAAGTCTAAACCCCCACCCGACAAACCCCAAGCCGACGAAATGGGCGCTCTCCAGAGTCTATCACCGTCACCGTTACCGTGCCGCGTTCGTTCATTCGTTTGCTCGTGCCCATCACTACTATCATTACTCTACTCTATGTACCTAGAGTAGAGTACACGGCAAGCCGCTAGTTAACACCCCGTGGTGACGACTGACGAGGGATTGACGAGGGATTGACGAGGGATTGACCTGAGAGGTGCGCGCCAAGGCTATCAACTTTCAACTTTCAACTTTCAAGATTGCTGCACACTGCACAGTGCAGAATGTTATTCCCAAAGTTAGGATATAGTTGGTACTCTGGAGTCTATGTAAAGTCTATCGCTCGACAGATTCCAGATTCCAAAATCGAACCTACTTCGAGGAATGATGGATCCTTGGCACCTGGATGGGTACCGGGCGTTCTCAGTTCCAAGCTCCAAGTTCTGTCACATTTCCTGACTCATGTGGCATTAATTTATTTTTACTTTATTTGGCTGCTCATGATATTTATTTTTAGTCGACCGGCCGCCTTGGAAGTTGGGCCTTGGAAGTTAAAAGTTGAAAGTTGACGTTCGAAGGCTTGGAGGCTTGGAGGCTTGTATGTAAGCTTGGATTCTGGAGGCTTGGACTCTTATGGAGCAGGCTGCAGATCCCTTCCGAATGCCACGGGATTTTGGAACGGACTGTTCTTTCGGAGCCAAGAAACCACAGTCAGACTCAGGCGCGGACCCGGGAAAGTAGCGCACCCGCATATATACGAGCGGATGTACGGTGCCTAGAGTACGGTAGAGTCCGGTATCTGCCCCTCTTTACTGGCCCCCGCGCGGCCGGCTGGTACCGGTGGGTACTTAGGTCGGTGCTTAGGTCGGTAGGTCGGTAGGTCGTATGTACAGTAATATCGGGCCTCCGGTGGTAAAAGAGGAGGAGAGGAATTGTCATATCCGGCCTGGGATGTGAGAAGAGAAGAGGCCCAGGGGAGGGAGCGGGGTCGGGGTCGAGGGAAGCATGAGACCAGTAGGTATTGGTCGGTTTACTGTTGGCGTGGGACTAGGAGACGCGGGACTAGGAGACGCGGAAGACGACGGGAAGCGGGGCGGGAAGCGGGGAGCGCGGCTGACACCGCGCTATTCCTAGTATATCTCCTCGAGATCCACCCAGATCCATCCATACCTGCAAGGCTGCACCATTGTAGGCTTACGCAGGGAAGCGTGTACCTATCATACCAAGATTGAGCCCGAAAGACCAATCCCAACCGCCGGCGTTTGCCACTTTACCACTTTACCTTTTTTGGGGTTCCGGGTCTCTGAGTCTGAGGCTTGAGCTTTCGTCTGATCTCGGCAGCTTGAACTTCGAGAAATAGACACGGTAGGCACGGTAATCTGCGGAGAAAGTGAAGATTGTGGATTGGTCAGCCAGCCAGCCAGCCCGCCAGCACAGTCAGGCGTGGCTTCGGCTCCGGATATCGATCATGGATGGCTCGCATGCATACACGGTCATATGGGATACGGTAGGTACCTGACTATCACAGAATGAGTACCTAGATAAATCTAGATGGATGGAAGAGTTCATGGGGGGGGGAGGGGAACAGCATGCGGGATGTACCTAGAACCCACTGCACTGCGCAGAGCAGAGCAAAAGTGTTATTTCACCGCCAGCGCTCGCCGCAAGCGCTGGCTGTCTTGTCCAGTGGTTCTCAATCATCCAGTCAACTCGTCCGCGGCGATTCCATCCAGGACTGACTAATTGTGCACTTTCGTTCGCTCCGTTCGTTCGCTCCGTTCGCGATGTACCTATCCGGCAACTCTTAGAACTCTTGAGGTTTGACTTCGCAAGTGTATGGGGAGCGGCTGAATAATGGATTCTGGATTTTGGAAGGCTGAGATGTCTGATGCGGCGCCTGAAGCGCCGCCGCTGGGGAGCGTGATTGTGTATGTGCTGGTACTTCCAGGGCCCGGTTTCGGTGACGCTGGGTGTATTGGGCAATGGGTGCTCCTATGATTAGGTACCGGTGCTGCGCAGTGTGTTGTGCGGAGACGCGTTAGCTGATTGGGAGGTTGGAAAAGGTACAATACATAGGATCGCATACTGAATCGCCATTGCGATGCCGCTCCACAGTACGGTAGGGCGCTAAAAGCTGTTTTCACTCGACAACCCAGCTGAGGATGTAGATATGGCAGGTAGGTACAAATCTTCCCCGACAGCCCCCAGCGCAGCACCTGTGTTCGAAGCTACATAGAAACACTTGGTACGATACCCCGGGTCCATGATCCATCGATGACCGGCACCTCCGTTGTTGCACCTCCGTTCGTGCGCCACAAACGGACGCTGACGCCGATCGATGTGGCACAGCGTGGCAAACACCTCGGTCCTCGAACGCCGTATGTACTACGGACCACGGTATGTGTGTAGTCCACACACCTCCCGTAAGAGACTCGTCACTCGGATAGATGAAACCGTGCCTATGCCCTACCGATCAGCATCCAGAATCCAGGGCCGACCAACGGGTGGACGGCGAATGACGGTCCAGGTAGGAAACACATGGAGGGCTGTGGCGGCGGTGGAGGCGGCGGCGACGGTGGCGGGGAAAGCCGAATTGAGGCGAGTGAGGCAGCAAGGCCGATGGGGCAGTGGCGGTAGTAACTAAGGCTGGAGCCCCACGCCACGGCGATCACCGGGATCCCATGGCTTGTATTGTACGTGTGTAGAGTAAGTAATTTCTGCTCATGTGCATGTGCACTGTGCAGGCGGCAGCAGGCCGGAACACGTATGTGAGTATTTATGTGTGTAGAGTACGGCATGTAGGCAAACCACGGAGACGTCGGGATGTTTGTTTGTGCTGTTTGTGCAGTTCGAATTCGAGTGGATCGGGGAGGGAGGGAGGGAGGGAGAAGTTGCCCTGCCTGCTAGATAGGCTCGGGGGCCGCGGCAGAACCGCAAGCAGCAACTCCTGCCGCCGCCAGCTCGACTAGATGTAGCTCGAAACGAATGATCTCCGTGAAACCCTGAGACAAAACGTCTCACCGTCATCGTCATCGAAATCGTCATCGGATTCGGATTCGTTATCAGCCTTCGAGAATGATGATGGGGCAGATGAAGATGCTCAGCCCTACATAGACGGTGGATACACAGAATAATGTGTAGTGTTTGTACTGATGTATTGCACGTACGTATTCGGGGTGGCTATTATTTATGCTTCCCGCTGTCCGACAGTCCGAGCGTTTGACGGATGGGGGCCGCATGTACAACATATCGATGCGATGGTTTCTATTCGGTCGAAAACGGCGGGTTTGGAAACCAGAGTCACAAACCGTGAGACGTTTGGCGATGGGGGGAAGGAATGGAGGATCGGAGTGCGCCACGCAGTGCCTCGGGCAGTGGACACTGGACACCGGACACTGGACGGATCTATAGATGGACGGATCTATAGAAAGCTGCTCCGTGCCTGTTTCCGTTTCCGTTTCCTCGTCATGGTCCCCGGAAAGTCGAACGGCGAGTCATGTCCGCCGCGTGTCCTGCCGAAGAGTGTTTCCGTTGACGGCACCGGGCCCCCGGTCAAAGTCTTCACGAGAGGCATAGTACAGTAGGGCCGGTACATATATCCTCCCACGCTGCCGCGGCTGTTTGACGATAGGTGCGGTGCAGTGCGGTGTGTGCGTGCTGTCCTGGTACCACCCACTTGGTTACTGCTATGATAGTGGAGTAACCAAGTGCCAGCCACAGCAAGTTTCCCACTTACGACAAACTTAGTAATACACATACAATGCGTGCCGATAGCATGGGCAGCGCACACATGCATCGAGGATACGAAGGCTGTAGTGAAGATTGTAGACGTTTCTTGCATAGTGAACATGTAGGACAGAAGGGAAGCGGTTAGAACACCTTTTTTTCCTTTCTTTTTTTCTTTCTTTTTTTCTTTCTTTTTTTCTTTCTTTTCTCGTTCTTTTTTTTCTTCCCCTTCTTTGCTTTTCCGCTTCTCGATTGAATTTGGCTGGCTTCCCCTCTTCCAGAGTGGTCGCGCGTGAAAGGGAGGTGCAGCAATCCTGAACAAACATGAAACCTTAGCGCCGAAAAACCGGAGACGCACGAGTGGCAAGGCGCATGGCGTTATTCCCCAACTGGCCGCAGACGACTGTCGGGAATTTCGCTGAGTGGTGGGAGGGCCGGACAGGGGTGCGCTGGGCTGCTGCTATTTCGGGCACACCAACAACTGGTGCGGATGAGAGCATTCGCTAGCCACGAGATGGCCGACGCAGAGTACGAGCGCGCAGAGGAGGGGGAGAAGAAGTAGAAGAAGAAGAAGAAGAAGAGGAAGAAGAAAGAGGAGACAGAAGGGGGGAGGAAAGAGGAAAGAGGAAGGAGGAGGGAATTGATGGAGATGAGAGGGGAGGGGAAGAAGGAGGGAGGGAGGGGCGCTGAAGACTCCAAATTGGCGGCGGCGGAGATGAACACCGCAACAGCCGTGGATTCTCAGCACTTTCTTCCCATCGATTCCTCATGGAGACCCGGAGTGCCGATGCCAGCCAGCAGAATTGTCAGTGGAGAGGGAAGGGAGGGGAAGGAGGAGGGACGGAGGGAGGGAGGGGTGCTGAACAGTGAAGACTCCAAATTGGCGGCGGCAGAGATGAACACCGTAGCAGCTGTGGATTCTCAGCACTTCCTTTCCATCGATTCCTCGTAGACTTCGGAGCACCGATGCCAGCCAGAAGGATGGCCAGTGGGGAGGGGAGGACCACAACCGTGCAAACAACTCGCGGACGGACAAAGACCTTCCCTTCGTTCCGCCGTATCAGAGTCCTGCCTCGCCCGCGTAACAGCACTGAATCCGTGAGGGAACCGGTGGAGGAATGGCTCCAATGATGGGACACCGTCATTTTTCTATTATTTTCGGAAGCGTTCATTGATGATCGCCATGTCCTTCAGTGTCTGCGTCACGAACTCCATTCCATGTCCCAGGTGAAAGCACCCGACACTCCTACGAAGCACAGAAGTCCCGTGAACCTCTGGCTCTGAGGGAGGAACCTCCCTGATCCCGGCCACTCTTACGAAGGACAGAAGTCCCATAAACCTTTAAGAAACAAACCTCTCTGACCTCGGCCACTCTTACATACGAAAGACAAAAGTCCCGTGAACCTCTGAGGGAGGATCTTCTCTGATCTCGACCACCCTATGGACTCTGATCGAACCCTGCGCCGCCTCCCCTCTTGCCGCCGAAGGAATTCACCCCTCATCCCCAATCCGCATCAACTCCCCACCACCACCACCTCGACCACCACCTCGACCGCCTCGACCACCACCTCCATACCTCCATACCGTCAACTCCTCATCCTCCTACTCCTCCTACCTCCACAGTTACCACCACGAGAGAGAGAGAGAAAGAGAGAGAGAGAGAGTGTGTGTGTGTGTTTGTGAGAGCCACGAAGGTAAGAGCCAGACAGCAAGAGAGAAAGAGAGAGAGAACCGCACGGCGCCATCCTACATACCAACCACCCCAACTCCGGGCCCACCCCCGGTTCACCCTCTCGCCGCATTCTCCGGTTCACTCTACGCGAGATTCTTCCAATACATACTTCCTTACCTACGCACTTACCCATCCTCCCCGCACCTTCGCCGCCATCTTACTTACCCCCTCCACCCCCCTCCCAGATCAATCTATACACCTTTCCCTTGTCTATCTATTGTCTGTTGGTTTGGCGACAACCACTGCGTGATTGGACACCTATTCTCCGATATTTCAGCGGCTACCACTACCGTCCTGCTACAGTACCTTCGGCTCGAGCATCCAAGCCCTCCTCCTCCTCCTCCTCCTCCTCCTCCTCCTCCTCTTGCGCGTGTGTTAGTGACCCTCCCTCCTCCTCCTCCTGTCTCCTCGGTATCGTATTTTACCTTCCTCCACCAAGTGTCAAATCTCGAGGGCGCTGGCTCTTATGTCATGCTCCTGGGGGGTTACGGGTTTGAGCCGAGTTTCGTCGCTTGCCCCCGACCCTCAAGCGCACAGCGCCGCTTCACTTTTCCCGCGTCGTCTGTGCCGTGATTATGCTGCCCGCATGGAGTGGCTCCGCATGGGGTTCGCATTATTCTGGCATCGATCGTGACTGATTTTAAGATGGGCGTTCAGTGATTCGATAAACCCTTTCTCCGACGTTACTGTGCTCTCGGCCTCTACGGCGCACGTCTGACGTACCTGGAGCGCGCGCGCCCAACCCAGCGACAGGATACGCCTACCCGAGTAGTGCAATCCTAATCCACCGACGGCTCTCAGCACGTACAACTGTGTGAGCGCAGTTTGGAGAAAGACGAACCGAAGGAAAGAAGGAAAGAAATAAGAAGGAAAGAAGGAAAGAAAGAAAGAAGAAGAATAAGAAGAAAAGCCAAGGACGTCGCTCGTGGGGGGGAGGGGCTTGATCATCTCGACTTTCGCGACAACGACCACTTAGGTATTTTTAATTCCAGGCTAGGTACTGGACTTCGAGAGGCCAGAGTTAAGAGCTCTTGTTCGTTCGTTGATCGCAACCGGACAACGAGACCCAGACGCTGGACGTTGTTGCTTTTTTTTTATTGTTTTTTAGGGTGTCAGGAATACACGACGAGGTTTCGAAATAGCAGCACCATTTCCTCCTTTCCGGCCGGTTGGTTGCTTCTCCGAGAATCGTTGAAATCGTATTCGGAAGTCTGTTCTTTTTTGGGTACCGAGACCTTTATCCCCCTCATATAAGCTCAAAGTTCTGTTTCGCGTGGCCAGCTAGGCCAACGCTGAAGGAGAGGGGGGAGCGAACTGGAACATGGACGGTATTGGAGGTGTATTTGAAGCATTTTGACTGACCGACTTACCGGTCTAGATGGTGGCGCTGTAGCATCTGCTCTACTCTATATCCACCCATCCACACCTCGCGCGAAGAGCGAAAGCCGAAAGTCGAAAATCGAAAGTCGAAAATCGAAAATCGAAGAGCGAAAAGCGAAAAGCAGTCCCTTCTTGGATCGGGCTGATTCTTCTAATTATTGCGCACTCCGGATCGATAGCGATAGCGAGGCAGAGGCAGTGGTCACTGGTAGGTGCGACTTTGGTTGTGAGTGGTGGGCTCTATTTTTCGACTCGGTGAGTGTTTACCGCGTACCGCTGCGAAGTCCCTGGTCGGTCCTATTTCGGGACTGACAAGGGTGCCTCAGTTCCAGATTGGAGGCTTATGCTGATGGCGCTCCGCCGCAGACTTCAACCCTTGCGACACGCCCAATAGTCGCTTCGAAGGCGTCTTCATTCGCTCCGTCCGACAACAACCTGCACCGTGTGTGTGGTTCATCGAAAGGCTGTAACGACTAATCTACTCTGCCTGCAAGTTTGTGCCTTCTTCTCCATTGCTCTTGCCGACCCGCACCACGCCGGAGAAGACGACGACAACCCGCACGCATACCGCATACCGCACACCGTGCTTACTTACGTAGGTTGTGGTGGTTGTTCAACTCAAACCCAAACACCCTTCCCAACAACAACAACCATCACCATCGAGGCGGGTGATTCCCGACATACTGCCCACCATCCACTTCCCCCTTTCCGCCTTCTGCCTGTGAGTACGCAAGCTGCCACAGTTCCGTCTCCGCATCGACAGTCATCAATCTGCATATCGCCAAATACACTCCCACACACACCTACCCATCCCCGGACTACTGCTCGATCTTCAACATCGCGCGTGGCGGGCGGATCTCTTCTCAGACAACGCTCCTGCACCGAAGCAACACCTGTGACTTGACCCGCTCACTTTGTTAAAAGAGGATCATCGGTACCACCCCTTTCCTCACCCCCCCAGCTGACCCTTGCTCGGCTTGCGCAACGTCGTGCTCCCTCCCACCATACCTTGCGCGTCCGCCTACCCACCACCCCCAGTCTTATTCCCTTTCAAGACATCTTTCCCTTCTCTCCTCCAACTTCAACTCTCTCTCTCTCCTGTCCCGAGAACACTCACCCGTCGCTATGGCGTCTGTAACAAAGACTGACACTCATTCGCTGAAGAGAACTTACACACTCGTTGCTTCCAGTCCTTCGTCGCCGTCCGACTCACACGACAGAATCCCACCACTCAAGGTCGCTGTTCTTAGCTCGCCTGCGATCGACGCCGACAATCGCATGTCATTATCGCTGAAGCGTCGCTATCCGTTCTGTAAAACGCAAGCGAGCCCGACCGGTCCCGCCAACAAGTCGGCAGTACCAGCTTTTGTTTCCATCTTCGATACCGATATGTCAGGTTGCTCGCCCGTCAACGAAACGAACCAATTCGCTTCATATTCCGAACCAGCTTCTCCCGGTCCGCGATTCTCACTAAAGCACCCTCCCACCCACAAATCACACAGCAGCGTGTCCACATCGGCTTCTTCTTCCAGCAACTCATCCCCAACAACAACTATTTCGACCGACGAATCGACAGCGTCCCTGGACGACAAGACCACACCAGATTCATCCCCAGATTCTCCGGATTGTTTGATGGCTCTGCCGTCATTTAGGTCTGGGAGAGGTCTACCGAACGGCCTTTCGATAATACCCCCCAGTCCCGGATTGGAGGGACCAAGTCCGCTCTCACCGAGCAAGAAACCCCGAAACACAAAAAACCTCTCGCTCAACGTGCCACCTTCGCCCGGCATGTCTCAGATGGGGCATGATGGTCCCTCCAACGCCTCTACACCGAAGTCGATGTCGGCACCACCGTCACCGGCATTCATCGTGCCTCCTCCCCCGCAGAACCCCCGGCGGAGACCTAGCCACCTCGGCCTAACCATCAAGCTCCCGGGAACATTAGATACGAAACCCACCGGACTGCGCCACCACCAATCTTCTCCTTCTCTGTTTTCTCCCAGCACCGGAAGAGGACCCCTGGGTGGAATGGCGGGTGGAATGGCGATCCCGGCATCTCCCAATCCCGCCCAGATGAGTTTCCAGTTCAAACAGCGGGAACGACCCGTATTCAACAACCGGTGGGCATCGGAAACACAAGCTTCTTCCGGATCGTCGTCCGCAACGACGAACTCGCCTCCAAGGTCGCCTGAGGTATTACACGAGATGGAAGAGGAAGACGAGCCTCCCCGATCCGGGGAAGCCAAGTCACCAGCATATCCCCAAGGACCCTCGCTGATCTTCGAGCCGAACATCTATCTTTACTCGGAGCCTAACGCTGAACTCGCTTCGGAATTCGATCTGGTCATCAATGTCGCACGAGAAGTTCTCAACCCGTTCAAGGCGGCAGCTACCCAAAGAGGATCGGCAGACATTCCCGTTCCCGACACCGCATGCACAGAATCCAGCTTCCAGACGGCTTTCGAAGAAGCTATGTTTTCGCCCATCTGCCGCCCGGAGACACCGAAACAAAGGAAGGAACCCGAATACGTGCACATGCCGTGGGACCACAACACCCCCATATTGGCCGATCTTCCGGCTTTGGTGGAGTTGATCAACGAGCGGACGAACCAAGGAAAAAAGGTGCTGGTGCACTGCCAATGTGGTGTCAGTCGGTCAGCTACCCTGCTCATCGCCTACTCCATGTTCAAGAACCCGGAAAAGTCGATGCAGGATGCGTACAGTGCCGTCAAGGCGAAGAGCAAGTGGATCGGACCAAACATGAGTTTGATCTATCAATTGACGGACTGGAAAAAAATGATTTCGAACGAAGGGCCGAAATTGGTAGGTGGATTCGGAGGAAGGAGGGGTCCACAGACGGCAGGATTGCAGGGCCCTGGAAATATGAGTCTGGGACGTGGAAGGGGGATGGAGGACGGCTCTGAGTTTCCGGAGCCACAAACGGCACCTCTGCCACACAGAAGGACATCACCCATGATGTCCCCGGCCGAGTTGTCTCCGGAGGGCCAGCGGCCGCAGGTGGTAAGGACGAGATCGGAGACGGGCGGGTTCGATTCGGGGCCATCTTCGGCCCCCCCAGGCATAGGCAGCGTTCCAGGTTCCACCACATCGTCCCAGAACAGGCAGTCGTGGCCCGATGGCGATGCAAAGCTTTATTGCCCGCCGTCGGTGGAGCCATCACCACGGCTACAGCCCTCGCCGCAGCCCTCACCGCAGCCCTCACCACAGCTTCAACAACACGTTCCTTGGCCGGCAACGAGTGAGTATCCGCCTCCGGAACCCACACGGATGCCGCCACCACCACCACCCCAGGCCTCTCAGCCTCGCCCCAATCCCTCGAGCTCGTACTCGCTCGAAAAATCGACTCTCCGCATGCCAGGGCAGTTTGACAGCGAAATGGATGACAACACAGCTCCTCCATCCCCGCAGTTGACGAGCCCGAGGAACAGCGGTTTCTACGCCACAGTGCCGAACCGCAGGATGTCGCCGTGGGCTGGATTCTTTTCGGATCCCCGGAGTCCCACAGAACGGAGCGGAACGACAACGCCAGTGATCCGGAATATCTTCGATGTCCTATAGCAATTACTGTGGGGGCGGTCAAACGACGAGGCAGCCCAGAATGATAGGCGGAAGCGAGTGTCGTTTCACGAATCGATCCCAACACAGGACAGCCGATGAATGCAGCAAATATATGAGTCTTCGCACTTGCGAGCGTTGGAGTTTAGGGGGGACGGCATCGGACGACAACCGGATGCTTTGGAGCGGCCTTTTTCTTTTTCTTTTTCTTGCGTTTCTTTTGTTGTTTTCCTTTGTTTGGGGAGAGTTCAAAATTTGTTTGTTCATATACTCTCGTTTGGGCTCATAGCGGATTCTCTGGGTTATCATTTGGTGGGGGGAGCGCAGGACGGGATATGATGGTAGGCTTCGGAGGATGGGGAACTGGGGGACACTGGGGGGATCGGAGGAAACTTGGGAATAAGGGGATGGGGGGTTGGGGATGGGGGATGGGGGAATTGCTTGAGGAAACTACTAGGGGGCGTGATAATCGGGGTTTGCTTTTCTTACAGTCGTTTGCACTCATCACCATTGCACGGATGTTTGTCTCATTTTTTCATTTTTTCATTTTTTGCTGATCTTTTCTGCCTCTTGCTGCGCTTTTGTTGCTATTTGGCGTCCTGTCCTGTCCATCCACTACTTTACATCTCCTTATTTGTCTTTCTTTTCTTTCTATTTCTAGGATGGTTTTCGGTTCTGCGCATCATACCCTCCTCCTCTTGCTCTTCATCTTCCTCTTTCCTCTTTCCTCTTCTTCTCCTAGTATCTTCTTGTTTTGAATTCAAGGGTCTGTTTATATATCATCTATCGAAGATCTTCTGTGAAGATCTTTTTTTCACTTCACTTCACTTTTTTCTCATCTTTTTTCTTTTCTGTTCTATCTTTCATTTGTCCCTTTTATTTGAGCATAGGGAGGGAGGGTACAGCTTAGGTAGAAGAGCGGTGCGTATGGCCCGGGAGAGAAGGGGTGGGGTGGGGGTATTTTATCTTTACTTTATTACCTTACCTACTTGTTCATTCGTTTCGGCGGTGATGCGGTGATGCCGAATGAAGTACGGCGTGTGTGTGTGTGTGTGTGTGTTTGTCTTGATGGCTTGATAGTTTGAGCTTTGGACAGTTTGATAGGAGGTAGTTACGGTGGATATGAACGGGTTCCTCTATATTGTCTCGACGCAGGGTTTCTAGGTCACGGGTGATATTAGATGGCTACGAAATCGGTCGGCCGCGGGACGGGGAGGGGGCGGAGTGCTGGTGTCGGTGGAGCTGACTGGATGGCTGTGTAAAGCTCCACATGGTCGTCTCCACAAGGCGGGCGGAAGTTGGATTACGCACGCGCGGCCTGACTATTAGCCTGACTATGATGGTAGCGGCCGGTTCCGCACCGTTCCACAGCCCACAGCTATCGATCTGACGGACGGTCGGACGCGAAGGCTGCGGCAGTGCTGGGCGCGGGGTATTCGTTGTTTGGCGTTCGCTGCGGGTTCGCTGCGGATCGGATGGGGCGCTCACGCCACACGCCTCACTCTGCACGCATGGTCACTCGCTGAGTGATGCCGCGAAGGCGGGTGTGCTGTGCGGCGCGGGTGGAGTATTCTGTGTATGTGTGTGTGGTGGCTTTTCCTCCCGTCCCCCTGCGGTCCTGCTCGAGGCAACTCGAGCTAGCTACCACTCTATTCCTCGGTTCACGTACTTGAGTGCCGTGGTGGGATGGAGGTGGGATGGAGGTGGGATGGAGATGGAGGCGGACATGGCCCGCGATGGTTGGTAACGGTTGGTACACACCGGTACATACGCTTCCCTGGTGGCACCGTGGCGGTCGAGTATTGGAACTGTGGACCGTGGAAGTTGGTGTCTGAGGTCTCGATCTTGACTACTTATACTAGAGAACTGGAGTATACCTCACCCAGCCACGATTACCTCGACGGCTCTTGCTAGTCGCTCAGTCACGGGTGAATATATGAGCCGTGCACGCCTAGTCGTTTATACCTACTGCTGGAGGGGGGGGGGGGGGGGGGGGGTGCTCGGAGGTATGAAGCGGCATGGAAATCTTACGGTGCAGCGATGAGTTTGGGAACTCGAATGATACGAATAGTTATATGGCACACCGAGTGTGATGTGTGATTCTGCACTGTTCCTATTTCCCATCCTTCTTCCGTTCTTGACGACCTGAGGCCCGTATTCATTGCCTCATGCTACTATTCAACACGAGTACACATAACCCCCCCTACTTCTGCTCCGGCACAATCCAGCCCCTCGCCTTCTTCTCCTCCTCCTCCGCCCTAGCCTTATCCTTAATCAACTCCTTGATCTTACTCGGCACAGGGACATCACCGCCCTTCCTAAACGCCTCCCTCTTCTCCAGCGTCTCCTCCCACCTCTTCAGACTCGGGAAATCCTCAATCTCCACACCCGCCCACCCCGCGCTGCGAACCCACCCATACGTAGTGATATCGGCAATAGTGAGCCGGTCGCCAACGAGAAACCCGGACTTGCTGGCTGCGAGCCGCGTCTCGAGGACGCTGTACAGCCGCCGCGTCTCCGCCTGGTAACGTGCAATCCCGTACGGGATCTTTTCCGGCGCGTACCGGAAGAAGTGGTTTGCCTGGCCCTGCATCGGGCCGACGCCGGCGTTCTGGAAAAACCTGTTTTTCCACACATCAGCACCCCCCCTCCCCTTCCCCGCCCCCCGTCCGGGTTAGACTTACAACCACTGCACAACCTCCCAATACTCATCCGTCCCATGCGGATAGCTAATCCTCCTCTCGGTATCATACGTATCAACGAGATACTGCAGTATAGCGCCGCTCTCGAAGACGTTGCGCGCGCCGTCGGTGATCGCCGGGATCCGCCCGTTAGGGTTGATCGCTAGGAACCACGGCTCCTTCTGCGTGTTCGCCGACATGTCGATGGCGACTGTCTTGTACGGCAGCCCGAGCTCCTCCAACAGGATTGAGACCTTGATGCCGTTAGGCGTTTGCGCTGTGTACAGCGTGATGTCGGGGGTGGACATGGCGGCGGTGGTGGAGGGGAAGGGGGTGGGGGTGCGGGTTTGGGTGCTGGTGATGAAAGGGCGGAGGTGCTGCGACAAAAGCGTGAGTCGTGGGAGTCGTGGAAGGGCAGAGGTAATACCGCGGAGTATGGGCATTGAGTTCTGTGGGATGCGGGGGGCGATGGTGGGGATATATAGCCGTTCCCATCCCATCCCGCCTCATCCCGCCCCGAGCTCAAGCAGGGCGGGGGCGGGGCGGGATGGGCACTACTGGGCACGTCATTGGCGTGCGTGCTTGCGCGCTGGACGGATCGTTGGCGTGCTCGACGGATTGCTTGATAATCCGAAATGTCCCAATGTCCCAAAGTAGGAGTGAACAACCCCCAGCGTGGACGATCTCATGTATGTACTCTACATACTCCACATACTCCACATACCTGTTATGGAAATATCTGATTTCCAACCAACGGACGAACGTTGCTACGGACGGCGGATAGCTGGGTAATCATCAAATTATACAATACATGCGAGCACCGCGGAACCGACGGCGGTCGCGCATACATACTTGGTAGAGGCCCGGTCGTGCCGATTGTGCCGGTCGGTCGTGCAACGATATCATAACATCACGACATCACGAGATATAGGTATACCGGTATATATATACCACTACAAAACCACAACCACCGTCGGGATATCACGGTCCACGAGGTGTACTACGATAGCCGTTGCGAAACGATGTACAGGCGGCCCATGTGGTTGAATTAAAGATTGCGGACTGCGGACTGCGGACTGCGGACTGCGGACTGCGGATTGCCAATTGCGGGGTAGAGTACCGTACCGGCACCGGTACGGTAAACCACGCTTGCTTGCGTGCTTGCGGATTTAGATTATTCCGTTGAAGCTCCGTTGCAAAACGGCGCCGCAGGCCACACCTATATATCCGCCGAACATCCGCCGAACAACGTTTATATAGGAATCAAAGACCGAATGACAGCAAACAGCGGGATGGCGGGGAGTCCTTTGCCGTCCCCGCCCTCTGGTTCCTACACAACCGGCCGGCTCGCAGGTCAGGTGCTGTCGATCCCACCTTACCTGCCTTAGGTTCCTACTTCCTCGGCTATCGTCCGCAAGTACCGGTAAGTACGGTAGTCTTCAGACGATCGGTCCGAGCATACATAGGTACATACTGCCGTCATTCGGATCTACACTTGTTGGTACAGCCGTCAAAGATGACGAATGTTCGCTTCCCACCTGAAATCATCATAGAAACGCCCAAAATTCTTTTCGAATAACTAATGCAAAAACATTTATCCCCCCACCACCAGTTTCACCAAAAAAAGGAAATATACGCTCCTATGATACACATACAAATCAATCGTAAGATAGTTAGAAAGGAAAGGAAAAGGAAAGGAAAAACGTAAACCCATCATCCACCACCCTGCTCGTGATGTGCGTCAAGTCAAATCGATCGACAAAAAAAAAGAAGCCAGACACTCGCACACCTGTAACCCACCCCTCCTCCCTCCTCCTCCCCGCCCAATAAATCCCACCCGAACACAAAAAAAAAACGCAGCCAGACCGGACTTCAGACGCAGAAGCAGAATAACTCGTCCAAAGCCAGTGGAGCCAATACTCGCCGCAACGAATAACACCAACAACAGCACGGGATTAAACGCCGAACAAAAACTCCGTGGCTCCCTCCTCCTGCTCCGTCCGTCCTCCGGCCGTGTCCGTGTCCAGAGTATCCATCCCATCCATCCATCCCATATAACTACCCGTAATACTCCAACACTCCAATACTCAATACCGCAATACCGCAATACCACAATACCTCAACACCCACAAACCCCAACCCCACCCCCACCCACCCTCCTCCCGATTCAGATCGCGGCCGGCCCGAAACAACAAACAGGAATACCCCCCACACAGACAGACAGAATCGAACCAAAAATACAAGAAAAACTTTCCTTTTAAAACTCCGTTCAGCAAGAAAAAGGAAACGAAAAAAACAAAAAAACCAACAGCAAGCAAGCGACCCAGAGACCACCCAAAAATACAGTGATTGCGCCATTCCCCAAGTCAAAAAAAAATAGATCAAAAAAAAGATAGGGAAACAAGAAAAAAGAAAGAAAGAAAAAACAAACAAAACAAACCCCTTCTACTCCTCTCATAGCCGTAAGGTAAGGGTCAACCGTGACCGTAATGCATACATGAAGAAAAAAAAATCATCGCCTCAGAAGGCGTTCCGTCGCAGCTTCGGCACGTCGAATGGCAATGGTTCGGTCGATTTCCATGCCGCCCTCGCGCAACGGGCGGGCAGCAAGTCTCCTGTTGCTGGGTGCGCGGTTCAAGGTACCGTTCCTGAACCGGGCGACGGATGACTCGGGATCTTGCGAGTTCATCGCGCTGGCCAGGCGCTCGTTGATGGGGCCACCGGTCATGGTGAATTCCTGGGACCTCGATGCGCTGTCACCCAGGCTCGACAGGAACCGCTTGCTGGACGCGAGCGGCGACGACTGGATGCTGGGTACCATGGAGCTCCTCCGCGGCGCCAGCGTCGACTGCACATCGTTCGTGGTGTATTCTCGGGGCATCGAGTGCCGATTGCTGGGAACACGCTGCAGGCCACCCATCTCCGTACCGGCCCGAGATGGGGCCCTGAAGCGATCGCTTTCCGAGAAACCCTCCTTCAACATCAATGAGCTGCGATGCCTTATACCGGGCGATGGTGCCGGATCACTTCTTGGGCTGTAGCCCGCAGAAACGTTGAGTGAGGCTAGACTGCCTTTGCGTTCGGCAAACCGTCCGATCGTCCGGGATGGAAGGCGTTGGCTAAGCACGCTCTCGCGACCGTCGAACGAATCTCGGTTACGGCCACCATAGACGCTTTCGGCCCCCACGCCACGACTAGCGGGCCTCGTCTGGACGAATTGCGCCTGTATGAATGGAATCTGCGGGGGAGGCGCAATGGTATGCCGGTTTTCCGACAGGGCGAGACACAATTCCGTAAGGCTCCTGCACACGCTATCGGCCTTTCGCCGCACATTCCGATCGACACCGGCGACTGTGGGCGCACCCGAGCCGGGCGCACCAACGGTGTTCGCCATGTCTAGCGCGTCCTTCGCAGCTAGTTCGAGGTGCCTGTAAACGTCAGGCGGCATCACCGCCTTCGACTTCGCCAATGCGGTGTGCAAAAGAGGATGAGAAGTAGTGGTGTTGTTTGTACTGGACGGATTGCTACCACCAAAAGTGGAATTTATGGGAGAGATTCCAGCCGCAGCATTAGTCCGAGGCGACGAAGACACCGTGGTGACTGTTGTAGTCGCCGTTCTGGGGCGGTCGCCCGACGAGTTGGACGCGTTTCCGGCCCCGGATGCGGGCATGCGCCCGGTGACCTCCAGCCGACGGATTCGCGATTTCAGGTCGTCCAATTCGTCCCAGACCGAAGATGCAGCGGTCGTCGAGGCGGTGGACGCCGAGTCGGCGGATCGACCTCCACTACCAACTCCGGCGATGGATGCGGCATATTCGCGCTCGTCCACCTGTGGCGGTGCTAGCTTATCATCGATGAGTGGAGATGCGCCCAGACGAGTTAGCGGCCTGCTGTTGAAGCTTGTCCGAGGGCTCGACTCAACCACCGAAAAGCTTCTCGCATGGCCATGCGAATTGTCGCGACGAAGAACGCTCTGAGGACGAGGCGCATTGAAGGTGGGCCGTGGAGTGATCGAGGGCCGTTCCTCGTGGTCGGAAGTCTGCGACATCCTGCGCGCCCGGTAGTCGCCAGGTGGAGGCGAAGACATGTGTCGTGCGCGTCGCCACACTTCTTCATCGACTTGAGGAGGCGAGGAATTGAAATCGGCGGTTTCGCGACGGTGTGCGGGAGAAGACTGTGTCACATCGGCGGGCATAGAATTACGGTATTGGGAGAGTCGTGCCTGCAAGGAGGGGGATTGTTAGCGAGATGCCAAAAAAAAAAAAAAAAAAAAAAAAAACAACGCGACAATGGCCTTTTTTTTTAAAAAAAAAAGAGACGAAAAAAGAAAATAAAAAGAAGAAGGGAAAAGGTCAATCGTACTCGTCTTCTTTCCAGCCTGTCTGCCGCTCTGCTGCTGGTAGAGTTCGATCGCGCCAATTTTAAAAACACATCCTCAGTATTCTGAACTACGGGCGCATGCGCATCCCGTAAATCCTCCAGACCCCTGATGGTTCTATCCTTCTCGCCGTATTCATCGTCGTCTTCGTCTTCCTCTTCGTCGTCAAAGCTGCTGAAGCTCTGTCTTCGCTTCATCGCGGAGGTAGTTCTCGAGATGTCCCTGTGCCCCTGAGCGGTTCCGGTCCTCGATGGTGTCCGGGCCGATATCGTGTTGCTACTGGCACTGCTGCTGCCCTGGTCCCTATTGTAGGCCCGACTGGGCGTCGAGGGCACAGTGTAGTGGCCTCGGTTGTCCATTGTGAATCGTTTTCTGAAAGCTAAAGATGGCGGAGGTCCAGCGCTGGTCTCTACACCATTACTACTGAAGCGGGCAGGAGCGCGTTTTTTCGGAGGAGTCGGCGAGTGCGATCGAGTGGACGCGAACGAGCTTGAAGGTCGGGAGTTGGGGGTGGTATTGGTGTTGGTATTATTGTTGTGGAAATTGAAGCGATTATCTCTGTGGTTATCGGAGCCGGAGGCAGCGGCAGGTGTGGCAATAGTATTTTTTGGAGTCGGAAGGAGTGATTGGGGTGCAGCAGATTTCGGGGAGGTGATGGGATGTAAGGGTACGGGGGTGGGCTCGGACGGCGGGTGAGTGACGGAAGAAGTAGTAGTGGTAGGAGTGGGAGTGGTGGTGGTGGCAGGCGTTGTGTGACGACTGTTCCGGGATGGTTGTGGTCGATGTGGTTGATGCGGTGGAGGGTGTCGTGCGGGCTTGCTAGAGGTGGCTGCAAGCGCAGAAGAAACGGCGTTGGCGCTGGCGACGGCGTTGGTGGGGGTCAGTCCGGTCGAGGATGTCGGGACGGTGCTATTATTATTACTGCTGCTGTTGTTACCGTTCGCTCTTCCGCTCAAGCGCTTTTCGGTTCTGGTAGCGCCACTGATGCTGTTGCTGTTGCTGGTGGTGGTGGTGGTTGTGGGGATGATGGTATTGCCGATGCTGACTCTGCTGTCTTCCTTGCTATCGACGTGCACGGCAGTCACAATGTTGTGTCGCGAAGGGACAGTGGCCGAGCGATTCAACTGCGGCCGCTGCAACTGGAGTTGGAGCTGGAGAGGGACAGCGACTCGACGCGAGGAGCTACTGGTAACCGACGACGAGGAGGATGTTCTTCGGTGCCGGTACGGAGTGGGCGCGGGCGGGGGACGTGGTACGATACAAATGGAGGCAGGCCGAGCGAGAGGAGTGGAGGGAAGAGGGGGAGGAAGAGGAGTGTGAGGAGGGGGTGCTGCTGACTTTGGAGTGGACGATAGAGTTGCAGCCCGCGATCGCGATGCTGTCGTGGAGGCCGGTATTCCTGTCCTTACAGATGAGCCAGCTCCAGACGTTGCACTGGCTAGTTTCCGGCCCGGATGACCGTGACTATGGAGATGATTGCTCGTGAAATTGGAGTCGGCACTGGACGCAGCGGCGGCGGCAGCAGTGCGAGGTGAAGCCGGAGGGAAGCCGGCGCTGGTGGTTAACGGCGAAGGGTTACCAGTGGCTGATGATGATGATGATGATGATGATAATAATGTCGCAGTTGTTCGTTGGGGCAGATTGGTGCTATTCGTGTTCCCTAGGCCTCCAACTGCTCCAGCTGGCCCACTGCCTCCGCTGGCCACTCTTCCGCGACCCAACAGCTCCTTGACCCGGCTGCTTCTGCTGTCGATGCTGCGAGTGCTGCTACCGCTGCTGGCCAACCTGGTTTCCCTGTTCTCCATCACCCATGCGTTCCCGGTGCGCCGCCGTCCAGAATGTGTTTCTTGCTTTCCCTCCCCCGTTTCTCGCCTTTGCCTTTGCCTTCTGTTGCCTGCTACCTTCGAAGACACACAACCGCACAAACCGAACCCCCGCCTCACTTGGTCCCCACCACGAAGAAAGAAAAAACAAGCCACCACCACCTCCACCACCCCCCGCTGGCAATCCTCCAGAAAAATCAAGAATACCTATCCCCTCCTTCTTCCCCTTCTTCCCCTTCTTCCCCTTCTTCCCCTTCTTCTTCTTCTTCTTCTTCTTCCTTCGCTCCTTCGCTCCTTCCTTTGTTCTCCCGCTCCCCGTCCCAAGCGCTCGTGAGGCAATCCAGCGGTCCCAGTTTTGTTTTGTCTCGTTCGCGGAGTGTTCCTGTCTGTGCCTGCGCCCGTTCGCTCGCACTACTTTACGAGCGCGGTCCCTTCAAAAAAGGAAAAGGGCACGGGCGCGTGTGTGTAATTCGGACCGTTGGCGGCGGTAAGTTCGGCAGCGTCCGTGTTCGAAATGGTAGGTAGTAGTGGTAGTAATAGTAGCAGCAGTAGTCGTCCAGGAGATGAAGGCGGTGATGATGATTATGGCGGAGGAGGACGAGCAGCA
Source organism: Tricharina praecox (assembly GCF_024521635.1). Lineage (NCBI taxonomy): Eukaryota > Fungi > Ascomycota > Pezizomycetes > Pezizales > Pyronemataceae > Tricharina > Tricharina praecox. The sequence continues at coordinate 278,694 of NW_026250412.1, forward strand.
GCAGGAGGAAGGAGGGGAAAATGAAAGTGAGAATGAAATGAGCAAAGAATGAGGAGAGAGCTCTAGATTCGACTTCTACCACCACCTCCTACTACTCCTCTCGCTCCGTCCGCGTGCGCCGCCGTGCGGGAAATGGGGTCACAAGGGTTCACCGAAGGGGAGATGTTGGATTCCGACAGTCGGGAAAGTTTTGCAGCACCACACACACCACACGCACAAACGCACACCACTCGCAGGCCGGCAAACAATGATGGATCGGACAGCTGGAGGAGAGCGCGGGCAAAACGGTGCTACTTACGATGTGTGTGCATACATGGAGATCAGCTAGAGTCGAGTCGAGTTTACTTCTTCTTGCTTGCTGATGGCTTCCTTGATTGCTTGCTGATGGCTTACTTGATTGCTGATGGCTCCTCGTTATGATACTTATTGCGTTGGAGGGGAATGATCACCCATCGAATCAAGTCCCTCCGTTCTTCTCCTCATTCTCTCCGGCGCGGGGAACATTTTTGCCCCCCATCTGCCCCCCTCCTTTCCTCCTGCTGCTCCTGCTCCTCTGCGCTCGCCTCGCACCGAACTCGAAACCGAGCGAGTAACGCCATGTGGGGGATAGTTCTGCTAGTTGCTAGTACACAGCAAAGGACAGGCTCCGATTGTGGGATCTGACCTCACCTCACGTTCTCGATGGGACTGTCCCAGGTTCCTGCAGAGCATACATGAGCACATCATCATCCACCCATTCATCCACCCATCCATCCATCCATCTTGGAACTCCCCAATCATGGCCTTGCGCAGTCTCGTCATTCCTTGAGCAGAGCGATCGTCCACATCTGCATCATCACCACTACCATTACCATTCACATCCACATCCGCATCCGCATCTCACAGTATCTACTCCACACACATGCGTTCAGATTCGAAACTCGACCCCCTCAACTCTGGAACCGCCTCGAGTAACTAACTAGCACTAATTCGTCTACTCTACTCTACAAAGATAATCCTTTCTACTATCATCGGCCCATCCAAAATCAGCCATTCCGCGCTTCCACCCACATGTAAACCCCAGACCCCCCTGAACCACATCTCCTTCCCCAATGGAACGAGGCTTAGCCCCGTCCCCGTTCCAGCTCCCGAAGCGAGGTCGTAGCTGTGGATCGAATTTCGTTTCTGAGATGCCCCATGCTTTCCCGGTGCCCGTCGGAGATTACGCTCCTCCACCGTTGCTGTGGCTACCATACAGTAGGGTACTGCCGAATGGCAAGGCGACGGGCGACGACGGACAACAAACAAACACACACGCAAACATGCAAATACAAACAAACAACGGAGGGAGCTGAAGTGATGGGCAGGCAAGGGAAGGGAGGGGGAGGCACAGCGAGGCGAGGGGAAAGGCAAGGCAAGGCGAGGCAAGGGGAGGCGAGGAGAGGTGAGGGGGGGCCTGATTCTCATGCAAGACATGACTTTTTATTCTCCTTCGCCTGCGCAGCGCACGACCTTCAACACTACATACGCTACATGCTCTACTCTGCGTGCTGCGGTGAACACTGGAAGAAGAGGGATTCGCGACAAGGAGTCAAGGACTGCTGAAGCCTGACTTCTGACTTCTGACATGTGTCATTGTGTCATTGTGTCTCCCCCGAGTCCCCTCACCGGCCACTGCACATCGCCCACAGCTGAGTGAGAGCTTTTCCCTCTCACTTTCTTCCCTCTTTCCCTCTCCCTCTTTCCCTCTCCCCCTCTCTTTTTCCCTCTTTTTCCTTTCCCTCTGTCTTTCTCCCCGACACAGGCGGATGCGCGCCGGCAATGCAATATCGAGAAAAGAGTGTAATCTTCCCACATAGATGCCTACTATATTTGGGCTTGGATTTCTTGGAAAGGCCGCGTCGGGACTCGCGACGGCCTACGGGTGCTGCTCACTGCTCACTGCTGCGCCCCCCAAAATCCGATGGGTTTTTTGGCCGGACGCGGAATGAAGTCGTAAGGACTCTACATTGAGTCTAGAGTAAGAGGCATGTAGATAGGGAAGTAGAGTAGGTATGCAGGCGTCTGGAAGCTGGAGGAACTCGGGAAGGTCCTCGTTCGTTTCATTTCACCGCAGCCGCCGCGACACACATTCCCGCATTCTCGCATTCTCGCGTTCTCGCATTCTTGATTGATGGATATCCGCGCGGCTGCCTCGGTGTTCACTGTGAGGTGCGAGATGTTGGCATTCCTTGCGGCAGTTCGCGGAGTCGATCTAGAGTATGGACTCTGGAGGTCTACCTAACTTCCAGGTATGGTAGCTGTCGTGATCCGCAGTGTCGTGGCCACTGTCCGCGCTGTGGTAGGTATGTGGCAGGTATGTGGCTACCCATCGCCACGATCGCAGGTAGCATGGTAGCACGGTGGCATCGGCCGGTGTGTCGATGTCTATGCCATCCCACCTGCACTCCCCATTACGTGCGCAATACCCATCGTGGCGGCGGGGCGGAGGGGGCAGCGTGTTGAGGTTTTTTCTTCACGAGCGGACACTGGACGAACGAGGTGGAGCAAAAAGCCGGATGCGGATTGGCCTCAACTAAGCAGGAAGTTATCGTTGCTTTTGGTACCGAGTCTCAACTATTAGTTAACCGCGCATCGGTGATGATCGCGCTGATCGCTCGCGCATCACGCATCACTGTGCTAGGTAGGAAGTACTCTAGGTGTCAATGAGGGTAGTGGTCCTCCAAAGTCTCCGAAGTCGCGGGAATCACGCTCCCACCTCACACCCATACATGGACATGCCAATGGGAGGGGAGCATGAGGTGGTTGAGAGATGGGTACCTGCATCACCCCCTCCCCCCTCCCCCCCTCCCCCCCTCCCCCCCGGACCCGCGGATCCTGCGTGTTGCGAGACTACAACTCCGACTCGTCAATAGGATGGTATGGGATGTCTCGTCTTGTCCGTGTTCTTGCGGCGGGCCGGCGGGGCTGGGAATACTACTACTACTCTATATCTGCACACGTATGGTATTAGGGAGGCTGGGGAAAAAGTGGTTTGTTTGTTGTTATTGTTGTGATTGTTGTGCTTGTGCGTATTTTGCGTGTTTACGTGTTTGCTGGAACGGGATTGGTCGAGTCGACAAAACGAAACGAATTGTGATTGGTCACTGGTTGCTGGTGTTCCCCGCGAATGCCGCCATGTGTGGGCGACCATCTGCCGTAGGTAAAGCAGGTACTTAGGTGTACACGATCTCACTCGAAAGACAGCAGCCGCCATGTGTACCGGTCTATATCTCGTTACTACATGGAAGGGATTGCGCTCTGCGTTGTGCAGCTTGTTCTGATGCCGTCGTCACTGCCAGTCACTCGGCATGCGAGTGATAAGTTATGTACATTCCCGATGGCGGTGATGTTCCGCTGTGGAGATTCTAGTCGGGCCATTCACCTTTTTCAACGCAACTAAATACGGCACAGACATATGCACTGGGCTCGAAGCCATAAGATAACCCGCAAAGAAAATAGACAGAGCAAGTACTCAGGTGAACAAGAAACAAATCGAACCAGATCTAACGTATCAAACGACTGAGTAGTATCCCCGCGAACTATGCTACGAGCTCACCCTGTGCATATTCCCCACCACTCAGCCCTCAGCCCAGCCCCCAGCCGGTATTTAAGCAAGATCCTTTCCGTACCCATCAGACCTAGCCGGACTAGTGGGCTCGGAAGGCTGATGCTTCGTCTTGCTCCCTCGGCGAGCGCGGTTCTTCTTCTTCTTCTTCTTTTTCTTGTTCTTCTCGGCTGCATCCGAATAGTCGGGGGAGTCTCCGTATAGCGGGGTCGAGGTACCGGTCGCTGAGGATGCCAGGTATTCGTCCGCATACGCCTCGATAGGATCTTCCGCGGGGCCATCTCCGACGTCGGACTTGGGCGTAAGGGCATCCGGGGAAACAGACTGGCTCGGGGGTGGCTCCGGGATATCCTTCGGGTGCTGAGTTCCGACCGAAGCTGCATCGATGGCCTCGGTTCCATCGAACTTGGCCGTGACCTTGCTGGAGATTCTATCGACGAGTTGCTTACCTTTCCGCCCCGCGATGTCGTCCGAAGCCGATTCTTTGCCAGATCCCATCTCGTCGGACTGAGAAGCGCTATTGGCCTCCTTCTTGACGGAACGATCGCCGGTCAACACCTCGATCGTAGAATCGAGCAACGCCGCAAGCATTGATTGCATACGCGGCTTGTCGATCCTCTTCACTGGCTTGGACGAGCCCGAAGCGTCCGCGCCGCCGGTGCTGTCCTTGATGGCTCCGTGAGATTCGGACGTACGGTCATCGACATGGTCGGTAGCGGACTTGTGGATCTGTCAATCTCATTAGTCATCTGATCTTGCACTCTTGTAAACAGGCACAATGAAGCTTACCTCTTTGTTCGAACTCTCCTCTTCGACCTTTGCAGATAACGCGGTGGCCTCCTTCTTTAGTTTAACAGTCGTGTCGGAAGCCGCGTCTGGTTCTGCCGGGCCCTCTTCGTCCGTATCCTCCGCAACCTCAGCCGCCGATACGAAGGATTCGTCACTGCCGGAATCGGAGTCGCTATCCACCAGCTTGAGCCTGAACAGGTCTCCCTCACATTCGGTGACCTGAAGGGTCATGCCCTCTGCGAATCCAATTGAAGTTCCGTTTGCTCCGCTGCTTCCCAGACTGGTGGCATCCGTGGCATGCTGTGTCTTTTGATGCTTCTTCTTGGGCTCTGGCGGAAATACCGAATCATGTTCCGGTTTATCCCGATGCTTCTTCATCTCCTCATTCAGGGCGCGGAGACTCTTCGGCTTCGACTTCTTACCCTTCGAGGCAAGATAACGACGCTTCGAGCCGTTCGGTGACGAAGAACCGGAACTGTGTGGGGATCGGTAGCCATCTTCGGAGGCTGTAGGTGAGTCATCTCCTTTATTCGCGCTGAATACCACTGGCTTGTCGTCTTGAGTTACAGTGCCATCGTCGCCACTGCTGCCACAATCACTCGACGTGTCGGATTTGGAGGTCGCCGGTTTTCCAAAGTTGACATCCCATTTCTCATCGCCTCTCGGGAGTTCGAAGGCTCGCGCGCGATCAGACCTCTCCGCAACCAACTGATCAGCCAGGCCTCCGAAAATAGAAAGGATGTTGCTGAAGCTGTTGCGCGTGTTGTCGCTATGCCACTCCTGGAACTTGCGATTCGTAAACATGGCCTCATCCATCCCCATCCCGCCGCGGTTGAATATTCCCGTGAGCGTCTGCAGGCGCTCCCTCTCTGCGGCAATCGTCTCCGGGCCAACTATGATGTACCGTCCCACCATGCGGTAGTGGAGACCGAGCTTGTTGGAAGCTTCGAGGTTATACTTGAGGATGCCCAGGTGAGCCGATATCTCCTTGTCCGTTCTAGGTCCCGTGGCGGACTTCGACCAAGTGACGAACCGGTCGAGGTTCTTGATGTTCCAATCGATCTCGGCCAGCGCGGGGAGCTTGTGCTGGTTGTAGAATATCAGACCATCGGTGCGGAAGTCTAGCTTGTCCAAATGACCCTTGATGCGCGCGGCCTTAGTTACCAGCGGTTCCAGGACTAGCTGCTCGAGACTGAAGCGGAGCTCGTCCGCATCCATACCGGCATCATAGCCAACTTTGTAGCTTGTGGCGAGATATTTGCTAAAGGTGATGTTTGCTCCCGCAGTTCCCGCTGGCTGGGTGATGGCATTGATATCGCAGACGATACCGAAGTGGTCGTCTACTGTAGCGGCAAGAGTGTCCATGTTGTGCTGGATCAGCTCTTTCTGGTGTTCATCTGGCCCGTTGAACCCGAAAAGACCGCGTTTGGCGAGGTTGTCGTGGAGGTCGTTCTTCACGTTTTCGTCACCGGTTTCCTTGATTAGAGCGCTCTCGTCGTTGGATTTATTCTCCGCCATGGTTTTGGGAATGAATATGTCGCTTGCGATGATGTTTGATTCGAAGTAGGATGGAAGTGGCGAGTGCGAAGGTAATGTGTGGAGGGAGGTTGGAAGGGCGTGAGAAGAGTTTCAGTGCAGATATACGAGAGTTGATTGAGAGGATCGTGGGTAGCAATCGTGGAAAATGTAGTGGTAAAGGTGAGGTGAGAGCGATGGGTATGGAAGAGCGATGGTTATGGAAGAGCGAGTGTTGTGGAAGAGCGAGGGTTGTGGAAGTTGCGAGGAGGGAAAACTGTGCCTTTGGTTGATTGTGGGAAGGAAGGAGTTTTTGGAGCTTCATCCTTTTGAAGCAAATGCATTAGCCGCTTAGGCCCACATAAACATGCATTGGTTGTCACTCGGGGTGGAGTTTTGCTGAATCACGGGTCAAAAAAGAAAAGAAAAACTACTACAATAGGAACAAAGCAGCAGTATCAAAATTAGTAATCACAAGTGAACTCTTATTCCACCGGAGGGGCCTGAATGGAAATTCGAATTAATGATTTAGACATCTCTGGCCCTGTCCGCTGTACCGTGCATACATGTTGCATATTCCATTGTTCTCTCTCCACTCTCCACTCTCCACTCTTCACTCTTCATTCTCTACTCTCTCTACTCTCTCCTCCTACCCCCCCACCCCCCAACCCTACCCCCCACCCCCCGTACAGCCAAGCTCCTCAACCCGTTTTTGTTCGTCTTCCTCCTCTTCATAATAACTCCTTCACCTCGAAAATGCTCAATGCTCAGCAATACAGCCTTTCTTCCTACTTGCATCCGTCGAAAAACGCTTCATCTTCAAAGGCCATCATGGCCACCAGCTCCCATTGCAGCCATGATCCAACCAGCACCAGGCGGAAATCGAGTGCCAATTCTACCCACAGTCTAGCCTCGGCCCATGGACCCAACTTCGTTGCTGGAGATCTTGCCCAATACTACGCAACTTACTCCATCACCAATGCTCACCTTCTTGAATTACCCAAGGGCTATCCTGGTATGCACTTTACGGTTAGGTCTGAGAGCTACTGCTGATACCTGCTACTGGTTCACAGGACTCAAGTACCCCGACATCCTTTACCGTCTGTTCCAGAGGGTTGGCGTCAAACTCCTGTCCATCACTTCCCCCGAATACGATCCAGATACTAGTACCAATAATCATCAAATTAGGGTATGTGCCAAGGACAGCAGAACCTTGCTCGCAGCTATAACCGCACTGAGGGAAATGGGCCTACCGTTTAAGGAGCTGGACGACATCAAGCTGTCCGAAATTCATTCCTTAGAGGATACGATCCATGCTGTCAACGACTCGGGACGTGCGAGACCAGACGATAAGGACAACCGTCAACCGCATAACGGTCAAATGCCCGACCCTGTCGGAGGGTTCCAAGGACTTCATAGCAAGGCCCTGACTAAGTCTCAGCAGGCGGTCTCAGATAATCCCTGGCTCACAGCTGATTACGATGTCTTTACCGGCCGGTCACGTTCTAGGAGCATTCCTGGGCCAAGTTCCTTCATGTCCGCAGAGGTTCGCGAGGAACATGGAATGACAGTACTGTCACGCCTCTTGAAATCTAGTATCAGGTTGAAATCTCCCCAGCAACTGGAACCCGACTCTCAGCAGAGCTGTGTTAGCAGCACCCAGGGCATGGATGACTACCAGGTTCCTCCTCCGACCCCGTCCCCGTCCAAGGCCCTCGGAATTACGGTTCGATCTGTTAGCGATGAATATCCAACTATTGCTAGATACATGAAGATGCACGGCAAGCATCCCACTGACGAAGGCGCCAGTACCACGGCAGTCAGGGGCAACAATGAATGGAATAGGACGGGACACCCGGATAGCACTGCCCAGACCAAAGAGAAATATTGTGTTCCCCAGCGCCGTATGAGTGATCACCGAGGGCGTCCAATGCTTCGAATCGATACGGCTATCGCTACCACGAACGCACAACCCGCCACCGCGCCAGCCAGGCCCACTGAATCTCACGCATCAACAACTTCTCCAGCTGCCACCGTGGTCCAGACGTGGGGGCCTTATTCCGGTGAAAAGGAAGGCTCTATGAATCTGGATAATCTCGACGAGGCTATGTTTCGAGCATTTGGACAGGGCGGAGGATACCACCTTGCTGGAGTTCCCGGCACTGGTGGAGTTTCTAGCACTGGTGGAGGAGGATTTAAGGCAGCTTCTGGTGTTCGCCCCAGCCAGAATTCGACCTACGCTACGGTCCCAGCTGAAAACCCAGTCGGAGCTGGCTCTTCTGCGACTGGTTCAGCTTTCCCAGTTCGTTTCCAACCGGCCAGCCCTGACCACTCAGCTCATCAACGTCAACCCAGCTACCGCTATCCTCCTAACGAACAAGGCATTCCAGTTTATTTGAAGGAGAACTACAACCCTCGCTTCGAAACCACCGCAGATGCCGAACAAGGCTACCGGGGCTATGGATACGGCGGATATCCCACTCAGTCTCCGGCACGTTTCCCGAGGACTGGATACCAGGGAGTTGCGCGCCCACCTGTCTCGAGGGGCCTTCCGGTTGAGACAACGAGCGTTTACACCATTCAGCAGCAACCAGTTCAGACGGAAGTCTACATGAAGGACTTTGGTGCAGAAGGCAGCTACTCATATTATCTCAAGCCCATCCCGTTGACGGGTCCACGTTTTATTAGGTAGCCGGATCCACTCTGATATGACCTGGAGCGGTGCCTAGATCCTGTTTATTTGCTTTTGATGGAGTTTTCCATCAGTGATTGACTATGCGCTGTGTCTTTTCCTTTTCATGACGATTGCTTTCTATGTACACCTACGATTCATGCGTTTGATATTTCATTTGATAGGGGCTCCGGCGTTTGGACTTATGAGCTCGGCGGATTTGCGTTTTCTCTCCTTTTTATTTTTATTTTTACTTGATTTGCGAGGGCTGAAAAGCATTGGGATGGGATTGGGGGGAATAGTGGTGGCGGTGGTGGTGATACGCAGAAGAGAAAGGAGGTATATTTCCAGTGTAATTATTAAGTGCGGGCATATGGTTGTGGAATGAAAACCCTCTGTTGCATGTACTAAAGCGATGGCATTCCCTACCGCTGGTCCCGTAGAGCCACGACGTACGGACAAGCTGCTGTTTGGGACCAGTCGAGGAGGGCTACGTATTGTACATGTTCTCCACCTACCCGCATCCTCGACACACACGCCCGCCCCTCGGACACTCGTGCTCGGACTCGAACTCGGAAGCCTCGCTCTCCCCTTCGGCCACTACATTCATAGAGGGGGCATTTCTACCTATGCACCCACCTACCTACGTCCGTCATCTTCGGGAATTCCAGCACGGCTTCGCTGCAGTGCAGCACTCGACCGCGAATAGTTCAGCCATGTTCCACCACAACCTCTCTCGCCCCGTCTCCCTCCCCACTCGCGCCCATAAAGCCGACTGCTGTGCTTTCTACCGGGTGTGGTAGTTGTCGAAGTGGTGTTCCCAAGTCTGCTCGGCCCGATCACGAGCTTCTCGCCCCTTGCCGTTGCTGATGCGTCGCTTCGGGTGGGCTAGCGATGCTGGTAAAGTCGCGCCGCGTCTCCCGTATCTGTCATTGCAACGCAGCCATTCGCTTCCGTGGACATCGGGTTTATCCGGAGGATGATTTGGCCAGGGCGTACTGTCGGTATGTCCCGGGCTGAGTGAGAGGGTGAGCATCGGTCTATTGCTGCATACGGCCTGTTTACCGCAGACTATGGCGACACGCGTCCGGGTTGGGAGAGAGAGCGATCTTTAGTTTATTTCGCATGCGCGTCCGGGTTGGGGTTGCCGTACACCAGGCGAAAGCCGAACACTCTCGAGTGACGTTTCATGATCGTTATTCGATCTCCACTCGATCAATGGCCATCCACTGGTCGCTTTCCTTCAAACTTTATGAGAAGAATAATGGCAAGTGAATCGGTTTATCCACCGAATTTTATAAGTGAATTTGACGTGCTGGATAGCTTGCATGTGCGACCGTCGGGCTGTAGTTAGTCAAGCTTGTAGGTTGAGGTGTGTGAGCAGTCAGCCAGGCAGGCTGACTCGAAGATCAGGGCCAATCCTAGGTGTCAATCGACTGGCTATGATATATAGCCGTGGGGCGTATCCAATACTCATAATGGATCACTCGGGACTACCGGTAGATTCCGGCACGAACTACATTCTCACCGCCAACCGCGAAGAACACCACACTCTTGCATGCCCTGTCCCCCCGGAATGCAACCGTTGGCTGGCGCATGGTGCGTCACGTAGGCGAATAAATCATCATGCGTGCCCCAAATTCGGCAAATGCCGTCAAGGTGCCGGAATGACTCGTATCCGATACGAGGCTGGTAGTTACCGTGACTCGTAAGGGATGGCGTGCCGGTTAACTAAGGATTGGCCCCTAATTAATTGTATGTACATAACAGGCTCTGTATTCGTGTTCGTACGCCTGCCCTTCTACAATCCACCTCATCCCTCACCAGCTCTCAACAAAATCCGTGATATATCCTGCGAATCACGGCTTCTTCGCACACACATTCATTCCCATCCCTCCCCCTACCCCACGCGGTGGCGACTCAAATAACGAATACGCTGGTGTGACCGACAAGAAAAAATGGCGCCCAGGAGATCCCACAAGAAGTCGCGAACTGGCTGCCAGAAGTGCAAGAGACGCAGAATAAAGGTAAATAGTACCTACATTTGTTTTTAAACCATGGCCGGGTGCGAATACGGGTCAACCACGAGAAACAAAATCCGGCCGAGGAATAACCATCCAACGTAACTCGGGCCGATGGGCAGTGTTAATCCCTATCGCGCGTGTGTTTTTGTATATATATGCTAACTGCTTTTTCTTCCTGTATCATAGTGCGATGAGGTCCATCCTTCGTGCGGTAATTGCCTTAAGCATGCCATCATCTGCGATTTCTCATTGTCGCCCGAAGAGCAACGCGCTGTTTCGCTGGAGTTCCAATCGGCGCCGCGGGCTGCAGCCGGAGGTCAGGCGAAGTCGTCGTCGTCATCGGCCGCTTCACCGCTGCTGCTGCCGCCGCCGCCGCCCCCGCCGCCGCAGCTGCAGCAGCACTCATTGTCTCATCCGTCGCCCGTACATATGATAGTACAACAGTCGTCGAACTTGCCGACACTGGGGCTGATGGTTTCTGGGAATATGCCTTCTCCTGCGCCTTCGCAGGTTTATCACCAACATTCGCCGGGAGCACATGAACATTGCAATATCCCTAGCGGAACATCGGAGGCGCCCTCGGTGTCTCCCATCACGTCTTCTACAATTGGGCCTAGTAGTAGTAGTAGTGGTGGTGGTGGCAATACTACGGATACTTTCCTTCACCAGAATATCCATAGTAAAGAGTCGCCCCATGAAGCGCTGCCATCACCATCGCCATCATCAACACTGTCTTCATCGTCCTTCGCCACCTCGACGAACCAATCCGTAGTGTCTTCCGTCAACTTGCGAATCCCGACAGCGCACCCTCCCACACTCAACGTGCTCGACCTCTCGCTGATGCACCACTGGTCCATCTACACCGTGGATTCGATGAGCAACCGCGACCATATCCAGCAGATATGGCGCCTCAACGTACCCACACTAGCCGTCCACCACCCATTCCTAATGCACGCGCTCCTCGCCATCTCGGCGATGCACCTCCACTACAAAGGTGCCGACCCCTCCGAGAGCAGCCCCTACCTCTCCGTCGCCTCGCACCACCACGAGTGCGCCGTCCGCGGCATGGCCGGCTGCCTCGCGCACATCTCCCGCGACAATTGCGACGCCCTGTTCATCGCGTCCTCGCTGGTAGTGATCTACTCCTTCGTTGCATCGCGCATCGACGAAGTGTGCTCCAGCGGCGGCAGCGGTAGCGCCAGCGCCAGCAGCGGCAGTAGCAGCAACAACAACAACAGCCACAGCCCGACGCAAATCGCCTCCTGGGTCCCTCTCATCCGCGGCGTGCACAGCATCCTGAAGCAAGCGTGGAGCTGGGTCAACAGCGGCCCGCTCTCCCCACTCTTCACGCAATACGACCGCTCGCCGTCCAGCGAAGGCCTCGACCCGGAGACCGAGAGTGTGATCCAGAGCCTGTACCGTCTCTGCACGGACCGCACACTTCCGGGCTCCAACGAGCTCTCGGACATCGCGACGTCAACAGCATACTTCTCCGCGATCGCCGAGCTGCGGCGCACCTTCGCAACAATCTCGGCATGGGGGTCCATAATCGGCAGCATATTCGTATGGCCCGTCACGGCAAACGACAAGTACGTGGAGCTACTCGTTGAACGCCGCCCGCGCGCCCTCGTGATCTTCATGCACTACTGCGCACTGTTCTCACTCGTCGAGGAGTTCTGGTGGTCACAGGGCAGCGCTCTGTTCGAGCTCAGACGGTGCGAACAGTGTTTAGCCGATGAGTGGCTGCCGTGGATCGAGTGGCCACGACTCAGAATTCTAGCGGGAGATCTGTCGGTCGTCGTCGGCGGTGGGGGAATGGGGTCGAAGCGCCTGCCTCTGCCGTCCGCGAGGAGGGCGGCACACGAGCAGTCGCCTAGTATGACGCCCCCGCCACCGCCACCTCCTCCATCAGTGGCACAACCACAACCATCACAACCACAACCACAACCACAACCACAACCACAGACGATGACGCCGACGACGATGGCGAGCCCGGTGGAGCAGGAGGTGAAGTGAGCCGCTACCTATCTCTGCCATCTCTGCTACCCATATCCTTAATCTTTCATATGTGCGCCTGGCGCTTCGGAGTTTGTTCTGTCATATTCTGTCATATTCTGTCATGTTTCCCCATGTTTCCGCAGTGCGGTGCGCGTACTGTAGTAGCTGTAAGTGTAGTAGCTGTAGTAGCTGTAGTAGCTGTAGTAGGTAGCTGTAGTAGTTTGGATACACTGAGTGCTCTAATACCCCCAATACCCTAATGCCCTTCAAAAACATCGAAAGTTCGAAACATCAACTGCACGAATCTCGCATTGCATTGTAATCCTTCCTTCCTCTCTTGAGTCTTCATTCCCGTCTCCATTCCCGTCTAAAAAACCATCACAACACAGCAATGACAACAAAACAGTGACAATTTATCTCTATCGGCCATAACCTTCGGGTTCCATGCTGTATGAACAATCAATCAATCAACAACAGTGACAACACAACAGTGACAACACAACACTCAGACCCATAGAAGAAGAAGAAGATGATGAAAACCACAGGAATACCATTGCCATTGCCATTGCCATTGCCATTGCCCATCGTCGTCGTCCCCACCTTGTCACCTTACCTGCCTAAGTACCTAACCTACCTAGGGAATAATTTTTTCCTAGCCAGAAAAAGAAAGTCGCTAATGTACAGAAAACAAAACACGAAACAAAACACGGCAAAAAAGAAAAAAAAGGGTGAGAAAACGAAGAACACGTGAAAAGAAAGAAAGAAGGGGTGATCCATTCCCTACAGAAGAAGAACATGACAAGACAAAAAAAATCCGCCCCTCGTCCCCCGTCCCCCGTTCCTGTCCCATCCAATCCAATCCAATCCAATCCAATCCAAATGTCTATCCGTATCGTATCGAAATGGGGGGATGGATGCTCGAGTCATGTAATGCTGTTGTAAACAAGGAGAAAAAGAAAAAGCACAAAAGAGTAAACAAACGCATGGAGCTAGCCAGCAACCCATCACCTCAAGAACGAAAGAAAAAAACAGAAAAAAAGAACCGTATGCTAAAACGAAAGGAAAGGAAGAACAGGAAAGAAAGAAAGAAGTGATGTTTAAAAAGGGCCTATACAAGAGAATCGAACAGCGAACAGAAAGAGAGAGGAAAAAAACACGCCCCATCGTTCACTCTACTACTCGCGAAGACTGGCGATGAAGTTGTTGAGATCGTACTCATCAGTGTACTGACTTTCATCCCACAATTCGCCAATATCGTCGAGAGGTCCCTTGGCACCCTTCTGTCTGACTTCACCCGTGGTGGCATCAACCATCTCTTCCTCGTTGCCGGGCTTCGGCGCTGCGATCGTGTCGCCAACGTTGAACAGGTCCAGAATTTGGTCCGTCTCCATGGTTGCGAGACCGGCGTTCTGTTGGTTCACGACCGTCGAGGCTACGTCTAGCTTGAAGCGTTGGAGGCTGCACAACATGTTAGTTTTCATACGACTTGGAGTATAATAGTTGGGGGTGGTGGGGTTACCTCATGATCTTCTCCTCCAACGTCCCCCGAGTGATGAGACGATAGACATTGACCACCTTCTTCTGTCCGATTCGATGGGCGCGGTCCATGGCTTGCATATCCTTCTGAGGGTTCCAATCGTGTTCCACAAAGATCACGGTATCGGCACCAGTCAAGTTAAGGCCTAGACCACCGACATGGGTCGTCAAGAGAAGAACGTCGATCGAAGGGTCTCCATTGAACTTGGTGACGAGGTCCTGGCGCTTCCGGGCATCGGTGCTACCGTCCATCCGCATGTACGTCAACGACGGGAGTAGTTTCCTGAAGACATCGTTCTCGACGATGTCGCACATCTCCTTGAGTTGGCAGAAGATCAATGCTCGGTGCTGACTGATGGCATTGCCGCCTGTGGGTAGTTCTCCAGCCTGAGTGGTGGAGTCAACGCCAATACCGCAATCCACCAGAAGATCTCGGAGGGCGCCCAGTTTCGGTGCATGGACAATATCACGTAACGACGACTTCTCTTTTACTAGTTGACGGGTGACCGATTCGTATTGCGGATGCTTTTCATTGACGACCAGTGAAGGTGAGTTGCAGAGTTTGCGCATGTATTGTAAAGCTTGGAAGATGTGCTGCTTGGCCTGTTTGTCGCCTTCGCCGACGACTTCGCCGATTGTCTTTGCCTGTTTCTTGGCAAAATCGTCGTACAACCTCTTCTGTAACTCGCTGAGATCGCAGTAGTAATTTTGAATAATCTTGGGGGGTAGATCGTCCAGCACCTCTTCCTTCAGCCGTCGTAGAAGGAACGGCAATACCTGTTTGTGAAGGGCTTCGATCGCCAGCGCACCGGCTTCCTGCTCCTTGGAATTGCTTTTGCTGTTACGACTCGCAGCGATAGGCTTAGCGAATCGATCCAGGAAGACCTTCTCGGTGCCGAGGAAACCGGGCATGAGGAAATCAAACAGCGACCAGAGCTCGAGCACATTGTTCTGGATCGGTGTGCCGGACAGGATGAGGCGATGGTTTGCGACAACTCGCTTGACAGCCTGGGTGAGTTTCGCTTTGGAGTTTTTGATGATGTGGCCCTCGTCGAGAACGCAGTAGTTCCAGTTGAGCTTGGCTATCTGCTCAATGTCGTTCCTGCAGATATCGTAAGACGTGATCACGACATCCGTCTGGCCAAGTAGACTCTTCACACGCGCACGCTCGGCTGGATTCCCAACATAGCAGGTGGCCGTCAAGAAGGGAGCGTATTGATTGATCTCCTGCAGCCAATGTCCCGACAAGGTAGGTGGGCATATGATCAACGAAGGCAGCCGGCGGTGCTCTGGGGATCCTGTCTTCTTGAATTCCTCGGCACGCAAGTGGTGATCGCTAGAGACGATGCAGATAGTCTGTAATGTCTTTCCGAGACCCATATCGTCGCAGAGAATACCGTGTAGATGGTATTTGTTGAGGAAAGCCAGCCAGTTGACACCTTCTTGCTGGTAGGAACGGAGATCCGCTTTGATCGTCACGGGGAGCTCGAACGGCTCAACCTTGTGCACATCGAGCATCTGCGCGATGAACTTGCGCTCACGGTCCCTGCCCTTCAGCAGCTCCGCCGAGAGTCCAGGTGGATCGGGGATACCGGCCTCGAGCGGAACCAGCTTGACCAGCGTTGCAAACGTGGTGGTGGCAATTAGTCGAATGTCATTGTCCGAATCGCTCATACGTCCAAGGATCGGCACGATCAAAAATACCACGTAAGGAAGGATATCCTCCTCCATCACGTGGATCAGATGATATACACACTCAACTGCACCCTGGCGGCAGTGCAAATCAACGGCATTTCCAATCATGGGCAGAATGTTCTCGACCAGTGCAGTCATTCCCTCCACCGTGATGACACTGCAAATCGTCGCAAAGCATTTGGCAGCCGCGTATCGAAGGACCGAGAACGTGGACTGAAGGGCACCAATGATCAACGGGAAAAGCTTGATGATGGCCGAGTGCAGATCGCCATGGAACTTTGGCAGCAATGCACGCAGAGTTGAAAGTCCATCCACAACCTCCTGCCCAAGGGAGACGCCTGGATCCGTGATGTTGGCTGGTAGAGCGCCATCGAAAGCAGTGTGCAGCGGATCCTCAATGCAAGCCCGGATTTTGGGTACGCCAGCAAAAAGGTCGGCTCCAAACGTCTTGGCTAATTGCTCGAGAGCCTCTTTCGCTCCGCGTCGCTTGATTCTTGCTTCTCGAGCCTCTTTCTCGAATGCTGCCTGATCCGCGTGCTCTCGGCGGTCCTCTTCCTTCCTCAGCGACAGGATGTTGTCCGTGAAAGTCGAGTTGACATGGAAGATCGGAACTTCGGAAGTGTCGACGCAAAGGAACGAGATGAGATTCTTGGTAACCTTGTCCGACACAATGTTGCGGCCCGTTCCGGAGCATAGACCGACCAGGGATGCAACTGAAAGGGCCGACCGTCTCTGGAGGTCAACATTCTCTTCCATCTTGACGCTCTCGATGACTCCGCGGACGATAGTGTTAAGTTTCTTCGGGAGTTCTCCGGAAGCAATGTAAGCACCAGCCGCCGCCGCAAGAATCCGAGCATCTCGCTGGGCTTTGGCCGATTTGGCTTCCTCGATTGCATGCATCGCATTCGTACGTGCGTCGGTAAGTACCTGTGATGACAGCAGCTTTTGAGCCGACATCATGCCCTTTTTAAGGCGAGTGAAATCGTCGTTGACAATCTTTTCAGCTTTCTCGATGCTGAACGCATCGGGGCCGGCGTCGGGATCTCCTTGCACCACAACTGCTATGTTTGGTATCTTGGATGCCGCCACCTTTCCGTCGGACTTGAAAGAGTTAAGCAACGCTTGGCATTGCGAGCGGACGATCTGCATGTAGGAAACGAGGTCCCAATAGAATGCCGGGCGATCCGCATTGAGAACATCGAGGAGGGCCTCCAGGAAGACGGTCTTGAGCGGACTCGCGGGCTTGCATTCCTTCGCATACTCCTCGACAGTCATGGCAGCAACCAGCTGAGTCGAGGCATATGGCGATTTGAGGTGGTGGGTTATTCTGGGCTTGAACGTATCCAACGCTTCGTCCTCGGGCCACAGACTCATTGCCAGACCCATTGCCGTCGCACCAGCGATCTTTGTCTTGACGATCGTCTCGTAACCGACCAGATCGATGTCTCCCTGAATCATATGACCATCAACGTTGTGTCCAGCTGCCACTGGTTCCTCCTTCTTCTCACTCTTTCGCCGCCGCTTTCGCTCGGGCTCCTGGCCTGGGGGTGCTTGGGTCGGCGAAACGACTCGGGCCGGAACCGCGATGCCGGGAAGCACCAGTATCTGACCCGATGGCCGGATGAAGAGGGAGGGATCGAGGGGATACGGGTGACGAGAAACACCGATAGGAGTGGTCAACAGCTTCAGGAGTGGATCCAGATGAGGTCCAAATTCGTGAGCAAGACGAGCGGGATTGTCTCTGGCAAGCTCCGTGATCAATGCCGCCCAGACCTGCAACGACAGCGACAACACCGCTTCGTTCCTCTCAACAAGCAGATTCTGGAAGACAAGTCGCAAAGCTTTTCCATCCACCCAGCCCTTGGTGCCATCTCCCTGGACGTTCAAGAATGTCAACAGTGCTCGCAGAACTGCCGAACGGACACTGGTGATGGTGTGACGCAGGAACGGGTAGAGTCTGGGAACCAAGAGCGCAAATGATTGCGATGGATCCGTCGAAGCCTTGTGTCTCATGGCTTCCAGCACTTCCGGAAACGAGCAGAGCTTGGCAAGTAAGTCCATAACCGACCCTGTACTCGCACTCAAGTCGTCCTTGAGGTGTGACAAGCACTCCCAGACAACATTGATCAACCCATCGACGGCTTGAGGACGCAAGGAGATGAATTCAGCTGCTATGGGTATCAGAGTAGCAGCACTGACAGCTCTCACATCGTCGTCCAGATCCGCCAAGCCGCGCATGACCGCCTGAACCACGCCGTCCAACAGCTCGGCGTTTTTGGTAAGAATATCCGTCCGGACTGCGCTGAGGTATTTGAGACCAAGCATACCACCGTGGCACACCTGCCAGATGGGCTTCGAGATGCCCAGGTCCTCCTGCATGACCAACCGATACAGGTTACGGTAAACCTTGTGGACGGATCCGGGCGAGAGATGCTTCAAGAGCGCACCCATAGTCTGAGAGGTGGTCTCGCGTATCGGTGCGACCACGTTGTCGGAAACATAGTCGCCGAAACGGTCGAGCATGAAGATGCATGTTAACCGACATGCAAGGTCGTCCAGCCATTTCTCGTTGAGCACATCGTTTTCCTTCCGGTTTCTTCCACGCGCCCTTCCAGCGCCCGCTCCGTGAGCCCTAACAACTTCCCTCAACCCCATAGCAGCACCGTGGCGTATTTCCCAATTAGGATCAAACAGGTCGACCATCAAGATTTCGCACAACCGCTCGAATGGCCAATCCATGTCTTCCCCGGAGGTTTGGATCAGCGGTGATGGGGGCTGTGCTGGTCCCTTGTATTCCACCGCGATCTTTGTATCGTCGGGCAGGGCATCGGAGCCCAACGAGAAGTAATCCTGCGGAGTGACGCCATTCTCGGCCTTCTTCACCGGGTGAGGTGTCGCCTCGTTCACCATTGCGCTGACATCCGAACTCATGCGCCGCGAGCTGCCCAGATCCACCACACGCACCTTATTGGCGTGGTTTTTGGCATTTGCCTTTGCTTTTCGTTTCAAGGCGTTGATCTGCCTCTTGCTGAGTGTCGTGCACTCGTCGGTTGGAGTCTGGGGATGCGCTTCCATTGGTGACATGGGGGTTTTGACGGATGGGGACTGCAATGGCGGCCGAATAAAGTGACCCACCGACGTATCTATCCGAGAAGTCGGCATCGGATTGGACCCGCCTGCAGCAAAGTCCTTCTCGGTGACAATCTCATCATCCATGTATTCCCCGCCCAGGCCCAATCGAGCCGTGACGTTACGTTTCTGTGCCGCCAGCCTCTCGGCAGGGTCCAGGTCCGCCAGAGAGAAATCGTACTCCCTCCCCGAGCTGCCTAGTAAGGTCTTTCCGTACTTGAGCACCGCGGTCAGATCCAGAGTTTCAAAGCTCAGCACGCCGTCGTCCAACCCGTTCCCATTCTCCGTTCCGTCGGCCGTATCCTCCTCCTCATCCTCCTCTTTGATTTCGTTCTTTATTTCGTTCTTAGCGCTGTAGTTGACGTATTCTTCGCCCACGTTAGGGTCCCACCTCTCCGCGTTGTCCACGATCCCCGCGATCGCCTTTGTAGCAGCTACACGGGTCTCCCATGTTTTCGATCTTAGGTGGGGGACGACACGGTTAAGAAGATTGAAGAGTTCGTCAGGGTGGGCCTTCTGGATATCTGCGAGCTGAACGGCGGCCGTATTCCGAACCAGGGCAGTCGATCCGGAATCGAGTAGACTGTACGGAGACCGGATGGCATGTCAGTAAAGCCAAAGGCCACCGAATGACCAGCAGGAGCACCAATCAACGGAATGGGGTCGGAGCGGAAAGCAACGTACGTTACAAGTCGGTCAAGTCTAGAGATGAAAGTTAGCGAAAGGTCTTGAGAATCGACAACACAGCAGTCCGAACAGAACCATGATCCGAGTGTGAGAAAGGGAGGGTGTAGGGGCCGTTGAGGAGGTGACAACAAGCGAGCAGATGAAGTGAAACAAAAGCAGCAGCAGCAAAATCAATCGGCATCAACAGCTGCCAGTGCACGATGTAGCCACCCCAACCATACGGGGCACACATCGCATATCTCATATGGTGACTGTACATGTGGACGGGAATGCAGTTCATCAATTGAGCAACCAATTAACTAGACATTCGACCAAGGGGGATGAGTAGAGAGATGAAGTTCGGGGATGCGAGCAAGGAGGAAGACCGGGGCACAGACGACAGTGACCATTAGCATCTCGATGGAGACGATATCAGGATCGGGCAGGTCAGGGTGCGGCGGAAAACAATAGGATTCCAAGACCAGTGGAAATCTCCATTGCCCCTCTTCATGTCCCTAGCCTCCGTCCGTCTCGGTCCGTATCCCTTGGAAGCAATCACCCGATCTCACTCATCATCATCTCTCCTCCCCAAGCCCACAACCGACGCTCCCTCTTTCGTCCATAGCTTTCTCCGTCCAAACTCGACCCTCACTTGACATCCATCTCATGTAAGAGACCACGTGCTCAGCTCGGCTAATTCGGGGGGAAGGGGGGAGGGGGGGAGGGGGGGATGGGGGGAAGAGAAATGGAAACAGAGCTTTCTTTGGATGAGAAAGGTGTGAATCAAGAAAGGAAAAAGAAACAAGAAAAAGAAAAAAGAAAAGAAGGATAAAACGAGTTTGTCTCTCACCTCGACATGTTTTGCCCATAGTTGAAAGTAACCAACCAGAGTAAAAAAGGTTATCGTTGCCGATGCCGATGCTCGACCACTTTCTCCTTGGCGGTTGTTGAAGGAAGCGGTTGAAAGTGATGTGATGTGACGAGGCGGGAAGGGATGGACGCTAAAGAGGACGAAAGAGGTACTTTCGATTAGTATGGGTGCTTAAGCGGGCAAATTGTGGCGTGTGTTTGAGTAGGAGTGTAGTAGGCGCAGGGACTGAGTGTGGGGTGGATGAAGGTGGGGGAAGGGATTGCGGTTGTGTGTAAGGTATGTGAGGAGGAAGTACTCAAGCAGGTACTCAATGAGCTCAAGAAGGTAGGTGAAGGGATAGGTGAACAGAGGGTATATGTAGTATGGGGTGGAGGGGGGGGGGGGGGGGGGGGGGCTTGAATAAGGTGCAGCGTAAGAGAGCACCGAGTAAGTCGATACTTTATCGAAATAGACAGGATATAAACCTTTTTTTTTGTTTTTTTTTGTTTTTGTTTTCGCCCTTTTTTTCTTCTCTTTCTCTTTCAGTCAGGTAGCAACAGGGGGAGCGGGCTGCAGCAAGCAAGCAAGCACAAGCAGCAGCAACGCAGGTGGTAGCTTAAATAGGAGTTAGGCCGAGTTGGATTGGTTGTCCCACCAAGAGACGCTGACAAGTTTTGGAGAGCAGTTGGGAGAGGCGAGGATGTCCAATCACGAACGTTGGAGGAGAAGGAGTCCTAGGGTTTGGGTTTGTGTATTTTTTCTTTGGGGAGCCAGGGTTTGGGTTGGTGGTGGTAGTAGTAGTGGGGGGGGGGGGAGGGGAGGATAATTGTTCGAGGGGGGACGGGGGACACCAGCAGCTTTTTAATGGGCTCTCGCTTTTTCCGTTTTTTGGAAGGGTGGGATGTGGATGGCGCCGGGGCACGGGTTCGGAGCTAGGGTTCGAGGGTGCGGTTTGGTTGGTTGGTTTTGGTTTTGATCCTGGGCGGTAGGTAAGCTGGGGCGGATGAGGCTAAAAGGTGCTGTGCGGCGCCGCTTGATCGCTTTGGGAGCACGATAAAGTGAGCGAGGGGAAGCAGGGTCACGGCAAGAAGAAAGAAGACGAAGAACTGTGGAGGTGCAACTCTCTCTCTATCTCTATCTCTCGTAGGTGGCAGGCACGCAGGCAGACACGCAGTCAGACAGGCAGGCAGGGTAGCAGCACAGCAGCCGGGGGACAGAACGAGGGCGGGGGCTGGCTGGCTGGCTGCTCGGCTGTGATTGGCCGGTCGCTTCAGCGTCCCCAGCAGGCTGAGTCGTCCGCGCTCGTTTCGCTTCTGCTCCTTGGCGTGGCCAGAAAAGCAAAACGAACAAAGTCAAAGGGACCTTCGAGAAACAGCGAATACACGGGTTTGTGGGGGGAAGATATAAAAGAGGATCGCTGGGGTGCGTAAAGGACCAAATTCGGTAGACTAACAGCCAGTCTTCTTCTTCGTCGTCTTCGTACGCGTCGTCTTCGTCGCCAATCGATCAGGCATCGACCCGTAATGATGATGCCGAACGATATGCGCAGGAATGACGAGGAATCGTTGGGGTGGGGGGGGCTCGCAGGGAAGTCGGAAGTGGAAGCCACAAGCAGCACGCAAGCGTTTCGAGGGATTGTCGCTGTCACCCTTTTTCTCCGTGGTCTCGGGCTCCTTTTATCTGAACGACGCGCGATGGCCAGTGACGCCAAGGCACGCTAGCTACTCCCGTTGCCTAGCGAAAACATCTTCAGCTTCATCGCACTACGGGACACATCTCAACATGCGACCTTTGTCGATTTCTTACCGCAGCATGTAGGTCAGTACACGGACATCAGTGGATGCTCGGCCGATGGGGAGGGGCTCGCGAAAGATATATCGATCCCCCATCGGAAGGGAGATCGCTTCTATCTGTAGCCGTAACGTTCGCTGATCTCGAAGCTGAACACCGACCGGCCATGGTGAGAGGTGTGCACTGACTTGGATATGTAGAGCGAGTCCCAGGTCCGGAAGCGGTGACACTTGACTAGGTAGAGCACTCTAGGGACTTGACAGCAAGCGGATCGATCAGATTAGATTAGATGGTTGCATGATTGGCTGAACACTCTCTCCTTCCTTTTTTTTTTGCTCGACTGCGATTTGGAGTGGATCGGGAAATGTGATGTGGAGTGGAACAGTGGCGGAGGCTTTTCACGAGCCCCCATTCTCACGGTGACCACGGCAGCCCGGCCGGCTGTCCACCCCCTTCCCGAGAGCTGATCCACATCAATTTTGCCCATCGCAGCCCTCAACGCCACGTTCTTTTGTTCTTGGAATCCCGCCGTTTGACGCTCTGCAGCTTGATCGTCGACATCCCGAACAAAGTCTGGGGATGAATCAGTGCGGCTTAAAAGCTTAATTCAAGCTCTTGTCGCGCACTTTCCCCCGCACTCGCACTCGCGCTCGCGCTTCCCGACTAGCCACTATTGTCTAAGATGCCAAACTCCAACGACTTGTGTTCTTTTCTCTCCGTGTTTCACTCCAGCACAATGCCGTAGCTATGATACCTCCCTGACACCCCGCCACTGTCTGCACCCAAACAATGCCGTCAATCGCCCGCTAATCGCGGCGGAGTGTCGATACTCTATAGATAGCACATACCACTCGCCAGTCACCCCGGACAAAACGAAGAAAGTACTATCGCTCCGAACAGTCGAGAAATTGATGAAAGGCAATGATCTCCGCCGGATGGTCTCCGGGGAAGACAAGCTCTCCACGTTCCCCACAAAACCATCGACGAACGCCTAGAGGTCTTGCTTGGGAAGACAATGGAGAATGCTTCGGTATGTACATCCTTTCGACGGTAAGTGTCGCCAGATAGGTAGACTCCAAGAACGAAGAGCACGGGAAAAACTTGTCATACTTACGTCCGACCAGCCGTGTCACGCTGCAGGCTGCAGCGAATCATCGGGAATGATCCGGACGAATATCTAGAGCTTCGATTTGAACTGGAAAGCACAAGAAAAATACTCTCCGGAGCCAGTATGCTCTACCCCAATCGAAAGTCTCCATACGGTTCATGCTGTTTATCTACCTAATTCAACTCCAGTTTTCAGCTGCAAGGAATGAAGCTGTACCCAACTGCCACCTAGAGTCGCAGCGCTCCTCTCCAAGTCAAGCCTCATTGAGTTCTACCAAAGTGTTCGGTTTTTTCATATGGGCCGAATCTCAAAAAGACCGAGTACCTATGATTTCCTTTGATGTCCCACACGACAGACTCGACATCGGACAAACACGACAATCACCACAAACTCAACAAACACAGCAAACACAGCAAACACAACTGTGCCACACCCCGTTTCTGCACGCGGCATCTACCTACCTTACTCTACTCTACATACATATTGCGGAGATGACTTCCTGACTTCCTGACTGACCGACCGACCGCCCGACCTGACTCGCACATGCATAATGCATTATCTACCGTCCCTTGTAAGTTGCCGTTGTTTGACGGTTACTGTGGAACGCGAGATTCGAGAAGTGCCGCGCGCAGCGGCGCAGGCAGAAACGTCAGTACTTGGAGTTGGACAATGAATCTCAAAGCTCGTCTCGCCGCCTATCTGTGTACATATGATATGTAGGTGACGGGCCTGAGCCGGGTCCGGACGTGTCTGTCATACAACCTGCGCTCGGCTGGACTCCAACCCGCCCCGAGACGAGTAGCGAGGGCGAGGGGCGACGGATTCATCCCCACAGTACTACCTGTGATAGAGTAGAGGACCCCCCCCTCCCTCCCCCAACATCGAATGCTCTCTCTCGTAAACCTGGATCTACCCTGTCCGCGCTGACTACCTAGCTATCTCGTCCCGTGATACCTCCACCCCGTGGATCATGGCCCGCTGATGGAACCTGGGCGGTTAACTATGCGAGCATGGGAATTCCAAGTGCTGCAGTCACTGGACGAGGTGGCCCACTAAAAAGATACATACCGCCGTGGCCGACGTCTCTGTCTCTCTGACCTGAATGCTCAGTTCGGTTGGATGACGTAAGCACGAAGAGAGGCGTCATTATTGGCTACGGACCTACGGTATCGTCGCTCCCGCCCGGTCTATGATTCCCACGATGATGGGCCCGGAAGATCCGGGGATGGTATGTATTGTACAATAGGTGGAGCCTGGACAGGCGCGTTGGGGCCGACAAGGGAGGCGATCGTGAGTACAGTCATTCCAATAGACCTCAGCGGCTGTGTCTCAACGCTCGATACCGGTATGTCTATCTTCAGCTGAGGGTTCATTGTCCACCTCCACCTGGAGACGAGATGAGACGAAGCCCAGAACGAGATCACGTGTTGTCTCCTTCTCCCCCAACCGAGAGACAGATGCTTGCCGGCGAATCATAAGTTGTAGATATGCGCTATACGAATAGAGTAGTTGGGTAGAAGGCCAACCGTCCAGATTGGT
The DNA here is from genome assembly GCF_024521635.1 of Tricharina praecox. Lineage (NCBI taxonomy): Eukaryota > Fungi > Ascomycota > Pezizomycetes > Pezizales > Pyronemataceae > Tricharina > Tricharina praecox. Next base: position 303,591 of record NW_026250412.1, read on the forward strand.
TCTTCTTTGGTTATCTACCTATGTATCGTTCGCGGGGTGATGATTGTCGATCAGATCAGAACGTGAATGCCGCCACTTCGCCTGCTGGATGTACGTACTAGTACTGTTCTCCAACCGGTGATGATGATTGGGCTTCGCCGGTGAGAGTGTCTCATAGTCATCCACGCGAAAAGACATCAACAGTATCAGCACATCCAGCCAAGAGATGATGACGACTGCGAGGAACTTGTGATCCCCCGTGTCGATAGGTATGAGCAAGTACCGCATGGTGGCCGTGGCCATGGCCAGGGCGTCGAGTGACCACGCGTCGTGAACAGTTCGCCTGGAGAATTAATTCCCATGACATGAAAGACAAGTCAAGTCAAGACAGATTCCGGGCAGCCGCATACATAAATCCCCCCGTTCTCAGTTATACCCTTGCCGGGTTACTGATGCATGATGCGACGAACACACCCTGACACTGACACACAGCCCTTCAACTCCAAGCCCGTTGAATAGAGTAGCACCTAACTGGCCTGCTCTGCGACTAACTACGCTACCATACTACTGCTACCTATTCGGGCCAACGAACATCTTCAACACCTCTGGCCCCCCTCGCACAGCTCACTCAACCATCTTCCGATCCCAACTGCTACCTACCTGCCGGCGAACTCCATCGAACGTGCTAACAGCTGTCTTGACAACTGTTCATCGCCATCTCTCTGCCCTACCCTCTTTCCCACGTCGAACCCCCCGAGTTCCGACAGAGACCCCCCCCTCTCCCCTCCCCCCTTGGACCACCAAACTTCTCCGACATCCTCAACCCCCCTCAAAAGCGATCTCGTCTCGTATCGCGGTTCTTTAGCTTGGAAGCCTGTCACCTTCGCGAAACCGTTCCCTCCGGCATCCAACTCGGGAAAGTCTTCTATGGCGGCCTCAGCGTATGGGCACCAGCTCGCATCACACCTTCCGGGTCACCGTCCCACGGTAGCTCCCGTTCCAAACATCCCGCCAGGCACCTTTCCTCCCGGTACCGCCATCACCGTCGGAGCACACAAATGTGTCATAGAACGATATCTCTCCGAAGGCATGTTGCACACCCCCGCCGCTGCCGACGCCGCCGCCGGCAATGCCGTGAGACAGACGGGTCCCTGTTGCTAACCGCGATCGCGACGTTTAGGCGGCTTCGCACACGTTTACCTGGTGAAATTGTCGCTTCCCGTGCATGGCTCGGACATAGCGGTGCTGAAGCGTGTGGCTGTTCCGGACAAGGAGGCCCTCGCCAGCATGCGGACCGAAGTGGACACAATGGTGCGTGTGTTGAAAGCTCCCTCCTCCGACTCTCTCTCCTGTTGTCACAATTTGCGTCTGACTCCGGTGCACCATCGCAGAAACGGTTAAAAGGACATCGACACATCGTAACCTACATTGATTCGCACGCGTCGCATCTGAAGGGCGGGGGTTATGAGGTCTTTCTGTTGATGGAATATTGTTCAGGTACGGCAACATCCCCGTAACCCCCCCGCGCGGCGTACGGTTCCAGGGCTCATCATCTTACTCATTGTCAGGCGGCGGGTTAATCGACTTCATGAACACTCGACTACAGCACCGGCTTACCGAACCGGAGGTTTTGAAAATATTCAGCGATGTCACCCAAGGAGTTGCTTGCATGCATTACCTGCAACCCCCACTGCTCCACCGTGATTTAAAGGTCGAGAATGTTCTGATAGCTCAGAGTGGAGGTTACAAGGTCTGCGACTTTGGCTCTTGCTCTGCCGTGAAACCGGCACCCCAGTCAGTAGTCGAATGCCGGCTTCTGGAAGAGGATATCCAGAAGCACACGACACTTCAGTATCGGTCACCGGAAATGGTTGACGTGTTCCGCAAGCTGCCTATCGACGAAAAGTCCGACATATGGGCCTTGGGTGTGCTTCTTTACAAGCTTTGCTACTACACGACGCCATTCGAGGAACAGGGACAACTGGCAATCCTCAATGCCTCGTTTTCATTTCCCCCGCATCCCGTATTCTCCGATAGGCTCAAGAATTTGATAGGTTGGTGGCCCGAGTTGCCAGCGCATTCTTTGACTTTTTTTCTTTTCTTCTTCTCCCGCCTCGGAGCACGGCTAATGTAGGCAGCTTCTATGCTTCGCGAACAACCGCACCAAAGGCCGAATATTTATCAAGTTCTTCGGGAAGTTTGCTACCTTCGCGGTAGGGAGGTGCCGATCAAAGACGTGAGTAAATATAGCTGTGCGACACCGCCGCCGCCGACCAATGACGCTGATGAACCGGAAAGATTTATTCCCCGCGATCGACTCCCGTGCCGGCTCAAGTCGAAAAGCATTTGCCTTCGCTCCCGGTTCAATCATCTCCGAGCGTTGTAGCATATCAGGTGCCGGCTCAGGCGGAATCGCTGCCGATTCCGGATATTGTTCCCATGCGTCGAGGTAGACCGACAAAGAGTCAGCCCGCTTCATCTAACCCTCACTCGACCGCAACGTCGAGGACCCGGGTGGGGGTTCCATCGCCTCAAGTCCGACCCACAACAATCGACCCATTTGCAGCGTTGGATAAAAATACGGCGCATCTCTCCCAGGACGAACTCTCGAATAGGTTTCCGAGTGTTGAGCAGTTCTCGTTGCTTCACGACTCTGGCAGTAAATTCCAGTTCATGGATGATAAATCACCCGGTGCAGGTCAAGGCTTCGATGAGAATCTGGCGGAAAGGCTTGCGGAGGATGCGTTCGCCACAGTGTCGTCCCCGAAGGCGGGTCTTCTCAGGAGCACCTCGACAGAACTATTGAGTCAACCCCAGAGCATTTCACGAGGCGCAACAGGCACGAGTAACTACGTCCGACCCGTATTGTATGAACCACAGCCCAAAAGGCCGGTTATGGTTTCGACCGGAACGATGACATCCCCATCCCCGCCCCGATCGCCTCCGCGGCATGAGCCTCTCCCGCAAAGCCAAAAACTGACGACTCCGCCGTCGAGCAGTACCCATGATCGAGTATCGGAGAGCTATATCCGCCAAGAGCAGCCACAGCGACCAGCGCTTCTTGATGTCGGACGCTCGCAGACACATGTTCTCATCTCGTCCACTTCGCAGCCGAGCTCGTCACGACCATCACTCGAAATGTCTCGTGCGCTCTCGTCGACAGACATCGGTGAACCGATCCGGTCCAAGTCGGCGAATGCCAAACCAAGGCCGCACAGCGTGTATGTGGAGTCGAACCTGGAGTTTCTCCGCGACTTGGACTCCCCCAGCTCGCAGGGAACATCGACCGGAGGATTCCCACCTATCGCAGGGCTCCAACTGCAGCACTCGGGACGATCAGTCTCATCCATGCGATCGGAGCACATCGATTCCAACGTTGTCTTCCTGCAAGTCATGGAGGCGGAGGCCGATGCTAACAAGCCCGAAAAACGGAATATCACCAGCAACTTCGTGGGGAAGCACGTCAAGCGAGCAAGCATGCCTAGCATATCCCTGCCGAAAAACAAGCTGGGCGGCAAGTTTGGAGACGCCTTCCGTCGGTTCGAACGTGGGAACGCCGGAAACAACAACGGACCCGAACCCGTCCGGACCCCCAGTCCGGAAAGAAACTCACACAGCAACGGCGCCTCCCCCATCGATGACGAGTGGGAAGTCAGCAGCCAGGACATCCCGCCGGAGGTGAAACGAGAGCTCGAAAAACGCCAGTTGTCGCAGGAGGAGAAACGAGTCGCCGCCGCCGCAGCCGAATACAAACGACAGTTAGCCAGCAGAGCCGAAGGCGAACCAGTGCGGCGAACCCGCGCAAACTCGATTCAGAAACGCGTCCACGCCCTCCTCAACGAGACGAACAAGGAGCCCCCTCCCAAGACCGCCGAGGGATACGGACGCTACACGGCTGAAGCACCAGTGTCGCAACTGCCAAACGGCTCCTCCGCCTCCTCCACGACACCCGCCAACAAACCGGAGTCGTACCGGATCACACAGAGCAGCACCGGCTACCGACCCAGCACACCCGTCTCGGCCGCCAGCGTTGCTGCTGCTGCTGCTGCTGCAAAGGTGGTGCGGAAACCCGTCGGCCCAACTCCCACACCCACGCCTACACCGCCCGCCGCCGCCTCCGCAGCAAGACCACCGCCCCCACCAAAACCTAAAAAGCTTCGGACCGGCGGCGGCAGCAGCAACAGTGCTAGCCCCGTCATGCAGCAGCAGCAGATGCAGCAGCCGGACGAGGACTGGGAGAGGAACTTTGCAAAGCGCTATCCTAGCCTGAGCGGATTGGAGATTTCGGATGATTCCGCCGGTGCTGCTGGTGGTGGCGGTGGGGGCGCGAGGAGGTCGTAGCTTTTTTTTGAGAGAGAGTCGTTTCGATTCCACTTCATTTGACTTCTTTTGACGGATATAGATTTGCATGTTTTTTTTTCTTATTTCTTTTTGGATACCTTTGTGGTGTACGTTACCTTACCTGTCTTTACTTATGATGATGACGATGATGACGGAGACGGAGGTTGTGGTGGTGGGGATTTTGTTATAGTGGGTGACGGGCGACGGGTGACGGGTATGGGTAATGAATTATCTCCTTCCTTTCTTCCTTCCTTTTCTTCTCCCTTCCTGCCTTTTCTTCTCCCCGAACGGAACGGATTTTATGTGATTAGAGTACTAGTAGTAGAGTAATGATGAGATTTTGTGAGATGATTATTGAAGAGATACTGAAGAGAGATACTGAATAGAGATACTGAAGAGATATTGAAGAGAGAGAGCATTGATTTATTTGCACATAGCCTTCAAAAAAACGTTTAATGAGTGGAATTCTGTTGAGTGGTTCGAGTGGTTTGGTTGTTGGGGAAGTCGACGAATCAGATTTTGTGATTTAGACGAGTGATCTTTCATGATAAGACGAGGTACCTGGTACTATACCTAGTGGACAAGAGTGCCTTACAACGGGCCATAATCTCCCAGATTCCAAGTAACAAGCAACCGGAATCATGTCCGGCGATCCCATCCCATCCCACCCCGTGCCCCGTGTCCTGGCGTTCACACCGGCAGACGATCAGCCAACCAGCCGACGGTAGGACGCCTCCGGCTCTGGCTACTCATTCACCCTCCCTCCTCCCGGCCCGGCCCGGCGTATCATCCGCTCCCGTTCAACTCAACGATTAACTCGGTCAACTCAGTGCACACTGCACTTCCTAATCGTCTCTTCAATCGCCGATTCAATCACCCTTCACCCTTCACCCGCCGCTTCACCCGCTCTTCACCCCTCCCACCCTTTCACACCCCCCGCCTGCCTGCCTGCCTGCCTGCCTGCCTGCCTGCCTGCCTGCCTGCCTGCCTGCCTGCCTGCCTGCCTGCCTGCCTGCCTGTTCATCTCACTCATCGTCCTCGTTCACCCGTCACACTCGTCCCTCGTTCATCCCATCATCTCACCATCCGCCCATCCCGCCATCCATCTCGCCCATTCATCCATCTCGTCGCCCTCTCCCTCCCTTCCTCCCTCCCCTTGTCCAGGCACCAGGCACCACGAACTTCACGTCACCCCTCGGAATCCCTTCGGAATCCCCATTCATATCATCCTCCGGAATCCCATTCACGTCACCCTTCAGAATCCCATTCACGTCACCCTTCGACAGCTTCAGCTTCAACTTAAACTTTTTTGCTTTTTTGCTACGACCAGTATTCCTTTAGTAGTAAGTACTTCAGCACCCATCCTTCCTCAATCCTCCCCGTTGCCGAATACTGTCCAGAATACCGCCATAATCACCGCCATAATCACGCCCCACAATCAATCAATCAATCAATCAATCAATCAAAGAAAAAACACCAATGCGCCAAACAAAGTACTCGAAACAAAAAACAAACGCAGATATTGGAGTAGAAACCAATGAAACCAAGGAAATGAACACAAATGAACTGGAAAAAAGATTTAACCCCCCAGATTTCGCGATTCCGCTATCGTATCGTATCGAATGACCCGCTGTCGTATCGATCGTCTCGTACCGTATCGTATGTAGGCTGGAGGAGTGGGTATTTTTCACAGGAAGGAAGGAAGGGAAGAAGGAAGAAAAGAAGCGCTGGTTGGTGGCAACTATGAGGTATGTAGAGTATGTAGCGTAGAATAGGTAAGTCGGTCGCGGTCATCCGATCGGTCATCCGGTCGACGACGAGGAGTAAGTAGGTGGGAGAAACGCCGAAGAAGAAGAAGAAAACGCATAAATCCGAATCGAATGTTGATACACAAGAACACCCCGCCCTGCCCGCTGATCCTTTCCCGTCCCATTTTGATATGAAAAAAAAAGTAAAAAAAAGAATTGAACTGTACACGACAAAACGCCCTACAAGAATAAAACACAGTAGATGAAAAGTAAGAAAAAAAAAACCCTCCCGTCTACACGGTTTTCCCCCAAAATTAGTACGTAAATCGATATGTTGAAGCCACAGGTAGTGTGAGGCTACCTCAAAGTTATGTATATGGAAGAATGTATTTTTTTGCCTCATCGGAGGTTGCTGGTCGCGAAGCCGAACGGCATCTGGCTGTACTGCCGCATCAAGTCGCTTAATCCGGCGTCGTGCTTCGGCGCCTGTTCCGACGCAAACATCGATTCGAAGCCCGAGTCGAATATGCCCACGCCGACGTTGTATTGGCCTGCCGAGGTGGCGGGGGGACCGCTGGGCTGCGCGCTCGTTTCTGGGGGTCGAGTCATCGTGTTGCCCATCGTTAGATCGGAATCGCCGCGGTTGTCCGGAGTAGGCTGCTGGTCAAGGGGACCCGGGACATCGTCGTCGTTGTTCTCGAGAAGCTCGGCATCATATTCCTGTTCTAAATTACACACCGAGTCAATCTAGGATGCACAGTTCTTTCATAAGATATGAAGAAAAATAGAAGGACGGGAAGTACGCGGGGTAGCTTGCCGAGCTCTTCCATGTGAGTTTGGTATGGCGACGGGTAGTAGGAGGAGACGGAAGGGAGTTGCTGGAACTCCTGCTGCTGCTGTGACGGGTTGCCCTGCTGTGGAGGGAGGGAGTATGGCTGGGACGGAGGCGTCGGCATGGTGGCGACGGACGGCGACGAGTTCCGTGAGGTCGGGATTGGCCGCATGTCCGGACTGGCTTTGATGTAAACTGCGTCTTGGGATGGGCTCATCATGGATCGCTTCGGTAGCGGGGCTTGTGGTCGTCGAATGACGGGACGGTGCATCTGCTGCAGCGGAGACATCGCAGCCTGTACAGGCATTGGTTGGTTCTGGGGAGGAGGGGCGGTGGCTTGAGGTATCTGAGGTTGCGGTGGCCGGTCGTCGTACTGTGAAACCGCCCTCAACTCTGCGGTGACGTCGATCCCCTTCTCCATCAAGATGCGTTCCAACAACGAGTTCTTGTAGCGGAGCATCAATACTTCGTCGGCGGCATTGCGGGAAGACTGCTGCAATCCCGACAATTGCTCTTCGTGGTGCTTGATTGTAGCTTCGAGGTGCTTGATGTATTCGGTTCGACGTTCTCGGAAAGCTATTTCGATGTGTCAACCAATGTGTCAAATCAACAGATAGACCACGTTTCGCATGACACATGGTAACTGCAAGATAACAGCTGTGTAAGGTATTGGAAGGGGTGGATGATGCGTAGGTGCGGATTAGAGAAGTATATAAAGTTAACCTACCAGCCTGGGCGGCTCTGTTCCTCATCTTCCGCTCTTCCTGGGTTGCATACACCGGCTTCCTTCCACCCTTCCTCTTCTGCACGGGCTGGTTGATCTGTTCGGCAGCCGTGGCCTCTGGCGAGGACGCCGGAGACGCGGTCGAGCGAGGCGGGGAAGTCTTGACGGCGGCCATAACAAGTTTTGGGGGGGAATGGCGGGTTTAGGTTATGACGAAGGACGAGGACGACTACGATTACTACGGCGACAGCGACGGCGGACGGACGCGGACGCGGACGCGGACAACTGTGGTGACGGCAATGACGGGCGGGGAGCGGCGAGCGGCGGCGGGCGACAATGACGAGGGTGGATACTGGGGGCGGGGGGTGTGTGGGTGTGGCGGGATTTTGTAGGAAGCTACAGAAAGACGGAAGAGGAGGATTTGGCAAGGGCTTATGAGAGAAGAGGTTGGCTCAGGACCGACTGGAGCGGTCACAATTGCATGAACCGAGATGAAAAGTGGACAAGGCCGATTGCAGACGGCGGGGTGGGTGGTCGGGGGGTGTGTGTGGTGGTGGGAGTGGTAGTGGTGGGAGTGGTGGTGGTGGTGTAGACGGATGGATGGTAGGCAAGGCAGGCAGTAGGTGCAGACTTCGATGCAGCAGCAGCCGTCCGCCCTGGATCATTTTTTTTTGTTTTTTTCTTCCCTCCTCGTGGATCCTCCGCGGGGTCCTTAGCGGGCCCTTGTCAGTTGTTCCAGCTTCAACAGGACATTTTGCAGAGATATGGGGGGTATTGACAGGAATGTATATGTGCGTTTTGCCCCTCTTCCCTCTCGTTGCTCCCCTTTTCAACGGCGGTGAATACTACTACGACGACTATACACAGTCCCGCTCCCATTCTGCTCTGCTCTTTGTTTTTGTCTTCTCCTCCTTCTTTTCCTCCTCCCCCTGCTGGTGCTTCTTCTTCTTCCTCTTCGGCTTTCCTCAAGAGGCTGCAGAATAAAAAAGGAAGAGAAAGAAAGGCCTCGGACAGGGAGACACGCAGGAGAGATCCAGGACAGGACAACGGGTTGAAGAAGAGATGCTTTACTTTACTTTAGTTACACTCCACTCTGGTTACTCTAGAGTGGAGTAGTGCAGATGCTCATGGTGGTCCATGCCCAAGCCTGTCCTGGAGCTGTGGCCGTGGCCATGGGGTTGGGCTGGTTGACTGACTTTTTTCCTTTCTGGATGCAGACATGCAACCGGCCACAGCCAGACGAACTCACGAATCGATCGAATCAACGGCTTACTGAGAATCCCGGCGAGCGATGGCCGTCGACCATGGCGGCGGCGGTGGTGATGATGGAGGTGGTGGAGGTGGTGGTGGTGGCAGGCAAGCAAGCAACGCACGTATGCGAGCAGCACGGGGGCGGGCGTTGCAGAGCGAGCGAGAAAGAGGGAAAAAAAGAAAGAAGAAAAAAAACGCGGAGCAGCGAATAAAAGTGCGCTATGCTGGCTGGCCCAACCAACCGATATTTCGGGAACCATCACCCGGACTCGTCGGCGACCATTTCTTTGCGTGCTGGCTGCAACCTGCGCAAACGGTTAACGAAGCCGTCGCCGTGCAGTGTCTCCTCGTCGCCGTGCAGTGTCTCCTCGCCGCCGTGCAGTGTCTCCTCGTCGCCGTGCAGTGTCTCCTCGTCGCCGTGCAGTGTCTCCTCGTCGCCGTGCAGTGTCTCCTCGTCGCCGTGCAGTGTCTCCTCCTCGTCGTCGTCGTCGTCGTCCATGTCCGCTCTCTCCGTCCCACACCGATCCAGCAAATCGTTCCCTCCCTCCCTCATCCCTCCGTGCTCGATGCAGCCACCCATCCACCCATCCACCCCATCCATCAATCAATCCATCCACTCATCCATCCACTCACTCGGATCCGAATCCGCTCGCTCAACACCCGTCTTTGTTCGCTCTCTCTCGCTCGCTCGCTTCGGACTTGCCCCGCGTCACACCTCCTTACTCGTCCCACCCGCCCACCCGCTGGCTAGCTGGCTGGCTGGACTGGCTGGCTGGCTGGGCCTGCTGTTCGAGCAAATCCTCAACGCTCTGTTCTCCGTGCGGCTCGACCAATCCGCCTCGCATCACAAGATCTCTTCTGCGCATGGTGGACGGTCGGCCTCCTCCGTGTCATGCTGTGTGCGGTGTGGATGGGATTGGCTCGTCGAATTCGCCATTCTCCCCTCCCCTCCCCTCACCTCCCTCCCCTCGCTCTCCCCTCGCTCTCCCCTCGCTCTCCCTCCCCCAATCTGCCGTCTCCAGCACCCCGGTCACATTAACGAAATGTCCCAGCTTGCTGGGTTCTTCCACCCATGTCCCCCCCTCCCCTCCCCCCCCCAGCCAGCAACAAGTGCAACTTTATAGCAGAGCCTCCACTCTGCAGAGATGCCCTTCCAATAATTCCCATGTTGGCCGAAACCAAGGACGAGCCCGCAAGGTGTTCTGTATGTACGGACCGCTTCCCGTTCGCTCACAGACGTCGTCGCCGTCGTCGATGTGCCTCTGCTCCTCACAGCTGTCTCCTCCCCCCTAGTAGAAACCGGTAGCCCACGCTCGACCTCTGCTGAGTTGGAAGCCCGCTAAGGACATGGGTCCTGGTTTTGGCGGTCCGCGGAGATGCAGGACCCGTCGAAACGAGCACGGCCATCCTTGCCTGCAGACGCCTCACACGCCATCTCCCCACAACTCGAGGAGTGATCACTGCGACTGAGATCAGAGACTTCCAGGTCGCACAGCGCTAGCCAGCCACAGTCAGGAGGCTACACACACCTGCTCATCCTCCACCACCACCACCGCCACCACCACCAACCACCACCACCACCCAATTACCACCACCACCTCCACCACCTCCACCACCTAACTACCACCACCACTCATACAGCCCACGCAGCCCACACACCCACCACATGAATCAGCGCGCGCGCAGATCGCCGGGGAAATCCCTTCGCACACAACGCGTCTTGTCAGCATCAGCAGCAGCAGCAGCAGCAGGAGCAGCAGCATCACCGCGGCCTACCTCTGATGCTTGGGTACCGAACATGCTACATACCACTCTATGTACTTACTCCTGAGCCCAACCAGGACTCCGGAAGAGGAGGACCCCCGTTGTCGGACTCCAGGGTGCACTGCGAGCCGGCGATCCGGGTTTTGCGCGTGTGGCATCTTCCGTCCGTCCACGTCGGAGCTCGCCTCGAGGATGACGATTGTGTGCGCCGCAGGTCACGGGAAGCTCGGTATTTATACATACTCTACACGGAGCTTGGCGCCGCTGAGTGAGTAACACGGCGTGCCGTCGCGAGCTGATGTAACCACTCGACATGGCCATGTACGTACGGTACTCTACTAGAGTTTACTCTACCTAGTAGTAGGTTTAACCGCTCTCTCCCCCTCCCCCTCTCACCTCCCCCCTCCCGCAAGTTGTGGCCGATATGTAGTCCACGAAATCACGCGAAGGAGGAGGAGGGGAGGTGGTTCGCAGTTCGCCGCTGTGCACCGCACCGCACAGCACCTTGCATACTTTGAGGGAGATTTTCAGCTTGCATAACGGCTCAGCTACATACCTCATACTCTACATAGAGTACACACATACATACAGGAGGAGGAGGAGAGTCGAATAAGCAACGCCCAGCAGGAAAGGACCGGAGATCCTGACCGGCGAGACAAATTGGGGGAGGGGAATAGTAAATAGCTTGTAGTTATAGAGTGCTACGGTATATATAAGGAAGTTGCTTCTGTCATGTTCGATTACCGATAAAATAGGTCGAGTAGGTACGGTAGATCTTCACTGCCTACCTAGCCACCGCACCCAAGCACCCAAGCAGACGAAAAAAAGCCTGCATGAGAAGTTCCCACCCATCCACCCTCCCACCCCACCTATCATGGTACATACTCGTAGTAGGTGGTAGCCATCCGTACGGAGTTCGGAGTTTGGACGAGTTTTGGCGTGGCAACTGGGGAGAAGCGGGATACTGAGATAATCGACGATTTCGAACTGCAGTGAGCATCGAACTGCACACATCGAATGGTCCCGGATTTTCATTCCATGCCCGCATAATTATCTGTTTGTGGCTTGGCGGGTCATCTCCACCTGCTCCTGCTGCTGCTGCTGCTGCTGCTGCTGCTGCTGCTGCTGCTGCTGCGGCGGCGGGTATGCACTCTACCCACTCTACCGTACTCTATGAAAGTACGCATCATGGTCCCCACAACCACCATCATCATCGCGGTTCGCCAGAATCGGTCATCAGCGATCATCGGGAACTGTGGGCGTGGATCGTGGTACGGTACGGTAGGTATGGTACGGTATGGTAGGTATGGTGGGGACCAGTTGCATTGGCTGCGTGCTGCGGAATACGGGAAAGCAGCCGCGCGGGGAAGGTGTGCAGTTGGCACAGACAGACAGAGGGGTTCCTGTCCAAAGCGTAGTTGCGTAGGTACATAAAGTATGTATCCTGCATGTCGGAGGAGTGATATCCTGGAGTCAGTCTTGGAAACTGGAGGAATGGAGGAATGGAGGGGGCTCGGAGTTTGCGGCGGTGGGCTGGGTGGACTGGGGATTTACTGCTTGATGGGGTGGTCCGGGCGGGTGGGGCTCGTTTTTTCTCGGCGGCTAGAGGATCGGGATGAGGGGGGGCGGGGGCGGGGCGATGAGCTCAACCTCCCTCCCTCCCTCCGACCTCCGACCCACCTCCGACCGACCGAGAGCCCAGGCAGAAGCGAGCGTGAGGGCCGGGTGCTCTGGGGCGCGGGAGATCGACGCTTGGCGCATGGCATGCGCGCGGAATCGTCCGTCCGTCAGTCCCTCCCTCGCTTCCCAGGTAGGGGACCGCCGCGATAACGCTGGGAGGCCAGAATGCGTACTGTGCGTTTCGAGATATCTACCTGGAGATAGAGATAACTACTGTAGAGGGCTATCCATTCCTGGTAGATAACCGCCGCCTCTTATCTCTCTGGATACCCATCACTCGCTTGCTCGCGTGCCCGATTCATACTCTAGGTGCCTATTATAAGGAATCCACGCATTGCAGTACTTTACTAGGCCGGCCATCCATCGGTGCTGGAGAGCTGAACGCTGATCGACAGCTGCTGCAGCAGCAGCAATATGAGTAGTATATTCGCACGTAGATAATGTAGAGTATGTACGGCTGAGCAATGCGCCAACGCATCCTATCATATATAACTTACGCCCCGCTCTCTACTCATTCCCGCTCTCTCCTTCTCCTCGCTCCCCCTCCGCGCTCTTCGATCCTACACAGCGTAATACCACACAACACACCGCACACACACACGAAACAACACACGCGATGGCCCTCCACAACAGCCTCAGCGAATACTTCGTGTACACGCGGTTCGTGCTAGCGAAGCGGTCGATGGCTATCGCCGCCCCCGATAGCCGCAGCAGTAGGGACGAGGGCGACAGCGGGGGCGAGGGATACGAGCTCGACGAGTGGACGGTGGAGGCGCGGGCGGGCGGGAAGAGGCGCAGTGGGCGTGAGAGGAGCGCGAGGAGCGGGAGGAGCGTGATGGTGAAGGGGCGGTTGAGGGATTGAGTTGATGGCGATGGCGATGGGGATGATGTGATATGTATGGGCGTGGCGCACACTCTTGCAGATTGGACGTTGCTGATTGGGGTAAACTTACAGGTCGTGGATTGAGATCTTCGGGGGAACACAGTGGGGATATAGCGGGAACACAGCCGGGTGATCTGGGAAATTTAGTTACGGGTTACGGACGGGCGGGGGAGAGGGGGCCGCGGTCCTCTGCTCTGGGAGATCGAGATGGATCATGGGCCGGCCGGCTTCGGGACTGGACAGTGGGTTGTGGACAGTGGGCTGTGAAAAGCGGGGCTGGGCTGTTTGCGGGGGAGAGCATCGATGGCCCGATGGGCGGGAAGTTTTGGCCGCATTCGGACAGCGGGTCGTAAGGTATCCGCAAGCTGCTGCGGATATGACTGGGCGGGTGGCTGGTTGGCTGGATGGCTGGCTGGGCACGATTGAGGATTGGAGGATTGGAGGATTGGAGGGTTCGGTGCGAGGATTGCCTTGCACGAAATGCGCAGATCGTGTTTGGACAAAGGGTATCCGCAGTGCGGCCAATCGTTAACCTTAACCTGTGGCACCAATCAATGGGTTCCCACTTGTGTCAAACGCGGCGTTGCTACTCTAGAGTACCCATAGGATAGGCGCAACCTGCTGTAGCCTGCAGCAGCAGAGTGGAGTTCCGTCGTCCGATAGGTATCAAGGAAGGCCGGTTGCAGCCTTGCAGCAGCCGTGCTGTTACACATGCGGTGACCGGTCCAACATCGTATTTTGCACCCTCCACCGTACTCTACTCTGATGGTTACTCTACATACACTGCTCTCCTCTGCGTGAGCCCTAGTTAGCAGCCACACATAGCACACATAGTACTACTTGTTACTTCTACTACTACTCCCTTCCTCCAGCTCTATCCCAGCTCCCCTCCGAAATGTCTAATTCGTCACCGGAAGTGAGTACCCCTCCCCGTGCGGGCTCCAGTTGCCAGCCAGCCCGAGGATCCCGTCGTATAGGGCTCACGGCTGCCTGCTTGATGTCAAGACGCCGTGATGTCCGATATTGAAACTGTTCGTCACTCTACTATAGCAACGATACTTCATCGCGAAACCCTCGCCGTTATACACGCAACTCGAGAGCCCTGTCGACGACGACGGCGACGCTCCAATTGGCCCCGGGCCCAGTGGCAGCAGCACCGTGGGATATCGGAGTGGTAAGTAGAGGGGTGATCGCTCACGGTGATTGCTCACGGTGGTGGTGGTAGTACAACCCGCTGATCGCAATGTTCCTACAGGTCGGAGGACGAACGCCTCTCAGGCTCCGAGTATGCAACCTCCTCCTCCTCCTCCTCCTCGCCGACATGGGAAAGAGCCCACTGTCTGTCCCACAGAAAAAATAATCTCGGGTACTGACTCGGCCCACGTCGTCAAGCTAATCTAGGAGTCCATGTCGTATCACCGCTCCAGGTCAGTGGTGGTGGTGGTGGTGGTGGTGGTGGTGGTGGTGGTGGTGGTGGTGGTGGTGGTGGCGCTGATGTTTCGAGAACGCCGCGTGGCGCGAGAAACAAACAAGCCCTGCCATCGGAAACAGCTCAGAGAAGGGGTGGGTAATTACATAAACAAACGTGGCTGCTGCGAGCGTGGGTTCCTACTTTTGTGTGTCGCTGATCTGATTGGGGCCCGGGCGGGGGGTTATTTTTCAATATAGACTCCTCTCGTCGCCGACGTATGGATGCTACCGGAGCCGGCCAAAGGCAGTATGAGAGATCGCCGCAACGAGCTCCGAGTCAGAGTCAACATGGTTAGTTACCTAGTGAGCTCAGGCGGATGCGCGTGTAGTACACTGCGAAACTAAGTGCCATCTCATCTCGACAGGGTCCGTACCCCGCGGAGACGAACAGAAATCCCAGGTTGGGACTGGAGGTTCTGCTGGAGGTTTCAGAGCAGCCGGGCTCGGCGACCTGGTCGACACCCCGGACGTCAGCTCGTCGTTCGATCCTGGGGTGTTCGATGCCACGGGGGTGCGCAAGGCTCCACGGAGGCCAAACAGCGAGGTAAGAAGAAAGGCTTCGGGCTCCAGGGGTGGAGATAGGGCAAAGTCTACATCTGGAAGAAACAAGGCTTCGCCCGATGTCGAAAACATTCTGGACCGATCACCGACCCCACCCCTCGATCCCTTTTCGATCCAGAGGAGTCAGCAGGACCAGGGATTCACGCCTAGTCATGTGAGCGCGAGAGAACGGCGACCTGACGGCGGTGAGCGATCGCGCACTGGTGGGACACGGACAAGGAAATCGATCGAGGAAGCGCTCGGCGTCGAGGTCACTGAGCCCGGCCAAGCGATCGCCAAAACATTTGTGCGTCCGGAACCTCCGCTGGACCTCCTCGAATACCCCGTCATCTTCAATCCGCGCGTGTCAATGATGGTATCGATCACGCAGCCGCTGTACATTGGAGGAGGCTGTGTCGATGGACGGCTCAACATCCATATTCGAGGGACCAAACTGGATGATATCCGTCTTGGAAGAGTGAGCATCGATATTGCAGGTGTCGAAGGTATGTACATAGATTCTGCGATCTACGGGCAGGAATGTGCGGATTCTGACATAGTGTGCCCAGAGTTATCGTTCACCCGGAAAACAATGTTTATGAGTCTAGCCAGCGAGCTCATCGACGAAGATCACCCACCTCCGGCAGCCATGCTGGAAACCGTGGAGGAGGACCAGAAACTGTTCTGGAAAGTGAAGCCATCGCGGTCATTCCTGCCATTCAAATTGAAGCTACCCTTGAATGTTGGCCCCCCACCGTTCCACTCGCTGAGAGCAAGAATCAGATATGTTATTCATGGGTAGTTCATTCGTTTCCAGCTTCCCACGGAGTCAAACTAACTCGTATGAACGGTGCAACGTAGTACCATAATGATACTGATCAACGGCAACAAGTCGATCGTACGGAGCTGCAGAGATATCCGAGTCATATCTGCACTCGACCCCGAGACGGCTCTTCTCCCTCTCGAGACCCCACTGCTGTCGACCGAAGAGCACACATTGCGGTATGGCGGACACAACACTTTGAAGGTCACAGCGGGGCTGCACCGTGCGGTGTGGGTTGCTGGAACGGCGGCTTACGTCGATGTCAATATCGTCAACAACACCAATCGCCACGTGAAAAAGATCAAGTGCAAGCTGCGTCGACACATATTGGCATACAAAAATGTTTGCACGCAATCTTGGTATGGGGTTGGCATTTATTGACGACCGTGTAGACAGTGGCGTTGGCCGAGAATCAGAATGCTGGACATCTCAGAGTGCCCAGTTGGATCGAGCGCAAGACACTGTCCCATTCCGAACTCAACATTGGCTCTCGATGGAAAGGCGTCAAGGGAAGCCAACTGGACGTGATCACGTGTGAAATCGAAATACCCCGGAATCAATCAACAGTCAAGATGGGACGGTACTTTGAGGTCAAGTATCTCATTGACATTGGAGTCTGCACCCCTGCCGCGTATGTTGAAACGCCTCTACATTGAGGGTACGACTGGGAAGCTCACGAAACGATGCAGGCGTACTGTAAGGGTCCAACTACCAGTAACAATCGTCCACATGGTTCAGTCCCTGATGCCCATCCTCCGATGAAGACGCGTAGTTAACGGTCTGGCAGAATTCCCTCGACATCGTTCCGAACGACCTTCCAGATGTCACCGTAGCCATAGCGGATCGATATGGCCGAGAGGTAGCCAAGTCGTTCGTTGCCGGCCGGGCCTTTACTGCACCTCGGGAGCACGTTGCGGCCTCGCAGCTGCCCCCAGCACTAGTCCCCAGCCTGCAGCCGCGACAACTGTCGGTGAAGGCGGCAAGCGAGGCCCCGAAGAAGACCGAGCCGGACTTTGACCTTGCTGCCTTTGTGGAAGGTGATATCACGCAGACCACGCAGGAAGAGACTAACGCCAGAGCCCCTACGCCGGCCCGCCGGCCGATGGATTTTTGGGAACAGCAGCAGGAGGAGTACGAGAGGGATAAAGCCCGCGACGAGGCAGCTGCTGCCGCCGCCGCCGCCGAGGAACGGAGAAGGGCAAAGATGAAGGGCAGGATGACCGCGAAAGAGATGTTGAAGCAGTTGGAGCGCTTAAAGCAGGTCGACTGAGCATGCTGACGGAGGACAGTACATGGAGTAACTACCCGATGGGGGGACTATTCGAGAATTGCTTGTACATATAGTACTTGGGCCGCGAGAGTTGGACGGGCGTGTGGGCGGACGGACGTGCGAGCGGGCGGTCTGGCGGGCGGTCCGCCGCACTGCACTGCAGAACTTGAGTTTCGGCGTGAATGATGAAATGTAATCTAGGTACTCTCAACTCTCACGTGCTTCCGGTCTGTCTGCCTGTCTGTCCCAACACTAAACCACCCCCTCCAGCACTCCTCTCCTCTCCTCTCCGCGGAGCATTCATATCCGACTCTCCCCCCTCCCCCTCCCCCTCTCCCCCTGAAATACGATCAACTACCGTACATACAGTACACACCGGTAGCTTCATGTACTCTACACATCCATAAAGCACACCCGCTACATACGGACGTACTCGTATGCATACCTCATACATATATCTGTACCGTATATAAGTACAAGGAGGAAAGTAAGTGTCATACCTGCATTAGCCCGCGCGGAGGGCCGCGTTCCCGCTGGGTAACCATGTATGGCACAGCGGACTTGTGTATGGTATGTAGAGTACCCTATGGAACAGTGGACTTGTACCGGGTAAGCGCGGGTGGGGTCGTTGGGGTCGTTGGGGTTTTGCGAGTTTTGGTTACGTACAAATATACGTATTGGTATAATTGCCGTGCCAGGCATGGGTGGTGCATACGGAGGGAAGACGAGGGGGAGGGGGAAGGGATCGTGATGGAGGGGAGGGAGAGGGTACGGGGAGAGGGATGGGAAGGGGAGAGGGATGGGAAGGGGAGGGGGAGGGGGAAGGAGGAAGGAGGATGGAGGATGGAGGATGGAGGATGGAGGATGGAGGATGGAGGATGGAGGATGGATTATCACTCGCTCCGTGGTGGGTCGGGACTCGGGACTCGGAGACCGAAATGGGGGTGCATATGGAATGGGTACTAGTAGATACGAGTTCGCGGGTGATAGCTTGTGATTGGTGTGATTGATTAGCACGTGATTTTGTATGTGTGTGTGTGGGGAGCTCCAGCCTCCGAGTCGACTGTGCAGTGTGAGCTACAAAGGTAAGTGGTGAGACTGAATAGGTACTTGAGGTATCTGGAAGGTCGCGAGAGGTGACCGCCAACTTTCCATTCCGGTGAATCTGAGTTTCACGAGTGATCACCTGTGACTCCACCGAGCTTGGAACATGAGTGGATCCAAGTCGAGATTCCTCCAAGCGGGTTATGCGCAGACTTCCCCGGATAGGTATGAGCGCACATTGGGCTTGGGCGTAGGATTTCTGAACAGGCGTTCCAAGGGGCCTTTCACCGAGTACAAACGGCCTGTCATACCAACGGTTATCTATCGTTTCCGATCACGTGCTGAACGCTGCCGCCGAGGCCATCCCCCAGCTCCCCCCTCCCCCTCCCCCTCCCATGTCCAGGCCGCAGCGCAGGCCACATACAAGATAGATACGGTAACGAACGACAGCGACGGCCACCTCCCATTCACCCACCCACACACACACACACCGACACATACACCGACACCGAGACGACGAAACATGCGTCCCGTATAGCAGCAATGATCCGGCACCATGCAACCACGACCTCCACCTCCACCTCCCCTCCCACCCCTTCCACCACCGTCGGCCCTTCACCCCCCCCACCAGACGACACCGTCCTAACCGACCTCCGCACCCTGGCGCTAATCCGGCGCGTTCTCTGCACGCACTCGCCTCCGACGCGAGCACTGGACGAGCTCCTCCCCGCGCTGACGAGCAGCGCCGAGACGGACGTGGAGCTGTACGCGCTGGTGGCGATTGTCGCGCGCGACTACGTGTTCTCGTGGTATGCGGCGCTGTCGAACGATAGCGCGTTTGGACTTGAGGTCGTCGCGTTGATTGCACATCTCACCAGGGGCGTCGAGGAGAGGGTTAGGAAGTTGGATTTGGAGGGGTTGTTGCTTGATGAGGTCCCTGCGGTCGTCGAGGCGCATGTGGCAGGTGAGTTATGGTGGCCCCTGGCGGGGATGGGGGTTAATGTGGCGTGAAGATTATAGGAGGGCGGTTGAGCGAAAGGATACGGCTCTGGCGCCGCAGATGGACCTGGCAGAGATCTTTCGGAGTTATCAACCGCATCCGGCGTTCGCGAACGGTGCGGAGAGTGAGCGGCAGTATCTACAGTTGCTTTCGAACGGCTTGCTTGCGGTGCTCCTTCCGAACGAGGACCTGGATAGCGACTGCGAGCGCTCGCTGCTGCGAGAGATACTTGCGTCGCTGGTGTTCGGGGGCATGCTCGATAAGCTCAGCGAGCCATTCATGCTCTACGAAATCATCACTACGCTGGTCCGGAAGCTACAGCCCGACCTCGCGCCGCTCGACCCACCGTCCGTCGTCACGTCCCGCAGAAGCTCCGTCAAGCCCGGAGCCGTGCGCATAGAAACACCCCCGCCAGGCCCACCGTCGCCGCCTCCCGCGCCCCCGGGAGGCCTCGAGCGCACATTCACCATCGTCGCCAGCGCCGTGAGCACCATCTACAGCGTCCTCGCCTCACTACACCACCTCCTACTCAACCCCCTCCCCCCTCGCCCGCCAAAGCGGCGCACCCTAATCCGCAGCGCACTCCCGACGTGTCTCTCTACGCTGCTCAACTTCCGGTCGCTGCAACCGTGGCTGCCCTCTGCCATCCGACTTCTCACCAAGCCCTTCGAGTCGCGCAACACGTTCCTCGGCACGCTCCTCGACGACCTACTGATCAGCAAGCTGACGCCGCACCTCACCTCGCCGCAAATCCTCATCGACATCCTCCGATCCGCGCGGGCCACGCTTTTTCCCGGGAACATGCCCGCACCCCCGAGGAAATACCCCTCCGAGAAGGAGAAGAAGCGCATTCGCACCGTTGCCGAGTATACGCTCCTCGCCGCGTTCCCAGAGGTTGTCACCAAAGTCTGGTGGGGCGCAAGGGAGAAGAAGGATATGGCCAGGCTGGTCGGGAAACACTGGCTCGACCCATTCGCGGATAAGGACGTGAATAAGGTGCTCATCGTGAGACTGCTCGATCTGATCGTTGGACGGCTGCTGCCTGAGTTGCTGGTTAGTGGTGGGGTAAAGCTGAGGGGGGTTAGGTCTGGTGATGGTGATAGTCCCTCCGAAGAGAGCCCCGAGGAGAGCCCCGAGGAGGGCGGGAAGGAGGAGAAGCTGCTGCGGGGGGAGAAGCGGCTCCATGGTGGGAAAGTGCTCGTCGTTAGGGCGTAGTGTTGCTTTGATATGCGTCATCTGCATTGCATACTTGCTTCTAGGTACTGGTGATTTGTCGTGTGGAGTTTGGGCGTTTTCTTTTTCTTTTCTTTTCTTTACCTTCTCGCCCTCTCGCCCTCGAGCCCATGTGTGGGAGCGGGGGGTGGCTATAGTAGATAGCAGTTAACAGGTCATTTGTTCCTTTTTCCCCATCGCGCGCGGCGCGCACTCATGTGTTCCGAGATATCGGGTATGATATGTAGCAGGAAGGATCGTGATCGTGATCACGTCCAGTGCACCTGTCTCGCCTCTTGACTCGAAAGCCACATCCTGCACTTTAGTCCCAAGCTACTCTAGGTACCAGAGGCCAGAGAGCCACTGGTACTGGCACTGAGGGGTGTGGGGGGACAAGCATGTTCTGCTGTTATCCCGAAGCTGCTATTCCATCCCGCTGACGACGATGGCGGTGGTGATAGTGATCATGAAACGTTACATGCCTACTACACCTACCAGCTTACCAGCTTACCTTGTGCTCGGACCGCGAAGGGAGCGGGTCTGTAAGACTGAGAGATGGGAGAGTGCTGAGACGTGGCTGCAGTCGAAGGTCGAGTGGTGGTTGTGTGGAATATTCACCAAGCATATAGAAAGTATGGTAGGTACTCTACTCTACTCGACAGTTTGTTTGGTGCGGGAGAAGACGTTGGCCAGACCGGAACGGTTGCGGAATTCAGGGAGCGAATGAGGCTCACGAGAGAGAGTGCGGGGGGGTGGTTCGAGACAGCTCGAGGCTCACGCGTGAAGACTAGGGAAGCTCTATGTAGGGTACCAGCTCCAGCTCCCAGCTCCAGTTCTAGCTCCAGCTTATCATGAGCCCCCTCCCCCTCCCCCTCCCCTCTCCCCACTTCGAGCTCTCACAGAGCCATAGAGCCACAGCTCTCCGAATATGTAATCTACCCACCTCCCAAAAGCCAAAGCCCCAAAGCCCACCAGAACACCCATAGAAGCAACTCCTTCCCCACCCAACACGCACCCGCATTTCATGTCCGTGAACCGGTAGTGTTCCCCTCGCTCGCTCGCTCGGGGGGAAACGCAATTTGTTTTTTTAAAAAAAACATAAAAAAAAATGTGGGCCGGTGGGCCATGCCATGCAGGGTCCGCTCTGCCCTGTCCTGCCTGCCCCCTCATCCGTACTCCATACCATACGTGACCGAATCAGCCGACGCGCTCGTGTGGGATAGTTGCCAAAGTCGTCTTGTCTTGTCTTGTCTTGTTAGGCGGGGGTAGAGCTCAAGTTCTCCCCTCCTCCTCGTTCTCTTTCCCCCCTCCTGCTTCTCCTGCTTTTTCTCCTTCTCCTTCTCCTCCCTCCTCCTCCTCCTCACACACGGAGTTAGAGAAGAGAGAGAGGGAGGACTATTGCTGCTTCAGCTTCTTTATTTGCCCGACTTCTTCTTCATCGACGGACAGTGAACGGAACGACTGGAGGAAGAGGAAGGTTTAAACCTACATACCATACCTACTACCCATACCAACCGCCTTCCGAAGCTCAGGACGCTCTCTCGCTCTCGCTCCACCCAGCTCAGCTGCAGGGCCCAGACGTACGGCGGCGGCGGCGCAACCAACCAACCAAACCAACCAACTGGCAGCCGCAGGGCCGCCACAGCTCCAAAACGTTGCGTTGCGTGAGGAGAGAGAGGAAAAAGAGAAAGAGAAAGAGGAGAAAGGAGAGAGACTGGCTGTACTTGCCGTGCCAGTCGGTCGGCGCGTACAACTGCCAGCAAGCAGGCAAGATAGCAGGCAAGCAGGCAAGCCACAGATCGTCCATTGAGCGAGCGAGCATTCCTTAAAGCCCGAGGAGCAGTCGCCGGAGGTCCCTTTTCGTTTTGTTCTGTTCTGTTCTGTTGGACGGAGAGAAAGAGAGAAAGAGAGAGCTTGACTGCACGCAAAGAAACAAGCGACAATGCCGATCCTACCGCGCAGAAGCACCTGGGACGCCGTCGCCGACCACCGAGAAGAGGACCGGAAGAGCCGGCGTCGGCGTTTGCTCAACCGCATAACCCGCTTCGCATCGTCGCCGTCCGTGCAGCAGGTGCCGGCCCCCGCTCGGGGGAGCGTCAGCTGCGTCGACTTGCTGAACATTGCCGCCGACTCGGGCTCCGACTCCGGGAGCGAGCTGGAGCTGTTCGTCGATTGCGCCGAGCCCCCCAAACCCGTCGCTACCGCCACGTGGGGTGACCTGCCCGAAGAGGTCAAGATGAATGTCCTCAGCTTTTGTGGGCCTACGCAGCTCGTTAAGCTTTCGGCGGTGAGTACGGAGAGCTCGGGGATTGGGTGTGTGTGTGTCTGTGTGCTGATGGCGGGGTGGTAGGTCAACAAGGAGTTTCACCGGTTGTGCTATGATGGACAGCTGTGGAACACCATCGATGCGTCCGAGTTCTACAATCGTATTCCCGTCGCTCAACTGGCGCAATTGATCGTTTCGGCGGGGAATTTTGTGCGGCATCTGAACCTACGGTTTGGCCCCTCTAGCTACTCGGGGGCTCCTGGCGGGTGCGCTGACATCGCGTCCGTACAGCGGGTGTGTCCAGCTCCAAAAGGATTGGCGAGTCGAAGCGGTCGCGAACGTCTGCAGAAACCTCGTCTCGGCGTCGCTGGAAGGCTGCAAGTTCGAGCGATCGATCGTCCACTTCATCATCATGCGGAATCCGCAGTTGGTGCACGTAAACGTCTCCGGGCTGACGTCGGTGACGAACTCCACCTGCCGCATGCTCGCGCAGAGCTGTCCGCTGGTGCAAAGCTTGAATGTTTCGTTCTGCACCAATGCCGATGCGAGAGGGCTTAAGAGGGTGGTCGAGCACTGTAGGGGTCTGAAGGAGCTTAGAGCCTCGGAATTACACATCAACGATGCCGGGTTGATGCAGGCGCTGTTCAAGAGGAATACGATTGAGAGGCTGCAGCTGGGGGATACCGCCGGCGTCACGGACGAGCACATCCGTCTCCTGGTCGAGGGCGTCGACCCCGAGATCGACCCGTTTACGGACCGTAGCACTGCGCCTGCCCGGAAGCTGGTGCATCTGGATCTTGGCCGGTGTACGCTTCTCACCGATAATACGCTGAGACATCTCACCGGCAATGTCCCGAACCTGCAGCAGCTTGAGCTCGGAGGAGTCCGTTCTCTTACGGACGCGGGGTTCTCGCAGCTGCTGCCCACGCTGCCGAAGCTGACACATCTCGATATCGAGGAGTGTCAGGAGCTCTCGAATACTACGCTGTTCAACATCGCCCGGGGGCCTGCGGCAAAGGTGTTCAAACACCTCCAGGTCAGTTACTGCGATAACATGGGCGACGTCGGGATCGTGGAGCTGTTACGGAAATGCGAGAAACTGTGGAATCTCGAGATGGACAACAGTATGTTTTGTCATCGCCGGTCACCTGTGGATGAAATGCAAAGCTTACGTGGCCCTCTCCAGCCCGAGTGTCAGACCACACCCTCGCCGAAGCAGCCCGCGTCGTCCGTCAGCGCCCCACACCCACCAACAAACCTGCCACCTCGCTCTCGCATGTCGCCCTGCGCCTCGTCGTCTTCGACTGCCCAAACATCACATGGACCGGCGTGCGCGAGGTCCTCAGCCGCAACACGGAACACATGAGTTCCGAGCCCATCAAGCCCGGGCTGATCCTTCTCAAGTGCTACTACGAGTACCAGAAGACGGTGGATGAGCACACGCGACACGTTCTGGGGCGCGACGTGGATAAGGCGAATCTGCTCGAGGATACCTGGGCGAAACATATGATGGCCGCGGAGGAGGCGAGTGCCGCCGTCGGCGGTGCGGGTCATCGTAGAGGCAGGCGGAGGGACAACAATGTTAACGGCGGATGGGACGGCGATAGACGTAGGGGCTCGAGGGGGGGCGTCTGCGCTATCATGTGATCGACGCGGACGGGCGGACGGACGAACCTACCGTATCTTATGTTTTATTGGAACTACGTTGCGATGCTTTGCTTGTTTATATATCGCGCTTGCTTGCGACGGTATCGGATTGGGACTGGTTTGGGCGGATTGGGATTGGGCGGATTGGTTTGATTTGGTCTTGTTGGGAGGGAGGGTGGTGTTTTTGGCTTTGGCTTTACTTGGGGGCTTGAGGGCTTGGGGGGAAGGAAATGACAGAGGAACGGTTTTGGTTCGGCATACATACGGTACATTCTTTTGCTGGTTCTTAAATCGTTGGCTTGGGTGGTCGGTCGGTTTGAAGGTTTGGCGGTTTGGGAGGTTAGCTGTTTGGTCGATTGGTCCGGTTGGTGTTTTGTCTACTCTAGATGGTAGTTACTTCTCTAGTGGCGGTGGCGGTGGCGGTGGCGGTGGCGGTGGCGGTGGTGTTGGTGTTGGTGTTGGTGTTGGTGTTGGTGTTGGTGTTGGTGTTGGTGTTGGTGGTGTCGGTGGTGGTGATACATAGTGAATAGATGTCTTGTATGATCAGTGATCACTGGGTACTGGGTACTAGGCGATACATGTGAAGTCACTCGGACAGAACACTCTTGCCGATTCCACAAAGTGCTCGCTCTCGAAGCCAGAAAGCCCCATTGAAATTGCCACTGTCTGGAATCCAGATAGGTCGCAAGCAACTTGAATCAAAAACCGCCAGGAAGCCTAGACCACACCTTGGCCCGCCACTCCAGCGTGTGTGCGGTCCTAATCCTTCAATAAGCTTCTTCTAGATGGAATCATGCTACCATTCCGCAAAAGCCAACAGCCAAAAGCTAAATCTTCTTTACTTTGACCTCCATCCAACCATCCCACCATCCCACCATCCCACCGTCCCTATATCCCTATATAAACCCCCTCCCCCGCCCCTCCCTCCCCCCATTGCCATTGCCATTACCATGATCTGTGATCCAGCCATATAGCAAGCAACGTAAGTACCTATCTCATACAACGGGAACTGGCCTCCCATCTGGAGGTCTTTTCTTCACCACTTTTCTTCACCACCACCACTTAGTACCACCACTCAGTACCACCACTCAGTACCGCATTTCAACTTTCACCATGGACTCACCTTCCGACGATGGAAATAAAAGCGGGCTAAAATGTGTCTAGGTACTAGTATTGAAGTTCTGGTGAAGCCTATCTATTAGGTATTTGGACTTATGGCTGGGACTTATGGCTGAGTACCTGGTATACTGAGAACTGTCAAACACTCTGTTTTCCTACCTCACGGGTTTTCGGAAACTGAAACTGAAACTGACCAGTAGGTACCTGGTATTCAGTGTCCCGGCGAGGAACTGAATACTTGGTAGGTACCTATGGCTTTAGAACTGGAAGTCTGAGACTGGAAACTGAGGCCATCCATCCATCCAAACGGGGCCCTTAATCATTAAACAAAAAACAAAAACAAAAACAAAAACAAAAAAACCGGCAGGAAGCCAGGAAGCCTGGACAATACTACACTACTCTACAGTATGGCCCGCCCGCCACTCCAGCGTGTGTGCGGTCCTGATCCTTCGATAAGCTTCTTCCAGATGGAATCATGCTACCATTCCTCAAATAAGCAATGGCCAAACCCAAACCTTCTTTACTTTGACCTCCAACCCACCAACCCACCAACCCACCAACCAACTAACCCACCATCCCTCCATCCCACCATCCCACCGTCCATATACCTATATAACCCCCTCCCCCGCCCCGTCCCGCCCCATCCCCGCCCCCAAGCACCAACAAAATGCCCCACGACCGCCCCACCTTCGTCCTTCACAAATGCAGGAACATATACGACACCGCCACGGGCGAGCGCATCGGCGTCGTGCTGGAGTGCGAGCATGTCGTGGATCTAGAGGAGTGGGAGGAGATTGGAGAGGAGAGTGAGGAGGGGGACAGTGAGGAAGAGGATGGTGAGGAGAGTGGGGAGGAGGAGGAGGGTGAGGATGGTGAGGAGTGGGAGGAGTGGGAGGAGTGGGAGGAGTGGGAGGAGTGGGAGGAGTGGGAGGAGTGGGAGGAGAGTAATGGGGAGGAGGGTGAGGAGAGTGGGATGGTGGGTGTGATTGTTGGTGTAGGTGTGATACTCCTGGATGAGGATGAGGACGAGGATGAGGAGGCAGTGCTGGGGGGGAGTGAGGCGGGAGGGTGCGGTGTGCCACCGGATATGGTTCCGACACGGAGACCAGGGCGACGGCCAGGGCGACGGTGCAGGAGAGTGCAGTGCAGCCGGGTGCAGTGCTGGGGACGGGGGAACTGATGGGACAGCCTCCCCGAGATCGGGGGCCGAGTTAAGGCAAGGCAAAGCAAGGGACGAAATGGGGCGGGTGGTCGGGTGAGTTCTTATGATGCGGCCTTTCCGTGGGGTACCTATTGTTTTATGATATATCCTTCTCTGTTGCGGGGAGCCGGGGACGGAGGAGCTCCAATATTCTGCTAAATACATCTCGACTCTTCTATTAGGAAATGGTTTTTTTTACAGTATTACATCGCGAGTTTTTTTCTTTCTCGACTCGATCGTCTGCTTTCTTCCCGTTGCGTCTTTGAATGGGTCCAAAATCCGCACTTAACTACGGTAGTGTGATTCCCGCCCATGCCGCGCCTTATCGTGGCGGTTGACGGGGGATCAACGCGGCATAGCCGTAGTCGTGGTCGTGGCCGTGGTCACGGCGGACGGAGGCAAGGTACATGCGCTAACCGACTGACACACGACTACTACCTATCTGCTACGAGAGCACCTGAGCTCCCCCAGTCCCAACCTCCCTCGCTCCCTCCTGCTTCGACATCACCGAAAGAGAGGCGAAGAGAAAGGACCTCTTTATTACTTTCTACCAATTTCCACATACACGTACGAGACTCGAGACTCGAGGAAACGCAGCAGCCATGCCGCCAAATCTTGTCATTATTGCCCTGGTTACTGGTGTACGTACTGGGAAGAGAGAGAGGGAGATGGAGAGAAAGAGGGAGAGACAGCTAATGAGGATGCGTGCGTGTAGATGCTGGCGACCGGTGTCGCCAATACCCTCTTGACCAAGTACCAGGACATGCAATGTGTCCGCGACTGCGACAACCCCGATCCCGAGAAGCGCCATGTCTTCGAGCAGCCGGTGATGCAGACGTGAGCTTCCCCCTCGCGTCCAACGAGCCCGGTTAGCAGGAGCTAATAGGGTGTATGCAGACTGCAGATGTTTGTCGGCGAGATGGGTACGCGACTTTTTGCTACGGAGTGGCGGGGCTATGGGGTGCGAGCGCGGTGCTGATGTCGTGTGTGCGTAGGATGCTGGTTAATCGTCGGCTGCTTCTCGCTGCGATCGCTGTACCGTCGGAAACGTCGCGAAAACGACGGGTACCAGCCGGTGGGTCCGTCCGAGGACGAAGAGGACAGTGCGCTCACCGCGAGCATGAGCACGGCGCCAAAGGCTGTCTACGACGACGGGCGTATTCCAATCTCCGGGATGAAGGTGTTCCTACTTGCGATCCCGGCCTGCTGCGATATCGCCGGGACTACCCTGATGAACGTCGGATTGCTGTTCGTGGCGGCGAGTATCTACCAGATGACGCGTGGCGCCCTCGTGCTTTTTGTAGGGCTGTTCAGTGTGCTGTTCTTGAAGCGCGTGCTGTACCCGTTCCAGTGGTTCGCGCTGTTCGTGGTCGTCATCGGTGTGGGTGTGGTGGGAATGGCCGGCGCGATATTTAAGGACCCGGCGCCAGAGGACCGGATCAAGGCGAACCAGGGCAAGGGAATGGGGGATCTGTCGCCGGCGGTGAGCACGGTCATCGGGGTGCTCCTGATCGCGTTCGCGCAGATCTTCACGGCGACGCAGTTTGTGGTCGAGGAATGGGTGCTCGAGAAGTACTCGCTCGAGCCGCTCAAGGTCGTCGGCTGGGAGGGAATCTTTGGCTTCGTTGTCACCGTGCTCGGAATGACGATCCTCCACTTTACGGTCGGTGTTACGCCCGAGGGTCAGAATGGCTACTTCGATGCCGTCGAGGGCTGGAGGGAGATCACGTCGTACCCCACTGTGGCTTTCTCGTCGCTCGCCATCATGGTCTCCATCGGCGGCTTCAACTTCTTTGGTATCTCGGTTACTAGGTCTATCTCCGCTACCGCAAGGAGCATCATCGATACCTGCCGCACGCTGTTCATCTGGGTCGTGTCGTTGGCCCTGCACTGGGAGAGCTTCAAGTGGCTGCAGATCTTGGGATTCGCCCTCTTGGTCTACGGCACATTCCTGTTCAATGGTAACTACACGCCTCCCCTGTTCTCCCATCATCACATACTAATCAAAATACAGAACTGGTACAACCCCCGCTCCGCTGCTGCCTCGGAAACCGCAAGGCCGAGGACGAGGACGGCTCCGGCACCGACGAGGCGCGTGCAGGACTGCTGCCGGAAGGGCCCGTCGAGCACGTGTAGTACAGCGCAGCGTAAGGGCAGTAACTGTGGTGGTGGCGGTGGTGACGGTGGCATGACTATGATGTGTGGGGTCGGATTGATCGGGGACTTTTGTGCTTCGCTTTGCTTTGCTTGCTTGGTTTATTGCATTATTGCATCCGTACGTCTGTTTATTGTTTATTGCAAAGCGCGTTTTAAAGCTATCCTGTCCCGTGGGCTTGTTCTCCTTCGAGGGAGAGATCGTGGACCAGTGAAGACGCCGGTGGGATTGGGACTCAGGAGTTGGATGCTTGATACATATATCCTGCGAGGAAGATCGGATGTGACTTGATAGAATTCATCCCAATCCGAACTAATCAATCATACGGCGCATTTGGGGGGTTATAGTAGAATACTGCCTAGGTACCTACCTCTTACCCATACTATCATCTCGGAGATCTGAGACCGGAGAGAAGTATACGGACAGGAGCGGGAGGTGACAAACTGACAGTGCATATCGACAAAGCACAGGCAGTAACAGGCAGTTGCAAGCTTACAGCACGGGGAGGTGAATCCGGCGATTACAGTATTCGACAGGACTGGTAAATCGCCGACGAAAGCTACAAACGCTTTAACCGCATCCCAGCTTAACGCTCAAGCCAGATAGGTAGGTAGACAGTTACCGCCGGTCGTCCAGGCGGCGGAGTCGGATGTGATATGGTTTAACCACGGAGGGGGGCGGGTATGACAATGGGGGACGGCCAGACCTCAGTGGAGTAACTGTCCAGGCGTCAGCGGGTCACTGAGGAGGAGGACAGTGTGTAGCGGAAGTTACGACTCACGAGTGATCACGGTTGCGGCGGTAGTACTGTAGTAACCAACTAAGTGCCTAGCTGTAAACCGCTGGGGGCCGGAGAGAGCAGGAAGGAAGAGTGGAAGGAGCGGGAGAGGAGAGGAGAGGAGCGGCTGGTATGTATGGGAGTCGAGAACTCTCCTCTAATGACCGAGGGAAACGGGGGACGCGGAGGACGGGAGTAGCGGCCCTGGCGGGGGAAGATAATAGGTAATTAGGCCTGGAGAGGGTGGACATTGGCAGCTATAACTAAACGGTGCCGTTGCTGAATCGAAAAGAGGCCACATTCATCCTGTATAGGTATACCTAGTGGAGGGGTGGGGGGGGGGGGGTAAAAATGGTAGTGATATGGTATCAGTACGGTCAAAATA
Source organism: Tricharina praecox (assembly GCF_024521635.1). NCBI lineage: Eukaryota > Fungi > Ascomycota > Pezizomycetes > Pezizales > Pyronemataceae > Tricharina > Tricharina praecox. The sequence goes on from NW_026250412.1 coordinate 333,703, forward strand.
CGAGTTTTTAATGCCCTTATACGATATCAATATGCGTCCGGCGGGAAGCAACGTTTTTATTACCCCCCTTGAACAAGGTATACAGTCGGTAGGATATGATACGCAGTGCAGTGGATTCTCATGAATACATCTTACATCCTACAGAATCGAGGGTGGGCGCATTTGAATTTTGAATATGGGGCCCATAATGGAGTCCTCTCTGAATGTGAAACCCAAACCGAACCAGATCCATACACCAGCCTGTTGGCTGTATTTTTAGGTATTGATACTGTACCTATTGCCGTCGACGCGTATCCACGAGCGCGAATGTGAATCCGGTAATGGAAGGGAAGCAACTGAGAGTCCCGGTACAACACCACCATATCCTGCTACAGGGTTGGCATATTCAAAGACTTGCGATACGTTCGGCCAAATTGTGCAATCAGGGGCACTGTGCCCACATGGACTCCAAAATATAGCGGAGTTGGGAAATCTGCTGTGTTTTGGGCGACGGTCTGGATACTGTGACGAGACTACCCTCACTATTTGCCTCCATATGACTTCCGAACACCTCCGCCACGGAATAACGCTGCGCTCTTAATTCCAGTCCCGAAGAGTATTCTGTGCCGCCATCGCCTTCGCCACCCACTAATGCCTTATTTCGAAAGCACGCCGACACTCTTTGCATCACCAGCTTTTCCTCCCTCCGGCATTCCGGGGCCTCCACCGCTGTCGATGCGTCGCATGTAGGCAGCCCGGATGGCTTTCGTCTTCGCGATCTGTTGGCCGTGGGTATCAGTCTCTGGTAGCCGTAGGTAGGTCATTGTGGAGAGAATTGTAATGCTGGTGTTTTGAGGTGGAGGGAGCAGGATGCCATACCTCCTTGTGGTGGTGAAGACATTCGTAGTAATCGTTCTTTTGCGGAGCGCAGCGCCAGCGGTTTTCGTTGCTGGTTTCGCTCGTATTGATGACGTAGCATGCGAGGAAGTCTTGCCAGTATGGGTAGCACTACATTGGAGACCGATCAGCAGTGTAGACGGCGATGGGTGTAGCGGAGGAGAAGGCGGCAGGAGCAGATAGCGGGGGGATAGTCGGCGCGGACGCAGCAGGACGTGACGGAGGAACGGATGGCCTGCGAAACCGGTCGTGCGGGCGAGTGCTGGCTTCCCCCATCAGCGGTTCACGAGGTGGACCATTGGGCGCATTCACTGCCGGATTCACTGCAGTTTCCCCAGGCCATGACCGTCAAGCGTCTCTACTTCCGCCGCTGCCGCCATCCGTCCGCTCCCTCCGCCCAAGCATCCCTTTCCGCTCCCGCGGTTTATTCGACCCCACGAACTGAACTGGACGTACCCTTCCAACACCTGCCGAACCGTCAGTCTACCTATCTCTCTCCCGACCCTCCCGCATACGAAGACGTACCGCCGTTGAGACCGTATCCGGAAGCCATTGTTCGTGATTCGTGGTGGTATGAGACGAGGGATTGGGAGTGGTACGGGAGTGACGATGGTTGCAGTTCGAGGGCTTGGCGGCGGGGGCTGGTTAGTGCTAACTAGCGTGTAAATTCATACTGAGGTATGTACTGGTACACACAAGCACTCCTCCGACTAAACAGCTTTCTCCTTTACCCCGTTCCTACTACTCTCAAAGCCATCACTTTTTCTGATATCGTGGTCGACAATGCTTTGGTTATGGTTGCTATGTACTCTGGCACGATAAGCCTGGTCCGGTTGGACCTTTTGAAGAGAAACAACTGCCATGATTGGAGTCCATCGCACTTCACAATATCACACGAACAGCTCCCCACTCGTTCGACTGCTCAGCCAAGCTCTACCCGTACTTATCTCGATGGCGTCTTGTTGGCAGTCTTCGCCACACGACACATTCTCCGAAGCACGATAGGTATGACTCGTACCGCAGCATGTCCGCATGAAGTTGCATGGAGGCTTAGACGCATAATGATGGTAGGATTGATAGAAATATTACTTGTGCCTATGTACTACTCCACCAGGCAACCAACAGCTGTCCTGGAGGTATCCCGGACTGTTTCGTTGACCACAGCATTTAGGCCGGTTCCAAAAGTACAAAGTCCCGCTGTCACCCACGAGTGGTGCTTTTCAACCGCATACGATCAACTTTTCCACCATAATGTCTATGGACCGTACCTTGTCCTCCGTGTACGATGAAGCTCTTTCTCGATACGAGCAGCTTCATCGGGAAGGGAAAATCAAAGAGGAGCATCTCATACTTATCCGGGAACGAACAAGCCTCGGCGATGTCCTGTCTACGATCAAACAAGCGGGGGTCAAAAATGAGGGAGAGCGAAACGCAATGGACCGGCTATTTCGCAGGGTGTCTCCGGAGATTGTCACCAAGATCGAAAGATTTTCGAGCGTCGTCGACACTGCGGTCTCAGCGAGTGGGTTATATATCACAAGTTACCCTTAAAATTATCACAATTTCTGACTGGAGCTCTAGATCCCGATGTGGCTGCCCTAGTTTGGAGCTCGATCAAGTTTGTCCTAATCGTGCGGCCTCGGTTTTCCTGTGACTGTATTTCGCTGTTCGGGAATCTGACCACCTATGATACGTGCTAGATCATGCGGGATTGTAACGACGCATATGCGACAATATGCCGCTTGGTGGAAGAGGTGCCGTTGTGTCTCGAGAGATACCATGCGTATGTGGAAACGTATGGAGTGACAACGCTTTTACGAGGGAGGTTGGTAAGGTAAGTTGTGCAACTGACATGGCCAACCAATCCAGCAACAGAGTACATACTGACTCCGTCAAGATTCTACGAGGATATCCTGGAATTTAGCATAGAGGTTGCAAAACTTTATGGACGATCCAAGATAAGTGAGTGGCGACCATGAGTTACGCCCCATGCAAGCCCAGGATAAACATTGAGATTTCTCGCAGGGAAAGTCGCTACATCGGTCTGGAAATCGTTGCAGGGACCATTCAACGACATCGAGGAGAAAGTTGGGAAACATTCAAGGGAGATCGACTTAGCTGCACAGGCCGAGCAGATGATGGCGTAGGCTAATCAGACGAGAATGATTTCCGATGGTATGCATAGAAATAAGAGCTTCTTTGGAACAGAGACTGATGGGAGTGCGAATAGGCTTTGACCGGATAGGCAAGTATATGATTTGTCTGATACATGTGCCTGATGGTATCAGCGATGCCACAACCCGTACTGACTGACCATCGGTTCAGGAGGAAGCAATGTTATCCAGCCGCCGGTGGCATCTGGCATCTTCATAGTGCCAGATCTCTTGAGTTACCGCTTTACGGGAAGGTAAGGCTGGAGCATTTTCGGAGATACCATAAACTGGCATTTGGAAAGAAAACATCAACTTCAGAAACTAAGCACAATGACCTCTGCTTCCATATCGGGCTCCAAACGGGCGGCAGTTTATGGGATGCCGGGCGTTGGCAAGAGCCAGATTATACTGGAGTTCGCGCGAGATTATCAGCAAACGCACCCATGCAGTAATGTGTTCCACGTCGACGCCACCGGACGCGAGAGTCTCACACAAGGCTTCCAAGGGATTCATACCATCCTAAAACTCCCACGGGCAACTCAGCATGAAGCTATGACCGAGTCGGTCAAACAGTGGCTCACACGGACGCAACAGTGGCTTCTTTTGGTCGACAATGTGTCCTCAGCGGACGAGGTTCGGCTCTTCCTCCCATCGGGTGGTTCTAGAGTTATTCTCTTCGCAATGAGGGATGAGTGGCTGGCAAGAACACTTGGGTCGTCGGGGATGCTGGAACTGCTGCCAATGGATAATGAAGAAGCGACCGATTTGATACTGAAAGGGACGGGCAAGGATCCAGCAACATCTACTTCCAAAGATCGTCTCGATGCTGCAGAGATTGGACGGCAAGTTGGTAATCTGCCTTTAGCCCTTGAACAAAGCGCCGCTTGTATTTCCTACAGGAAGTGGGGGCTATCCAAATATCTGGATCTCTTGCAGCGGGAAAAGGTGGAGACTCTCGGTCTCGGCCCGGCGCTCGATAATTTCCATTCGCCTTTTCCCCAGACCTTCGCCCTCGCTACTCAGCAACTTTCGTCTACTGTAATGGTCCTGTTGAAATTGAGTGCGCATCTGAACCATTATAATACCCCCATGTCTCTGCTGCAGGCGGGAATTAGGAATACCATCTTGGAGGTCCCTAAAGCGAAGGATAGCGATGCCATCATCTCAGAGGCCTTTGAAATACACTCTCCCACCAAATTGAGCAGCAGAACATCCAAGCTTTTTGGAGGAGCCCACCGTGCTTTCTGCCGGGTAGTTTCTAAGAAAAAGGATTCTGTAGAGCAATCCGATGAAACCAGCAATGCTATCGGTATCGAAAGCGACCGGTCGTACGGTTTTCTCCGGCAGCTTTTCTCGGATTCCGAGCAGTTTGAGCGTGCAGTCTCGGAACTTCATACGGCGGCTCTGATCGGTCGGAAGCAGGAGGGCAATATCTGGATACACGATCTTGTCTCGGAGATGGCGCTGTACGTGATCGGAAAATCCGAACGATATCTTTTTTGCCAATGTCGCCATTCAACTATGCTTTGGGATATTTCCCTACAATCCTGGGGAACCTGCAACTTGGGGTGCATGCGAAGAAGCCTCGACCCATGCCACAGTTGCCCTGCGACACGCTCATGCAGTGCAGATAGTAGGGTCGCAGTCAGTTTATGACCTTCAAAGTCGCCTTGCTCAGTATTATATGGAGAGGGGTAGATACAGTGAGGCAATGCCTCTTTTCAGGGTTGCGGTTGCCGGACTTGAAAGTGTCATTGGGTACAAGGAACGTTCTTGGAGAAGTGCTGCCAACGGATTAATTAGTACGGCGGTTTGCGATCACCAGTATGCGAGAAGCATTGGACGTTATTGAGCGGGTATTACCTATACAAGAGAGAGAGCTTGGGCCGAATCACCAAGTAACTCAGAACACTCTCCACGCCAAGGCTACCATATTCAAAGAGGCTGGACGGTGCGAGGAGGCTCTTGAGCTGTACGATCGAGTTTTGGCCGTGGGAGAGAAGGCACTCGGGCCGGATGACCCAATAACTCTGATCACTCTTGGTAATAAAGCTAGCGTGCTCTGTGTAATGGGACGGTATACTGAAGCTCTGGAGTTGTATGAGAGGATCCTCCCTGTGCAGGAGAGGGTGCTTGGGCTGGATGACCCATCGACTATGGCCACTCTCAACAACATGGCCTTTGTATTGCGCGATATGGGACGATATGACGAGGCTCTAGAGCTGCACAAGCAGAGTTTGACTGCGGAAGAGAAGGTTCTCGGGGCGGATCACCCAATGACACTGGTCACATTCAGTAGTATGGCTATTGTGCTCAGTAAGGCGGGACAGCACAATCAGGCTCTGGAGCTGTATGAGCGAGTTGTTGCTGTGAGAGAGAAGGATCTCGGGTCGGATCACCCTCACACAATCAGCGCTCGGTGGAGTCTTTCTAAATGCAGGGGCATTATCCGGGAACGAGCCAATGACGGACCCGAAACCTAGCCGCGGCTGGCAGCACCAGGAAGCCTCTCGAACCAGCACCGCCCACCGTCCGTATTCCGACCGGCATACTCCACATCTTATTGGCGCGAAGGGGTCGTCCAGCATATCTGAAGATCTCGGAGTAAATCTCGTTAGTTTTCTTTTGAGCCAGGCCAATTATTTGCGTTGTACAGGTTTATTTTATGGCCTTGTCACGAGAAGTCAAGGAAGGCAGAACATGTATTTATTACTCGTGGTCATTGCGAATTATCTGGAACCGGAGAAGGCGTATCATATGGTGTCTTTTTTTTGGCTTTTACACCTCATGTTTCTCCTTTTTTGTACCTTCATTTCTCTTTGCTGTAGCTGTCTTTGCTGTCGTTGTCTCCGCCGTTGTTTCTGTTGGTTTTTGGAGATGCGTCATTTTCGAGGGCGTCTTGGGAAGATTTCGGTTTCAGTGTGTAATTCACTGGAGGAGCGAACTCCCTAATGCTACCTATTCCAGCGACACCGGCTTCAACCTACTGGCGATAGCCAACTGTGGGGGCAGTAATTCGTACTGGGCCTCTGGAGCGGAAGGTCATGTAGTATCATTTGAGAATTTCTGCTGATCGAAATTTTAACTTATGTACCTACATTACACTGTTAAGTAGGTATGTAGGTACATATGTATTAGGTAGAATGTATTGATGATTACACCCACGGACAACGTCTTGTACAATGTATCCATCGCAGACGGGGCGGGCTGCGTGATCTTTCATGAAGATCCCTCCACATCCACACCCTGTGCAATGCAACACCAACAACTCGGCCCTCGGCATCGGCATCGGCGACGCGCACATAGGTATCATTCGCCCAACGCAACGTGCTGCGTAGGTACAGTACTCTTGTCACGGGCGCTTAAGAAGGTGGACGGTGGAATTGCTATGTACTTACTAGTAAACCTATGCACTTATAGTTGATAAGTTGATAACCCTACGGTACGTCAGTACCTGCTGAGATTCGCGGGGCGGCACAGAACAACTACCTATAAGATCGATCATCTAGACGTCGTCACGGCGTTTCTCAATCCCATGATAACTAGACACCGATGTCTACATGCAGCTACCTGACGGTATCGAACGCCCATGCTCGGAGGCAGAATACATTGCCTGTTTCGAACCTCGATGCGACTCGAAAAGCTTAACGGCTATATAGCACAACTGCACAGGGATTTCAGTTGAATTTCATTGGATATATACACATTTACTGGTTTATGTACTGGTTTATTAGTTTGTTGTTTGTACGGACGTTTTCGTTGAGTTGAGTTGGTACTCTTTCCTAGCAGCCTGCAGGTTTCTCCCACTGGGTTTACATACTGCGTAAGTAGGTTTTAACGAGGCTAACGGGGAATCATTGAGTCATCAGACATGTACATATTCCTTTTTTGATTCTTATATGTGCTTGCTGGTTGGTTTTCACGGGGAAATACCGGACGCAGCAAAGGAGGAAGTGTTGTAACATCTCACTCGTTGCTTAGTCGCTTACGCACGCGGTCATGACGGCGGGAAGCACTGGCCGCCTACATACCACCCCTCTTTTCTGTCTTCTCTCGAGGCTTTCAGACTAAAACAATAACTACAATACTTGTTCACACATTCCAAAAGCTCGATGGTGCAACCTGACGAGTGATACAATATGCTACCATCGTGAATAGGTAGTATGTAAGCATCATGTCTGTGAAACGCGAGCGTATAGGTAGAGTAGTAGAGTACTAGTAGTTCGCGACACAACGACGTTACAAGCTCTCCCACACCTATCCTCACCTGCACCCCCACCACCCCGCACAGCGCACCACCCCCACCACCAACCACCCACCAACGTACCCAGCAACCATGGGCAAGGACAACAAGAAAGCCGGCGGTAGCGGCGGCAAAGACAAAAAAGCCGGCTCCGGCTCCGGCTCCAGTTCCAAAGAATCGTCGTCGGGGTCGAAAGACGACAAACTGAAGCCATGCACATCGATCAACGTGCGGCACGTGCTGTGTGCGAAGCACTCGCAGATCACGGCGGCGCTGGAGCGGCTGGGTGCCGGCGAGGCGTTCGACAAGGTTGCGCGCGAGTTGTCGGAGGACAAGGCGCGGCAGGGCGGCAGTCTCGGCTGGCAGATCCGCGGTGCCATGGTCAAGGAGTTTGAGGACGTCGCGTTTAAGCTGCCCGTCTCGAAAACGGATAGGCCGAGTTATAATATGGAGCCCGTCAAGTCGGGGTTTGGGTGAGTGGCTTTCGAACTCTAAGGAGGATGGGGAGGTGGGAAAGTGGGCGGACGCTGGTGCTGATGGTTACGGGTGTATAGGTATCATGTCATCATGGTCGAGGGAAGGAAGTAGGTACTACTACTACTAAAGTAGGTGCCGAGTGCTGCGAATTGGAATATCCTGAGTGTCACGAGCGAGTGAGCTGTGCTGTGTGGGCTGTGCTGTGTGAGCTGTGTGTGCTGTGTGGGCTGTGTGGGCTGTGTGGGCTGTGTGGGCTGTGCCGTCTATAGATCCCCACCGAGGCGAAACACTCCGTGTGTATGTACATACGAACCACCAAAGGTCCAATACTAGTACCTACTCTCCGGCCTCTACCCGCCAGAGGTAGGTAGGCATGATACCTACGTTCGACAGTGTCGGAACAGCCATGTAGAGTAGGTAGGTACATATAAGCATGTCCGGCTGCAAATTGCAATCACAGCAATGTTCTGGATCCATTATGCACATAATGTTCACATAAATGCCTACCTACCTACCTAGAAGTATGAGCATCGATGCCGTCCGTCTGTTCTGTTCTGTTTTGTTTCGCCCAATCGTTGCTCGCCCAGCCAGCCAGCCAGCCTACATACCAGCCTACATACCAGCCTACATACCAGCCTACATACCAGCCTACATACCAGCCTACATACCAGCCTACATACCAGCCTACATACCAGCCTACATACCAGCCTACATACCAGCCTACATACCTACCAAATACCTACAGCTCTATCCATGATCCATCAACTCGCACACCCACCGTGCCGCCTAGGTATCAGATTTTTTTTTGTTTTGTTTTTGTCGGCAACACTGCAGGAAGTGACATGCCATGCCATGCCGTAAACCACATGCCAGGCTCCAAGCTCCAGGCTCCAGGAGGAAGCGGAAGCCTGAAGGAGAAAGACTCAAGAGGGATGATGGGAGGAGACTCAGGAGAGGAGAGGAGAGAGGATGTACGGTACGGTAGGAGGAACCGATTACTTACCTACCTGGGTAGGTGGGTACATTTAGGTACTCCGTTGATGAGAGAACGGTAAGTATGTAGGTATATGGAAGCTAAGTAGGTATGTAGGTATATGGAAGCTAAGTAGGTATGTAGGCAGTGTTCTCCAGCGTCCAGTCCGGACGGCCAAAATTCCGGACGGTCCGAGCCTAGGACGGACGAGTCAGTCCCCGTCCGTCCTCCACCGTCGGACGGCCGTCCAAGTTACGTGAATATGTTCGGCTGATTGAATCCCTCACCGCTCCACAAGGCTCCCCAAGGCTCCCCAAGCTGTAAAAAGCACCTATATAGCAGTATTCCAACTTGGCCGCCTAACTAAGGTGCCGCACGGCGGCGCCCGGCCCCTAACTATGTACCTATCACAGCGCTCTATGTAGGCACCATATCTCACTCGTACACATAAAGGCCACACACAAAATCGCGGTTTTGAGCAGGGCTTGGCGGACGCCGGACGGACGAGACGGCTGTCCGCTGGAAAAGCCTGGGTCGTCACATCCTAGGCTTTTGAGGACGGATGGGAGGCACACTGTCTGAGGCCGAGGCCCAGGATGGACGGACCAAACGATGGAGAACACTGGGTGGTACATATACATAGGCGGCCAGTCCTTCCCGAATCCCGCCGTCATGACCGCGCGCGTATTGTATTGTACATAAGCGCCCAAGCAACAAGTGAGATATCACAACACGATCCGCCGTCTCCACCTACCTACCTATCGTGCTAACAACAACCCCTCACAACCGTTGACAGTTGTCAAGCCGCAAGCCCCAAGGCCACGAGTCCCTGCATAAGTAGTCGTATGCATATCTATCGATCCAGCACGCTCTCCGCCGTCCACTCTCCGCTCTCCTTCGTCCGTCGTCCGCCGTCCGTCGTCCGGACCGAAGAATGCGCGCATCTAGGCAAGGTATATACAGCAACATCCATACATGATATACAAAGTGTAAACACACCGAGACCGAGTACCAGAGGAGAGTAGAGTAGAGAGACCGCTACCGTACCGTACATACCGTACCGTATTGTACATAACTTGGGGAATTTCAAACACCCTCCTAGAGTCTTAACAAGAGAAGAGAAGAGAAGAAGAAGAGAAGAGAAGAAGAGAAGAGAAGAAAGCTAGAACCAAACCAAACCACAAAAACCCATCCATCCAAAAAATAAAAGCCTATAAAAGCAGAGCTGAGCTGTCGAAGCCCCCCCCCCGTATCGAATCGAAAAGTGAAGTGAAGTGAAGAAGAAGGGTCTAAAGAAAAAGAAAAAGGAGACTAAAGAATATGGCCGAAAAAAAGCTGACACAAGATCACGCACCACACCACACAATCCCTCCCCCCTAAACCTACATAGAATCCGAGCCACGGACCACGGGAGAACATCCCTTCTCCTGTCCTTTCCTTCTGTACAAACTACTATACCATACCATACCACCCTCAGAATGCCCCAGACTCCAATACCCATCCAATACCCATCCAATCCAATCCAATCCAGTCCAATCCAACCGTCCCAGAAACCCTGATATATCCCCCCCAGCCCCAACCCCGACCCCGACCCGCAAACCAACCCTATCCTATCCTACCCTACCCTATCCTATCCTATCAATACAGCTCACCATCCATTGATTAACCCCACCGGCAACCATTGCTGTCTGTCGATGAAAACCCCCGCCCATGAACCCTCCCAGAAGGCTCCCCAACAAGAAAATATGTCCCGTTTCCCTCGCCATCTCCGAGAAGAGAAGAAAGAAAGCAAACGCCGGAACCGATAGATATGAAAGAATAAGAAGAAAAGAAGAAGAATAAGAGAAAAAAAAGAAAAACCTCTTTGAGAAATGACGATGCCGTAGGAAAAAAAAAGAAAAGTGGAAATACAGTAGTAGAAGCAGACCCAAAAATGAAGCCCAGGGAGAAGTCCTGGATACGCCATGCAAAAGAAATATGCGAGAGGGTATCATCCGGAGTAGCAAAAAAGACGTCAGGGAATACGCAGGCGAAGCAGTTAAGAAACCCCGAGGTAACCCCCTCTAATAAACGTAAATATCCGGAAAAGGACGAAAAGACAAAAAGAGAAGGATGGCGATGGAGATGGTGTCAAGGGGTGTCCGTGGAGAAGCCGATGCTGGCGGCAACAGCTTCTATCGGACTGCCGCTGCCAACTGGAAGACCGTTCAATCCGAACTTCTCCAGTAACTTGTCAACCATGACATATTCATCCTGCTCGACGTATCCCACGGGCTGCTGTCGGAGGAACGACATGACCACCTCTAATGCCTTCTTGGCGTCGTCCTTACTCGGTGCAACCCCGGATGGTGTCCCTGGACTTCCGCTGCCCGATGGCCCTGTGTGCGATGAAGACGGGGTCATGTGCGGGGAAGCCAATGGGTTGGGAACCTCCGGTATGGGTGATGCAAGCGCTGTCGAGCCCTGGCCAAAGAGCTTCGGAGTCAATGGCTCCGATGAAGGCGGAGGTGAGATGTAACTCCCGTCCATGGGCATGCACGGGAACGTTTGGGACCGCGGCCTCTGGTGTGTACCGGGCATGCGGCCCTGTTGGGAAGGAAATCCCGGGCTCGGCTGGGCAGAGTCCGGAGAGAAGAATGGAGATCGCGGCGAAGTTGGTCCTAGTGAATCCCCTGCATCGGTAAACGTCCCCAACATGAATGGGCCAGGGCTTCCCGAACCTGAGTGCTGGAACGACTTGTACGAGATGTCCATCGGCATGTACGATTCCGGGGAATCGCCGCCATCCTGACTCCTGCAGTGTTTCATGGCCATGGGCGAATCGCCGTCGCCTTCGTGGCAAGCGATCGAACTCACGGTCGAGTCGTTCCTCGAGTGACCCATCCTGCCCCGCGACATGCCACTCACATCGCTCTCGGATCTCCCCCGTCCGTTTGGATGCACGTTGTTTTTATGTTTGAACTTCTCCAGCCAACTGGCGCTGTTGGCTTTGAAGTGGCTGTCGGAGATGCCCAAGCTCGTCGCAAAGAACCTGGCCTTTTCGCGAATCATCACGTCCGTCAACGTGATGCCCTGCTTCCTAGTATTTTTTGCCCACACCGATAATGCGCGCTCTATGTCCGGAAATTTGCCCTTGCTCCGCTTGACTGGCGATCTACTGCCATCATCTGGAAATAGGTATTTTTCTTTTTGTCGGAGGACTTTGGATACGGTGCTGCAATTTTTTTCCCCCGAAAGTTAGCTGGGGTGCTCATTTCGTTTGGTGGTCAAAACCCCCTCCAATCGATTGCAAGGCGGTTGCGTGTGGTTACCTTCGTTCAACGCCAAACATCGCTTTTATCAACGCCGCCATTGAGTCAGCCAATTGAGGGTAAACAAAGCGCCGGCTTCACCGCCGCCGCCACACGTGCACGTCGACGCGCACAAGGGTGAACGGCAATAGCAGCGGCAGGGGCGGCAAGGCAGGGCAGGATGGATCGCATCTTAGCATACCTCCTATCTCGGTCTGCTTCACATTCGGATTCTCCTCGTGGAAAATGCACATTCTCCGGCGGTCAGCATCAGTCAGGGTCCGGCGCGGACTTGAAGTCGACTGCGTGGGATTACTGGCGGAAGCCGTTATGGCCGCGGCAGCTGCGAGCTGCGGAGGAGCAATTGGCTGCTGTTGCTGTGGCATGCCTCCATACTGCGGTTGCTGGCCGGTCTGCATCGATTGTTGTTGTTGTTGTTGGCCCCATTGCTGCGGGAGCCCTAGATAACTGGGAGCTATCGGAATGGAAGGATTCTGTAGTCTGAAGGAGTCTGGCGGCGCGAAGCCGGAGGCCTCGACATAGCCATAGTGAGCTCCATAATCCTGCTGTTGGTGCTGGTGATGCTGCTGCTGCTGCTGCTGCTGCTGCTGCTGTTGGTGTTGGTGGTGCTGCTGGTGATGCGGCGAGAGCGGATGGTGTCCGTGATGGTGATGTTGTTGCTGCTGCTGCTGTTGCTGCTGCTGCGCGTGATGGTGGTGTTGTTGCTGCATATTTCCCAGGTCAACCCATTGCTGGTCGACGTACCCGTCATGTGGGTTCTGCACAGCGTCCATTGCATGCGAGGGAATGTGGGCTATGTAAGGGAGTGACCGGACTGGTATGGCTGGCGTGCAATTGGGGGGTGGGGAGGGGGTGGGTTGAGTTTGTTGGTGGGGACCAGCAGCAGGCAGCAAGCAAGCACACAGCACAAGCACAGCGAGCACAGCAAAGTACAGCAAGCAAGCACAGGCACAGCAAGGAAATGACAAAGAACGACTGGGTACAGATGCTGGCTGACTGACTGGGCTGGCTGGCTGGCTGGCTGAGAGAGAGAGAGTGAGTGAGTGAGAGGGTGAGTGAGTGAGTGAGTGACTGGCAGACTGGACTGGCTGGGCTTTCTGGAGCAGAAGCGGCGGAAAAGGGAGGGTGGGCAGGCTGGCGGGCGGGCAGCAGCGGGAATGGGAGGCGACACGACGAGACGACGGTACGGACGGACGACGGGACGGACGGGCGAGGCGAAGGGAAGCAAGTTCGCTCTCGCCTCTGGGTCAGTCCCTTTGGGGGGGAAGGGGATGGGCTTTGTCCGGGGTTGGATTAGGCTGGGATGAGATGGGTTGGGTTGGGTTTCCGGGGGGTGTTCCAATTTGGCGAGCGAGAGTTTTTTTTTTTTTTTTTTTTTTTTTTTTGTTGTGGTTTGCCGATTTAGAGGGGGGGGTCGCGTTCTAGCCATGGGAGGAGAGAGGAGAGAGGAGAGTCGGCCAGGTTCAATTCATCAAGCCAGCGCGGCCGACGAGTCGTCTGTCTGTCTTGTCTGTCTTGTCTGTCAGTTCCCGATGCTCGGGCAGTCTTTCTGTCTCCTTGTTTGGTGTGTGTTGCGTGAGTGTCTTTCCATCGCATCAAAGCCCTTCCCCCTTTTGTCCCAACCCAACCCAACCAACAGTCCGGTCCCAGATTGAAGCTCGATTCGAGAAGCAGCTCTTCGGGATCCGAACAGCCAGCTGGGAATCAGGAATCAGGAATCAGGAATCAGGAATCAGGAATCAGGATCAGGATCGAATGGAATTTCCTTTTTTCCTTTTTTCCTTTCTAGGGAGTAATTAGCGTACAGCAGAGCACTCTACATAATCCCGCCGAACCCCATTCGGGTGATTTCTTCGCAGCTGTCCGAGCGGGAAATCCAAGGAAAAAACACTCAAGAAACGCCCCGAAAAGAAAACAAAATCCAACAGGCGGGCAGGCAGGCAACAAAAAGGTCTCCAATAATCCACGGCGATTTCGGAGATCCCTTTTTCCGCCTCCTCCCCCAGACCCAGACCCAAACCGGACAGGTGCCCTGTCTGTCGTCTCGCTCTCGCCCGGCTTCCTGTCAGACAAGGGGGCAAGCAAGCAAGCAAAAGGTTCGGCAGCAGCCATAACCGTCACCTTGGGGGGGATGGGGGGGACACCACGGAAGTCGCAGCCATCCAGCAGCCAGAGCTCATCGCAAAGGCAAAGGCGACGGCGAAGACCAACCTGCAAAAAAAGGAAGAAAGCAGCACGAAAAAAAGAAAAGAAAAAAGGGAACCCCCTGGATATAGTATCGATACAGGGATCACTGAAAGTTCTGGAAGTTGTTGTGGATGCCGCCCACCGTAGTTACGCCGCCCACCGATGCGGTAGGTAACGCGATCCATCAAAAACAAAAGGCCGCGCTGTCTCTCTCTCCTCTCCCACGCGCGCGCACTTCTATATGATGATGCCGCCATACATAACATAAGCAAGTATATCCCGTACCCGTGCCTGCCTACATACATCATGTATCTAGGGGGAGGGGGGAGGGTGAGCTGCGTGCAGCGATGTGTCCTTTCTCCCTAGATACCGTCCATATAGTACCGTATGTGAGCATCAACATCAACATCCGCCCTCGGAAGAAGAGCACTCGCTTAAGCTGCAGCACAATGGCGTCTATCCATCTACTCACATCACCAGAACCAACACCCGTGCAACCGAACCAAAACCAACGCCAAGTGAGCACAGCCATGATGTGTGTAGAGTACGGCAGCAGCAGCAAGCAAGCCACTCGGAACATTCTTTGATAGAATTAAGGTACTTTAATATTCCACGGAACACGGCTGAGCGCCAGGTAGCGAGAAAAGGAGGGGGGGAGGGACAATCCAAAAAAAAAAAACAAATCCCGAAAACGAAAAGAAAAAACACCTCATTGCTACCCAGCACAGCCCTGTCTTTAAGAAGAAGAAGGCGGCCAGGGGGGAGGGGAGAAATCAAAGTTGTATGGATGACGTTTGCCCTCTGCTCATCCCGTTCATGCACGGAAGCTGCAGCCTCGCCTTCTCGAACACTTCCACTTGCAATGCAGCCCGCATAACATAAACGCCACAAGCGCTCATGCACACACACAGCTGCTGGCCAAGGCCGGAGTGTAGAGTACGGTACCTGAAAAGCGGCTGGGCCACTGGGGGCCTGCGGGCCTGCGGCAATTTGGAATTTAGACC
This sequence comes from Tricharina praecox, assembly GCF_024521635.1. Taxonomy (NCBI): domain Eukaryota; kingdom Fungi; phylum Ascomycota; class Pezizomycetes; order Pezizales; family Pyronemataceae; genus Tricharina; species Tricharina praecox. The sequence continues at coordinate 348,927 of NW_026250412.1, forward strand.
TCCACAGTCCACTCGACGACGTGCGGCGAGGGCTCAATATCACTATCTAGATGGCCAAAGTAGAGTAGAGTGGAGTACGTTGCCCCCCCAATTCTTGGCCAGACAATCAATCAATCAATTCACTCCCCCCGGTGTATGTAAATTGGGGGCACGTAGAGGACACCAGAAATTAAGACCGAACAGGTTTGTAATCAAGGTCACATGGTGGTGGTGCCGGTGGATGTCACAATATTGCCCGTCTAGGGAGATATATCATATGTAGACCACCATCAGGAGAATAAGTACGCGTAGATTATGGCTAAAGTAGCCGTTCAGATGAAGGTTGCGAGATGTTGTTTTCCATAGAGTACTTAACAGCGCCCAGCGGGTCATTTGCCTGTTTCCTCCCCCCCTCCCCCCGGTTCCCTTCCATATCCTTCCATTTTGAGCGCCGAAAGTGAAACCAAGTATATTGACAAAATTCACAGAAACAAACCGAAATCACTTTTTGACGATAGTAACCTGGTGGCAAGAACGAAGGTTAGTTTATATCCCGGAATCCCCGCGCACCGCCGCCGCCGCTTGGGAGCACTTACGACGTCCTCGTCCTCCAGCACATGTGACAAACCCACTCGCTGGCCCTGATGCTTTACGCTCCGACCGTACACCACAGCACATTTGAAGGTGTCGATGATGGTCTTGTGGATGGATCGGCACTGGATGGATATTCCGTCAGTTTAGGCAATTGCATGTCCAGGGGGGACGCGAATGGAACTAACGAAGTCTTCGACGCTGCAGGCTCCAGATCGCAGGACAACGGGGGATGTGTAGTCGGGTAATTGCCCTGTCCCGCGATTAGCTATCAGGTTGTTCCCGAATATGGAAACCCAGCTCACCCTTTGGCTTGGTGTAGATGCGCTTGAGGTTCAACTTCTCCCACATCATCTCCAGAAGTTCATCGACATTCCAACCCTGTTACGCCATCAGTCAGTCTTTGGATAAATAACACGGCAGAATTAATCCGGATGTACCTTCTCCGACGAGATCGGCACCGAGTTGGGAATTCGGTATAGTAAATCAAGCTCCTCAATTGTGATGGCGTCGATCTTGTTCAGGGCATAGACGACGGGTATATATCTCCGACTCTTCTCTTCAATGACATCGATCAGATCATCGATGGTAGCATCGCACCGGAAGGCGATGTCTGCCGAGATGATCTTGTACTCGCTCATGACGGCACGGATTTCCTATTTGATGGTTAGCTCAGCGATCACTCGACCTCCGAAAAAATAATCTCACGTCATTGTCCAGGTGTGTGAGCGGTACTGTGCTCGTGACGGAAACACCACCCTTATCCTTCTTCCTGAAGACAATATTCGGTGGCTCCTTGTTTATCCGGATACCGAATCCTTCCAGTTCCGCCTCGATGATCTTCTTGTCGGTGAGGGGCTTGTTGACATCCAGCACGATGAAAATCAGGTTGCACTGCTTGGCCACGGAAATGACTTGTCGACCACGTCCTTTTCCGTCCTTTGCTCCCTCGATGATACCGGGAAGATCCAGCATCTGAATCTTCGCTCCATTGAAAACAACACAACCAGGGACGGTAGTAAGCTGTGCCCTTGTTAGTCTGATGCTCACGGTTCTAGGACGCAGAATTTCGACGTACGGTGGTGAACTCGTAGTCGGCGGCCTCCGAGTGAGTTCCGGTGAGCAGATTCAAAAGCGTACTCTTTCCGACGGACGGGAATCCTAGGCGGCTCAGCACTGCGCGACATCCCGAAAATTAGAGTAGAGAGGAATGTACCGATGAAACCACTACCAAGATGTTAGCCTAGACTCCACCAAACAACACCACCACACAACGCCTAAAGGGCGGGAATCACATACACACTCGCCACACCAGTTCTGGCAACATCGAAACCGACTATCCAACGGAATCAGCACCACCATGCGCCCGCAGCGAGTTGAATTTTCCGCATACCTCCAGCACCACCTCCGCCGGCACCCGAAGGCGTGACAAGTTCTTTCCGTAGCTTAGCGAGCTTCGCCTTCAATTGACCCAAATGACTGCAACCGTCGTGTGAGCCCAATCATGAATTGGCGCGTTGGGGAAGAAATATCGGCACTCACTAGGAAGTGGCCTTGTTTTTCTGCGTTTTGGCTGTCGGAGAGTTAACACCACATGCGCTATGCACCAACAATCGGGGGTCGGCGTGTACATACCCATCTCATCCTCAATCTGCTTGATCTTTTCCACTGCATGCTGTTAGAACAGTATCTTGCGTCGACTGTAATGGTGCGCTGTCGCTGCGGGCTTACCGGTGGTCGACATGGTGGCGGTAGGTGATTTTCAAAGTCTTCCGTGACGGGGTGTATGTGATCTTGTCGTAAAGCCGCGTTTCGTTCGACGCAGGCGTGGTTCGTGAATTCGGTAAGCTTCGTTGGTATGGTGGCGTCGCCGTGAATGTGGGGTTCGTGTCAGAAGATTGATGGTTTAGTGGGGCTCAAGAAATGGATGGCCGCTTGCAGGAAAGCAGGGTAATTGCGGCATGGCCTATTGCGGATCTGAATGCCGCTCCGTCGAGCGTCCGGCACCTGCGTCAACCATGTGGCTAGGGCCGGCCTTCCTCTAAAACGTTCGGACCGCTGGCCAAGATCTTTCCGATTGCAGCTGGTGAACGGCAGTTCACTCTGCAGCAGAAAGTACCCGGATGTAGCTATATCCCGTATTGTATGGAGAGTTTATATCAGTTGCGCTGGAGGCACTCGCCTGCAGAACACCTACCTATGTGTGTACGTATTCAGGATATGATAGCAAGCTGAGGCACCTATCTGTCTATGGAGTCTCAGCCGTGTCGTGGCATACCGATAAGGAGCGAGAGAGCGAAAGCCGGCGGCCGTCCTCGTCTTGCGGCGCATATCATCGGCAGGCCCAAAGTCAGACGGACACACTCAAAAGCCATCCATCGACAGCTGACCATGCGCCGCCGCAACGACGCAGTGACCTCCCTCCACCCAAGACCGCTTCTCTCTCTCCAGATGCTCAGTCCGGTTAATCTATGCGTGCCGTTGCTGGTTGTCGGGACTGAGCACAACACCAACCCCCATATATGCGCCAATCGGTTATCAGAGGAACTCCCAAAGATCTTCACCTGCAGCTTCTGGCGCTAATTGGTCACAATAGGGCTCGGGTGTGCATCATCAAGCTCAGCTGTTGAGACAGGTACCTGCCGGTAACTACATTCTCTCTTTTTGAAGGAGGTACGCGAATCTTCACTTCTATATTCAACTTGGATCTACCTACCACTCCAACTGCTAGGCTCTTACGATGGCCAGCTTAAAGATCAACGTCCCTCCTCCGGGAATCATCGCCTCGCCCACCGAAATCCTTCCGAGCTTTTGCCATAGCCCGGAACTCTCCCTTACCTACTTCACCATCAGCAACAATCCCCCAAACCCACGGCCCGCCAACGAAACCGCCAAAAAACAACAGCCACAATGCCGGCCCCGAACCTACGATCGTTTTCCCACGAGCTCACCGATGTCTGCACCCAGCCAATGGGCTCCGCCTGCAAGAAACATAGCCCTCCGCCTGTCCCGGACGCCTTCCACAGCCTCGTCGAGGACATCAACATAATCCTGGGCCCTTCTTCGGGCATCAACAGCTCAGATGTCGACGTGCAAGACCTCATGCGCGCCATGGGCGACTATACATCTGTCGAACGTGACTGGGCGGAGTACGCCCACGCCGACTACAGTCGTAACTACACACGGAACTTTGTCGATCACGGCAACGGGAAGGCGAATCTTCTGATTCTCGTGTGGTCGCCTGGAAAGGGCTCTTTGATCCATGATCATGCTGGTGCTCACTGCATCATGAAGGTTCTTTCTTCTTCCTTCCGCATGCACACTTCTTTATTCTGACGCATATCAACGAAGGTGTTGAAAGGTACTCTGCGGGAGACCCAGTACGAGATGCCATCGGATGCTTCGGGTGCTTCGGGTGCTTCGGGTGCTTCGGGTGCCCAGCCATTGAAGGTTAGGAAAACCTCGCTTTACAACAATGACGCTGTGACCTACATTTCCGACGACGTAAGTGCCCGCAGCACCAACTCTCACTTACGGCTACTAACCACCAGCAGATTGGACTTCACAAGATCCAGAATGAGAGCTCGGACGATGTGGCTGTGTCATTGCACCTCTACACGCCCCCATGGGCGGCAAAACGTACGTACCACCATCCTGTCTTCACCCCTGTTAATGCTCTCGGACTAACAGTATTATAGGCGGCTGCTACTGCTTTGACGAACAGACCAGCAAGAAGACGAAAGTCGAGATGTGCAACTACTACTCCGTCCACGGAGTCGTCAAGCAGCCATTGAAGGTCCGCAGTTGCTAGGGTGGGGGGGGCCGGAGATAGGAATACCATACTAACCTGCGGCTTTTTCTTCATTTTCTCCCTTCATTTTCTTTTCTTCATTTTCTTCATTTTCTTCATTTTTTTGGGTTGGGGGTTTTCTTTTGGGCGCATACTTCATCAGATTGATTCGGAGCTGGTGCGATTTTGGTATTGATGTATTCTTACTAGGTACATGATCTATGTATGACGATTTGATGGCTTCAATATGACTGGATTTTTTGGATCTTCCAAGTTCTGGCTTGTGATCGGCCCCATGTGGGGGTGTCCGGCCGGGAAATGCTGGTAAGGTGGCGGCACAATCGAGAGTCGGAACAGGCTTTGGCTCTCTGTGGTTCTTTGATCGAGTACCTGTATCTTCTGGGTCGAGCAAAGGGCCATAAACTGCTGGTGCGCGGTAGGTGGTGGCAGTAGGGTGCGATAACTGCGGTAATCGGAAGCCTGACTACTCGTGGGATTGCATGTTTTTCCGTGCCGAATTTCTCAAGACCGAGTGAGAAACTGAAGCTCTGCATCAGCCGTCACTTACCGGTGGAAGATCTCCGCAGACCATTTTGGAAGTTCCAGCCTGACTTTGTGGAATTGACTTTGTGGAAATCACGTTTCTTTGACTTCAAGAAGAGCCCGCCCTTTTTTTTTTTAGGTTCAATCATCTTGCATTTGACCATACCTATTAGATCATGACAGTTACGGGCCGGCTCCGCCCCACTGTCTGAAACCGCAGAAGCCTGAAGGGCCCGCGCCCGAGTTCAATGGACCGAGCGGGGCTAATTTGCCGGGTGACATTTCGTGACGTGCCATATGTACCACCAACCGCAACAGACACAATGCAGCCATTGAGGCGCAGCACGCAGATGGCAGCCATCGTCGCCATCGATACCCCATTTCCCGGCACTGGCCCAATATCCGAAAGTCCGACATCCATTTATTTCATCTACATACATTCCGCAGCAGTCATCGGAAAAGTCGTGTGCCGACCCGACCATACCAGACCAGACCACCGCCACGCAATCGTTTCCATACAGACAGGTTTTGGGACTACGGCCGGCGCAGTGCGGCTTCGAGATATCTACCTATGCTCTATTAATATACTCTACCCACGGATGTAAGGGCTTATGGAAGGGCGGAGGGAGATTCATCGATTCGTCAGTGGCTGGATGGCTGACTGGCTGGCGCGGCTGGTTTCACTCGACGGATTTCCTGGCCTTGACAGTAACCCTGGTGGGACGACAGGCCCCCAGCCAATCCTATGATAACTGCCAGGTGCCAGCCTGAGACGCAACCTCTCCTTCCACTTCGTTCAACTCAATCATCCCGTTACCAAGTCGAACGACCACCTTCAACCACCCCTTAAAGTACTTGTCTCTTTCCGGAGGAAAAAAAAAACTTTCTGTTCGATATCCATGATCACAGCGAGTCGACAATAGCACCAGCTCGAGGACATACTCTACATCGTTAGCTCCACACATCACTCCACCCCACACGAGATGTTTCCCAACCTGAACGACCGGCAATCCGCCTTTCTCGAGAACAAGACACAGCGTCTACTGCGAGCCGTGGAGCGTGCGCGCTCCCAATTTCTAGCGAAGTCGCGCTCGCAAAGGTGGGTTCCACGGGTTCCCTCGGCGATGGAAGAGCTACCCCGCTCCCCGCACCGAACACAACCTCGCTCTCCGAAACTGACAGCCTGCAGCAGCGTGTGCGGCGCAACGTCGGGCTCGTATCTCGACCGCCTGCCACTGGAGCTCATCATCAGCATCTTCGGCTATACGGAATGGCGCGACGTGGTGCGATTGCGGATGGTGTGCAGTGCGTTTAAGGGGTTGGTGGACGCCCACGAGCATGTCATCGTAGGCACGATGATCCGGTTCGGAGGCGCGGATATGACGCTGCTCACGCAGCTATTCCTCCCGCCGAAGGCTAGGGACCCGCAGCAGGGTAGGAAGCCGAACCTCATGTACCTCCACTCGCTGGAACGACGGAACAGAACGTGTAGCGACCTGGCGTACAGCCTCGCTTCACGGGCAGTCACCCCGCTTTTCAACCGCCTCAGGGAGAGCGCGGCACTATCGCATAGGAAGGATAAGAAGGATTTCGAGACGCGGAAGGAACAGGCGATTGAACATATCCAGCGCCGACTACTAAGGCAGCTCTACTACGTCGAACACTTCCTGATCAACACCCGGCTGTACCTCAGCTCGAACCTCGTCACCGTCGCCAGGGAGAATACACATGCCGATGGTCCGCCGACGGCCGCGATGCTGACGCAGATCTACCGCGAAGTGCAGGAGTCGATTGTTACGACGTGGTCGGACGGCGCGATTATCAGCACACACCACGCTTTCCACTTCCTCGTCAACACTGTCCGGCTGTCGCTATCCCCCGAGCCGCCGCATAATACCAACGACGACACGGTGTCGGTGATGCTGCGGTGTACGAATCCACTGCAAAGGTGCAGCGAATTCTTTGCTGCCGACTCCCCAGGAAGCCCGAGTCGTCTGCGTAAAAAGTTTATGATGGATATGCAGGATGAGAAGGAGAAGGCTGAGTTGCTAGCAAGTGTGGTTTTTGGTGGGGATAGAAAGGTCGGGAAGAGGAGGGCTAGTGGGATGGTTAAGGATCTACCATGGGCTCCGAGGATGGGAGAGGTTTGGTTCGAGGTGGCGAGGAATGAACTTAGGAAGAGGGGACTCGAACAACATGCCGCTGACGGCTTGTTCAGATTTCCGGAAGTGCAGGGCGAGGTGATGATCGGGTGTCCTGGATGCCAGGTTGTAACGTAGTGATGGATGGAGTCGCTTTTTTGTTGGACCTTGTATTTGTTTTTTTGGGGAGTTAGATACCACGAGCAGTTGTTATTGATAGTATAGGCGCACACAAAAATGATATTCCTGATCACGTAAAGTACAATAGAGTATATAAAATTCTCCAAACTCCTGTAGTAAATGCAAAGCATGATTTTATCGCTCCCATGCCACTAAAACTCGAAGAAATCGTCGTTTTCGATGGTGTCCTTAACAAGCTCAGGGTTTGTCTTTCGTTTTGTCTTGTTGCTGCCGTCTTTCTTCTCCTTCTTCTCCTTCCTCTCTTTCGGCTTCTCTGTAGGTGTTTTTTCCGTAGTCTGCTTCTCCGACTTCTCCGGCTTCGCGGGTTTCAGTGTCTTCGCCTTCTCCGACTTCTTGGGTTTCAGTATCTTCTTCTCGGGCATCGATTCCTCGGACTCCACGGCCTCCTCCTGCTGCTCCTCTACCGCCTCCTCCTCACCACCCGCCTCATCGCCGGTAGTCCACCTGCCCAGAGTCCCCTTCTCCATCCTCCTCTTGATATCGTTCTTGATCTCGTCACGCTTCTCCTTGACACCACCGGCATCGCCCGGGTCCTTGAAGAGCGAGATGTACTTCTCGCCGTCGGGGAAGTACAGCGTGTAATTCAGCTCGACCCTCGCATCCTCCAGGTCCTCGCTCACGTCCCCGCCCGCGGCATGTTCCTTCTCGAGCTTTTTCACGCGGCGCGTCGCTTTTTGCCGTTCTGTTTGCCACTGTTAGCTGGTGGGTCGACCGGCGGTGGTGGGGCGGTGGTGGGGAAAGGGTATGATACCAAAGAAGCGGACCATCTGGTATTTCTTGCGGATCTCATAGTCGCGGCGGCTCTTTGCTGCGACGGAGAGTTCAAGCTCGTAGGCAGCGAGCGCGCGCTCGTGGTCAGCGCGTACGGGCGCGGACAGAGACGGCTGTGTGAGAAGTCGCCGTGTGTCGCGGAGCTTCTTTTTGAGTGTCGAGACGGACTTGGTGCGTGTGTTGTATGAGGTTTTGGGTTTGTAGGTGCCTTTTACGTGACGTTGGGGCGGCATTATTGCGAGTGTGGGGTGGACGGGCGGTGATGGGTGCGTTGGTGGGGAGTGAAGATGAGGTGAACTTTGTGACCCGCGATTTTTTTGGACGGACTAGGTGCATTAGAATTAGTGCCTCATGAAGATTCACTCGCAATCATTGATCGATGACGCTCAGTTTCATATTTCGTAAACTCAACAGAAAGAGCCAACGCCATAACACCCGTCCTATCTCAATCTCTCTACTATGTAGTCTCCTCCCCAGGGATATGGAATCTACCCATCATCAGTATACCGTTCCCGGCCTAATCTCCAGGAAGAAGCCAACCTACATCTTACAGCAACACTTACATTCAGGAACCGGGCAGACCCTGTGTTTGCTGAACCAGTCCTTTGCGTGTCCCGCATGCATTCCGTGATTACAGCTGAGGCAGAAATTGAACCTGCTTTTATTAGTCCCTACCTACGATATTTGAGAGAAATAGGGAAGACTCACCATCTATCATAATCCTTCTCAACATCGGAACTCTTCTCTCCCTCGCGGTAATGAATGGTTCCCAGGGTGAGTAGACACACCGCGCAGCGTGGAAGGCTCTTTTTGCAGTGTGGGCAGACGGTCGGTTTAGCAGTGCTAACGCCGCCGATTATGCTCGGTGTGGTACTAGCGACCTGCTGCCGCTCTCTTACCGTCATCTTCTTCGGATCCTTCTTAGGGCCAGAGATGGAGCGATCGCAGTTTGCACAACGTACATAGACCTGTCGTTGCGGTGGAGTCATTGTCATCGTGCCGTTTCGATCCTTCGAGGCCTGACCTCTCACAACATCAAATCGGGCACGCGCATGGAATAGCCGCCAGGAGTTTAGCAACTGTCTGTAGGACTCGATCCAATATTCTACGCGCGAGTCTTTGAAGTATCGTGGGGAGCCAAAGGTGGCGACAAGTGCGGCGGTCTGTACGTCGCCCGTGCGGTTGATGTGCTCCTGCAATAGCTTGACTGTGTTTTCGGTCACGCCGGTGAGGATTATTCCCTCGAGTTCGCCCGATCGGATTGCGGCGGCGGCGGTAGATTCAAGGTAGTTGGTTAATTCGTCGTCATCGAGCCAGCGGAGGGCGATGCCGATGCGTTCACGTATTGGGACCCCTAGCTCGTCTAGGACTTCGCGCCAGTCGCTGTTGGATATATAGGCGAAGATGGCGCGTTGATAAGGATCACCGAGCTCGTTCGCCATCATGCCGGCGAGTTCCTTCCACGTGCCGTACAGTCCTGAGGCGGGATCACGGATGGTAGCGAAATATCCCGCTACAGCTGTGGACATTAGTTTGAGCGTCCTTCCACCTTGTTGCAGGGCCTTGATGCTGCGTTCGATCTTATCGTGAAACAGTGCCAGTCCGGCGGCTTTGCTGTGCTCCCCATTCCTCTCGAGCCGCTGTAGTTCCCGCTCTAGCTCCTCTGAATCGTAGTTGCAACCAGCGATGGCAAGACACAGCCTCCGCTGCTCAGGAAAGTCTGTCTTTCGATCACTGAACTTCTTCCTGCCATTCCGCTTATTGATCTCATGGCAGGCGGCAGTCCAATCGTCCCTCCGTATCTTGCGGTTCGCATTGATCCTCGACTCCGGAGTCGGCTCCCTCCCTCCATGCCATACTCCAAGAACCCCCAGAAAGCTTAGATTCAGTGTTGCGGTCATCATCCCCTCGTCACGGGCACACTCATGCGCGCCGTCAAGCCACACCCACATGTCCTCCATATAGGGATTGTCGTGCGCGACTAGAGTAGCATTCTTGGCGCAGTTCATGAGGTATCCGGCCTCCACGCGCTTCCGCATCACCACGCAGATGTCGTTCTGCAGAACCTGGCGGGCATCCGGTAGGAAATCCTCTGGCCGTGCAAGACTATTCGCTCGGTTCCGTCGGCCGAAGAACTCTTGACCCTGGCTTCTCTGGTCTGGACTCTCTCCACCAGAGTAGTGGTATCTATCCAGGTCCTCAAGCTCAGAGATACTCTTCCGTCTTGGCCGCAACGTGATCTCCTCTTCTGGCTGCTCAGCCTTGGTAGTAGACATGATCTCGAGGTTATTCTCGCAGGTAATGGCGAATTCGTTCCTGCTGCCCCACGCCATACTTGGTGCTGGGCCGGGACACTTGATAATCTCAAGGCTTCCATCCCCCTTGACCGTGAGGAGCTTCATACTGCCGCTGCGTGGACCACCCGCACCCACACCCTCACACACCCAGTCGAAGAATACAATTCGTTGGCTTGTGTCCCCAGAGCTAGATCTGTCGGTAGATCGGATGTCGCTAATTCGGCTGACGAGCAATGTCTCCCCGCCATCATTCCTGTACACTGGCGTCCGAGAACCAGACGTCGACGTGCCGCCATGCCCACCCCCGCCGCCGCCACCTTTGTCCTCCTTCCCACTACTACCATACGCCCTGGCCTCGAGAAAACTCGCTGCCGAGTCCCTCCAGCCTAAACGTTTATGATTCTCCACAGCGCCATTATCACTTCCCATCATCCCAATGGTTGGCGGGTTCTCGACGTTCAGAACCTTTGCGGTTTCATAGACCCTGAGTCCACCGCCTCCATTGAGCACCGCAAACGCGCCCTCCCTCGCATTGGAATATCTGAGATGCCAGATTCCCAGGCTCCTGCTCTCATCCCCGGCGGCCCGTCCGAACTGCAGCGCGGGCTCCGGTGCTTGTGTCGGGCTCCCCTTCGCAAAACGCCGATCCCACACGGCGACCACACCGTCATCAGAGTGGCCCGCATAGTAGTTCGGATCCAGATCCAACGAGATGTTGTAAACACACCTAGAGTTACAGCTTATTGCGGCGGTGCCACTCGCCGTCTCGCGGAGGTCGAAGATGCGGACCCAGCGGTACGCCACGCCTGCCACCAGTATCTGTGGGTTGTCCCGGGTGAACCGACACGCGACAATTGCTTCACTACTAGGGAGCTGCCGGATTGGTCGGTCCGACCCTGACCCCAGACGCTGGTTGATGTCCCAGATGTGAAGGCACGAATCGTTGCGGACTTTGTCCAGGCCGCTGGCGAGCATGGAACCAGTGCTGTTGAAGCTCACACTGTTGCAGGAACGTTGCTGCTTGACGGCGAGAGGGACCGGCGCTGACGAAGGGTCGGAGAGGCGGAGTAAGAGTGCTTCGCCGGAGGATTGGCCGATAGCTGCGAGGTCTGTTTCGGATCATCTCGTCTTAGCCACTGCAATTATTCCACCGTGGATGATATTTAGACCTTGTTCAACGGGCGACCAATCGAAGCACTACCACCATTCCATCCCATCGTTCAGCCTCACCCCACCATCAACCTCTTCCCCCTCCGGCGCAAGAAGTTACTCACCCGCATATACGGAATCTTCGAATGTCTCTTGTACAGCTCAAACTTCTGCACCACCGGTACCCATCAGCCCTCTCCTCTCTCGCCCCACACTCTGTCGCTTCTCCGCTCCACGAACTTACCGAATCGTAAACATCATAGACCGCTAGCTCCTGGTCTCTTGTATTGATCTTTACGAAGCGCTGTGAATCGGCGGTGGAGTGCGGCGACCACCAGCATTGCCAGGTCGCCATGATTGTTGTGGTGTCCGTGCAGTACGGCGTGTGGGGGGTTGAGGGTGGATGAATCGTTGGAGTTATTTAGGGAGCTGCACGGGACGAACACATGATAGATATCGGGAGGACGAGCGGACGAAGAGATGCGCGTGGTTATCGCCCCCGAAGGTAGAGTAGGTAGAGTAGATATCGAAACGCGACAATACAGTGCTGGATCCCTGACGCTGATGACATAGAGTGGGGGGTTACATAAGAGCGAGGCTATTTATCTTGCGGTAGCGCCAGGAACAGCCCGAGCTTGCAACTCACACGGGATCACAAGAAGGGCACTCGTTCAGATGCAAATCGGGGAATTTATTCCCCGTCTACATATAACGAGAAGCCGAGGAGCTGACATGCATTACCATCACAGTTTCTCACTAGAGTAGGCAGCTCGATTTTGGTTGCATCGGCTGATCCAAAAGTCTACCACATGATAGCCCCGAAGAGAAAGGATATTGCCTTCAGTATTCTCATCAAAATCTCCACAAACTTGAAGGGTACCTCCGTGTATACATATACTACCAAGCAATCCTCATCCGTATCTCGTTCCTCTCGGACCCACCGTCGTCATCCGCCAAGTACATATTCTGCACTATTGTCTCTGTGCTACTTTCCCGCTCTCAGCACTCCACGAACCCGCTGATTAGCCTCAGACTTCGGGGCCCTGTCCCGACTCCCGACCGAAGATCGGATTCGGCTTGTGGTTTCTCGAGGTTAAGACGCATTATTTGTACGCAGTTTCCCGGAGGAGGGTCTCCTAGAGGATGTAGTTTGCGTCTCTGTTCCTGTGCACTCTGAAGGTTCGCTCCCAGTATTATACTCAAAGACACTATCCCAGTACATGGCGGCCCCCTCACTCGTTCTATATTCAGCTCTACTAAACTCTACCCGTGCTATTCTTGATATGGTTTCGCTTTGACGTACTCCACCATACCTATGATAGTTCGGTAGCGTGGTACATATGGCCCCCACCGTGGCAGGTTGCCTGGAGGCATCCCATACCTATGGGGGGCTAAGTAGATACGCAAATGCTCGACCGAGTGCTGTCATGTAAGGGACGACGCCCCTCAAATGGCCAGGCTGCGCCACTAGATCGGATCAATTCAAGAATACAAAGTCCTGCTGTCACTGAGGGAGTGCTTCTCATTCGTACACGATCAACCGCCACAATGTCTATGAATCGTGCATGTCATACGGGCATGCATTTTGCGTAATTTGTCATGATTACAACGGTAAAGAAAACGCTAAACGAGTAAAGTACAGTAGAAAACATCTGAAACTCCCCAGAAAACGCAAGTAAGTCAGTAGAGACCCAAAAGCTATAAAGTACGCGCCAAAGAAACCTCAAATATAGCAAAAGTAAGTATGATTTCGATGGGTAAATCAAGCCTCGACCTTCTCAGCGGTGATGACCTCCACCCCCTCCTTCGTCTTGGTGCCCTCCAACTCCTCGATCCTCTGCCTCAGGGCCAGATTCTCCCTAGTGAGACCCTCGACAACCTTCCTCAATTCCTCAATCTCGCGTCTCCTTCCCTTCTCATCCCTCTCGAGCAGCTTCTGCGCCTCGCGTTTCCGCTTCTCCTCCTCCTTCTGCCGCTTCTCATTGGCCTTCTCGAGAGCACGGCGATACTTGCGCTCCTGCTTTTCGAGGCTCTTCATGTGTTTCTCGGCGATTTTCTTTTCACGTTCGGAGCGGCGGTGGTCTTCACGCTTGAGCTTTTCGTCGAGCTTTTGCTTCTCCTTGAGGAACTGCGCAAGAGCACGTTCTTCCGGGCTTTGGCTATCGTGGGTGGCAGATGCCGCTGTCATAGTGGAAGTGACGGACGCAGGCCGTGAGGGAAGCTCCGGAACGTCGGGTCGCGAGGAATCAGCAGTTGCGAAGGTCTTGATAGAGGCCGTTTCGGAGGCGCTGTCGTCAAGCTCTTCGTTTGGTGAAGACGCCCGGGAAACAGTGGAAGACGGGGTGTTATCGTCGGATGGCGATGTAGGTGGCGGGGTAGGGTTGTACGAGGAACTACTGTATATGGCGGACTGGGCGAGTGAGGACATTCCAGCCGCCACAGTGCCCAGTGCACCAGCGAAAAGGCCGCCTCCGCCTCCACTACCTGCAGCACTGCCGTTTTGTCTCTCAGACTGCTTAGGGGCCGGCGATATCTCGGCTTGAGCGTGGTCCGATGAGAGGACTGCTCCTGCTGGAGCGCCGCGCTCGGCAAGGTGTCGCTTGGTGTGCGTCTTCACGCCTTCGTCTTTGCTCAGTTTCTCGCCGTGTTCCATCTCCTTAGTGATAGAATCGAGTGATGCTTCGGGTATGTCATCGAGGAATGTGGCCTGGCGACACCACTTCAGGAATTTATCCGCATCCTTGACGATGCCTCCTGGTGTTCCCCTCTCGACCATCCACTTCGGCACGCCTATCCAAGTCAGTACGAGAGTTTTCCCTCCACGAAAACGGGGAATACTCACTGCCACCAGGATCCGAACGAGTAATCATGATCCAATCGACCGCACAATTCCACCTAGCCTGTGCCGCCTCCTCAGGGGTCATACCCACAGTCTTTCCGCGAGGACGGTTAGGGGAGGTGGGTTCAGCCGAGGGAACATCTGATGTGCTCTGGGACCTAGCCAGGGCATTCTGGATGGAAGGGATCTCCCGGATGAATTCCACAGACTCGTAAGTCCCGCGTACGTATCCTGACCTCTCGTCACCCTGCGGATGATTCAGAACTGGTTTCGATATGAGCGTAAACTGTTTCGGTCTGTCTTCGGCGCTGCTCTCCGGTTGATCCCCCGGATCCGTCGACGAGGGAGGACGACCCCTCTCGCTGGCCGCAGCAGATATGTCCTCCGGATGGGCCGAACTCGATAGGCAACCTTCCACGAAGTCCCGCGGAGCAGAGGGACCGGGGAACTGTGCTGATAACTGGAAGATCTCCACCTTGCCGAGCTCGCAGGTTTCGTGGTGGATCCGAAGGTCCTTACCGATTCCGCGCACCGGGCCCTGTACCACACCCTCTTCCACAACTTCTTTTGGGGGTTGCTGGAACTCTTGCTGGAGCCCTGCCTTGAATCGGCGGAAAGGAATATCGGTGTGGATGGAACGTCGTGCGAACCAAGTACCCTTCCCGTCCTTTGCCGAGAGCTTGAAGACGCTGATACCCACAGGGTTTTCTTTGGCGGATAGCTTGACAGGCTTCCATTCTTTCTGGAGGGCTGCTATGTCTGGATCTGACGGTTCGGGAAGTGTTACTGATTCGGGGATGATCGTCGGCGGCGGAAGAGAGGATATCAGGATATGGGCATCCGCAAGGGACGTAGCTAGGTGAAGGTTGAGCGATGATGGATCCGAAGGAAATTCGGAATGTTCGGTTGGCGACAGAGTCTTGAGAGCTGCATGGACGTCCGTCATGTTTGGTGAGGCTCAAGGTGTTGGGTTGACGTTGATATTGGGTTGGTATGTTGGTCGCAAGTCGGTGTGATCGGCTCGGAGAGTACTAAGAACAAGAGGGACCCTTGGAAAAGAGTACTGGAAAGAAGGAGAGCTTATGTACTTGAGAGAGGGAAGCGTAGAGAGAATCCCGGGATGAAATTCCACGATTATTCCTGTTTGGAAGCTGTAACCAGGGACGGGCCAGGATAGCGGATGACGTTTGCCCTACGCCACTACCACCGGACGAAAGCCACTATGTACCGGTAGTAACTACACACGGTTAAATTCGCTGCTGCACAGGAGATCCGCCGAGTGACGATGATGCGTGAAGCGGGAGCAGCGTGTTGGCAGCACATGTGTGTATGTGATTCTTAATTCTGGCTTGGATTGGTAGCGACCATGAGGCGAGCGCATGGATTCCGATTGCCGGTGAAGAACAAACAGCCCGAAGAATAAAGCCACATTGAGTCCAGCATAGGTATATTTGGAAGCCAAAGTTCAAACATGAGCTTCGTTTTCCGTGGAAAAGAGCAAGAAATAAACATAAGAGGAAAGTATTAATTACTCCCCGGTAGCCAATAGTTAATCGATAATGAAACCATTAAATGCATTCTGGCGGTAGTGGAGTGCCTGCTGATCAAGTCCGAAGGAATTTGAAGAATACATTGAGCTTGCCTACAGCTCCCCATAGCTTGGAGTGGCTTGGCTGCTGACTGAATTACCCGGAAACCCCGGCCGGCGCTGGCAGCGCGTCTTACCTGCCGGCTATGTACTCTACTCAGATCCTATTCTCTCTCGTCTGGGACTCTAGCTCGCGACACCCTCGCCCTACCTTTCTCAGCCCCTCCGGTCACGTCCTCCCTCGTCACCCCTCCATTCTCACACTCTTGTTTGAGCATCACCCCTTCATTCTTCTTTCGCGACTGCAACATTTGATACAGCCAGGTTTCCCGAGTTCAGGCAGCACCGAATACGCTCGCAGGAAGCAGCCATGTCAAACGGCAAGAACTACGCGGCGCCCATAGACCCGCCCACTACCAATGGGGCGCAGAACAAGAGAGTTGCATATGTGAGTGGCCTCCTTCCCGCATCCTGCATTCACTGCTCTGGGAGCGTTCCCAGTTGAAGAGGGGAGCTCTGACATTGGACAGTTCTACGATTGTGAGTTACAACGGCCTCGCAGAATACCCGTCATCAGTGGTTCATGAAGGGTGATTCCTTCGCGTTTGATGGTGGGCTATTACTGACCTGATTCTTTTCCCTTCGAACCAGCCGATGTCGGGTATTGCTCCTCTTGCCACCACTCGCGACTTCGGTGTACTGACAGACGCAATGTAGAAACTACTCCTACGTCGCCGGCCATCCGATGAAGCCCCACAGAATACGAATGACCCATAGCCTCATCATGAACTACGGTCTTTACAAGAAAATGGAAATCTACGTAGGTGGTGCACCGTACAACTCTATCCTCGACTTGCTCACAGCCTTTACAGAGAGCGAAACCTGCGACGAAAGCCGAGATGTGTCAATTCCACACCGATGAATACATCGAGTTCCTCTCCAAGGTTACGCCGGACAACATGGAAAATTTCGCCAAAGAGCAAGGCAAATACAACGTCGGCGACGACTGCCCCGTCTTCGACGGTCTTTTCGAATTTTGCGGTATCTCTGGTGGCGGCAGTATGGAGGGTGCTGCGCGTTTGAACCGTGGCAAGTGCGACATTGCGATCAATTGGGCTGGTGGTCTCCATCATGCCAAGAAAAGCGAAGCTTCTGGATTTTGTTACTTGAACGGTACGGCGTTTGTGTCTTCCGTGGTCGTGAGGCTCAGCTGACCGGTGTGATTAGATATCGTACTTGGCATCATCGAACTACTTCGGTACAAGCAGCGTGTGCTGTATATCGATATCGATGTTCATCATGGTGACGGTGTCGAGGAGGCCTTTTACACCACAGACAGAGTCATGACCTGTTCCTTCCACAAATATGGAGAGTACTTTCCTGGTACTGGAGAGCTTAGGGATATCGGTGTCGGTGCTGGC
The DNA here is from genome assembly GCF_024521635.1 of Tricharina praecox. Lineage (NCBI taxonomy): Eukaryota > Fungi > Ascomycota > Pezizomycetes > Pezizales > Pyronemataceae > Tricharina > Tricharina praecox. The sequence goes on from NW_026250412.1 coordinate 366,237, forward strand.
AAGTACTATGCCGTGAATTTCCCTCTTAGAGATGGTATCACGGACGAGACCTACAAGTCGGTTTTTGAACCTGTCATCAACCATGTCATGGAATTCTACCGCCCAGAGGCTGTCGTGCTCCAATGCGGTGCCGACTCGTTATCTGGCGACAGGCTAGGATGTTTCAACCTGAGTATGAAGGGACATGCCAACTGTGTCGAATTCGTCAAGAAGTTCGGTCTTCCCACATTAGTCCTCGGTGGAGGCGGTTACACCATGCGAAACGTTAGCAGAGCTTGGTGCTACGAGACTGGTGTCCTGGTCGGCCAAAAAGTGGGCCCTGATTTGCCTTACAGCGACTTCTACGAATACTTCGGTCCCGATTACGAGTTGGATGTCCGACCTTCGAACATGGAGAACCTCAACTCCCGAGAGTATCTTGAAAAGATCAAGACGCAGGTTCTCTCCAATCTGGAACGCACACGCCACGCTCCATCGGTCCAGATGTCGGACGTCGGCAGGGGAACAACCGAGCACCAAGAGGAGCAAGACGCTATCCTGGACGATCTTGACGCAGACACCACTGGAATGGATCAACGCCAGACGCAACGTCAATGGGAGAGAAGGATCGACAAAGATAATGAGCTTTCAGATTCCGAGGACGAGGGCATGGGCGACGCCATCGGCGTCCGGCGAGAAAACAACGGAAAGAAGCGACGAAGGAACGAGCGTAACTACAAAGAGACCAACGCCAGTGGCACCGGGTCTGGAGTCGCTACACCACAACTTGGGGCCAGCGCATCCACCAGTGATGCCGGTGCCCCTGTGGTAACGAAAATCCCAGGTTATAATGGCGAGGACGATGAAGAACTCGAAGCGTTGGCACGTCAGCAGGACGGAGATATCGACATGGACGATGAGCCTACTCACCCCGAGAAGCGGTTAAAGGCCAAATCCGACGACGAGGATATGATGGACGTCGAGCCGACTAGCAAGCCCGGTGACAAATCACAGAAGCCCGGAGCCGCTGACGATGCCGTGGCAACCACTCCTGCGGTGGGTTCGGAGCCAAGCGCGGTGGCAGTGGCAACACCTGCACCAAGCCTACTAGATGCTCCGGAAAAGCCCACAAGCCCCAACATTGCTCCAGCAGGTGTTAAAACAGGCGAAGGAGCGACGGAGAAACCAGAGGGAAAGCCGTAATGTGGAGCACTTGATGTTTTCTTTGATTTTTTTTTCTTTTTATGCAGAGTGGTTAGGCAATTTCATGTTTCATTGCCATGTTTCCGTTGTTTCGGTTCCATTTTCCCTTCCACCTTGCTTCGCGTTGCCACTTTATGTATATTCCATCCCAATTAACCGTTATGCCGTGTGATTTATCTACATATATCCGAGGGACGATGGGAGTTGTTCAGCTCAAGGGCAACAGTACGATCTGAATTTGGACTGCGAGTTTATTGAGAATTGAAGCGTCTTTTTGTATCTTCATCTAGAAATGCTTACTAGTGAATCAGATGGCGATGAGGCTGAATTTCCCGATGATACCTAGCTCGGGGAGAGAGAATCAATGTGTTGTCGCATATGGCCTTAATAGACCAATTTCTTCCTGGGAAGAGAGAGAGAACATCAATTTATTGTTGCATGAGGACTTTACTAGACTATGGCGACCACCAACTTCTCGACCTTTCCTGCATTTTGTTCCTGGGGAGCATGAGGGCTTGGACCAGCAAGTTGGGTAAATGAGTGCTGAGACATGTCGCAAGTCGTCATTGATCCATGCTGCTGGGTAGAGGAAGGGATAGACTTGGCTTGGCACACTTTCAATGTCGCATTCTTTTTGTCTGACGTCCCATCTCTCACACCTCCTTCTTGGACCCAACCACAACCACGCCCTGCTCTCTTTTCTGTTCAACTACCCACACAACAGAACAGACAACAACACTAACGACTACAATAACACCGTGTCCTTTCAAGATTAACGAACTCCCTCTTTGCGCAACCCTACCAAACCACAGCACGACACCAACTACTACAGCGACGACTCTACGCGAAAGATTCTACATCAGGTGCGACGACAACACGTCCCCGGTCGCGTCATTCGGAGCTTCGACTGACTGCGGAAACCGTGTCCAGGGAGATTGCTGTGTGCTGTTGACTATTTGCTGTTGGTGGCGCACGTGCGCGGAAAGAAAATTCGCGGAAGAAAAAAGTTAATATTACTACTGAGAGAGGGAAGAGAATTGTTGCTGTGTGAGGGACAGAGAGAAGGAGAGAGAAGAAATTGAACCTCAATCGTGTTCTGGCTCCTCTGTGACTCGTTACATTCCTTTCCCTCCAACGACCAGGATCCGGAATTTTGTGCACGATGGCAGACGAAGACGAGATCCCCGTGTCTGAGGCGGAGCAGGCATTCCTTGATGCGATGAAGGCGGTGCAGGATGTACAAGACGAGGAGCAACAGCAGGAAGAGATCGGTACCCGGGTAGAGGACGATGACGACGACCATGATCCCGCGACCATCATGACGTCTACGGAGGATTCACCAGTCTCGAATGGACACGCAGGAAGCGATCGTGATGGACCCGCTTCGATGGAGGAGCAAGCCACTGAAGAGGTGGAGGTGGAGGTGAAAGAAGAAGTCATGTCGGCTACCCCGTCTGCTCGGAATTCCGTCGCGCCTTCTGCGACTGCGTCAGCGACCACCACGCCTGCAGCGGCTGCTGCGCCTGCTACCACTGCCATTCCTGATGCTTCCAGTGCCACTCCCGTGCCCGTTACCGCTCCCAAGGCTGAAGTTGCGGAAAGCGCTCATGCTCCGTCTGCGCCGACCACCCCGGTGATTCTGCAACCATCCGAGTTTGGCGCGCCAATGCATGCTGCTCAAGCCCAGCAGCCCGCTCAAGCCCACAAGGCCGTGCACAGCGGAAAGCGAAAACGCCTGCCGCAGGATTTGGTCGGGCAGCTGGAAGATAGAATCGCCGAAGATCCTCGAGGCGATCTGGACGCGTGGTTGTCACTGATTTCGGAGCACAAGCGTAAGGGGAAGTTTGACGATGCGAGAAATGCGTACGAGCGATTCTTTGTGCTATTCCCACAAGCAGTAAGTTCACTATTCCTCTCCTCTCGTGCGGAGATGCGCGGCTGATCATTCGTCCATAGGCCGAACAATGGATCAGTTTTGTGAGGATGGAGCTGGACAACAACGAATTCCAACGTGTGGAACAAGTATTTTCGCGGTCTCTACTCACCGTGCCCAATGTTGAGTTGTGGAGCTTATACCTAGATTACATCCGCCGGCGCAACAACCTTACCAACGATCCGTCTGGTACTGCCAGGAGGACGATCAGTCAGGCTTATGACTTTGTTTTAAATAACATTGGCTGTGACAAGGAGGCCGGGCGGATCTGGCAGGATCAGATTGCATTCGTAAAGAGTGGTCCTGGAATTGTTGGCGGTAGTAACTGGATGGATCAGCAGAAGATGGATAGTCTGAGAAAGATCTATCAGAAGGCAGTCACGCAACCAGTTATTGGAGTAGAAGCGATGTGGCGGGAGTATGATGGGTTTGAACATGGGCTCAATAAGATAACCGTACGTGATTCATTGCATGCTCAACGATCATTCGTCCGTACATGCTCGGGAGCTGATACCGTGAATTAGGCCAAGAAGTTCCTTCAAGAGCGGTCGCCTGCTTTCATGACGGCCCGTGCCTGCCTCGTTGAGCTTACGAATCTCACCCGAGGATTGAGACGCGAGACGTTGCCGCGATTACCGCCTTCACAGGGGTACGAAGGTGACGACGATTGGAATTACCAGGTCGCACTGTGGAAGAAGTGGATCAAGTGGGAGACCGACGACCCCGTGGTTCTGGCCAAGGAGGATCCGGCAGCCTTCCGCAACCGTATCATCTACGCCTACAAGCAAGCTCTGATGGCGCTCCGGTTCTGGCCCGAGATGTGGTTCGAGGCGGCGGACTACTGCCTCGAGAACGGTATGGACGCCCAGGGCATCGAGTTTTTGAGACAGGGCCTACAGGCTAATCCCGAGAGCACGCTGCTTACGTTTACGTATGCCGAGCGATTGGAGGCCATCACACCTGCTGAGGACGGAGAGGCGGCCGCTGTAAGGAAGGGTCAAATTGTGAGAAAACCTTACGACGATTTACTCAACACTCTGTACGGCCACTACGCCAAGATGCAGGCCCGTGAGAAGGAGGAGATTGAGAAACTGGGAGAAGAAGCTCCGGCGTATCCGGACAGCCCCGGCCGGGACGACGATGACGACGATGAGGAGCGGCAGGCCCCCGAGCAGAGCTTCAGGGAGCGGAGAATAAATGAAGTCAAGGATCGAAGTAAAGCGGATATGTTGAAGCTGAGTAAAGTCATTTCGGCTGTCTGGATCAACTTGATGCGGGCGATGAGACGGATCCAGGGCCATGGAAGGGTCAATGAGCCTCTTGGTGGTAGTCGACAGATCTTTGCCGATGCCAGGAAGAGGGGAAAGATCACCAGTGATGTATATGTTGCATCTGCGTTGATCGAGTATCATTGCTACCGGGATCCTGCCGCTCTGAAAATCTTTGAGCGGGGAATGAAACTTTTCCCCGAGGACGAAGATTTTGCTTTGGAGTACTTGAAGCATCTCGTCAATATCAATGATATTACTAGTAAGCGACATGCCCCCGCCATCAATATACCACATACTGACGGAAACCAGATGCTAGGGCGATGTTTGAGACATTCGTGTCGAAGGTTCCAGCAGAGAAGGCTCAGCGGGTATACCGATTCTTCTACGAATACGAAGCCCACTACGGTGATCTCGCGCAGGTCTACAAGCTGGAGAAGAGAATGGCCGAACTGTACCCCACGGACCAGAAACTCGAACAGTTCTCCAACCGATACGCCTACCATGCCGTGGATCCATGCAAATATCTTCCCGTCATCTCGGCCACCCAACAGGCGAAACAAAAGCCTCTTATGCCTCTTCCCCCGGAGGCCGTCGCCGCCGCCGCTGCCGGCCTTCCCATTCCCCCGCCTCCGATCACCCAACCCATCCCAGGCTCCAACTACCACCCCCCGCCGCCGCTACCCATGCCGCCACGCACCAGCTCCCCCAAGCGCGCCGCCAACGACGACGACGGCGACTACTCGTCGCGCGCACGCAAGCTCCCGCGCTCGGACTCGCCCGTGCCCACTCTCAAGGGAGCCGCCGGCCGCCGTCTAAACCAGATCAAGCAGCAGCAGGCCGCGGCTGCCGCAGCGGCAGCCGCAAACCAGTCCCAATTAAAGGACAACAACACCGGTGGTGGCGGCGGAGGCGGAAGAAGGGAATATGCCAACGCGCCGGTCCGCCGCGATAACAATATCAACAGCAACAACAACAATCCCCCACCACTTCCAGAGGCCATCTGGTATCTCCTGAGTATCCTCCCCGGTGCGGATAAATACCAGTCTGCGCGGTTCAGGCCAGAGGCGATGGTCGCACTGTTGGCGGGCGTGCAGTTGCCAAGACCGGAGGATTTGGCCAGGGGTGGTGGTGGCGGTGGTGGTGGTGGGTACTATGGTGGCAACTAGGGAACGTTTTGCGAAACGGTTGCCATTTGATAGGGTATTTCGATTCCGATTCCGTTCTGTTATGTGTAGAGTACCGATAGGGATACGATACGATATGATACGAGACGGACTGAGTGTTTTTACTGTCTACGTGTACTACCGGTATAGGCTAGGCTTGAGGGATGAGTTTGAACTTTGTTGTGTAGTGCATTTTTTTCATTCGACGGTGATGGTCGGGTCGTGGTCGTGGTTCGGGTCTTGTTGTTGTGAATAATAATGCAGATGCTCATGCTCATGTCCCCGCTATCTACATGTACTGTTACTGTGACCCGGTTATTGATGCGAATGCGAATGTCCTTGCTATACGTACTATGTATAAACCCGTGCTCCATAACTACTGGCAACTACCAGTAACTACTGGTACTACAGGCAGTGGAAGCAAGCCGTCGAGACTCGAGACTCGAAGGTACGTAATCTGTATTATACCGCAGGTAGCATACTGGTGAAATCTAGTTAGCCGTCCACAAGTCATCCTCCGTCACGGGACGGCACGTACCGCACCGCACCGGCACTTTTTCTTCTTTTTTCTTCTTTTTTCGCGCTGGGAATCTCACATCGGGGATTCGGTGCTCCAAAACAAAACAGAGGAATCACAACTTCTCACTCCGCCTGCTCCCCCCGCCCCGCTCCTAACCCAGACAAAAACAGGAGGCCCTCGCAGGCGGCACAGGTGGGCCAGGCGGCCCTCTATCGAAGGATCGAAGGGACAGGCTGGCGCAGAGGGCAGGCAAAGCCACATGGGGCCACCTAATGAAAGTCGGGTTTCGGGTTTGGACAGTGGCGTCACGGGCGTGGAACCGGACTGCGGAGTGTGTATAGATTTAGAACTACATAGGTATCTATATCTATAGATGCCAGGACTCGGGAGTTGGGAGTGGACGCTTAGAATGTAGGTAGATATTCTACTCAAGACTCAAGACTCAAGTGTGTACTCCAACTACCTACCATAGTCGTGCTTCGTGCACGGGAGCCTTCCGCTTTCGTCCTGCTCCTCCTGCTCCTCCTGCTCCTCCTGCTCCTTCTCATCCTCATGCTTCTATGTACCCCCCCCCCCCCCCCCCCCCCCCTCCCACCCCTCCCCCGCCACTACCACTACCGCTGGGAAACAAACCAAAAAGATACAGAGAGGAATAGCCCCCCCTCAGCAATGACTAACGACGAACTGGACAAAGTATGAACGAAACGATACCGAGTTCGAGTATATACTTCTTTCTTCCTAGTGCGGGTATCCAGCCAAATGCACGAGCCGGAGCAGCAGAGACCACCGTCCACGAATCCACGGCCCAACAAAGAAGCCCACAAGAAATCAAAGAACCACAATTTAATTCAACAAACAAACCTCAATAATCACAAACCAACAATCAAGCCAATAATCAATTCAATTCTCAAAAACACTACACAACCCCTACAAAACCCCAACCCATCGATCAACCAAACAACCAATCAAAACCCCCCCTGTATGTAAGATGTAGATCATAGAATGTATAACAGTAGCTCCAGAACTCTCAATACTCCATATGCTAAGAATAAGAAATCCTAAATGACAGATGAAGAAGAAAGAAAACATCCAGTACCTATTTGAAACGAAAAAAACGTAGCGGGAGGAATCATCGCCCCCGGTCTCGGAGGAGAAAAGAAACGGCCGAGGAGAAAAGAACCCGTCTCGGAAGAGAAAAGGAAAATGAAACGGAAAAGGAAAAGGAAACGAAAGGAAACGATTTGACCTCGGAAAAAAAAAGCATGATAAAAGTTCACAAAGCAAAGATCCGACCCGTCGAAGAAAGCAAAAAGTAAAACCCAGCCAAAACCATGCGCAGAGAGAGAGGAAAGAAAAGAAAGGGGAAATTTCGAAAAAGAAAAAGCGATATCGGCAATTGAAGACCAGTTTTTCCAAAAAAAAAAAAAGAAAAAAAAAAACCGAAAAAAAAGAGGAGCCCTTATTAAACCATCCGTGAAGCGTGCGCAGATCGTCATTGCGGTGGTCATGAAACCTGAAAAAAATCCAAAAAAAATCCAAAAAAAATCCAAGCATCTAACATCTCAGCCTAGAGCTATCCTAAAGATCAAGATTCCCCTCCGATCCGTAGAGTAAAAGTAAACATGGAACGTAAAGAGATATATACGCGAAAAAAACTCAAAAATAAAAATCATCAAGGCCCGCAGCACTATGGTCGATACATGCTATCCAAGACCATCTTCACAAATCCCCCCATCTCTCCCCCTTCTCGCAATAGATCCACGAATCCGTCCAGATTTCGCACAGCATGAAACATCTTGGCGACGTATGACGTTATGCTCTCCCTCAGCATGTTCGTCTCGTTATCCCTCCCGTAAATTCCAGCATACTCGTCCCTGGCAGTCGATGTCTGCGATACCCGGCTCAGAGACCGTCGTTCGGTGGTCATGGCCACGCCCACATCACTGCCTTCCGAATTGTGTCCGAATGCCGATGCAGTGCCCTCGCGGTTCTCCAAATCGTTGAAGGGGAAGCCATTCATGCCGGCCGAACTATAGCCGAACGGATGGCTGGGGGAGGGGCCACGCTCGGAAATCGAGTTGGAGAGGCTGTTGCCGACACCGCTGTCACGACCGCTGGATCGAGTCGGCGTTCTCGTCAATGCCGTTTCCGGGAGCTCCTCGAAAGCGAATCGTATCAACCGTATCAACCGCTGTCCGGGCTGCAGGTTGTTGGAAGTGTCCAACAGGTCATTCGTCAGGTGCAGGCGAATCAGAGTCTTGAGCTGCGTTACACCATACTTATCCGCCATGAGGAACAGCTGGAACTTCTGATCGTCCAGCTCCTCGTCTTCATCCGGCTCGCGCTCGTATGTATTCGTATAAGTGAACGGCGCGTCTTCCGTCGAGCTGGACGCCGAGGTGAAGGGACTGGGCGTTGAGCTAAAAGGACTGGGCGTTGAGCTAAAAGGGCTGGGCGCTTCGGCGAAGGGACTGGGCGATTCGGTGAACGAGCTCGGCGGTTCGGAGAACGCGCTGCTGCTGCTAGCGGAGGAGCTGGAATCCTCGATGACTCGGGGCGGGATCGTCGGCGGCGAGCGCGGTGAGAAATGTATCGGTGTCTGGGGCTTAGCGGCTTGCACCATCCGTGACCCTGTCCCTGTCCCTGTCCCTGTCCCCATCCCCATCCCCGTCCGGACGTTATTCTCGAGGCTCGAGAGAGGATATTCTCCGGTGTACAGGAATTCCAGAAGCGCCTCAAATATTTTGGGATCGTCCTCGAGAACTGTGATCCTCCCTTCCCTAGCTTCCCTGAATGCGGGGCGCAGAGCACTACGAAACCACTCGCTCCGCGCGGCAAGAATTGCCTTGTGCGCATAGAGAACCTTCTGTTCCGGCCCCACGACGATTTCCAAGTCCGAGAATTCGCGGCTGTTCAATAGCTTCTTCAAGTGCTTTCCAACCAGGTCCACGACCGTATGGGGTGCCTTTTGTTGATCCCAGTAGCTCGCCGGGTTCGGAGCCGTGCGCGATGTCGAGTGCCCGTTGCCTATTATCGAGTTGCTGAGTAAGCTGGCGGGTATCGTCGGGCTCATGGGCCGTCGCAGCTTCTCCTGATTCGGGTGATATCTCAGACGGCAAACGATGTCGATGGTCCGTCTGCTGTTCACCACCGGATCCCTCAGCAATATGCTGTTGTCGAGCAATCCTGGAAATCCCCACGAGAGCTGGTTTTCCCTGTACAGTGCGACCGTGGTCTTGTCCTTAAGCTGTCGGCCTTCCGAGTTGAGGATGCAAAACTGCAGATATCGGATATCTCGAGTCCACGTGCGCTCTTGTAGTTCGTTGTCGGTCATGACAACGTAGAGAAAGATCCCGTAGACGCGGTTCCCTGCCGCATCCACGTTCTGCTGAAATAGCATGCGCCATACCCACCCGTCCGGATGCCCGAAATTCGGCGAGTAACTGCAGGAGTAATGCGTCAGTGGATTTGTAACCACGCGCGCGGCCGAGTCGAGGAGGGAGGGAGGGTACATACGTTTCGAAATCTGCAGACAAGTCGACATTTTTCCATCTATACTAGACGTCGGAAACAAAGTTAGCCACATAGCCACACACACACACACACACACACACACACACACACACACACACACACACACACACACACGAAGCTGCGGGAGGGAGCGCGGAAGATGACATACAGTCCAAGTCACGTATTCCGACGACACCGCATTGATCTCCAGCGTCATCGGCGCCAAAGGTATGTGAACGACCGAAGCTGCCATGTTTGCGTCCGGATGCCTGTAGAGCCCACTAGTCATACGCGAGCGACGAGCTATTCCCCGATTCTCGATTGCGATAGGCCGATAAGGTGGGGGTCCGAGGTTTCTATATGGTGGCTGTAGTGGGTCGGGCCTGTGTATTCGGAAGAGGTGTAGTTGTTGTGGTTGTGGTTGTTATTGTTGTTGCGGTTGTACTGATCGTCGACGAGTCGGAGGTGATAGTGGGGAGGGTTTCTATGGCGCCGCGGGGGGAGGGAGGGGCGTACAAAAGGCGATGGCTTTTTTTTTTCGAACTTTCTTTCTTGCTTTCGTGTCAAGGTTACTCTATTTATCGATTTTTATATCAGATCAATTCTTAAAAGCATTCCAGATCCAGGGGAAGCCACCAGAAATGAGGGGAGGATAGGAGCAATATATAAATACCGGTTGTGAGGACAGGGGAATGCAGTAGCTGTTCGGATGCCAATTGGCGGGCGGGTGGAGGGGCGGAGGGGGGGAGGGGGGAGTGCGCGGGGGTTATGGGTGGGAACGCGGCTCTAAATATCCCAACCACGTCGTAGTAGTAATAGTAGTAGTGGTAGAGTAGTAGTCGTCGTTGATGTGGCCTCGATGTTTCGAATAGCTATCCCGGGGGCCAGCAGATAAACACACCCACCCACACACGCACACACGCACACAGACAATTGCAGTTGGCGGCTGGTTCGTTGCGGGATGCGGTCGGTCGTACTCGGTTCGGGGGACTTTTTTGGAGGTAAACGAAACGGGAACGCTGGCAGGAGGCAGGCAGGAGACAGTCCTGGAACGATAACGCTGGCAAGTAGGCTGTCTAGCTGTCTGTCTGGCTGGCTGGTCGGCGCGGGGTGGCAAGGTAACTTGGCTGTCACGCGCGAGGATAGAGGGATGAGATGGATGAGGACGAGGGCGAGGAGGAAGACAAGGAGCAGCAGCAGCAGCAGCAGCAGAAGGTTGGCTGGCTGGCTGGATCGATGGGGATATCTGGCCGAGTATATTCCACCACGTTATTTCCTATTTGTTTTTTTTCTTTTTCTTTTCTTGATTCCCAGCGTCTGTGGTTCTTCCCTCTCCCCTCTTCGGCCTAAGAAGATGTGGGGTGTGTATATGGACGTTGATTGCGGATAGCTGAGTAGGTTTCACGCCAAGGCGACAAAAGCGCGGGAACTAATCCGATTCTGAAAACGGCCACTTACGGGGGGGCGAAGAGGAGTAGAAGGTAGACGGTGATGGCTGATGGCTGATGACGATGGATGATGATGATGACGATGCAGAGGGGGAGGGGAGATTGTGAGAAATAATCGAAACGGTGGCGCGGCCGGGCGGGGCAGGGCGGAGAGAGGGGGGAGGGGGGAGGGGAGGGGCAAGAAGGCAGGAAGGCAGGCGTGGGCTGGCGATTAAGGCAGAGGGGAGGAGGAGGAGGTAGGAGGAGGAGGAGGGAGGGGGGGATGGGGAGGGCGGAGGCACAAGTGACGGCTCGGTCGTCACGGTTGGTGAAGACACAAGTGAGCTACTACGGTGCTCGATTACTTTGGAATTCACGCACCCACCGTGCGGTTTAGTGGTATGTACATAGCGGTGGGTAACGATGGAGGTGGAGGCCGGGCCCATGATGGTTGAGAGTGGTCGAGTATGAGATATGTAGTGTACGTTTTGGATGGGAGGGGATAGACTCTAGAGTACTCTACAGGCGTAGCAGAAAATAGATCGTCGGCCACGTCGAACCTGTGCTAAACGCTGCGCCGCTGCTGCTTCTGCTTCTGCTGCTTCTGCTTCTGCTGCTGCTAGACAAGGAATCTCCGCATGCTGCCTCCTGCCTGCTTGCTTGCCTGCCTGCCCCCCCTACCGACCCTTAACCCACCAAAGGACGGTACACGCCCATGCAGGTCGCAGTCATAGGCAGTTACTCTACATGCTGGTAGTCTGGACATGCACGGCCACAGATCTCTGACTGGCAGATAGCCACGGTGAAAGAAGAAAAAAAACTGCCTTGGAGCTGTAGACAATCGACAATTGGCTACGCGCGTCGAGGGTTGGTTAGTTCCCCAGTGAGTTGAGGGTATTGTTTTAATCGGAGGAGGGGAACATTCCCCTCCTCCGGAGACAGCGCGTGGGAGAGAAAGAAAGAAAGAGAGCGGTGATCGGGATCCCAGCGCACGGCGGCACGGTTGGGGAATGGTTAGCGGGAGGACGGGATTTCTGGGGCGGAAACGACGGTGGCCAATGCGAATCGCCACAGCATTGCGTTGCTGCGTTCGTTCGCTACAAGCGCAGAAGCACAGAATAATCAATCGAGCTGCATATGTGGATGTGGGTTGGGTGGTTAGGGTAGGTAGGGTAGGGAAGAGAACATCATGTATGTGAGTGCGAGAGCAAGTTGGGAAGAAGATGGATGGATGGGGCTCGGCAGTGGGGTGGGTAGGAGGGAGAAGGCCAGGCGTGAATTCGAGGGCATGGCCGTGGCACGGGTCCGCCGTGGTGGAGGAGGAGAGGAGGAGAGGAGGAAGAGGAGGAGGTGATGGTGATAGTAGTGGTGGTGGTGGGCCATGGGTTTTGGTGATGGTGGTGGTGGGTAGGCCATGGGTGGTCTTGGTGCATGGCCATGTATGTAGGTGAGATGTGAGAGCGGTGTGCGGTGGTTGGTGGTTGATGGTCGGCGGTTGGCGGTTGCTGGTTGGTGGTTGGGCGCACATACGGGGTCTCAGTCGGAAATTGTCATGTCCGCCGCACAGAGAAAGAAATTCGGTGTGTGTTGAGAATGCGAACAACAACCTTACCTCTGAGTTGTCCCTTCTCTTCCCCGCCCCACCCCACCCACCCCACCCACCCACCCCCTCCATCCATCCCTCCATCCATCCAGTCCAGTTCGCTCCGTGGAGTGGCGTGCGTAGGTTTGCGCTACTTTCCGGTCTCGGTCCAACCGCATCCGCAGCGACAACTTCGCCTAGACCGTGTTTGGATCGTCGACGCACCCACGTCCAGGCTCTCTCCTCCTCCGAGCGAGCTCACGACATGAGTGCGTATGTAGCGAAGAAGAAGCAGAATCAGAAGAACCTGGCAAGGCGGAGTGAGGAGACCGGAGCGGATATCGAGTCGGTAGGTGGGCAGGTAAGTATCCAGGTGGGCGGGCCCGAGACGGACGCACGTCGGCCAACGCGCCTCAAATATCGTCAGCCTCGTGTAGGTATGGATATGAATGTACGGGTGAAGTACCGAGTACTCTATCCGTTCGACTCCAGTCATCAATGGCGGATGAGGCCATTCCGGACCGACGTGAGCAGATAATGCCCACCAGCCTCACTTCTGACGGATGAGACCACTCTGGAGCAATAGCCAGATAACGTCCACAAGCCTCACTTCCGATGGATGCCAAGGGCCGATAGCAGGGTTGCTGACAGCGGCGGCCGTGGTGGCTTGCACCGATAGCCTTCTCGTCAGTTAGGCCCATCACCGCCGTTACCGACGGCCAGCGCCCACTGCCTCTCTGTGCACGGCCCCCATCCGCCCGCGCCCATCGTGGATCGACCATGACGAACCGCGATAGCCGAGTCGGTAGTCACCACCATCATCATGGCTGGGTTTACGATTCGGACTTGTATGTATATACAAGTTTGTACGGCTTCGAGATCGCAGTGGCCGTCCATCCGGATCGACCCACGAGGCTGAGCGGGCCTGAAGTAAGGCTTTCGGCGTATAGTACATATGTAAGCAACTACCCACGGGCATCTCTGCCCCGCATTGACGGGTATTGGCGGCGATGGTACATACATAGAGCTGAGATGCTGGCGTCCATGTGGCCGCAGCATGTTTCGGGGCCCCCGTCCTCGGGATATCACCGCTATGGGGCTCGATGGAAAACCTACATAGGTATTCTTTTGCCGGCGATGGGACTGACCGAAGGCGATGATGACGCTAAACTTATGCCTTTGACGCAAATATTAGGCCTGCAGTCACCAGTGCCACAGTGTGCTTTCTCTCATCTCCCACACAGCGTCTCCGATTCGCTGGAGGTCGTGTGGAGAACTCGGATGTCTAAGCGGCACCAGCAGATTGGACAGCCCCCTCCCCTCGACGTTAGATATACTTGCCTACTTCTGATACATACATATCCGTCAACATCCGCTCATCACCACCGTGCTGTCCACTGTAGTTAACCCCCCTCTTTCCACACCTCGGATTCGACGAGCGCCATCGCCCCCCGCCAGATCGGTATCATCGGTAAGACCCCGCGGCGTCGACCGCCGATCGCCCAGTGCACCGTTCCGCACGAGTGAGCGAGGGGGCTGATTTACGTGATCACAGACAGTCCAGTTTTCCAGAAGCCCCGTTTAGTTATGTACGGGGGGTGAGGAATTGAAGCACTGCATCGGCCGTTTCATGCCGGTCATCGTCATCGTCACCGCCGCCTCCTTGATCCCCGCGGAAAACCGTCTTCCTGTCCGAAACCCCCCTCCCCTCCCCCTCCCCTCAGGGGGATTCCTGGATGGTAAGGTTCGTTCGTTCGCTCGTTCGTGCGTTCGAACCGGGTGGATACTGGAAGAGTGCCTTGAGGCGATGATGTGATGTGATGCATCCATCTCAGTGCGCAGATCTCCCGCGATCTGCCCCAGCATGGCCTAAATCCGAGGCGTGTATGTAGAGTGTACTGTACTGTACAGAGTATGTGTAACACCGCTGCAATATACGGCAGGGCGCCTCGCTCGGAGTACTCCCTTCGTCTCTCTCCCCTCATCCCGTGGTGAGAATTGGATTCCGGCGAGAGTCTACCGTAGTAGGTAGTACTTACAGGCTACAGAAGCTCTCGCGATGGAGGTTCCCTCTTGGTCTTTCCCTCTTGGTCTCTCCACTTTCTGTCATCATCACCACCGCCACCACTCAATGCCTCATCCTCCTAGCTCTCTTTCCAAAAACAATGTTTCTCCGCCCATATGTATCTCTGTATCTCTGTGCCTTACTCCGACATGTGAATATCCCAGGGCCATACCCCCCGCGCGGCCCCGTTCACGAATGTCCGCATGCAACAGCACCGATTGACCCACGAGCCCACAAGCCCATCTGCACCTCCGCCCAACAGAAACTCGGGATGGGGCGAACGGGCGTATGTATTTAGACATGTATCTATGTACAAAACGAATGGCAGCACTCGCACTCGGAGGTGGCAACGTCTCGTCTTGTTGGGAATCAACTTGAGAGCTTGGGAGCTTGGGATGCCTCCCCATGTCCAATAACACCTAATGCCCATGTCAATGCACCGGCCACCAGGATTACCTATCTGTCGCACCCTTACATTTACATTTACATACTCTGCACCTTGACTGCCTTCACCTTCTCATAGTTACACCCAAGTACCAAAGTAACTCACCCCGCGGTGGCCGGTGGCCGGTGGCAGCTGGGTGGGCGGCACGCTGAGCCCCCCGGGCCCCCTCCCCTCCAAAAAAAACCAAAAAAAAATGTCTCTCCCTCCCCCGGCCAAACCCCCCTCAGGCTTCAGGCTTCAAGCTTCAGGCTTCAGCTGCTCCCGAACCAAGACGTACTCTTACATACATTCGCCTACACCGGAACAGGCTTGGCCAGGCTATCTATCTATTCCCCCTTCACTCCCCCAATCCAGCTTCAGCGGCAGCGGTAGCAAGAAAGTTTCAGTTTGTTTTTTTTTCTCTTTCCCAGCCAGCCCAGCCAGCCAATCGTTCATGCGCATTGACACAACACAACACGAAACAACACGATCGCTCAACGCTCGGATCATGGATGGATCTTCACGAGACCGTTTAAATGGTTTAAATGGAGATCACCGCGGGCCTGGAGGACTCTGGAGCGATGCGTTGTCCTCCCCTCCTGGCCCCTGGGCATGGATGAGTATGGTATGGGCATGGCACGGCATGGGTATGGGTATGGGTATGGGTATGGGTGTGGGCATGGGATTGGGCTTGGTGGGCGGGTGCTCCCGATGGTTGTTTGTCACCTGACCCGGGGCGGGTTTCAATGCGTGGCACTGATTGGCACTGATTGCGCCCTTTTGGCTGGGTAGGTGGTGTTGTGATACACATGGGAAACGAACGGCGCCTGAGAGAACACCCCGTCTTCGCGGTGGTTACGGGAAAGGTGTAGCCGGATATTTCGAGAGGAAGCAATTGGACAATTGCAAATCCCCACTCGCCTCGACTCTACCTTACCTACTAGCTACCGGTATACCTATACCTAGAGCAACATTTTGATATCCGGGTCTTCTCTCCTCCACCATCTACTTTAGTCTGGCTGGAAGCCTGGAATCCGACCATCATATGTACCTCTCGATCAGGCTCCTAGGTACTGCTACGGTAGCTGAACAATCGGCGTGAGCCAATGATCAATCTAAACCCTGCAAACTCCCCAAAGTGTGTATTGTACATCACTACTATGTATTTGGAACCACTTTACCGTTCAGTTCAGATCGGCCTTCAGCTAACAGTAGGTAGCCAGCAGCAGAAACCTCCAAATCAATCGGAAGGCTCCCTTGGGCCTTGGCCGGATTCTGTGTAGGAATTGGGGAACTCAGTGCCTAGTCCTCCCTCCCGAGCCCCCCAAGTCCTGGTCAGCGGAACCGTTGACTGGGATGGTTATACGTTTCTTGGAATTTCAAGGTCTTGTGACCATCGGCCACATGAAAGATTGCACTTTGCTCACTATTAACTATGGCCTCGTGGATAGTACTGGATGCGGCGTCAGCGGGATCGAGATTCGATGGCAACCCGTCGATCAGATATAGTACATACATTATGTACATACATGCCTCGACAACGGGGCGAGGCGATATTACCTACGGCACTGTCTTCGGCTCCTCGATACTAGGTATCATACGTCCGCTCTGTCGCGCGGCCAGGCGGTCGAAGGGGATATGATGGACCATGGGTTTCTGCGTGCTGTTGGAACTTGAAAGGTACCAGCACAGCACAGCAACAGAATACCTACCTGTGCCGCAGCTCGAGCAACTCGAGGAATGCAGGAAACTTGAAAGACGCAAATATTACCAGTCCGCAGTCCGTATCCTCAACCGTATCAGCCCCCTTGGACCGTGGAATCGATTTTGACATCTCTTGATGCCCAGTCACGATTCGATGGAACCCACTCGGGCCGGTGGGTTTATGGTTTTATACCTACTCTAGGCATCTGCTGAGCTATCTGTTGGCGTATCAGTATTTATCAATAAGTACCTATCATTTCGTGTGCTTGAGAGAATCATTTTCCGCAGTTGTGTCGTGTGATTCACTACTCGCCATTCGATCGTCCGCCATGCCTGCTCGCAGCTCGGCCGGCCATTGTGCGGACTTACCAAGTTCCCAGCACTGGATCGGGCTAACTACCAGCCAATGACATATCCAATCGGAGCCGACGTTTTCCTTGGTCCACTCCGTTTAGACGGTTCTACACGGCAACAGTACTAATTCTCGCCTCCGGACCCGAGTAATCGGAGAAACCAAAATCCGGGTGACAGTCGTAGCTTCCCTCCCGCACCACCACCACCACCACCACCACCACCACCACCACTACTATGTAACTACTACCACCACTAACATTTCTAAATCTCTAGATCTCTTCTTAGGTGTTGCAGGCGAACCATTACGACAGCTTGCATGAGATCTAGATGTCGAAAAAGCGGCACGCACGACGACACAGTTGGTTGGGTTAGGTGGGTTGAGTGGGTTGGGTGGGTGGCGTATGTATGTAGGTGGATAGATAGATAAACTACTCTTGATGCTAGACGATGCCGATTTGACAGAGAAGAGGAAGCAGCAGCAGAAGAAGGCGAAGAAGAAGAAGTACATACATAGAAGAGGAAGAAGAAGGTCTTTGCGATCCAATCCGCAGGCTCGTTGGAGCCCAAGCCTTAAGAGACTACTCCGGAACCATGCTAGCGCTTGCGAAACAGTGCTCTGTTTCCTCCTGCTTCACTTTTTTTCTTTTCTTTTTTTTTTCCTCACTTCGAACTTCGAACTTCGAAGTGCCAGTGCCAGTGGTTCGGTGGTTCTGATGTCATATCACGCGTTCCAGTTAGCTACAGCTCCGTTCTCTGGGTCTGGGAACAGAGCAGAGCAGAGGGCCTGGCCTGGTCAATGGCCAGTCAAAACACCCCTCTCCCCCCCCAACATGCCCCCCAACTGCCAACGCATACCTACATGCCTACATCTGAACATTCAGCATCGATCCCCGCCGCGCCCCGCCCCGCCCTGCCCCACCGACCGACCGACTGACTACGGTAGGTATCATGCAAAACACGGACAGATCTAAAGAAAGAAGAAAATAAATAACGGAACGGTTCAGCTGAACCTGGACGTTCGGCGAGAGGCAAATATATTGCAGGTCCCTTGATCTGACTTGACTTGATCGTCGGAGAGGAGTGGTCGGAGTGGTCGGGAGAATCAGGGTGGCCTTGTAGGGAGATGGATGACTCAGCAAAAGTACCCTTTGAGGCTTTGACGTCTAGCAGGGCTGCGGGGGGCGGTGAGACGGCAAAGACTCAAGACTTGAGCACATGTCTTGTATGTGTAATTCGCTTTCCGCTCTAGTTACATAGTAGTTGGGACTCTCGTTTACGATACGAAACAGAACAGAACAAAACAGAGCCGAAACCCTGTCTTCGTGTGTCTCTACTTTGGTGTTGCCATGGGTGATGGTGAATCATCAGCTATGACTCGCTCGGATATTTCCCCCCAAACTCGGATGAGCCGAACCGGCTGTGCAGAATGGACCATTGGCCGCTGGCGATTAGCGATTGGTCCGCCGGTCAGCGGGTATCACTCGTCCGCATATATAGCCAATCCCAATCACTGGGTTACTGGGTTACTGGGTAGCTCTTCCTCCTTCAGACTTCCTTCTTTAGACTTCCTCCTTTAGACTTCCTTCTCATCTGCCCACCACCCGGGTGAGTGGTGGGTGGTAGGTAGACGGGGAGGGGAGGGGAGCTGGAGGGGAGCCTGGAGGCGAGGCGAGGGTTTATCGCTCACCTTTCCAGCTTCCAGTTTCCACCTTCCGTCTTCTACCTTCCGTCCACCTTCCACCTTCCACCTTCCACCTTCCGTCCATCTTGCCGGAGCATGCGCATAGAAAGCTCCCTCACATTTCCTTCCGCCTTCCGCCCGAGCTCGAGTTCGCTTCCTGGGTAGGTAGTATTATCCTTCGCACATCGTAGGTTAAGTATGTGTTAGGTGGTAGGAGCACAAAGGCATTCCATGTCCACACTCCTCACTCGTCCGTCGTCCGTCGTCCGTCAACGTGAGAGGAAGATAGGTAGATAAGATCGCAATCGATATCCCCCGCTCCTGCGACCCACTCGGATCCGCTCGGACTTGGATCCGATCCTGGGTCCCTCCCTTAAGCTTTCGCTTTGCTTTGTTTTACTTTGCTGCGTGGACGTTTGCAGACCTTCCAGACCCCAGACCTTCCAGAGCACAGTTTGGCGCAGGAGGAGTTATCCTGTTCGAGTGAGCCGTAGAATACCTACCATGCTACTAGGTAGTAGAATATCATTGCTCGGGGAAGGGGAAGCACCCCTTCGATGCCTTCGTTCCTTCCCCGTATGTAGTGTACACATATCTCAATACTGATACCAATACCAATACCTACCCAGTGATCCCCACCCCCACAGTCCCATCCGGACAGCAAACCACTCTCACTCCGAGTACTTAGCTATTGAAAATACGTCGAATCCCACATCCTCGATTCCTATCGCCCGATCCTACGCATCCGATAGGTACCCGCACTCCCCAGTCGCCGCTCCCCGCCCCCACAAACCCCTCACAAACCCCCCGCAAACTTCGCTGCGTACATACTTAGGTAGGTATCTCGCCCTGTTCCCCGCGTTCTCGCATTGGTACGGCATTGGCATGGCATGGGCACGTATCTACGTTTGCAGGTAGGTAAGTAGGTAACTAGGTGAGTACCGTACCCGCTATATGTGCGGTGTGCGGTGTGTGGTGCGGTGTGAGGGATGGTGAGTGGGTGAATAGCAGCCTGTGAGAGCCTTTTGTTTTTTGGTTCGATAGCATTCGACCTTAGTAGATTGACTCACCGCCGCCTGCGAGTGAGCCGTGGGGGATCCGTGGGTGGGCCGAGTGTGAGCCGTAGGTGGGGAAGGGAGGGGATGAGAGCCGAGTAGTGATTACTCCGACCTCCGATCTTCCTCAGACCTTCCTCCGACCTTCCTCCGACCTTCCTCCGACCTTCCTCCGACCTTCCTCCGACCTTCCTCCGTCCGCTTCACCGTCCGTCCCTCCGTTCGTTCAATCGCCGCCGCCGCCGCTATAGTACACACTACACGGCCATAGCTACGGCCACGGATACGGCCACGGCCATAGCTATGGCCACAGTGCCGAAAAGATAACTAAAATTTTGAACAAATATTCCTGGAATTGCACTCGCTCTTGTCGGACTGGACTGGACTGGCCTACTACACTAATACACTACTACATATGGTTGACCGTTAGGGACGTTGGGGGACCATGTGTACA
Organism: Tricharina praecox; assembly: GCF_024521635.1. Taxonomy (NCBI): domain Eukaryota; kingdom Fungi; phylum Ascomycota; class Pezizomycetes; order Pezizales; family Pyronemataceae; genus Tricharina; species Tricharina praecox. The sequence goes on from NW_026250412.1 coordinate 386,565, forward strand.
TGTATTTGCACCCGCACCCGCACCCGCACCCCTACCCGCCAGCCAGGCCAGCCGTCCAATCCTGAGGCAGAAATCTCCAATTGCCCTGTGCTATAGAGTACAAGAAGTAGACCAAGAAGAAGAAGAAGGAATACATGCGCTACTACTAGTGTTATTATTGTCCAGCAACTACATTTTAACTCAGTACTTCCATACACGACGAAAATCCCCGAACTCCGTCCCGCAATAGTTACCTACGGCCCCGCAGCACCATCCCCACTCCAACTGCAGGATCCGCGTAATAAGAAAAGAAAAGAAAAAGAAAAAGCAATAGCGAAGACATCCAGACGTGTAAATACTATCATAGTATAGAGCGCAAAGCCCGGAGCCTGGAACGGCGGGAGAAGCACCATTACCAGCACCATTACCAGCACCAGTAGCACCCACCAGCACCAACACCCACCCGCATGTGAACTGCCATCATTACTACTACATAGAGCACCTATATCGTCGTTGGCTTCCAGAAATACACCCCCATATACAGCATGCGGGGACGTTCTGGAGCTACATACAGAAGCATTGCGTGTGCAGCAGCAGCAGCAGCAGCAGCAGCAGGTGCTAGCTTCGTCACTCTACCCCGCTGCTGATCAGCTCCTAGTGACGATGATGATATCATGTGTCCAGCGTCGGTACAATGTAGGATAGAAGGTGTTATGTATGAGAACCGCCTACTTGGAGTACAGTAGATGGCAGCAAAAAAAAGAACCAAAAAAGATACAAGAACGCCTATGGCTCCAAAAGAACAGTTCAAGAAAAAGAAAAAGAAAAAATCACCAACAAAGGAGAGAGAAAACACAAGTGGTCATGACGAAGGAAGCAACGAGCTGATAGTGCAACAGGTGGTCAAGCCCAGACCGAGGCCCAGACCGCCCCTCTTATCAAACCTCCACCTTCTGTTTCCCAGCCTGCCACCACCACCACCACCACCACCACCACCACCATCCTTCCTTACTCCTCCATCCGTCCAAAAACCCCATCGTCCTCCTCCTCGCTCCGCCCCCTCTTACTCCACCCATACCCTTCCCCGTCCCCACGTATCCTCGGATCCTCCATCCGTACGTCCTCATCCTCGTCCTCGTCCTCATCCTCCTCGTCGCGGTCCTCTTCATCTTCGTCCTCTTCCTTCTTCATCTCGACCACGTCGTTCAGCGGACCCATATATGCCCTACCGCCCGCTGGCGGCGATCCGATATCGGACAATCCCAATCCGAATCCTCTCGGAACACTACCGACAGGCATGGACGGCGACATTATCGGAGTGTTGAACGAACAACTCAGCAGCTCCACTGCGGCCGCCAACGCATCATCCTCGCTCATCGACGGTCGCAGAGACGGCGAAGGCGCAACCGAGCCCCGTACACCGGAAACGGAACTGCCTGCTCTCGGCCTGGGTAAGGGCCTTTGTGGTAGATGGTTGGGGAACGATAGACCCGTCGAGGGCGCGCTACCGGCAAGGAACCCGCTGCTCCCGTTGTACGACCGTGAGTAGGACCCCGACGAGTATCGTTTGCCGGGTTTCCCGGAGCCATTCCGGATGCCGCGTGGTGTCGGTACGGGACTGGACAAGCTCATACCCGAAGGCGGCGGGGTAGTCTCATCGGAGGACGAACTGTCCGAGTTGCCTTCGTTATTCGACGCACCGGATGAAGAATCCGGAGGTGTTGGGTTCATGGACACCAGGATCGAGGCAGCCTCCAGGAGCTGTACTTGCTGATGTTTGGAGATCAAGAGCTTGGATGTGTACGACCATTCTGGCGTATGTTCCCATCTGCATCGATATCCCACGGTAAGTTAAAGTGGTCTCCCCAAGAACTCGGACGTGGGACTTTTTTTCCGAGTGATAATTTGGGAGGTTAGGTGTATGTGAGTGTGCGATAAGGCTGTCGGGTAGGGATGGAGATTCGACGGTATTTGTAATCCATCGTGGGCTCCGCACGAATGGGGGGATAATAAGGGCATTCCGCATATGCGAGGGTAAATTTGAGGATGATAAACTGTGAATGAAGGGGGAGATGCAGGTGGAGAGGTATCATGCGATTCTGTGCGGCTCCATGGCTCGCACGCAATGGATCCCAAGTGTGGGTGGGAGTGATTGAGAAGTAGTTCTTATCCGTACGAAACCAAGCCTTGAAAAACATGGAAGGGGAGGGAGGGGGAAGACAAACAAATGTTTCGTTAAACAGGAACTATGCTTATATCCCTTCCCACACTTTTCACATTTCAGCTCGCTGCCGCTCCTCATCCGTCCTATTTTGCCCACACCGCCCAATGCACCGGCTCCGTCGCTTGCCCGCCGGTTGCGGGATCCCCGATTAACCTCCGGAGCATGGCCCTCGGCGATTGCACTACCGCTGAGAAGTGTAGTCCCACCGGCCTTGACGAGTTGATGGATGCCGTGGTCGTGCGTTGCGATGGTGGCATTACTAAGAGGGCCAGGGTTAGGCAAGCTGCTGGGCGGGCTAGGGTAGCCTCCCGGACCAACTCCATCGCCGGTGCCCGCTTGAAGCTTCCCTAGCCCGGAAATCCCAGGAGGTGGTACCACCACCGCCGTCGGCGCCGGTACCGGTACCGTCCCAGGCGATAACCTAGCCTCGGCTGCCTCCTTCATCGCCTGAGCTACAGCGGCGATATTTGCAGAGTTGGATGACATGCTCTTCCGCCGGGTGACACGATGCGACGCGTTGAGGGAACCGACGGAGTGATTGCGGTGATGGTTCCTAGTGGTCGGGATCGCGGTGGATGTGGACGACGAAGGAGCGGGAATGCGGATAACGGGAATCGACTCCTGATGAATGGACGACTGCCGTTAGCGATGAGCTTCAACCGCCGCCACGACCACCACCACCATCATCACCACCACCACTACCACCGCCGTCACCACGGTCACCAACACCAACAGCAGTACGAGTAACACCACCGGGCAACACCACAACCACCACCGCCCAACCACCACCACCACCACTTTGACTCATCACCGCCAGTAAAGCAATCGAGGAGGGTGAGGATGTACTGTTTTCACGGATGAAGCCATGGCGATCCCAGCCTGCCACGCTTCGTGTCCAAGTGTAGCTTCGAGCCGAATGTGCTTTGTCTTGTTTTCTTCCTTTCTTCTTTCCGATTCCGTTTCGATCGAGGAGAAGGCTTCAACGATCTTGAAGCGTTTCGAGCCGAGGCGGAGCCGTAGTAATACCGGTCGAAACTATGTGACTCTCGCGCGTATGTGTTTCCTTGCGGATGACGGAGGGACAGGAAAAGGGACGGTTTGGAATCGTAACGTGGAGGAACGTGAGAAGCAGTAGGTAGCAGTTGGAGGTGAAGCGGATACGACGGACGAACTATACGGAAGGGCCAAAGTGCTCTGACCTTGCTGACGCAGTTGATAACTTGGAGATGAGGACCGATACCGAGGGAAAAAAAATAAAGGACTGGAACTGGAGCTCAGGAGGTGATTTTGGTCTTAAGGAATAAGGATGCTAGGTAGGTAGGTAGGCACCAAAAAAAGAATGTTGCTGCGGGCCCAAAGCGGAAAGCTTCAGATCTGGCACGAGTAGTTTGACTGGGGTGGGCAGTTCCGGAGACGGTGGGGGTTGATTTATAGTGGGTTAGCGGGGGGATGGGGGGGCTTTGGTTTTCTTGAGGGGGATTGTGCCTGTGCTGGGAGCCGGTGTCTCAACGAAAGCTATGGCTGGCCAAGTAAATTTTGGGATAGTTATCGACAGGTGAGCTTGGAGATGCGAAAGGGCAGGATGAGATAGATGCACGCGGGAAGAGGATCAGTTTGGAGAGACGTCAGGAAGCGAAGAAAAAAAGATTTGGGGTGGGGAGAGGACTGGGCGGACAGAAAGGCAGGTCGGGACAGCGGGAAAATAACGGGGATGGGGAAATAGTGTGGTGGAGGTGGTGGGCCATGAAGGACCTTGGGGAGGAGGTGGTAGTTTGTGGTGGTGGTGGTGGAGGTGGTGTGTGGTTGTTCCACGTTCTCACATCTATTTTTTTTCTTTCTCACTTTTAGAGTGTTCTGCGCCCACTGCCGTCCGTTCTTTCCGTTCTGTTTCTCTGTCTCTCCGTCTGTCTGACTCTCTTCCTCCGTCTCTGTCCAAACCAAAGCCAGCTGCTCGTTGGGGCCACTCACGCATCCACATCACTCTAGAGTAGAGGCGGGTAGAATAATGGTGAGTAAGTAGAGTAGAGTGGAATACATCCATGGCCAGCCTCAAGGCGGAATTCAGAGTGACTGCTTGCCTGCTTGCCTTCCTGCCTGCTTGCCTTCCTGCCTGCTTGCCTTCCTGCCTGCTTGCCTGGATTTCCGCCAGCAGCGCGAGTGAGAGAAATTCCAATGCCGGTGAGAGAAATTCTAATGCCGGTGCAGTGCGGTGCGGAGCGGTGCAGTGTAAACTTCTTATAGCCCTCGTCATTTCCGACGAGCAAACGGGAAACCAGCGAACGGGATGGCCTCTGGCAACGGACGCCCCTCCCTCTTTCTTGTCTGTGGCGCGCAGTGGTCAGGGACAATGCCAGAGACCTGCATATGGGGAATCGGCCGGTGCGACGGACAAGAGACTCCCACGGATCAGCACCGAGCAGGCTGACACCGACAATCGACAGGCAGCTCTTCTCTGCTCGCGAGATGATGTCGACATGTTCCGGAGAGAAATGGCCATGTCTGATTTCGACATATCGGTATTCCTCAGAGAAATGTCCATGCCACTCACTGCGACCTGCTCGGCTCACGAAACGGATGCAGAGTCCAGACGACGGACCAGCATCCAGCTGTGAGTAGAGACGGAGTCCGCATGGCAGCACCGTCGACATGTTCCCCCTTCCCCTTCCACTTCCCCTTCCAAGGCCAGTGTCCTCTCACCCCCGTCCCCCGCTCCGTCAGATGACCCCCCTTGACAGGAAAGGTCGGGTTTGCGGTCGCCATAGCCCAGTAGTTATGGCTGTATGCGACAATTAATTGATGTTCTCTGTCTCTCTCGCTCTCGAGGAACGAATTCCAGCAAGGCCGTAGTTATGCGACAATAGATTGATGTTCTCCCTCTCCCATGAAGAGAATTCTAGCAGAGCCATATGCGACAACGAATTGAAGTTGTCTCTCTCTCCAAAGGTATGCGACAATTAATTGACGTTCTCTCTCTCAGATGACCCCCCTACCCTGCTGCAGCTCCCTTTCGAGCTCTTTTAGCTGCCCGTTGAAACTTGAGCCCGCAACTGCCAGCTAAAAAGTCCAAAGACAGGCAATTACCAGCAACAGCCAGCTACACAAAACGTCCCAACACAGGCAATTAACTACGGTACCCACAACTGCCAGACACAGACAATTACCTCCCCTCCCCTCCCCCCAGGCCCACCAAGTCCCACCGGCCTACCTCGCTCGAATCTACATGGAGGCGTCCAATAATCCAACCGGAAAGAAAAAAAAAGTCGTGCGGCATGGGTTCCCCGCCATATGTGCCCCTTCCCCTTCACTCACTCCTTCCTTCCCTCGCACCCGCCGCCCCCTCGCACCAACCCATACCCATCCAGCCCTCCCACCATCCAACGCACCCACGCACCCCTCATCCTCACACCAACCCACCCACCAACCAGCCCTCCCTCCAATCCAACAGCCCGTACCGATACCGATACCGGTACCAGTATGTCGTATGTAAAACTCCGACGTGCTTAAGCTGCTACATACATACCGTACATACATTGTGCCGTGCACTGCGCAGCACAGCGTTGACGTCTGATGTGCTAGTAACCACTTACTTACATATTTCCTTTCTTCCTTACCTAACACCGTATACAACTATATTCCGTACACACCGCGATCCTGGACGGATAACGACAAATAAATCCCACATCGTCGCCAGGGCCGGGAGAAAGACGGTATCGCTGATCGCCCACCGTACTCGGAGCTATCAGATTAGCGACTGACAATCACTACACCATGTCCTTCCGGGCGTGAGTGAGTGCGAAGTGCGGTCCAGTCGAGTCTAGAGCAGAGAAGAACAGAGGAGGGGCGGCGATCACGGAGTGATCCTCTCGACAAGCGTCCACAGGATTTTCACGCCGGCGATGGTGCTCGTTACCATAGTGCTGCGGTATTATAGTAGTACCTAGCCAGCCAGCCATCTGGGCGTGTATATCTAGTACCATATGTATTGTACATACGTTTACCGTAGTAGAGCAGTAGGTAAGGTAAGGAAAAGTTCTCGGCCGGCCGGCCATGGCATCAACTCCTTTCCTCTCGGCCAGCCTGAAGAGGCACATACGGTACACAGGTGTATATAGCAGCATAGCAGCCACCGATCACAGCACGAGGGGTTTGTAGATAACTTTTGAAGCATAATCTGCATAGGAAACGTAGCCGAGCCCCAGTATGAGTTTCACTATATAGAGAGTACTACCGCATACTAGTAAATAGTAGTAAATCGTAAGTACCTTCGCTTTCGGCCCGGTATGTAGGGTTCTCTAGAGTGAAGTGCGGGGAAGGCCCCCCTCACTGTCGGAAAAGAAAAAAACACAGTTGCTCATCCACGGTCCGGCGATAGAGGTATCCAAGTACCCAAGAAAGTGCCCAAGTACCCAAGTGCCCAAGTACCCAAGTAATTACTCTGCCAAATTCCAGTGTGCTGTAACCAAGTACTTTACTGTTCAGTACCAATGTCAGTCAGACCAGACCAAGCCTTGAGGAGGCCTCAAGGCGGAGGAGAAGAACAGAACGAGGCGTGCACGCAATTTAGAATAGTAGATTCCATCGCGCGATTCTGCTTTGTCACGCTGTCACGCATCGGCGCCGGCGGAGAGCTTTCGTTCCTCGTTGTCGTCGATCCATCGAATCGAATCGAGCAAACGAAACGAAACGAAACGGGGGCCTTTTATGATCGATCATCGTAGAGCTATAGTTGCTAGGTATTCCTCTCCAGAATAGAATCATAATCACAATTAGAATAGTCAGTCAATTAGTAGCATTGAGCATCGAGCATCGATTTGTCTCTCCGTCTCCGCCGCCGCACCTTGCGCGCACGCACACACGCAACGCACACACTTCCTCCCCACCACCCCCCCTCCTTCAGAGTCCTCCATCTCCTCCTCCGCGTTTGACGTGCTGCTCCATCTCTCCCAAGTTCCACCAACTTTTTTTTTCTCGTTTTGTTTCCTTTTGTTTTCCTTGCTCTACCTTTTTTGTTTCCTCCCAACCTTCCCCTCCGAGCTCCAAGAGTTGCAGGCAGCTCCCATCATCGGATTTCTTACACGGATCGACCATCACCCACCATCACCACCACCCAGTACCCACCACCACCAGCACCACCAGCACCACCATCCAGCACCGCCCTACGGAGCGCGGGAACGAGCAAGGATCGCCCCAATCCATCCCATCCATCCAATCAACCCAGGAACCGAGCTGGGGGTGGGTGGGTGTGGCCGCGGGGTGTGGACCAGCGGGGTGTGGAGGCGCGAAATATTTTTTTCGAGCAGCAGAGCACTGAGCAGAGACATCGAGTTACTAGAGTATATAGAGTTCCGGAATAGCGGCGATGGACAGAGGATCGTCTGGGAAAAAAGCGCAAAACTACTGGGCTTTTGTTTTGTTTTTTGGCGGGTTTTGTTTTTGATGTTGGTTTCTGTACCAGTAGTCTATATACCTGTATACTACCGGTACCAAGTAGTACTATTCTGCCCTAAGAAGTATGGAGCCGGAGCTCAGAGCTCAGAGCTTTCGGCAACTACTACTTCTTACTAGTAGTTACTACCGTAGTTACTAGTTATCCAAGTACTAGTATATGGGGATCGCAGATCTCGAGGAAAAGCAAGAAGCAAGAAGCAAAAGTAAAAAGTAAAAAGTAAAAAGTAAAAAGTAAAAAGTAAAAAGTAAAAAGCCAAAAGCCAAAAGTATAAAGCCAAAAGTAATAAGTAAAAAGCCAAAAGCTAAAGCTAAGTAAATCGAAAGGAAAAACAAAAAGAAAGGAAAACAAAACAAAACTAAGAAGGAAAGAAAGACGAGAAAAAAAAGAAGCGGATGCGGTTTTGTGAGCTGTTGTGGCGAGATTTCTCCCGCTATATGCCACCTCTGGAACGACGATGTTAACTTGGTACTATTAGTTACCAGTGGTTGTATATAATCGAGTACATATCCGTATTAACACGGATATATACCAACGTAGATCTTACCGTCTCCGAGACGACGATCCGGATGGCGACCATGGCGACTGAGATTGTGACAGTGCCGATATCCGGCTGCTAACTAACTGCTCTACCGACCATTTGCTCTACTCTACCTACAATACCTACAGTACAGTGCAGTGCAGTACAGTACAGCACAGTGTTCTCTCCACGTATGTACTGTACATATACTACATGCTTACTTGACCTACGTACGTACGTAGGAAGGTAGCCTGGTAGGTAGAATACATAGGCAGGTATCGTAGATATGATAGGTAGACAGGTGCCATGAGCAGCCATGGTACGCTACCTATGTGCAGTGACATCTGCGGTGACATCTGCGGTAGCATCTGCGGTAGCATCTGTGGCGGTACCGGCGGCACACACAGCACACAGCACACAACTACAACTACAACTACAAACACACAGCACACAGCTGCGTATAACTCCAAGTACAAGTATGCATAAAAGTATATCGGAGCCCAATAGGAGTGAACACCGCGAATCCGGGATAATTTTCTGCACCGAGTTGGGAGTGGGGGCCGATGTCGGTGCCCGATCCCCAATGCCTAATGACCGATGCCCGACGTCTGTGCCCGGTGTCTTTGCCCGATGTCCTTGACCGATGCCGCGCATTCCCTGCATAGCATCTCCGAGAAATGCCCGCGGTACGGAGGAAATTGACTGGACGGCAGAACGGACTCGCAGCTCTCCCCGAAATCGTGGCAGCGTACATGGTGTATCACTCGCTTTTTGGGGGGTCTGGACCGAAATTCGGAGTTCTTTGAGACAGCACCCGGCGCATGTCGACCGCCCGCCTGTGAGAACCTGCAGGTCCGATTGATATCCCGCTGGCCCAGCTGAGAAGCGAAGCTGCATGACGGCCAGATCCCGAGTTCCCAACCAGCAGCAATCCCATTTATTATTCGTATTCTAGTTCATCCTACATACTCGATCAAAACATCGCCCTCTGCTGATCACCCGTAACCTGTCCCTGTCCCATGTTCTTAATCTTCTCACTGGGCCTAACCCACGCATCGCTGGCGTCGAGCACCTCTCCGTCGCCAAACCGCTTCCTACAGAACTCAAGCACAGCATTCAGCTCCCTGCCGCCCTCCTCCACCAGCGCCACATCCTCCCGCTCCTCCCGCCCCTCTCTCTTCGACCTCTCCACGGCGTCTATAAACCCGCTCCACCCACCTCCCCCTTCGCCGCCCCCTTTACCGCCCTCTTTACCGCCAACCCACGCAACCCCCAGCACCTCCGCCCCCGCCTGATCGACGTCGCTATACCACGCGCGGGCATTATCGTAGTCGCCCTCGATGCGGTGCAGTATGCCGTGCAGCAGCATGCCTTCGACGGCGGGCGGAGACTGCATGTGCCGCACGAGGAAGTGGGCGGACGGCAGGTCGCCGTTGAGAAGGTGCAGTGCTGCCTCCAGCGTTGGGTGCAGTGAGGCCGAGGAGATCGTCGCGGTTAGGGAGGCGGAGCGCGGGTGGCGCGGGTTGTGCAAGGGGGGGGAACGGGAGAGGTGCCGCAGAAGGTGAGTGAGCGTCGGGCGGGGGGTGGGGGACATGTTGGTGGTAGTGGTGGGAGGTGGGAGGAAGGTGGGGGGTGAGGATTGGTTTTCTGGAGGGAAGGAGAGAGTCGTGAAGTGTTTATATGTCATGTCGTCCGTGACATCAATTGCCTGGCGGGATGATGACGATATTACATACCTCACATATCCATCCACCGCACTGACCACCTCCCAGACTCCCGCGGAGAGCAAAACGGCACCGCTAATTACATCATGTCCTTCCAGGCTTCCAGGCTTCCACGACGGTAGGTATACCTATATAAAATCAGGTTTGAGCCTGTTGTATGTATGCAACCAGCCGTGCGATTTTGTTTTGGGTCTGTTTGGTGTTTGCAAACGGTGTAACTCTGGTGGAGTGTGTCGTAGTCCATCAACCACGGGGGGCTTCATCGGTTTTTGGAATGGGAATGGGCCGCTGGCTGGCTGGCTGGTTATTCATCTCCTTCACGGTGGGTGGCCAGCGGAGGGCTCAGCGCTCGCGAGAACGGATTCCTCCGGTCGGCGGTTGATCATGAAGGCTGATAGGTAACGGCGTTTCGTCAATCACGACCGATTGGACGTCGACGTCGACTCGACTGTCTGCCAAGCTGACGGCGGACGATACCCACAGTGCACACATGGCCGGATGCTCGTCTAAGGCCAAGGGACGAATACTGAAGAAGAGAGCGACGCCGCCATATATCAGCCCAGCCCGCCCAGCCAGCCCTACATATCGAAGTTAACCTCCAACCAAGGGCCAAGGGCCAAGGCCCTTATCGCGGCCGCCATCTGTGGTCCAGTGGATGACGTATTTAGCGTAAGGCTGAGCCTCCCGAGTCCTACCTACATACCACGCAGTGAGCAGTGGGCACCCTCCCGTTAAAAAGACGAGGACGAGGACGAAATCTTGGGACCTTCATCATCGACATCGACTCGCAGCAAAAGAAAACAGCCATGTACGTAGCCTGTGTACCGGCGCAAGGGTTTTGCGCCCATGGGCCACGGGTGACAGTGGTAACAGAAGTGGGGCCCGGGGGACATCATGCTTTTAGCGGGACGGGTCCGATAAGGAGCTCGCTTGGTACTCTATGTTCAACCGCCGTTGCTACTGCGCTACCTACCGATCAGCGAATCAACTCCAACGGGCTCTAGAAAACGTCTTTCGAAGAAAAAAGAAAACGCCCAGCATCGGCGACCAAAACTGTCTCTAGCTGTCGTCATACCAAGTATGTAGAAAGAAACCGAGGGTGTAGTTAGCAGGAAACATGATTCCAGAAGCCGGAATGGAATGGAAAAAGCCACTGTTGTGGTGGGGACGGTGGGAGGAGATACTCTATATAGTATGAGGTATGTGTGTAGGCGGCGCCTCTCCGTTACCTTACGTTACGTTGCACTGTTAGTTATACATAACCACATAAAGCAGCTCATCCCATCGCATCGCATCGCATCCCGAGGTCCTCCGTAACCAGACTCTAGACTCTACAGCACTGCCATTGCGTACAGCTCCGATTTACCCACAACCACAAACACTCCACAAACACTCCACAGCAAACCTCACAGCAAAACAAACAACCAACCGCCCCTCCCTCTCCAATGACAACCTACGTGCGCATGGGCCGCGGCGGCGCAGGGAACCACATTCCGAAGGAGGAGCTTCAGAAGCAGGCACCTTCCCCCCACCTAGTCCCTGAGCTTTTACCCCGCTGACGGTCATGTGTGTCCTCCCCCAGGCCGAAGAAGTCACCGCGCAAACCTCCGCCTCCAAGCGCCTATCCAGCGCGAACCAGCTGGCGCAGGAAGAAGTCGCCTCGCCGCCGCCGGGCGAGTACAAGCACATGTATGTCCGCTTCTTCCCCTCCCATTCCCCCTCCCTTCCCCGCTGATCCTGTGGTGATATAGGGGCCGCGGCGGCGCGGGCAACTGGTTTACTCCCTCCGACCTCGTGCAACGAGGAACAACCTCCACTCCCACAGCCGACGACGACACGACCGAGGTACCCGCGGCGCAGGCGGGGAGTACGCGGCAGTGGGCGGGGCGCGGGGGGGCGGGGAATTTTGCCGGTGCGGGTGCACAGGCGCAACACATTGATGCGCCACGGAAGGAGGTGGAGGAGATTGAGCTCCAGGATAGAGAGAGGGAGCGCATGCAGGAGGATGTTAGGAGGGATGTTGATTTGAAGCTGGTCAGGCCGGAGGGGGTGCATTTGGGGCCGTAGTGGGATGAATGGGGTGGGGTTGGTTGGTTGGTTGGAGAGAGGGAGAGCGAGAGGGAGCTCGAGGCGGGACAGGTTATTGATCAATGAACGTCTGGATGTTGGATTCGATTGTCGGAGTCATGTCATGTCATGAAGCAGGCAGGTAAGCAGGCGGAACATAATTCCCGGTGATGCAGCAAGTCTCCGTTTGAAACAAGTCTCCCATTTAGCCACAACACATCTTCAATACCAATATCACTGGGAAAATTGCCCGCTCACTGAGCACCAGAGTCCGGATTTAGTGAAAACGCCTATAGTAATGGACGAGCTGCATTCATTCATTCATATCATATATAGTATATAGAGATGTAACTGCAATGCTAGGTACATCGAAACCCCAATCCAGCAGCTAAGTAGGTAGGTAAGTACCTAACCAGTGAAAGGAAATAGAGTACGAGAGGAAATGGGCGTGAGTTCTAAGACAAAGAGAAGCAGCCATGTTGATGGTTGATGGTTAATGGTGGAAGATAGTGTAATGATACGCTTTGTAACGAGAAGCAAGAACAAGAAAGAAAAGGACAACATTTATCGCAGAAGAAACGAAAAAGACAATGAAACCCCATGGAAAGAACAGAAAAGAAAAAGAAAAATCAAAGAAAAGAAAAATCAAAGAAAAATCATAATCGTAACCGTATCCCAGACAAAAGAGACCTTAAGGAAAAAAACAAGAAGAAAAGTTATACTCGCACCAGAACAACATTGTTTTACCCAAAGCAAGCAAGTAAGTTATCATTTCGTTCCTACTCCGTTTAGTTATCCTCAACAGTCGAGCACGCGGACCCTCCCAGTGCGGAGTCAATACTGCGAGCGCGGGGAGTTTTCAATGCGTCCGAGTCGTCGAAACCGCCAAGCTCCGTCGCCGTCGCCTCGCGGAACCTCATCGAGGCCTTTGGCGTGACGGACTGTATCAACGTGGTACGGTTAGGGTTCCAGCCGTGGTTATTAGAGGCGCCCAAGTCATAGAAGTCCCCATCTGCGCACTGAGTCCCGACATCGACCATGGTAGTGGTTGACAGCGGCTCACACTGTGTAGATGCGTTTCTATAATTTGGGTTCCTCGGGTGGTAGTGGAAGGAGGGTACCTTTGTTCTCCCGCGGTCTTCATCATCAGCGTCTTGCTGCTGCTGCTGCTGCTGCATCGTCGAGATGAGCTGGCTCAGCAAGCTGGGGGGGAGACGTCGCAGCTCCTCCAGCTTCTTCTCTGGGTCCTACAGCAACACACGTGGCCAGTCAGCGCTGCCATTCCGCGCTGCCGTTCCGCGCCCGAGAGGAAGTACTCACCCATTCCGGCTCCTCCGGGGCTTCATGTTCTTCCTCAACTTGTGCCTGTGCGGGAGCCGCTCGCCGGAGCGGGGAGGGTACTTCCCCTCGGGCGGCGACGACAAGGGGGGGTGGTGGTGGTGGCGCCTCACCGATAGCCTGGTGCTGGCGCTTGCGCAGGCCCAGCACGTAGTCGCGGATCGCGGGGTCCGTGTCCCACCTGTTCTCGCGCGATACAAACCTCCTCCACTCGTTGCCCTCAGTCGAGACGACGGAGCTGCCGTCGTCGTCGTACTCAAATGTTTCCTCATGGTGGCTGTTGGTGCTCTCGTCGTCGGCAAACACGCGCGTTACGGTGCGCGGCTTCTGCTCCCAGGGGAAGAGCGGCTTCAGCGGGGGTTCAGTGGCCGCCGGGACGTGTTCGGGCTCGGGCGCGGTCCACTCGGGCGCGGGTGGTGTCCACTCTTGCTGGCTGCCCTCGGGGGAGTCGACGTGCGACGACTGGGGGTCGTCCATGAATACACGGGTGACTTTGTGGCGCGGCTTCTCCTCCCACGGGAACACCGTCTTGGAGGCCTGCGGCTGCTTGGACGTCTCCGGGATGTCGTACCAGAGGTGGTGTCGCGGTGGCGGAGCAAATGTCGTCGCGACGAACGGCGCCGAGGCCGTGGTGTCCCAGGCGTTGGTGTATGGCTCGATGGTGAGCTTGTTGCCCTCGGGCGCACTGTTCTGCGGCGGCGCGGACTTGGTCGGGTCCCAGTGGGTCTGGGGGGCATGGAACAATTGGCCAGGTCCAGCGGCCTGGTCGTGCGTGACAGGCCTGGCGTGCTTCTTGACGAGATACGTGTTGGCACCGGTCTGGAAGTACTCGTCCTGGGCCACCCGTCCATGCTTGGTTATCACGTATTCGCCGAGACTGCCCTGAGTCTTGAAGTGCTCGTAATGGTGGTGGGTGGTGAAGTTCTCGAGGTAGCGGCTCGGCTTGTCGATAGAGCGGATGGGCACGAATTTCGGCTCGTTGCCGGCTTGCTCGGGCTCCACATCAGACTCCTCCTCGGCCTCCGAATCGACTGTGTTCTCCGACCGGATCTCTGGCTGGACTTCCGGCTCGACCTCTGGCTCGGTTCCTGCCTGGACTTCCCGTCGCACTTCTGGCCGTACCTCTGGCCGTACCTCTGGCCGTACTTCTGGCTGTTCCTCGGTCTGGACCTCCATGTCGACCTCTAGCCGCGACTCCGTCTGAACCTCAGCCTCAACCTCCGGTCGAGACTCTGTCTGGACTTCAGCCTCGACCTCGCGAGTCTCGTAGTGGTGGTGGTGGTGGTGTTCATGGTGGACCTCGTGGTGGACCTCGTGGTGTTGGGGCTCATGGTAGGTCTCTTTGTGGGCCTCATGCCTTGTCTCGGGGTGATGATGGGTGTGCGTTTGGTACTGTTCTACCTGGGCACCCGAGTACGTCTCCCCTCTCTGCTCAGACCCCGCATTCTGTACGAGGCGCGTTAGTCAAGCAAAGCAAAGAATCCGTGAAGCAAGGTGAATGATTTCATGAATAGAGTGAATAATGGAGTCTAGTACATCACATTTTTTTTGATACATTGAGGTTGAGGTATAGTTCGTTACATTATGCCAGAAGAATACAAGAACACGAAAATCCCGAAAAGAAAGAAGCAAAGGATGTAAAGGGAAAAATAAATCTATACCTCAGTGCCCGTCGGTCGTGAGTAGGTCGGTGTCTGTGCGCTCTCTCCCTTTGCTGCCTGCTTGGTAGAATACCCCTCATGCTTGTTGAAGACAGACCACCAGTGGCCCGAGAGCTTCTCGTATGGGTCGCCCGAGCCGGTGTTGGTGGACTGGCCTCGGTCCCAGGGCTTGGTTCCGCCAATGAAGTGCACCAGAGACACGTTGGATCCGTAGTGCTTGAAAGCAGGCGCATACCTGTGCCGCAGAGGTAAGTATCAACGACGCCTGAAGCTGTCTCGTTGGAGGACTCACTGGTAACCCATGCTGGCACCGATGGTGCAGTTGTAGACGAAAGACAGACGGTGCCAGTCGCTGAAGTGCTGGTTCAAAAGACCCTGGTCCGCGCCTTTACACGGGGTCAGCAAACACTCAGGCATAAAGTCTTGCACACGGGAATATTCACCATCGAAGCTCTGTCCTTGGCTCGCAAGGCTGATGAGCTCCTCGTAGGTCTTCTGGTCGGGCTTGACGACCATCAATCCGCTGTTGAAGCAATCGGGCCAGCCGACATCGGGAGCGGCAGCGAAGACGGCGTCGATGTCGAAGAGCTCATCGGGGGCCCTCAGGGCAACCATGTCGGCGTCGACGTAGACGATCTTGCGGAATTGGGTCTGGTTCCACAGGTTGATCTTGGTCATCGCGGCATGGAGGTCGAGACGGCGCATGAGGTTCAGGTTCGCGGCCGATGTGCTGTAGATGGGCTCTACTGGGATAACGTAGTCGAAGATTTTCTGTGTATTGCCCAGCATCAGCTCGTGGTTCAAGATCGATAGATGCGCCACGAGGCGAGGGGGTACGAACCTTCAGCTCCGTCACAGTGTTCTCGGTGACACCGGCCAGCGTCACCATTACGGCGAGGCGGTACTTGGTGCCAGAGTCGCGGAGAGAGTGGGCGATAACCCGGGCTCCTGTTCATCATCAACAATTCCATTCTCCACTTATTCGTCTTTCTCCTCGACGGCGCTGGGAGGAGGAGGAAGAGCGTATAGGGCTTATCGTAGCCGCGGGGATGGGAATCGTACCAGGGAGGTAGGCATCGTTCAGCAGCAGCTAGGCGCGAAGAGTCAGCATGAACTGTCGTCATAGCGCTGCAGCATTCCGCGACGTCGAGAGAAGATAGAGACAACATACTGTGCAGTAGACATCCTCCGGAGCGGGTGCCATCGTGTGAAGACTGGTCGCTCAGTGGCTGGAAGAGGTAGTTTGCTAGAGTGAAGAGCTAGAAGGTGAGCGGTGGGTTGTGTGTTGTTGGTAGGAGGAATCCAGTGACGCGCTTAGGCCGTTCTTATACCAGGGCTGGGAAAGGGTCCTTGGTTGATGGCTTGCTGGTGCAGGTGAACTGGATGTTTTTCTGGCACGGACTTGGATGAGGATGTTCTTGCAACAACACCGAAGGGACGGGCGACTTTTTGAAGTGTTTTGGGAGGATCACGGGTTTGAAGGAGGGGGGAGGGGGGCGTAAACAAAAACAAGGACTCGGCAAGGCAAATATCCTCAAAGCAGAACGAGACATTTCTCTGGCTAGCACATCTGCCAGTTCACGCCCCCCCCCCTCCGGATCTCTCTCACGAGGGGTCGTTCAATGACCCCGCGGCGGGTCCGCTTTGCGCAGTTTGGGTTGGTGGAGGGGCAGTGAGCTGCAGCACCAGAGTAGCCAGCATATCATAGAGCAGGATCGCATAGCATAGCTCGCAGCCATACTCTACACAGCAGTATCATAGATACTAGGCGGACAAGAAGCAAAGAGCTAGCTAGGAAGTTCGGATTTCTTTTCGCTCGACGTTTTCAATCTCGCTATCGTGGTTGCAACAGCGCTCAGCGCCCACTCAGCGCTGCCGGCGCGGTTTCTCTTCGTGCTTCCCCTCTTCCCCGCTGCGGAGTGGTCGTCAAATCAATCAACTGAAGCACAGCAATCAAGAAGCCCAATCAACCGACGGCACCGTCAGCTTCCTCCTCTCAGCAACGCCGGTGGTGGTGATGGAGGATGTGGTAGTGGGGGGTGGCAACAACGTCGTCGACAGCTACACGTTAGTTACAGGCCATCGCGCAAAAAACCCGCCCTGGATGAGGGCGGGGTGGCGGTGGACCCAGGCAAAGAAGTCGCTCGATCATCGCGAACGCGGCAACGGTATTGGCTGGCGGCGTGGGCGGAGCGACAATTGATTGACATCAGTGATAACGGATCTGTCGTCCCTCGCCGTCGCCGTAGAGTAGAGTAGTTTACTCTACATGCTGTGGAGCACTGTATCTATGATATCGATTCTATTCCACTCCAACCCATCATACCTACTCGACTCTGGTATTGTGCTCTCTCCCTCGCCCTCCATTTCTCCCTCTCTCTGTCTATCCCCTCTCCATCCCTCTCCATCCCTCTCTCTCCGTCCCTCCTCTCCTCACTTCTCCCCTTCTTGCTTGCAGGCTTCATCACAACCACTCTAAGCCAGCATGATAGCATCCCATCCCGGTCCGGGAGGGAAGAACAGAGCGTTGGCCGCGCATTAGTGGCAATAACCTGCCTGCTGTGATGATGCCGACCAGCCAGCCAGCCCATCGAGAAGAAGAAGAGGGAAGAAGGGCGAAATGGCAACCCGGAAGGGGAGAGGAGGTAGGTGGTGAGGTCGCCACATCGAGATGATGCAGAATGTTTCTTTCGGTGATATGTTACATGTATTGTCAAGGAAACCTCGTCTTTGGGCTCTGTGCTCTGTGGGAGTTTGAGCGCCGACGACGAGGGGGGGGAAAGAGGCGCGACGGTGACGGTGACGGTGATGATGATGGTGATGATAATGATGATGATGATGATGATGATGCTACATATGGTAGCACTGCATCGTGGACGCAATGCACCTTAGAGTAGGGCTCTCTTCTCTCCTGCCGACTATTGTGAACCACACACACACACATTCGCGCATAGTTACCCACCCTGCATGGGCCGAGCCTTCCTTCCTCTACATCGCTACTCTAGATACGCCGGAGAAACAGACGCAGAAAGAAGAAACAGAAGGAGAAGCGGAAGAAGAAGAAGCTGGTGGCATCAAGTCGAAGCAAAGGCAGGCAATCATTCCGCATGCGCAGCCTATCGTATCTCTCCGCATGTGATTTCTGCAGGCAATTGATTGATTGATTGAGCGCGGAACTGGAAGGGAAGGGAAAGGACGGAGGGAAGGGAAAACGTGAGAAGCGTCGAATATGTCTGCAGAGATGTTTGGACACGTCGGTTTCGCTAGAGTGCTCTACCTAGGTGAGAATTTACGGTAGCTGGTGAAAAGATTGTTCGGGATCCTGGTCTCTGGCCGTTGGAGGTGATAGGCGCGAGGAGAAGAGAAGACAAGCAAGAGAGAGGCAAGAGGCGAGAAGCAGCCCGCTTGGACAGACAGAGCTGAGGTCCTTTGCCTTTGCCCCGCCGCCCCGCCGCCCGGACAAAACAACGTCGCTTTGCCTTTGCCCCCCGCTCGGATAATTCCGGCTCGAAGGAACACTAAAAGAGTTCCACCTGCGAACCTTATCTGGCATCCATCCACATCCAGCACCCGGATGATGTATTGGTTGGGGCTCAAATAAAAATGAAAGAAAGAAGAAAAAAAATGCAGGGGCAGAGTGACTGCAAGTGGTGGTGGGCCGAGCTGAGCTTCAGTCGAGTCTGTCGTCCCACTCGTTGTGTCCAGCGACCCCGTTGCTGGTGCAACCAACCTACCAGCTGCCAACCAGCTACCTCGTACCAACCAGGCAGATATACTCCACCAACCATCACCTGCAAAAGATCTCAATCCCTCCACTCTGATTCCTCCTCCTCCTCCTCCTCATCCACCCCGTCCTCCTCCCCGCTCCTGCTCCCACTATCACCATATCACATCAATGTCGCCACGTTCACATCCACATTGCATCCGCGGTCCTATATTCTGCATGAGCATCAGTGCAAATGAATGAAGCCAACGCGGCCCTCCACCACCATCATCACACTCGCTGCCGGCGCGGACAGTCTCTGCTCCCCGGACGAACGAATGAATGAACGGGCGATAGCGCAGCCCTCCCACCCGCAGCACACCCGCAGCTAAAACAGAAGCAGGAGCAGAGCACGAGCAAAGAGCCATCCAGCAATCGGATCATCAACACCTACCCTCTCACATCCTGTCCTATCCCCTCCGCGAAACATCGATGAGATGAACCGCACCCTCTCCGCCCACCCACCGCTCTGTACATGTTCTGCGAAGGTCTGTAAAGGGAGAAGACGTCCGCCGCGTGTGCGCGCCCTGACTAAACTAGCCCACCAGCTAACTATCGGCCGCGATAGATAGGCAGACAGACAGATGCAAACTAATCGATGGCAGCGCAAAGGGTTCGTTTCAACTGGTTTCCGGAGAGTAGAGAAGGCAGAAGAGCGGAGAAGAGGAGAAGAGGAGAAGAGCGGAGAAGAGAAGAGAAGAGAAGAGCGCTGAGGTACCTATCTCTGCGGAGATGAATAGCATCCCGACTTGATGGCAGGAAGGGATGAACGATGAACGATGGATGGATGGAGGGAGGGAATGCGTCGGCCCGGTCCCCGGCGGATAGGTAGTAGGTACCTGTGGCCGCAGCTTCGTCGGGCAGTCGTCGAGCAGCCGTAGAGCAGCCGTAGAGTGCCAGTGCCAGCAGGGCTGACCTGATCCGAGCGGTGCTATCTATCAACCATCCTATCCCATCCTATCAGTGCTGGCTGGCTGGTCCCAAAGTGTGGAACTGCATAGGTACATTATATAATGTACCTATTATCGGGCACCGAGACAGACAGACACACGACCACACGGCCAGCCACGCCTGAGTGCATTATGGTATCAGCTATCTCGCTCAGTCATGGTAGTCATGGTGGAGAAGAAGAGGGGTACTTACCTTACAATGTTCCGCTCTCTCGCATCGAACAAGACACTGGAGCCGGAGCCGACGCCGGTTGGAAATCGAACTGTATTGGGTACCTATTGGGTATTACATAAGTGCTTACTCACTTACTTACAGACGAGAAGTCGGCTCGTTCGGAGTCGTCACTCGTGGAGTCGTAGGCGAGGGAGTTAAATGAAACACGTACCGTATGTAAATAGATCGGGTGGATGTCCGGCATGTCTTGCGATACGGATAGCTTGTAGGCCCGTCCGGGCCCGGCCCCGGCACAATTGATATAGACTCTATGATATATCAGCGCCGGGTCCTAGGCAAAGAAACATACTTAGATAGGATGGTTGAGCTCTTTCATGATCAGTGGGAACCATTCGGGCCCGACTACGGTGCCAACAAAGCTCTCGTTTCTTCTTCTTCTATTTCCTCATCATCATTGTCAACATCATCATAGCTATGATAGAAACTATCCTTTGCCCGACCATGCTACGGCGCCAGCGAAGCTATGGTTTCTTCTTCCTCATCATCATGAGAAGTCGGCTCGTGGGTCGTCACTTGTGCGCGAGGGAGTTAAATAAAGCACGAATAGGTATCGGGTGGATGTCCGGTATGTCTTGCGATACCGGTAGCTTCTATGCCCCTTCCCGGCCCGGCTGATATACCTATACTCGACATATATCAGCGCCGGATCCTGAGAGCGCAAAGAAACATAGATAGGTGGGTAGGGCCGTTGAGCTCTTTCATGATCAATGGAAACCATCCTTAGCTCAACTACAGTGCCAGCGAAGCTATTGTTTCTTCTTCTATTTCCTCATCATCACCATAGCTATCATAGAAACCATCCGTGGCCCGACTACGGTGCCAGCGAAGTGCTGGTTTCTTCTTCTTCCATTTCCTCATCATCACCATCATCGTCACCACTATCATCACCATCATCATCGCTACTCTACATACTAGTAGAGTTAGAAGCCGCCCTACCCGCGCTATCACTCGTTTTTTCGATCACGCTCTCTGTCATGCTCCATCTCGTCTCGTCCGGTGACTCCAGGCTCCAGCGCGTACATAGTTTGCGTGCACGGGGTGGGGGATGGGAGATGGCATTGCAAATACAGATCTCTCATTAGATTCACATAGCTTCTCACTTGCGTGGAAACTTAATTCTTATGTTCATACATACGGTGTGTTGCTGGACTGGCCCGTTGTAGGGCTGCCACGACAGTCGACAGTTGGAACTTGGGCCAGCTATCCCTGCACATGGAGAATTAAGCTCGAGACTCGAGTGCCGAGAACGAGATTCTCGAGAATTTCGTGATTCTTTGTAACGCGCCTTCCGCACCGCGTCGCCGAGTCGCCGAGTCACTGACCCTCCGACCTCGTGATAATATGTAACAACGAACCACGGAAGAACAAAAAATGGTTAAACAAACAAACATATCATAGGTACGAGCTCGATGCCGAAAAGAGATGTATATCGAGAGACCCAAGATCGAGTATCATGTATGTCCCTATGAGATCTATAAACCGTGATTCAATTGCAAAAGATGTCTATATACGAACTTTTGGGAATACCCATCTATTGTTAAAACGACTTGTGGAAGTAATCACTAGAACGCTCGAGATGGAGAACCCCACCACCGGTCCTCCGAACGGCTAGTTAGTGGACTGCATACTCCACTCACAGGAACACACTCGTTATCGGTAATGTCTGTAAATCGAATAAATTCAAGATCTCTCTCTCTCTCTCTCTCTCTCTCTGATGTGTTAAACAAGAGACGCACCGGACCGACAAAGCAAGACAAGACAAGACGAACAGTTTCACAGCAACAACAGAAAAGCAACAACAAAACACAATTTCAACGATCAACGATCAACAACCAACCGCGTTGGCACATACTGGTACATGGTAGGTCGCTCGATAACTGCCGGCACCGAGACCCTGCGCTCCGTTAATGTTCTGCCGAATCACACGATCAAAGTGCCGATGTAGGTAGCGAGTTGGAATGTATGAAGTATGTATGTAAAGTAATGCCGTGCCGTTTAATGGATCCGAGGAGGTGACGGGATGTCGATAACTTTGTACCTACCGGTATCCCTGGTATCTGGACCCTGAAGAAGAGCTTCCGATACCAGGCGCTCTACTAGTAATTCCGTATTTGCGTTGCATCATAGCATAGCACTGGCACTGGCAGTGTGCCGTTATTCGCGTATGGATACAACGGCAGTCATTGTTAACTACAGTCATGTCATATCACGTAGGTATTGTCACGTAGGTAATGTCACGTAGGTAATGTCACGTAATGTGACTGAACAGCAAAAGCCATGACGGTTTAGCACCGGTAATGGTATTGCCAAGCATGGCTGGTAAGCGGTGGTGTCACGTGTGGCACTGTGGCTGGCGACCGTCGGGCCCGTTCATTCTTCAGTCTTCACATTTCCTTACTCCCCCCTTAGTTATTTTAAGGCGCCTCCTCCTCCTCCTTCTCCTCCTCCTCCTCCTCCTCCTCCCGCCCGGCACATATATATCAGCCCCATCGGCAGTATCCGTATCACGTAGATGGCGTGTTTCACTGCACTGCACTGCACTGCACAGTAGGTATCATGATTCATGACGGCCAAGAGTTTACAAGTTTACATAACAATTGACCGTCAGACCTAAGGCTTGACATGCATTTAGGTACGGTAATTCGACATCCCTAATTCTAAGAACAGGAGCTCTAATTCCACCTATCTGCGTGGCACTGGCATGGCACTGGCATGGTGACGTTGTCCGTGTCATGAATCGTGTCGTAAGTAATTCAGTCTGCAAAAAAAATACTTGTGCATTTCTTTCGGCGGCGGCGGCCAAACTCGTACACTTTCACTGGTGACTATACAATACACTGTGGAGAACAGCACTTTCCAATCCCGAGGGTCCCGGAGACGGCTGACGGCTGAAGTGAAGAGGTGAAAAGCGGTAAAAAGAGGTAAAAAAGAGGACATAATGTAAGGGCGGAACATGAATGATGATATTGGGCGGGTGCCTGGGTGCCTGGGTGCCTGACTCTGAGTGCGACTTCATGAGTCATGACGACGACTCACACTCCCTCGAGGGAGAGGGAGTCTCCTTCCGTCAGTGGGTAGGTGGGTATGTAGGTGGGCAAGTAGGTAGGTGGATACTTGATTCTGTTTGTCCGTCCGTCACCGTATGTACCGTGTGTACTTGTGTAGAGGATGTAGAGGATGTAGTGGATGTAGAGGATGTAGAGGATGTGGAGTAAAAGTAACGCCGCCGCCACTCCACCTGTGTAGGTAAGTAAGAGGTGGGTAGAGTACATACTTGATTCTGTCTGCCCGTCCTTCTCCCCCTTAGGTGCTAACGTACCGGTAGAGTATGTAAAAGTATTGCCGCCGCCGACGTTGACGCCGCAATCCTGTTCTTCCTGCTCACAGCTCGTAGCTCGCAGCCCGCCTCGAGGTGCTGATCGTCCGTCCAATGTCCAGTGCCCAGTGCCCAGTGTCCAGTGTCCACTGTCCACTGGGCGGTGGGCGGTGGGCGGTGAGCGGAGGTTTCCATCATTCATGTTGGGAACGCGCGCGCGCAACACGTAACTTATATGCGGTTTTTTTTTTGCTTCTTTCCTCTCCTCGCTCCTCGCTCCTCCACACTCCTCCACACACCTCTCCTCACCTCTCACCTCTCACCTTTGAGGTCAGTGGAGTGGATACTATTGAGTAAGTACCGTATATAGAATAGGTATGGTGCGTACCGGATAGCTACCGAGATGAAACCGGATGGCTGGCCGGTGGGCTGGGCAGTGGGCACTGGGCGGTGGGACGGATGCGAGGCGAGCAACACAGCACGACGGAAGCAAGTACGGAACAAATAACGTGAGAGAAAAGAAAAGAAAAAACGCCTCGTTCGCGGAGACGCAGCGCGGTGTACAGCGCCAAACCAAACAAGCACAGGCCGCCCACTCTCACGGAGCATGTATCAATGTATCATACTCTAAGTTACTCTATATACAGTAAGTACTCTGCTTATCGAGAGGTTGACACGCATCCGGATTCCGGCCAGGCCCTGCCCAGGCCGCCAGCCATGTTTACATCACGAAGTTTGGATGCTGACCGAGGATGATCAAGGCTCATGAAAGTGCGGAGAGATGTGGAGTGACCCCCTGTGATTTTGCGGGGTTCGGCTCCCACTCGCCGACGCCGACGCCAAATCCAAGGGAGAGACGCATCCTGACAACGGCGGGGAAGGGGAAGGGGGAAAACAGTGGGCGCCGGTGTGTGCGCCGGACAGGGGGCCGGGGAGAAGGTTTGCTGTTAGCGGGCTTGGCTACAGTGGGCTAGGGGGCTATACCTGGTATCTTCGGTTGACCGTTCGATTCGCCCCCCGCACCAAGGGCCCCTACCCCCCACAGTGAAGGGAAGATAGGTACATAGAATACTACTTGTGGTTGGTACATTCTGTGAGTGGGTAAGGCAAGTACGGTAGTTAGTACTGGTAGAGTAACTGGAGTACCTAGGTGTCGGTATCCTCCAGACACCGACACCGACCGATTGACCGCTCCTCTGAAGACTCCTGTGATGCCATTCCTGTCCCATCCAGTGCAGCAACGGCAGACTCTCGTCTCATGTTTTACTTACCGACAGGCCAGTCAGCCAGAGTCCACCGACTCCCATACATAGCAATCCGAAAGCAGCTCCGCGCAGCAGCACTCGAGCTTGGCGCTCACGTTGCAAGCAGGTAAGCCAGTATGCGTATGCATTGGTTAGCTCACCCGGTGCATGCAACTTCCACGCGGTTGCGTCACAAAAAAAGCCCCCGAAATGCGCGGAAAAGCCGATGGATCGTGGGAATGGCCGTTTGTACTCACTTATGCACCCACGTACGCACCGCATAACGGCCGGAAGTCCGTGCAGATGGCTGGCTGACTGGCTGGCTGGTGGGAGAAAAAAAGAGAGAGTCGTACTACCAACGGTACTTAGACCACAGCTTAGTTACGCCGCTTCGTCGACAACGGTCCGGCATCGGGCTCGGAGTGGGTTCGCTGGGACTGTGGACTCCCTCTACTTCGTGGAATAATTAAGACCCGTCCCGGTTGCCCACCCGGCGGCCCCACCACAATCTGGATGCGTTACCGCAAGCGGGATGGATTGAGGCATCCTCCGCCCATTGATGGGGTGTTTCCAGTAGCTATGTGAACCGTGGGTCCCCGTAACCTTAACGTTGGGTTCCCTGCCCTTCCCACAGCCATTTGGCGGTGCATAGTGGACTTTGAAGGAGGGGGGGAGGGTTGGGGGGGAGAATTGGCGAGCGAGAACTGGCGAGCGAGAATGATGACGATCCTCCAAGGTATGTAGAGAGCACTCTACTTTCCCACGGATCCATCCCAGCCTCCTTCCACGTTCTGCTGTGCATGTAACCCCACCACCACGACGAACCCACATGGTTCATGTACCCCACAAGCGGAGAGGTCGATAACCCACGACAGCCCCCGCGACCCCCCCCTCCCCCCGGATTTCTTACCTCCGGTGATCTTTCTCCGTGTTGAGCAATTCATCCGTGCGGCGCCGGACCAAGAATGGAGATGTAACATACACTGTTCCTTGCTCGTTGGCTCGGACAATGTTGCGGAGGGCAGCACGCTGCGTGCAGGCGTCGTCGTGACGGGTGGAATTTTGTAGAATCCGATTTGGCCTCATGCGCCTCCCTCCTGTCGTGCTCGTGTTGCTCTGGCTACATGCGGATCGAGGCATGGAGGCATGGAGGCATGGAGGCATGGAGGAAGGGAGGCAGGGAGGGAGGGCGCGAGGCGGGGCCTGGATCGAAGGGTTCGAAACCTGAATTCTTTCCGAATACCGAACCAACCCCTCCTCTTCGTGCTCCTCTAGGGCGGTCTCAGTATCGTCTCCCTCCCTCGTGGTGTGTGTGCGTATAAGTATATGGTTATAGCCCCCCCTCGGTTTTCTCTTCAGCAGTTCTTCGCTCAACATCCACTCGGTCGATCACACTCACCCTTCACGATGATTCACAACCTTCTGGTAGTCGCCCTCTTCGCCGGAGCGGCATTCGGTCAGGACTTGTCTTACAGCGAGCCCTACTATCCTTCGCCTCGCACGGATGGCTCTGGAGACTGGGCTGCGGCCTACGTCAAGGCCCGCGAGTTCGTCGGTGCCCTCACCCTGCCCGAGAAGGTCAATCTCACCACCGGTACTGGATGGTCTATGGATGCCTGCGTTGGCAATGTTGGTTAGTTCTATTCCTATGCCCATTGAACTGCTGGCGGTGAAAGAGGAGTTTTGATATTAACCTCATCCTTCCAGGAACAATCCCCCGCATTGGCTTTGCTTCGATATGTCTCCAGGACTCTCCCCTCGGAATCCGATTCGGCACCTATTCCTCCGCTTTCCCCGCGGGAATGAACGCCGCCATGACTTGGGACCGCAAGCTCATGTACGAGCGCGGATACGCCATGGGTGAGGAGTTCAAAGGAAAGGGTATCAACGTTGCTCTGGGCCCTGTGGTAAGATCCATTCCCCCTTCCCCGCCCATGTTGTGGTACGGTCAGAAGCTAAGACAGTGTAGGCGGGACCTCTTGGACGTCACCCCGAAGGTGGACGTAACTGGGAGGGATTCTCTTCGGACCCGGTCTTGACCGGTGTTGGCATGATGGAGACCATCAAGGGAATGCAGGATGCGGGTGTTGTGGCCACAGCCAAGCACTTCATCGGCAACGAGCAGGAACATTTCAGACAGCGTGGAGAGTGGAACCAGTGGGGCTTCGACATCGATCAGGCCATCTCCGCCAATGTCGACGACAGAGCTATGCATGAGCTCTACGGATGGCCGTTCGCCGACGCTGTTCGTGCCAATGTTGGAGGTAAGCGTTCCCCCCCCTCGACGACAGAGTTGAGTCGAATTCGTGCTGACCCAGCATGTAGCCATCATGTGCTCGTACCAGCAGGTCAACAACAGCTACGGTTGCCAGAACAGCAAATTGCTCAATGGACTCCTGAAGGACGAGATGGACTTCCAGGGTTTCGTCATGTCTGATTGGCAGGCTCAGCACGCCGGTGTCGATGCTGTAAGTTCTTCTGGTGAAAGTGTCCGGTGAACTTCGTAGCTGACCCCATCAATAGGCTCTTGCAGGTCTCGACATGAGCATGCCTGGAGACACCGTCTTCAACTCTGGTGTATCTTACTGGGGTGGCAACCTCACTCGTGCCGTGCTCAACGGAACCGTCCCTGAATGGAGGCTCGACGACATGGCTACCCGTATCATGGCAGCCTACTTCCTCGTTGGCCAGGACCCCGAGACTTACCCCGAGACCAACTTCAACTCTTGGACCACCGACGAGTACGGTTACAAGGCCTTCGCCCCCAAGGCAAACTACGGACTCGTCAACCAGGATGTCGATGTCCGTGGCGACCACTACAAGAACATCCGCGAAGTTGCTGCCAAGTCCAATGTTCTCCTCAAGAACGTCGACGGTGCCCTTCCCCTCCGCAAGCTCAAGCAGATCGGTATCTTCGGATCCGACGCCGGCGAGGCCCAGTACGGCCCCAACGGTTGCAACGACCGTGGCTGCCACAACGGAACCCTCGCCATGGGCTGGGGATCCGGAACCGCCAGCTTCCCCTACCTCATCACTCCCCTCGAGGCCATCAAGCGCCGGGCCATCAAGCAGGGCACCGTCGTTCAGTCCGTTCTCAATGACTACGCATACGCTCAGATCAATGCCACCGCCAAGGTCGCCTCGGCGTGCTTGGTCTTTGTCGCTGCAGACGCCGGAGAGGGCTACCTCGAGCAGGACGGAAACCTCGGTGACAGGAAGAACCTTACCCTCTGGAACGCCGGAGATGCTCTGATCAACACTGTTGCGTCCAACTGCAACAACACCATCGTTGTCGTCCATGCCGTCGGTGTTGTTCTCTACGAGGAGTTCATCGACCACCCCAACGTTACCGCTGTCATTTTCGCTGGTCTTCCCGGCCAAGAGTCCGGTGATGCCATCGTCGATGTTCTCTACGGTGATGTGAACCCCTCCGGAAAGCTCCCTTTTACTGTCGGCAAGAAGTCTGAGGACTACGGCGTCGAGCCCATGTACAAGCCCACCACTCGCACCCCCCAGCAGGACTTCTCCGAGGGTCTCTTCATCGACTACCGTCACTTCGACAAGAACGACATCGAGCCCCGCTTCGAGTTCGGTTTCGGTATGAGCTACACCACCTTCAACTACTCTCGCCTCAGCATCAAGAAGGTCGGCGAAGTCTCCGCCTACACTCCCATGACCGGCAAAACCGACGCTGTGACCAAGCCCGCCACCGACTTTGTCGTCGAGGACTACCTTCCCCCGGCGGACTTTGAGTCCTACCGTCTTGAGAAGTTCATCTACCCCTACATCAACTCGACCGCCGACGTCATCGTCAACAGCACCTACGACATGCCCGAGGGCGCCTACGACATCACCCCGCAGCCGATCCCGGCCGCCGGTGGTGCGCCCGGTGGTAACCCCTCGCTGTACGAGACCGTGTACAAGGTCTCGGTTGTCATCACCAACACCGGTAGCTGTGCCGGTGAGGAGGTCGCCCAGCTGTACCTCGAGACCGGTCTTGCAGACGACCCCATCCGCGTCCTGCGTGGATTCGAGAAGGTCGCCCTCAAGAAGGGAGAGAGCAAGACTGTCACCATGACCCTCGCCCGGAGGGACGTCATGAGGTGGGACGTCGTCAGCCAGGACTGGGTCGTCACCGAGGGCGTCAAGACTGTCAAGGTCGGCGCTAGCTCCAGGAACCTTCCCTTGTCTGGTACCCTCCAGTAGATGTCTGGACTCTGAAGGTGTGGGCATGATTGCCTGTTGTGCATATGTTTTTTTTTCCTTTGTTTTTCTTCTATGTTTTTCTTTATCTTTTTCTTTCGATTCGGTGCGATTTGTCGATATGATGATGATGATGATGGCCTGTATAGCTGTATATACTTTACGTGAACTGTGGATTACTGGGGATGGTATTTGCGGTAGAAAATGCATATGATCGAGAATGAAGGGATTCAACGGCCGTTACATACAATACTTGCTTGCTTGGTGATGACTTGAGCTGGTGTGACTGTGGCTGGGAATATCTACTTTGAAGGCGGCATCGTTGAGGATGAATGGCAGAGTCTCTCTCAAGCCATACACCGGCTACCAACCGTGGGAGGAGCGGTTCCTCAGCCTTGGCTGACATCATGACTCGGAAGAAGACGAAGCATCGGAGTTCTTTGCCTGTGGTGTTTATACCTTGTAGCCGAGTGGAAGGGGGCTTTGCCTTACTCAGTAACCCAGCGCCATCTCCGACGCCGACATTACACAGCCTAAGTAGCCCAGCGGCGCCGAACCACGAAATACCACCCGCGATGACCCGTGATGGCTCGCTGGCCCGCTGGCGGGAAGATCAGTGGTGATTAACCGCAGCGATTGACCGCAGTGAATTAATGTAAGATGTAATTGCCAGATGCAATGCAATGAGAATAGCGAGCTATCTCTCTGCCTGTAAATTGATGATCTCTCTCTCCCTCTCTCCCCCTTTCTCTACGAAACGACCTTATGATAAACGAAGAGATCACTTTTTTGGTTTCCATTGTTCACTGTTTTGGTTTCTACTGTTCAGTGTTCAGTGTTCAGTGTTCAGTGCTCAGTGTTCAGTGTCCAGCTCAGCTCAACACAACCAGAATCACGCGATCAGATCATAGATATTGCTTCCCCTGTCCCACCGCCCACCGCCTTGGCCTATTCCAGCGATATCTAAAGCAGTGTATGTTCATAGATCGCACCTGGGAATGACACCGGGAGGATATAGATCGATGCTCCCCCTCTCTCTATGCAATGAGCATAACCGAAGAAATCACTTTCTTTTTGTTTTTGTTTTTTGTTTTTTGGTTGTTTGGCCTGGCCTCGAGTGATGACCCGTGAACCCTGGAAGTGTCGTGTGCTCTGTCCCCCCCTGCCCCTCGTCCCTGGTCCATCACGTGAAGATTACAGGATTACCAGCCTGTGAAAAAAATTACGTACTCCACACCAAAGTCCACAGTGCACACAAGATTTGTCTCTGACATCTTGACATCGTGTCTCTTTCATAAATACCAGCTTCACATGGAAACGTGAAAAGTTAAAGCGAGATGTCATCTATTTTGCACCGGCAACCCAACAAAACCGAAAACAGCGCTCTCGAAGAATCCCCAAAAGCCGAATGAACGAAGAAACCCGACAGGCAAAAGACGGAGTACTACCGGAAGAAAAAAAAATAGTAACTGGAGTGAATGAAGGCTATGGGTGGGTTGTCATGGAAGAGGAAACCTTTTTCTACAAAAGCACACACACTATGCGTGACAGACAACACAACCCTTTGACTCCATCCCTAATATAGTAGATGATTCCCACTCCCCTTCCCCCTATGAAAAGACCTGCCCCGCATAAAGTACAACAGTAAATTGTCGAAACAAACCCCATCCCATTTTTGAAAGCTCTCCCAAAGCATTATCTACGTCCCCAAGCAACACGGCACCCGAACACCCACCACCGACTCAACCTTCACCTTTGGCGATCCGCTTATTTGAAAGCCTTTCCGAAGAGGATGAGCTGGACCTGGTCGTACAGGGACAACACACCGGCACCAGCAACACCACGGAGGATGTTGGCACCAGCACCCTTGAAGAGCGACTTAACACCCTCGGCCTTGACGATCGAGGAGAAAGCGTGCATGGAGGAGTTGTACTTGACGGCCTCACCGGAAGTCTGTGGAGATGTATCAGTGACTGTCTTCATCGAATAGTTGATATAGAGGGGGATAGCTTACCATCATCATGCGACGACGAACGGTGTCGAGAGGGTAGGAGGCGATTCCAGCACCAGTGGTGACACACCATCCAAGAGCGAACGAGGCCAAGAAGTTGCCCTCAAGCTTGCCGGTAAGGACGACAGGCTTGATGGAGTCGTACATACCGAAGTACAGACCACGGTAGACGATGATACCGAGGACGGAAGGACCGAAACCACGGTAAAGACCGGCAACACCGTCAGAGGCGAGAGTCTTCTTGTAGACGTCGACGAGTCCGTTGTACTGACGGGCACCACCGGTCTTGGCCGACTTGTTGTCGTTGGCCAGACGGGTACGGGCGTAGTCCAACGAGTAGACGAAGAGGAGCGAGGTGGCACCAGCAGCTCCTCCGGAAGCCAAGTTACCGGCCATCCACTTGCCGTAACCATCACGGTCCTTCTTGTAACCGAACATGGCCTTGAACTTGTCACGGAAAGCGAAGTTCAGAGCCTGGGTAGGGAAGTAACGGATGACGTTGGCGGTGTTTCCACGCCACAGGGCAACGAGACCCTCGTCGGCCATGGTGCGCTTGAAGCAGTCCGAGATACCGTTGTACTTGCGGTCGAGACGTCCCTGCTTGATCATCTCATCCTATACGAGCAACCGGCAATTAGACTTTGCCGTTGACGGGTTGGCACAGATAAGGATAGTGTGTACGAACCTGGTTCTGGATGAGGAGCTTGACACGCTCAATGGGGGCAGCGGCGGTCTTGGAGACCGCAGCGGAGATACCGCCCATCATGAAATCAATCATGAAGTTCTGTATGTGGAAACAGCGTTAGTACACACGATCAACCAGATGCCACCCGACCCTCCAATGTTGCACCCTCGGCCATCGAGAGAACCCATCTAAGCAAAACAGCCCAACGAGACCAGACGGAGACAGCAGATCTGCGATTGAAAGCATCAATCCGCCAGATCCCCCTCGCCGGAAGTCTTATCGGAGCTGTTGGTTGCGAGCTATGATGGATTCCCCGTTGTGACCGGCATTACGGAAAATTTTTTCTTCGGTACGCTCCGGGTATTGGGGGGGAGAAGTTAGGTGGTAGTAGCAGATCGATAGACTTACGGATTGCTTCTTCTCAGACATGTTGGCGGTGTTTTTTGATTCGGACTGGTGATGTGAGGAGGGGTAAAGAGCGGATCAACGACTCTTGTGGGGTGGGATGAGGAGGGGAGAGAGGAGAGTGAGGAAGGGAACTTCTGGGTTGGGGGGGGAAAGGAGGAAGTCAACGACGGCAGCAGCAACAGGGCTTAAAAGCGAAGGTCTGCCAGAAAACCACAGGCTTGGCGAAAGTTTTTGTGGCGGCTTAGCGCCGTCGGAGAGGAACGGAGCCTAATCAGGGCAAAGGGCCCAAATTCTGGCGGGGCAGGATTAACTACATCCCTTTTCTCCACTCGTGCCCGCCGCCAGCTGCCAGCCATGCTGCTACGGGTACCGTAGAGGATACCGGCAGTGCGTAGATACAGCGGGCATTTTCCTCCTTGGCCTCACTCTGCTCCCGACGCTATGTGTGTAGAGTACATACATAGATGATGGCAGCGGCCAACGGATGTGCTTCCCCTGCCGTTACGATTGCTCGCAGGACTTTGGATGTCTGTGACTGTGGTATACGGTAGCAACGAGCCGCTGTTCTGTTTGAACTGTACTGAGTGTTCGATCAACCTCCTCTATTTGCCGCGGCGTAAATGCTTCGGAGCTATCTACTCTATACTGTAGTATAGGAATGTAGTAGGATTGAGCATTCCATGCTTCATACCAGCAGCCGGCCATTAGGTATTGCGAATATGAGCTTCGAGGAGGCCGACGGACCGACGACCAGTCGGTTTGCAGACACAGTAAGCTGTACTCTAGAATTCTAGAATAGGTAGCAGGTAGAGTGTCTATCCGGAGCAGCAAGCAAGCAAAGCAGGTATCTCTTCAGGAGCTTCCTTTCTTTTTTCTTTCCTTTTTCTCTCGCAGTATCCGGATCGCATTGCATCACACACCTGCTTTTCTGCCACCACCGGCCAACCGGATTCTTGATCGTGCTTCGAAGAGCCAAAAGGCAAAGTGGGCGTCTTCCAATTCGACGTCTGGGCCATGGGCTGGCTGGCTGGCGGAGCTTGGGAAAGCAACCTGTCCGACCAACCAAGAAGCAGCGGAAGGTTGGTTGGTTGGCTTTTTTTTTTTCTTTCCCTCTCTCCCGCTCCCTGCACCCGAGGGACATCCTTCCATCCTGCCTGTGATTCTGATTCTTGGAGCAAGCGGCCAGCGGATCAAATCAGCCTCAAATCAGCCTCAAATCAGAGCTTCCAATTGCCAACCGAAAGAAAAAAAAAAGAAAGGAAAAAAAAAGAAAAGGAAAAGACGACACGGGAAAAAAAAGATTTTTTCCTTTTTCCCTTTCCTTTCTTTCCCTCTGGCCCTTGGGAAGAGCGGCAATCGGAGAGCGAGCCTGGAGCAAGTCCCAGCTGCACGCACGCTTCTGAAAAGTCCGCAGTGCGCAGTCCGGCTGCAAGATTATCGTGGTCCAGTCAAAATATCTCAATATCGCCCCGGATCAACGGTTCTTCGGCATGGTTTCGGGCAGTTCTCGATCCGACCTGGACTTGGACTCCCTCCTCCACTCCAACTTTCTGTGGCACGCAGCAACAACAATAACAACAGGAAAGAGAAGTAAGGTGCTTTTCTAGGTACTTACCGCTCCAGGCAACCCGACGATAGAGTAGACAGATATGGGGTACGTGTGTCTTTGCCATATGTAAAACGTAAAACATAAACCATAAACCATGCGAAACAATCCCCGCCGATGATGAGATAGAGTGGAATGCGCAGTACTATGTCCAGAAAAAGTGTGTACGATAGGTATGAGTACCTGGATCTTTGCGATTGTGCAACGGAAGCGTCGGGCCTGCATGGAAGCATCAACCACTGGCCGTGGGTGTAGAGTACCAATGCAGCAATACGTTCGGACGATTCTTCGCGGGGCTCCTAGCTGGATGCAAAGGAATACTGGTGGTAGTAGATGAATAGCATTTGTGTGCGAGTGAACGAGGACATGGAATCCAACCCGCAATGAAACGAGCAACGCCCAGTCATATATACAAAAACTTAACAGATTCCATCATGCGATGTCACCCCATCCAGAGTGGTCTTCATTACTCTTTCTATCGCAGTGTCGCGTGAGCTCCGGAAGGGCCCGCCGCCTGCTGCTGCTGCTCACCTGAGACGGCATACACCGGTACAGTACGAGTACATGCTAGTACTTGCGTATATAAAAACACAAACTTTTGAAAAACCACCCAGTAAGAAATACGCAAAATAAGAAAAAAGATCCCATCGTGTACATAAACCATCCATTACGCCTTGCCGTCCTTGTTCTTCTTCCGTCTCTTCTTCTTCCTCTCGCCATCTCCGCCTTCCCGGATATCAACCTTGCCAGCAACGGCCGCCTCGGGCTTTTTCGTTATTTCGCCCGTCGGTTTCCAGTCGGCCGGCATCTGTATTCCGTTCGCGTCGCCGAACGTCTCCTTCCTCCACTGCTTGAGCAGCTTCTTCTTGGCGTACCGCTTCTTGTCCTTCTTCTTCTTCTCTTCGTCTCTGAAAGTAGCAAACTTCTTGAGTCCGGCGTATGCGTTGAGATCGGCGTCGTCTGCGGCCAGAATATCTAGTGTGCCGAGTCCGAACGTTTCTGGTGTGGTCTCACGGTAGCGGAACCCAGAAACTTTGGAACCACCGGCGAGCTAGGACGAGTGTTAGTACATGGCGGGGGTGGCACGGCTTCGAGGTGCAGGGCGGGGTGGGGCCATACCTCGCTCTCAAAGTCGAAGTTCTCTTCAACAAGGCGCTCGATTTTGCGGTGCGTAGATCGTTCTTTGGCCTTCTTTGCCTGCTTATCCCTGATGCGATCCTTCTTTGACTTCTTTTTGGCGGGCTCTCCCTCCTCAGCGTCGTCGTCGACATCGTTCATCTCTTCGTCTCCATATGCAGCTTCGCCGGCTGCTTCTTGACCCTCGTCATCGTCTGATGTCTCATCCTCCTTGAAGTCCGGAACTATATCACCGATATCGATGTCGTCGTCAAACTTGGGCTTCTTGGGCTTGCCATCCGTCTCGTAATATTTGTTGCCGAATCGCTCCTGCATCCACTTATCCCACTCTTCATCGCTGAAGTCACCTTCCAACAATTTGGCCAGAACAGCAGCTTCAGTCTCTTCGTCTCCCTCATCGAGATCGGCAGCCTCCTTGATCAGTTTAAATTTCTCCAATAGCTCTTCTGTCTTGAGCTTCTTCAGCCTCCCTTTCTCGATCTCCCGCTGCTCCTCTTCCTCTTCCTTCTTCCGCCGCTTCTCCTCTCTAGCCTTCTTTCTCCGACTCTTCTCCTCTCGGCGCACCGTGTTCGCGCTGATGGCATCTCTGCCGTATGACACAAGCTTTGCGCGGGCAGCGGCATCGGGGTCCTCGAATCTCAAGTTGTAATTGACCTCGTACTCCTCCGCCATGGCATCCTCTTCCGAGTCATCGGACTCGATCGGCACATAAGCCTTGGCCGAGGTCTTCGCCCAAGCGCGGGAGGCGAGGAACTTCTGGAGAAACTCGTCGGGATCCTTATCAGCGAGCGATGGATCAGGGAGATCTGATTCCCGCTCGCTCTTCTCCTTCTTCTCGCTGGGCTTACGGACTAAGAACCCGTCGTCGTCATCGCCATCGCCACCGTCATCCACCTCCGCAGCCTCGTGCATTTCCTTCACAACCGTACGTTTGAGATTCTCCTGCTCCTGCACAAAGGTCCTCGGCTCCTCCTCCTCCTCAATGTCTCCTCCGGCGTCACCGGCAAGGATGTTCTCACGGTGGTAGTCGCGCAGGAACATTGGCTTTCCCTTCTTCACCTCGGCGGCGTCGGTGGTCTCCGCCGCCGCATCCATCGGTGTGTAGAACGACGTCGTGCCATCGTAGACTCTGGGGTCCTTATTCTTTATGGCCGCAAGTGTCGCAAAGATTTCCTTGTCCAGGGTTTCCGTAGCAAGAACACCAACGTCGTCCTCGTCGTCGCTCGACGACTCCGAGTCGCTCTCGTCCTCGCGACCACGCTTCGCCGAGTTGGGACCGTATTTTTCCTCCACTGTAGTCCCCGTCAGCCTTCCTGGCTTCCCTGCCCATGAGTGAG
Organism: Tricharina praecox; assembly: GCF_024521635.1. NCBI lineage: Eukaryota > Fungi > Ascomycota > Pezizomycetes > Pezizales > Pyronemataceae > Tricharina > Tricharina praecox. Next base: position 422,419 of record NW_026250412.1, read on the forward strand.
TGCGCATACGTACGTCGTGACAACTCCTCGCGCTTCTTGTTGTACTCAAACCTGCGAGCGTACTCCTCGTTGACCTTGAACACCCCGCCGACTATGGAAGGCGACTGCACGGCGGAGTGGAACTCCTCCTCGGAGTCGGAGTCGCCGATCAGGACTCGCGAGGTGGCCGGCGTCTTTGGTTTTTCGGCAAGCAGCTGGGCCGAGGGTGTGTCAGGAGCCGTTAAGGCGGCGACTTGCTTGTTCTTCTTGGGACGAGGCATGATGGTAAGGATTGGATTGTGGAAACGTAACGTTGGTGGGGCTCGTGTTCCCAACGGTGAAAAGTCGTGGAAGGAAAAACGAACGGCATGAGCCGCACTAAGGTACTGTACTTTACTTTACGCTAAGGTTCACACGTTCACACGCGATGAGCATGCTGGGGCTAGGTCCCTAACAACCTTCAGGGTGTCGGCAACAACACGTCCATGCGGTAAACAACGCTCTCGATCTTCGCCCCGTGCCTTCACCGTCACAGCTACTGGAACTACCACAACTCTACAATTCCCACGATCCCCACAACCACCATAATACCGCCGTCGCTACATTTCTCCGATAAGCTCTGTGGACATCTTCTCGACCGGGGGCTGTCCACGCCCAACTCCGATTGCAATCTCAGTGTATTATAATCGAATCGGCTCAGCAGTACGATCGCAGCCATGATGGGACCTGGGGGCCCTCACACGCGGCGAGAAAACAACCAAGACTGGTCCACCGCGCGGTGCCACCGGTTGATCCGCCCGCTCACCTCCAAACTCCACCGACTCAAGACCCTTCTTGCGCATCCATCAGTCGCAGCTGCCGTCAGCCCTCCGAAGGGGATCAAGAAAAGCGCGGATGAGCTACCGTACGTCCCTCCGAAATTCATCGGCGCCGCCGCAAAGAGGAGGAAGAACCGCGGCGAAGATGTCGGCGCAATGTTCACCGGGGAAACGAAACGCTCAGTTCGGGCGCTGAACACGTACACGTCCGGCAAAAGAACGCTCGCTCTACATCCACAGGTGTTGCCTCAATATGAGCCTATGACGAGAGAAGTGTTGGACATGGCCTTCCCGATTCCCTTATTGGGGTACGAAAGCCGGACTGCGACGCGGCCATTCCGTCGCAAGGGCGTAGATCTTTTTCGGGAACATTCAGATCCACTGCACCCGCCGACACTGCTGCAGTCCCTCAAAGCAATTGTCAGGCCCGAGGTGTTTCAAATGTACACTGGGATCTATGCCGCGCTCGAGAACATTCTCGTATCGACAGCGTTTCCGTTGCCGGCCGGTGACGCCCCGTCGCTAAGGGTTCTTGCGGCGCGGAGAATCGCCGTGTGCATCCTCGCAACCGACCAGGAGCTGGAGTCCGACGACGTGTGGTACGATTCCGTCGGCGATATCGGCGTGGCCGGCGAGTACAGGAGAGACATTGTGCGCTGGCATGCGATTGAGCTGGTGCGGGATGCAGTGTGCTCGGGGTTGCTGCCATCGCAGCAAAAGAACGGGTTGGGACTCGCTGGGGTGCTGGTGGGATTGTGTCGAGGCCTCAAGGCGAACGCAGAGGCCGAAAGCCTCCTCAAGACGTTGACGGAGGTGTACCCGCTGTCAGAGAACGTCACCAATCCGGCACTGGTCACACTGACTTCGTTTTGGCGCCACGAGGATAAAGAACTATTCCGACTTCTTGGGGACGCCCTCGTCGACGAGGGGAATCCCGCCCTGCTCGGGAATATCACCGTCAACCGCATGTTGAAGCGCGCGATGTTCACCGTGGCAGACTGCGAGGTGTCGCGCAACCTCGTGACGAAAGCGCTTGAGGTCGCCTTCGGGATATGGGGCAAGGGCCACGTCCTCGCTGCGGCAAAGAAACGCAAGCAACTCGCTCGGCGGAAGGGCGGGCATCGGTCCAGTAAAACTGCCACCAGCCATAACGATGCGGCCCGTCAGAAACCCCGTGGCGGCAAACCCGTTTCCGTGCGCATCGGCGAGAGGGCCGAGGAAATAGTATTTCATCTCACCGAGAAACTGGTCGCCGCGAGCCACAACCCCGCGGACACCAACGCGCTGGATGTCATCAACCATCTGACCCGAGGGTTTCTCCTGCAAGACGAGGCTATACGCACTTCGGTCGAGGACGTGTGGTCGGAGTGGTATCCTGTCGCCGCGAAGGTAGCTATTCTCCTCCAGAGCCTGGGACGGGACCCGGAGGATGATGCACTCATCGTTGGAGAGCTAGTTCGGTGTCTTGACGACCTTAGAGAGGACGGGATTAGAGAGGACGGCCTCAAGTCTCTGGGCGAATACGTGGCGGCATGCTACGGGAACCTCTACACGGCCACTGGAAAATCCATCACTAGCGGCGATGAGGTTGTTTCTCTTGTGCGAGATCTGATAACCTACGCCACGACGGGGACATATCCGCCAAAAACCAGCTACGCGGAGCAAGAGGAATCTACTACAGCCGCCGAACCGACCACGCCCTTCAAGCCCAAGTACGGAGCCATAATGTTCACCCCGGGGAAGAAGCCCGTCGATTACCAGCAGGAAAAGGCGCGCTATTACATCACGAGGCTAGCGCTCAACGTGGCAAACGGATTCTCGTCGCTCGATAGTACCAAGCATAGTGAGAGGTGGGCCGGCTGGCAGCGAAGCGTGGTGCACCAGATCATCGGGTTGAAGGTCCGCACGCCAGCTAAGTTTGTGACTAAAACTGCTCCCGAGAACGGCAAGAAGGAGAGGAAGGGGTGGAGATTCGAGGAGGGGATTTCTGAGTGGGTCGAAGTGGGCGGTACTCCGGGTGGTGCCCTGGCGAAGGCTAGGAAGGAGAAGAGGGCTATGCTCAAGAATCCTGACAAGAACAAGGCTGCGCGCAAGAATTCTGAGAAGAAAAAGGCTACGCTTGATCATATCGAGATGCAAATACCTTTCTACTTAAAGCAGAACCCAAACTGGAGGGACGAACACGAGATCTTTTCTGATGTCGATATGGATGGAGAAGAGAGTGATAACGAGGAGGAGGAGGAGGCGTCGGAGTCGGAGGAGAACACCGAGTCCACCAAAAAGCCGCAGCAGCAGCCCGCCTCAGTCCGCTCCTCCATCTCACGACCCGAGTCGGAATCGGACTACCCGAACACCTCGTTCTCGCGGCTCTTCGACAACGACTCCGAGAGTTCCGTTAGTTCCGCGGACTCGGCGTCCGAATACGAAGAAGGTGAAGAGAAAGATGAGGACGTCAAGTACTATGCGGCGACCCCCGTCTGCCCAATGTCCAGCATCCGCCGCTCACCGAGGAATACGGAGCGCATCAAGCGTAGTCTCGACTCGCTGTCTGCTATGCTGCCCAGCTCGTCGCCAATGACGTTTGGTCGCGCGTTTACCCCCCTAAGGGATTACGGAAAGAAACGGAGACAGCCAGTGGTTACTTTCTCGTCGCCATCTCCCATGAGTGAGGTGGAAGAAGAGGTTGGGGGCGCGGACGAGGAGGAGAGTGCGGACGAGGAGGAGAGCGCGAACGAGGAGGACAAGGAGGAGGATGAGGACATCACCGTCAACCCGCCACAGCGCTCTCGGTCCACCACCCGGCCCACCACCCGGCCCACCACCCGGCCCACCACGCGCCCGCTCTCGGCAGTCCCCCACAACCTCCGTCCCAGCCAGCCTCCCAAGCGTAAGCATGCGGGCTCCGATGACCTGTACGTGGAGGATGCAGGCGGCGAGGAGGAGGAAGACGAACTCAGTACTGCTCGCAACAACACTACGCACTCCGTCTTCTCGGGACGCAGCAGGAAGCGCAGATCATTGCTGTGTGTTAAGCCCGCGCAGAAACAGCGAGGGAACCACGGTCGTGGAAGAAAGCTTGTGGCCGCGGCTCAGAGTGACGATGAGGATGAGCTGACGATGATGTGATACGCCGGAAAAGCGAACAACAACCTGAGTACCAAATCGTTGGGAAATAGAGGTAGTTTGGGAGGTAGGAGATGTGTGATTTTCTTGTTTCCAATTCTGTATTGATGGTTGTACTTATTAGGTATATGTACATTGTTTTGTCCGTTCTGTTGGTGTCATTGTTTGTCCGTTCTGTTGGTGTTTCTGTCTGTTGGTGTTTGGAGTCTGCTGCTGTTGTGCTGTACTACTACTATACCTCGGGCGTTTTTGGGTTGGTAGAATTGATTTGCTTCACTGGCCGCATCAGCATCACTCGAATCTCGGGCTTCCATTCAGGTTCAGCTATCATTAAACTGTGTCCACTTTATTTTCCATTCCTCCCCACACACACAAGCACGTAGCACACACACGCACAGCACAACACGTAACATGAACAAACATCCAAATCAAACATTTAAACAATAACGCAAAGTCAAGTCAAGGAAAGGAAAGGTAGAGCAACCGCAATACAATATCCACTACAGCCCATCCCGCCGAACACACACACCTATGAATTTCCCACCTTGTCCCTCAGCGCCGCCAAAAAGGTCGGTAGTCCGACCCCCATATCGGCACGATCCTCGATGAGCATGGTCTGGGCCCACAGCCTCAAACTGGGCTCACCATCCTGGCGAACAATGTAGAGATGGGGCACAGTGATGCAGCCCACCTTCTTGCTCTTGTGATCGCGTGACTTTTCCACAACTGCGCGGATCCGCTCGTTGAACTCGCCGTCCTCGACCATGGGAAGAGTGGTCTTGCCGACTTTGACGTGCTCGATTGATGGCAGGCCGAAGACGTCCTGGATCAGCTGCGGAACGGCCTGCGAGCCTACCCAGAGGAACTGCGTCTGCCCGTCGTCGAGGAGGTACAGCCCGTACGGGTGTAGGCGCTCGGAGGAGAGGTTCATTGGTGTAGGCATGATGATTTCGCCGGTTTCCGCATGCATGGTGCCGCAAGTGTCGGGCATGTCGTGGAGGGAGTAAAGGCGCGGGTAGATATATTGCATTAGGAGGGGAGCAGGGAGGGTAGAAAGGAGGGCCAGCGCGGCGGAACGGAGGTCGGTGGGAATTTGTGTGGATTTGCGGAGACCGACGTGCTTCATCAGTGCTAGGAACAGGACGACGAGCCCACGGAGGTTGCCGGCGAAGGAGAGAGGACTGGAGGCGCCCATGTGCGAGGCCGTGCATTCCTTTTTGTAGGTGACCAGAAGCTCGGTGATCTTCTGTTGGAGGGCATCACGGGCGGCGTCGAGGCCATTGCTGAGCGTCTTCTCGACAGCCTTATGAGCAAAGTACGTGGTGATGGCTACTTGGTCGGCGGAGGCATAGACGTCCGCGACGTTTTGGGTGGTAGGAAGTGCCAGTGTCATCACACGGATACGTCTCTCACCGTTGCAGGTGGTGTGGAGAACAGCAGTCTGCATGCAGACGAACTTCTGACCGAGAGTCTCGTCGATGGCCACCTCAACAACGTATCCTTGGTCCCTGGGGAACGCCGGGAAAGCGCACAGATCCGAGGACCGGTTGAAGAAGTTTCCGTAGAACGTCTGCATCCGGAGGCCAGTAGTGGCACGAACTCGCATGACCGCCTCGAGAGCAATCTCGGCGGACAGATGGTCTGAAAATTCTCTCGCAAACTTGATCGCATCCTCGCTCCTGGTGGCGTTCCATCCAGGGTAATGCCATGTCTGCCCACCAGTGTACCTTGGAAGGTTGCTGAGCGAAGCCACGTCCTGGTAACCATTGGCAAAGAGAAACATGTCCACCGAAACTTGGTTCTTAGAGCATTCGACAGCGAACGACTTGTAAAAGCTGTTGCCAGTCTGCAGAAGTGAGCTCTCCTTACCAGTTCCTAGCAGCTTCTTGTCTTCTCTCATCTCCAGTTTGCCGGCACCCATATTCGGTAGAGTGGCCGTAAGAACCACCATCTTTCCACCGATAGCAGCGATGAGCTTGTGGCCTGCCTGAAGGGCGCTGCCCATACAGCTGGAAGGGTTCGTAGTGTACTGGAACATATCCTGCATTTTTGCAAGAAGATTCTCCACACCCTCGCGGCAGTCGGCCAAGGGTACCAGGAGATCTCCCGGAATGGGCAGGAAAGGCTCATCCAGGTCCGAAACTACCAGCATACTGGGCTCCGTGCAATCCCGTGGGATCGAGAAGTAGTGCAGAGAGCTATCTACGCATACGAAACCTAACCTCGTTCGCCTGTCCGCATTCGGGATTCGGTCCAAGCTCTCGAGGATGGTCCGCGCAGCGGTAGCAAGCAGACCGCACTGAACCGCCTGATAACTGACGTCCAGGAGGAAAAGGTACACCAAGGGTTGCGGCGGGCGAACCATATACTCCTGGGGCGCAATAAACTCCACAACGCTGTAGTTCAGCTCCGCTCGCTGCCATCTATCCACGTTCTGTTGCTGTGCCTGGTCCCAATCGAAAGCCTGAGGAACATCGTTTGTGAGATTGCACATGTTGCAGCGCCAGCGGTGGCCGTGGTCTAGGAAGGCGGCATATGGGTTAATATAAGAACGGCAACGGCGACAACGCGAGATAACGGTATCGGAGATGAGCGGCACGGGGTCTTCGGCATCGTGGAGGGAGGTGTAGGGTTGGATGATCAGCGCAAACGGCAGTTTCGACTTCTTGAGCAGGTGGTTCGTGGCCGGTACCGCGTTTATCGTGGATCTCATGTACTGCGGAGGACAATTTGCGTTCGGACTAGGAGTCAAAGCGGCCTGCAAGTGGGGTATTCATCATCAGCTCCAGAGCCCACGCGCAATAGCAATAGTAGTAGTACAAACGTACATTCGGCGGCAACATGATTTCCGGCGGCGGAAGATCCAACTCGGCGGCATTGAACGGCTGCTGCATCAGATCGACAGTAAACAGCTGGTTCAAGCCCTGAGCTTTCTGCACTCCCATCGGCTGCGGCATCACCTGCGGTGCCGTCGCCGGCATCGGTGCAGCCCCACCCATTCCCATCTGGCCAAACTGTTGCGTCACACCCCCGACAGGATCGTACCCACCGCCAACAGCACCAGGATAGCCAGACTGCTGCATCCCCATCGGCTGAACGAACTGCGACTGCTGCTGTGCCGAATCCGCGTATCCCGGTTGAGCTCCCGGGTATCCTTGGGCCCCGCCCTGATACATTCCCCCGGCGCCCGTCGAGCCCGGCGTCAACGCGGCATTGGCGCCCTGACCGAACTCAAACTGCTGCTCGGCGTAGCCCCGTCTCTTCCCCCGGCCTGCACCAGCGGCAGCACCGGTAGGAGGTGGACCTTGTGCTTGTGGCGTTGGGAAGCCAGGCTGTTGAGGAGGATAGCCGGGTTGCGGGCCTTGACCATACTGTGCGGGGGGTTGCTGCTGTGCGTATAGATCGGGCTGACCGAACTGCTGGTATTGCTGTTGGTTGGGGTCCGCGTATGGGGCACCCGGTGGAGGAGGAGATGCCATGATGCTGTAGTGTGAATGTTCCGTTCGTTACTTTGTTTGGGTGGTGGGTAGGTAGGTAGCGGGGGGCGACGGGTTCGTGGGTGATGGATGGGAGAGAAGTTGTGGATGATGTGGTTTAATGGAGTCGATGCCGACCAGTATGTTTCAGTTCAGAGCCCAGATCTTAGCTGGTGAGGAGTTCAAGTGTACAAGAGATGGAGGGTAAGTAAAATGGGAGTGATCCAAGGGCTGGGGAGAAAGATAGAATGAGAGCTTTATTTTTTTGGAATGGTTCTTGCGTATGATGTTGATGTAGCAAGAAACAAGCATCCCGCAGCCCACCACCACCGCCACTACTTTGGTAACAATAATCTTCGGTAGAGGACAGAGTTGTGTGATGCGTCGCTCGATGCTCTTTGCCGCAGCTCGGATGGGGATTAGCGGGATTCGCTTGGCATTAGTTAGTCAGAGGTACATGGAGATCGGATCAGATAGAGACTGATGTGATCTGATAAGTGGTGATTAGATCAGCAGAAAGATAACAAGATAAGCAGATATCTTTTCGGCAAAGAGAAGAAGAGTCGGGCGAAGAGGGCGAGAGACTCGGAGGGAGAGGTCGAACGGAAGAACTGCCAACGAAGAGAAAGCCTGTGACGTGAGTTGCCAACTGCTGTTATTGCTGCTTCCGCCTCGGCTTGTCCCCCGCCCATCGCATCCATCCCAACCTACGTACCAACCACAGCCAACCTAGAGTACAAACATCTTCACACTCGCGGCAGGCAACCTTCAAATAATACACACCCCCGCCACATTATTCAAATTCTTCGTCCCTCCAACCCACCAACCACCACCCCCACCCACTCAACTCCACGCTTACTTCCACCACCACCGCAGTAGCAATGGTAGAAACTTCCAAAGTCGTCCTCTATGGCGTAGCCGCGGCATTCGCATTGACAAGTGGTACGCCTCACAACCCGCACGCAAGTTCCCACCACTAACTGTTTATCCACAGCATGTACGTCACCTCATCTCCAACCACCACCACCCACCCACCCCCCGCTCCCGCCCAACTCACTGACCTCGTAGACGCCGCATACTTTGACTACAAGCGCCGCAACGATGTTAATTTCCGCAAGTCCCTGAAGAGAGAAAAGCGCCAGCACGCGAAGGCGCAGCGGGCACAGCAGAACGCAGCGAATGAGTCCCAACGGGAACAGCTGCGTCTGGCGGTGCGTCAAGCACAGGCCGAGGGATTCCCTACCGATGTGGAGGAGAAGGAGGCGTACTTCATGAGCGAGGTCGCGAAGGGAGAGACGCTGTGTGCTGAGGGTATATTCTGCCCAAGGGAATGAAGGGAAGGGGGAGAACTGATGGTCTGGTGAATAGGCCCCGACAGTGCCATCGAGGCTGCGCTGTGCTTCTACAGGGCTTTGAAGGTCTACCCCCAGCCACAGGACCTGATTTCGATCTACGATAAGACCGTGCCCAAGGTATTACCTTCTCTCTTGTCATTCCGACCACATTGCTAACCCGCGCTTCAGCACGTCCTGGACCTGCTCGCAGAGATGTTGGCCGTCGACCGTAGTATCATCACTGACGTCGATGGCCCACTTCTTGACGAGTAGACGTCTACCCATTCCCACCATAGCCATAGATCCACCGTGGCCGAAGACCCTGCTCGCTTGATAAGTTTGGATTTCGTGGGGAAGCTGGCATTGGCAGAAAAAGTTTAATGAAAGGGTTGCCTTCAATCTCTCCCCAGGATCTTTGTCACTCTCCTTGGGGTTTTGCTCTTGTTCTTTTTCCTTGTCGTTTTCCCTTCTCTCGATTTCTTAACGTGGTGTGCATTGTACGATTTTGTGGTTGTGCTTGAAGAAAACCGGCGTGCATCGGTAGCAGTGAAGGAGGATAGAGCGTGGATGGATGGATGGATGGGTTGCTGGTGGGTAGGAGAAGGTTCCCTTTGCCTCTGTCTGTATCCTACGATGTTGTACATAGAAACAGTTCTCCTACGTACTGTCTCTGTCTACCTGTGTGAAACACCAAAACTCCCTATCGCCATATGTAGTTTACACGCAAAGAATCCCATTTCCTCAAGTATGTTGCCCGCTTTGACTATAGTACCTACTATTGTCCTTTCCCTTTGCCCTCGCCTTCGGCCATTTCTCTGATGAAGACTTTGATCGTGTCGGGCGGACACTCTCCGTCATTCCTGCCATCCTCGAACCCACCACTACTTCCTATCGCCAGGTATTTTCCATCCTTGTTGAACGACAACCCGGCAATGCTGGCTCCGAACTTCTGGTACTGTCTCAACCTCCGCTTCGCCATTCCATCCCACAGACTCACGACACCGTCACCACCACCAGAAGCAAACGTTCCATACACCGGGTGGAACGCCAACGCATTGACGGGGTAGACCACATCGACGCCATTCTCAACCTGCCTATGGCACTTGAATGCATATTTCCTCGCCTGGACCTCATCGCTGGAATCAAAGAACTCGACCGCCACCCGTCCCTCGATCGACGACGATGCGTACCCGAGGCCGTTGGGCATGCATGCAACGGTGCGTGTCATGAACTTGAGACTGGATTCGCGCACCTGCGACGGCTCCGACATGTTGCGGAGGTCGTAGAGGTGGAAGGCGCGCGCCGCCATGGCTATTACCAACGTGTGCCCGCTCGTGGAGAGAGAGTAAATCTTGTGGAGTTGCTCGTGTTTGCTGGTCAGTGGGGTCGAGGACCGCGGGTCGTAAAGGTGCACGTGGTTGTCCCAACCGCCGGATATTAGGGATTCTGATTGGTGGTTAGCGGCAGAGCGGGGGAGGGGGAAGCAGGGGAAGACTACTGATTTCGGTGTTGTAGCAAATAGACTTAACGCTTTGCTCGTGAGTTCCCAGCAGCTTAACCTTTCCCGTCTCCGGATCCAGCCTGTCATTACACTCTCAATCAGCTCCTGCCATCACTCTCGCCTACTCGCACACACACCACCCAACAGAGGAGCTGCATACTGATTTACGGTCCAGTCCAACCCTCCAGAAAACACGTCACCGTCACCCTCGCCGAAGCAGCAGTCCAGCACAGGCGCTGCATGTGCAAATCGCGTCAGTTCCGACCCGGCCTGATCAACGCCACTATGCGTGTCGTAAAGATGCACGTACTTGTCCCACGAGGAGACGAGGAGCCGCGTCGGCGTTTGGGGGGAAAATGTGAGAGAGGAGATGGCGTCCGACGGCGGTGAGGGGAGCTCGCGCTGGTTTGATGCTGTTGCTGGAAACATGTGTTAGTCAGACAATTGATGGGTTGTGGAGAGAGAGCGGAGAGAGATACCCGAGGCCATGGTTTGCTGTGTGATGGGTGAGTCGTTGGTGGTCGTTGTCGGTTCGATGTTTGGAATGTCTGGCTGGCTGGCTGGCGGGCTGGCGGCGGCGCGGCAAGTGAATGCGTCGTGTGGTGACTGACGCGAAGGATAAGAAGTCGAACGTGAAGAAACGCTATTTACCCGGCGATCTCCTCGCTTACCACCCACCTCTAGACCGTTTTTCGGGTGCATTCGCTACCACAGAGGGACACAATTGTAGAGTGCAGTCGAAATTGCGGTGAGGAGGTGGTGGGGAAGAAGTCAGACTCGATCAATACTGCTGAATCAAAGCGTGGACTTGTTGTTCGTTGGATCCTCAATTCAGCGCTTTGTTGCCAATTTGAGGTTCATTTATTTCGATTTATTTATGGCGGACACGCAGCGAGTACTGATCACGTGGAGGGACATTTATTGGGGTTCGTCACAAGACATTTCACTACCGACAGTTTCAAATACAATTGACTGTTGTAACGGTCACACCGCCGAGGATAATCGTCCTCGCTTTGCAGAAGTAGGAAAAGACAGGTGGGAGAGAACAGAACATATTGGGGCTTCGCCTTGAAAGACGCTTCTACCCGCTTGTGAAGACGATTGAGTGTCTGCACTTCTATCGGGCAGATCTTCAACCCTAAAACTCTCCAGCAAGCCGGCTGTCTTCCTTTCCAATATCTGCTTCGCAGCTTCGCACTCGCTGGCCTTTCTTCTTCTCTGGCCTTTCATTTCCGGGTTTCACCCTCCCTATCCTCGCCTCGGTGGTCGGTCGTCACCCCCGTCGTTGCTAGCATCACCATCGATCAAATCAATCAATAGTAGATCGCTCGCTCGCCCTCTTGACGCGCTTCTACACCTCCGCTCGTCATCCATACCACCTATCACGCCCACCCCACACACCCCTTCTCCATGCTAGTATCGCTACTTCCTCTACGACGACCCTCATCGCCATGAATTCGATCAACATCCTTGCTCCTCGCCAAAGGGACGAACTGTCAGTCCTCCTCTTCTCTTCTGTTCGCCTCATTGTTCTTCCCCGCGCACACACGGGTTTTTTTTAGCTAACGTGCCGCTTCACTCTCCGCCTGCACCCAAACACCAGACACAAAGCTATACTTGCATACCTCAACTCTAATGGGCTACCGAATACGTGCGCCGCGATGCGGGAAGAGCTCGGCGTCGGTGACGAGTTCCTGGACGACGGAAAGATGAAGAAGTACGAGGGGCTACTGGAGAAGAAGTGGACCTCGGTCGTGCGTCTACAGAAGAAGGTGCGCCTCCAACTCCAACTACTGCGATCGCCACCACCGGCGGTACAGCGTAGAAGGGGTTCGGGAAGCTGATATGGCGTTGTACCTGTTAGATCATGGAGCTAGAATCCCGGACATCATCCTTACAAAGCGAGCTCGACTCGACCACACCGACATCTCTGGCGCGCAAGAACGTGGACCCGACCGCGTGGCTCCCCCGAGCACCTCCGCGGCATAGTCTCGACGGTCACCGCAACCCAGTCACATCTGTAGCCTTCCATCCAGTGTTCTCGGTACTGGCGTCTGGCGCCGAAGACTCGACCATTAAGATCTGGGATTGGGAGATGGGGGAACTGGAAAGAACAGTGAAGGGCCACACCAAGGCTGTTTTGGATGTTGACTTTGGGGGCCCTAAAGCTGGGGTGCTGCTGGCATCGTGCTCGAGCGATCTGACCATCAAACTGTGGGATCCAGCCAACGAGTATAAGAATATCCGCACGCTCACCGGTCACGACCACAGTGTATCGGCGGTGCGGTTCATCCCTAGTGCGGCCGGAGAGTATCTGGTGTCTGCATCGAGGGATAAGACCCTGCGGATATGGGGCGTAACCACGGGATACTGCGTAAAGACCATTCAAGGCCACGCCGACTGGGTTCGGGATGTCTCGCCGTCGTTTGATGGCCGGTGGTTGGTCTCCGTTGGAAACGATCAAAGCGCCAGATTATGGGATGCATCGACAGCGGAGCACAAGGCTACATTCATGGGCCACGAGCATGTGGTAGAATGCGGCGTGTTTGCGCCCCCAGCCGCATATCCCTACCTCGCCCAAATCGCCGGTCTAAAGAAACCTCCCCCAGCCACATCGTCGTCGGAATTCGTCGCCACAGGGTCGAGAGACAAGACAATCAGGCTATGGGATTCGCGGGGTACACTACTCAAAACTCTCACTGGTCACGACAACTGGGTTCGAGCACTAGTTTTCCATCCCGGCGGAAAGTATCTACTTTCGGTGAGCGACGATAAGACGATACGGTGCTGGGATCTGACGCAGGACGGGCGATGCGTAAAGACGGTCACCGATGCTCACAACCACTTCATCAGTTGCATACGATGGGCACCGGCACCGGCAAAGGAACCGCCACAGGCCGCCAACGGCGGGACAAGGATCAATGGTACGCTGGGCAAAGACGCGGCGGCGAAGGTGAACGTTAGATGTGTGATTGCGACGGGAAGTGTGGATATGAGCGTTAGGGTATTTGCATCATGATAAAGTTGCTGTTCATGCACTCTCTCCGCTCTACTCATCTGTACTGGGGCTCTCTTTCTGGGTCTTGTCTGTTTTCGTGGACGTTGGAGCTGGATTTCTTCATTCAATCTTGTTTCGTGTCGGTGTAGTCGTAGGTCTTCATTTCCCCCCCCCCCTTTTTACTCTTTGCTTGTCTCCGTCTTGCTTGTCCATCCCGTGCTTTTGCTTTGCGTCCTACTCTGTGTTTTGCCGTTTCTTGCTTTCCATCACCTATAATCCTTATTCACAAAATTCTTCTACCTCCTTCGTTCGAGGGTTCGATCAAAGCTTCGTTCCCACTTCTTTCTTTCTTTTGTCTTGCTTCGGGAGTTTTCTGTTGGGGGTTCATTGGTTCGTTCTGCTTTTGTTTTGGATAGGATGGATGGAATGGAATGGATGGAACTGCTCGGCCGTGCTCATGTTATGGGAATGGAAATGGAAAGGGAAATAGATTATGATGGGTTTTTTGTCTTGTTTTGCTGGTGGCTGTTGTTGGATGTTTACACTATCAATCGATTCTCATGGCACATACGGATGGACAGACGCGTGCGGATATGTTGGATATGGGGGTATTCGTTCATAGTAGATATAGCGGAAGCAAGAAGCAGGAAACATATGCAATAGCAATTACAGTCAAGTTGTGCACATCCGCCATCTCATCTAGCAGCAAGAGTAAAGAAAAAGCAACGCGCAACCAAACCAAGGAAACAGCTCCCATCATCCAGCATACACCTCTCTCTCTCTCTCCCCTCTCTCCCCCCTCCATGCGTCTACCCACTAGTCTTCGTATTCAAAATCAACCCGACGATCAGGCCATAGAGACCCAGCACCTCAGCAAAAATAAGGATCAGGACCATGCCGACGAACACCTTCGGCTGCAGCAGGAACGCGCGACTGCCCGCATTCCCCACCACGCCAATAGCGTATCCAGCGGCGAGGCCCGCCAGTCCGACGCTGAGCCCCGCAGCCAGGTGTACCACCCCCGAGAACAAGCTGTAGCTGTTGTTGGGCCCCAGGTCTCCGGCGATGAGAACGGCAATGACGAGTCCGTACACTGCGATGATACCCGACATGATGACGGAGATCAGCGACTTCATGATCAGTTCGGGTGCGAACGTGCCGATTCCTGCGATGGCGATGCCGGCCTTGGCCGTCCCGTACGCGGCCCCGAACGAGGAGAAGATCATTGCGGCGGCCCTGATGGTTGGTGGTGTTAGTACGGGTGAAACGGAAGGGGGTGGGTGATAATTACACGCCCGCGAGGCCAAAGAATGGCGCGTGGATTGGGTTCAGCTCTGTTATGTCTGACATCTTAGCAGTGGCGATGGTGGTGGTGGTGATTGAGGTGAGGCGCGTTGAGGTGGTGAGAGGTATTGTGAGGTTGGGAGGTGACGTTGTACATGGACTAGGCTGAGGCTGGTGGCTTGGCGGTATGGCGGGTGAGATATTGTGATTGGGTTGGCCGGATCACTTCATTTCTCACGACGATCGATTTGTTCAGAACACTGGTTCCGTTTCATCCGGCAATACAGGTGGTTCGGTTCTATTATCGCCACCAACTGACAGACAGTCTTTACTTTAGATCAAGTACGCAACATGTTCCAAATCTAAAACTCATCCTCTCCACTGCCCGATATGATTACGTTGTTGACCTTCAACACCATTCTACACAGCTGCGTAGCGAGTAGCAGCTGTTGACGCTTTCCGATCAGCGGGTCGATGACGAACGCTTCTCTCATGTCGTTCTGCCCAGTGCCCATGCAGTCCACTCCCAACCGGGTGTTCTTTTCCCGTACTTGGCGAGACTTGATGTATGCTAGCGTCTCAATAGGCGAAAGACCAGAGTTCTCGGCGAGGGCCATGGGGATGTTGTCAAGAGCGGTGGAGAATGCCCGCATGGCGTATTGCTCGATACCGGGGGTCTAAATGCGAGGTTAGCATGTCAACCCTTCTCCAGAAGGTGAACGTGTATAGAACTGACCTTGTCAGCGGCGTCGGAGACGGCAACGGAGCAAGCAATCTCGGCAGCTCCTCCACCGTATACGACACGGTTGTCCTTGACGAGGTTTCGTACGACGCAGAGAGCATCGTGGAGAGCTCGCTTCGCCTCATCGACAATCATCTTGTTGGATCCGCGGACAAACGCGGTCACGGCTCTGGTGTTGGCACACTCCTCGATCACCAACATGCGGTCTCTTGTGGTTCCGAAAGACAGCTCCCTCACGAGACCAGCATGACCGAGCTTCTCGGCGGACAGATCCTCGAACCGGGGAACAATTCTTCCGTTGGTAGCGATAGCGATCAGCTCGATCTCAGGACCTCCGACCCACCGCACGGCAGGAAGCTTGTTCGTCAACAAAAGATGGTTCGCTTCGTCATCGAAACCCCACTGACAGATAACCAGGTTGGCACCGGTATCTTTGATCTGCTTGATCATCTCCTCGAATTTACCCTTCTCGTAGTTCTGGAGACGCTTGAACTCTTCAACGCTGGTGATGTCCAGCTTGTGTTTGGTCTTGGGCTTCGGGGGCTCAAACGCACATGTGAGGATAGCGATCTTTGCGTCCCGGACAATACGCGGCATCTGGGGGTGCGACATGTCCTTGTCGATGATGACACCCTTGACAAGCAGCGAGTCCTCCAGCGAACCTCCGACCTTTCCGTCAACCTTGATGAGCTCGAAATCGACATCTTTTCGCTCGAGGTCGGCAACTGACAGGACGGCGTCGACAGCGATTTGGGTGAACTTGTCATGGGCCTTCGAGACACTGCGGGATAGACTATCAGCAACTAAACTAGCCACCTTGCTTCTGGAGGTGTAATGTGGCTCACATTTTGCTTCCGAGGGAAGTCTTTGCGCACTTCAGCAGATTCTCGGTGTTGTCCTTCGTAAATTCTATTGTCTCGGCAATCGCATCCAGTGTCTCCACCGCAACCTCGCAAGCAGCGTCGAAACCGTCCGCAATTCTGATGGGATGGATTCCCTTATCGATCAGGTCGCTCGCAGCCTCCAGAAGGGCACCCGCCAAAACAACAACACCGGTAGTTCCATCTCCGATCTCATCATCCTGGGAGGTTGAGAGCTCGACCAACAGTTTGGCGACGTGGTGCTCGATTTCCATCTAATATTGTCCCAAAATCAACATCCGCGTGTGTGGGAGAGCTTCGAGGTAAATTGACAAATCCGTACCTGACTCAAGATGGTTGCTCCATCGTTCGTCACCGTAATGTCGCCATCGGGAGAGATGAGGATTTTGTCGAGGCCACGGGGTCCCTTGAGAGATAGATGTCAGCATAATCCCGAGCCCCTCATCCATCCCACCCCCCACCACCCCCGGAGCTGAAGCATACCAGTGATGATTTGACGATGTTCGCAACGGTCTTTGCTGCCAGGATATGCGACTTGATGGCTTCGGTACCGTGTTGCCGTTTCTTCTTGCCCTGACTGCAGTTACAATGCTTGTATTAGCTAGTCGTCACCTTTGAAGTTTGATGCCCAAAGCAGCTACTTACTCTTTCACAATGATGAATGGCCGTCCATTCTCATCCCGGACCATCTGAGCATTGCTCATATCAAGCTGCATAGACATGGCGAAAGGAGACTTATGTAAAGATCCCTCCTAGAAAATGGTGGTGGGGGGTTTGGTGGGAAAAGTGGGAGAGTCGAGATAGACTGATGGAATGCACCAAACTGACTGACGCCTCCAAAATAATGGAGGGAAGCGGGCAAGCAACTCTTTCGAAAATTAGAATAATGTCTTGGCGCCACTTAATCGGGATAAAGTATTGGAGACCAGAGCAGAGGTGTCGCGTTGCTTTTCCAACTTCACACAACGCGCCGCGCCACACTTCAACCCCGAACCTGACCCCAATCAACCCACAGGCAACAGGCCCACCAAAAACAGTACATACGGAAAGCAGGCATCATGGCAGGAGATTACGAAAACTTCGAGGGTATCTATATGGATCTCTCACGACAGCCCGGAAGGTGTCGTTTCAACGCCAGCGGGATGGGATGGAGACCTGTCGACGGCGAGATGCGGATGCTCGTCAACTCAGAGATTGCTTCTGCACAGTGGTCACGAGCAGCGAAAGGCTACGAAGTGAAGATCATCACCCGGACCATGGGAATTGTGCAGTTGGACGGTTTTGAGCAGGATGTGTGTATTACGTTACTTCGCCGGCCGGGCGTGGTCGATTGCCATGTTGATTACTGATGATTGCTTCCGTGAAATACAGGATTTCGACCGCGTTAAGGCCGCTCTCAAATCTTACTACAAGGTCAATCTCGAGCACCGCGAGCACGCTCTAAAGGGATGGAACTGGGGAAAGGCCGAGTTCTCTAAGCAAGAACTTCACTTCAACGTCGCCAACAAGCCCGCGTTCGAGATTCCGTTCTCGGAGGTCTCCAACTCTAACCTTGCTGGTAAGAACGAGATTGCGGTCGAGTTCGCCACAACTGAGAATTTGGTGGGCGGTCGCACGAAGAAGAACACTGCTGCTGTGGACCAGCTCGTTGAGATGCGATTCTACGTTCCCGGCACTGCCAAGAGGGGTGAGGGTGAAGACGGTGCTAGTGACGCTGAAGGAGAGGATATGAGTGCTGCTACGCTGTTCTACGATACCCTCAAGGAGAAGGCGGATATTGGAGAGATTGCTGGAGATACCTTTGCAACATTCTTGGATATTCTCTTCCTTACGCCGAGGTATTTTCTGTTCATTCTGTTTTGTCTAGGAGCTGGGACTAAACAATGCTTTCAGAGGTCGCTACGATATCGACATGTACGAGTCATCCTTCCGTCTGCGTGGTAAGACGTATGACTACAAGATTCAATTCGAGAACGTCAAGAAATTTTTCTTGCTTCAGAAGCCCGACGAAGTCCACAGCTTGATCGTGATCGGACTCGAACCGCCGTTGAGACAGGGCCAGACCAAGTACCCGTTCTTGGTGATGCAGTTCAAGAAGGAAGAGGATATGGACTTCGACCTGAACATAGCTCCAGAAACCCTGAAAGAGAAGTACGGCGACCGGCTACAGATGCACTACGAGAACCCCGCGTACCGAGTCGTCTCAGATATCTTCAAGGGCCTGACCGGCAAGAGGATTACGATTCCTTCCAAGGACTTCGTTAGCCATCATCAGCAATCGGGGGTTAAGTGCTCCCTCAAAGCCAATGAAGGGCACCTCTTCTTCCTGGACAAGGCGTTCTTGTTTGTCCCGAAGCCAGCTAAATTTGTGCCTTTCGAGCGTGTCTCGCACGTTACTCTCTCGCGGTAGGGACCTCTATTATTCCACCACTTTTGTAATTTGCTAGCTAACATCACGGCAGTGTCGGTGGATCAGTGTCGGCTAGTAGGACATTTGATGTAACCGTCACCATGAAGGGTGGTGAAGGAGAGTACCAGTTTAACAACATCAATCGGTGATTCCAACAACTATTACCAATCCTAAGGCCACCAGCTAATATGTTCACAGCGAGGAGCAACCATCGCTTGAGGAGTTTTTCAAAATCAAGAACCTGAAAATCAAAAACGATTTGGTCGACGATGCTAGTGCCCTCCTCGCCTCTGCCCTCGACGATGACGATATGGACGATGAAGACGTTGCTGCGGCTCGGGCTGATCGTGGATCCGCGGACGAAGATGAGGAATCCGTCGATGAGGATTTCCAGGCCGATTCAGAATCCGATGTGGCCGAGGAATATGATTCTGCCCACGAGAGCAGTGGATCAGACGGTAGTGAGGCGGGCGGCGACGCTGGCGGCAATGACGACGACGATGAGGACATGCAAGACGCACCTGTTGTCACAGAGCAGCCGGCGAAGAAGAAGGTCAAGACGAAGAAATGAATCTAGGTGTATGTCACTGACGACGTAATGATCTTGTCTCGGCTGAGAGCTTTGCATTTGCTTTTTTGAAAACGGGGTACCTGCTGTTACCTTGGCGCTGTTTTGTACACTACACATCGGATTTGTCGCTGTGAAAAGGATGAATGTCTAATGAGCTTGGATTTGTGGGTTTACGTTCAAACTTGTGACTCTGTAGTGCACACAGCAGATCTGATTGATGTTCACTGTAACGGTATTCAGCCAGCCAAGTACCGAGATTCCCACCACCACGATGCCGATTCTCTTCTACCGACCTACACAGTGCAATCGACCGCCGCAAATTGACTGCAGTTTTCATTATCTTCATATCCCCGCCACGCTGAATCTACAGGTAAATGCGGCATGAATATCATTGATACAGCTCGCACAAATCGACGCAAGGTATTCTGGACGATAACTTTGCGGCATATAGTAACGTTACGGTTACATGCTACATGTAACATGACCGCCCAGCACTTGTGTCCATGTATTGCGCCGTCTTTGAAGGCAATTCAGCTGTGTTGGTTTAGTGCAGCCTTGGGAACCAACGGACGGTGTCGGGAACAGAAAGCCTATGATGGACGGTGGGGAGGGTCGTTGCTAGATGAAGCTGAATGGAAAGTCAGACATGTGTGCGAGGTTGTTTCGATTCCCCGGATTCCAACAACCACTGTCACTCAATCGCTCGCTCGCAACGAGGGACAAATCCAACTACATAGTTAGGCGTGGTAACGCCCGCTCGATCGGTACTCGGGAGCGGTATATCCTCAAACTATGTTGATCTGCCGCTCCGTTTGTCCTGTTGTGCGAGACACAATAAATACCGACATTGGAGCGCCTATAAACCGGTGCGGGATGAAGCAGTATGCGCAGGCACGGCTTTGTTAGAGTGAGACCCGACAATGGGTTTTGCAAGGTAAACCACTGTACGACTTCCTCCACCTAGAGTAGTCTTATACTCGATATCACGGACCGGCGTAGCTCCCATTTTTCGGACGTTGGGCCTGTCTTCTCCCCAGATATGCTGCCACCCGCGGGTTGACAGGGTTAGCTAAATCAAAAGCCAACATCACAACTGTGTTGGTCCGAAATTGCCCAGAGAATTGTATATCAGGTGTCCAAGAGTTCAGCTCCGCGATGGAGGTTGTGGAAGTGCGGTAGGTACTGTAAACGAGTGATGCTCTGGCGAAGCCGGTCATCTAATGCGGAATGATACACAACGATGGAAACCGATTAAGCCGTTTACGTACGCCAAATCGACTTCCGGCCGCTCGGGACCCTGCATGAACAGTACACCTGCGGGTCTGACTGGCTAAAGCCGTGTGAGCTGAATTGCCAACGGATGGCGCAGGCTGGTGATATCGCCGCCCGCGTTGGGCTTCTCGTTGACCGAGGCAGAAAATTCGAGCAGAACTCGAGTCTCAACGTTCCCAAGAGGAATTGCCAGCTTCTCGTTTCTAGAGGGCTTCAGTGCTCAGGAAATTGTATATAATGGGGGCTTTCCGGAGGGTTTTCATGCTCATAATCCAGCAAGATCTCACCGAACATCCTCTTCCACCACAAACAGCAACAAATTCGCTTTACCGTGCTCTCTTCTTCTTATTCCACAATGCTCGTGTTCACTATCCTATTCTCCGTGCTCCCCGCGGTCCTTGCCATGACTCAGGTTGAGGCCGACAAGTGGTGCCAGGACCAGAGGGGCGCCGGCTTCAAGGCCGAGCTTGATGCTGCTGGAAACCCCGTCAAATGCGTGACTTCGAGCGCCTCGTGCTTCGGAAACGAGTATAAGGATCCAGTGGACAACCAGACGAAGTGCTGTCCTGTCTTCCCCGTCAATTCGGCCTACTCCTTTGACGCTGTCAGCAAGGTTCGAGACAATACCTTGCCTTTTTGCTTTCGATGGTGGGCTAACTGATTGGTTATAGACCGGTGCTTGCTGCCCCAGTGATACGAAGTGGTCCTACGACACCGTCTCGAAGGTTTGTGGCAATCCACTCTTCTACTCGCCATTCGGAAGCTGATAGATGTTTCCCCAGACCGGAGGCTGCTGCGCAACTATCGGGCACTCGTGGAAGGTCGATCCCGCCTCCGGAAAAGGAAGCTGCTGCACCGATGACAAGATCTTCAATGGATCCCAGTGCGTTGTTCCCAAGGGGCCCGATCCTCTGCCCGGGCCATGCCCCTCCCACTGCGGTACCTCTGGTGGTCCAAAGGTTGCTTTCTGTCACGGAAAGGTTGCATGTCCCACCGAGACCGATCTCGGCATCGAATTCGGGAAGTGTTACGTCCTCTCCTTCCCCGATGGAAAGCAACTCGGCCGTCAACTCAACCGTGCCTACGAGAAGAACGGCCGTTACCAGGACATTCCCTTCAAGGTTTGTAGCTCGAAATTCGACTGCAAGGTTACCGGTCCCGTCAAGTTTGCGGACGACTTCTCGCTCCAAGATCAGCTCGGTATCCCGGAGGATGCCACTGGCGCGAAGGGTTGGATCAACAACTATGCCGGTGGGAACCACAAGATTTACACTGCAGACAAGGCTACCGCGGCTACTTTCAGGGGTTAGTCATCGAGTCCACTGCTTCCCCCCTCTGATATATAGTATTGACTCCTCGAAGGTCGTCCTGGCTGCATCGGAGATGGCTGCTCCATCTGTATCAACACCGACCCGAAGGGACTTGCGATTGCTTGCCCCGACACCGTTCCCGGCCTGACCTCGATTGGTAATCCCAACTACTGCCAGAGGCTCATCTTCGAGCAGGTTGCTTGTCTCGACTGAGAATCTCTCAGCAGTGGACACGTGTGGACGGTGTGAATCTCAAGCTGCCTGTAGCCTATGGGTATATTTTATTTGTCATGTTTTTGCTTTCTATTACTGCACGCTCCTTTCGTTGAAAGTTTGTACCAGGAAACATCTGTTTGTATTGAATTGGAAAAGTAGGCATTGGGCCGGGCATATCTTTGTCCAACACCAAGTGACCGCTGTGATTGAAGCTGTGCGTTCGTCCGACCACGATCAAGATACCATTAAGCGAGACACCCCTCTGGATCGATCTTCCGTCGATAAATATAAAGGCGATTCCCCCACCATCTACATCATACAGTAGAGTACCTCCCGGCTATATCAACGTCAGGTAAGGAAGTACTCGTACATAGACCAAGCCACATACGAAGGTTGCCGCTGGCTGCTGTTGACGCGCCGAATTGAAAAAAGCCGTGGCTGGTCGTCGCTGTGGATACCGCCTGTTGACGCCCACTCACCAATCACAACCCATACCGCCCCCCTCTGAGCTGTCCAATAAACCGACGTAACACTACATCTAGTCAAGGTGCTGCGCGGCATCACACCTTTTTTGAGAAGGCGGCGGAGAATTGCAGAGGTTGGAGACAAAAGTCCAGGCAAAGACACACAAGTGAGGTGTTCTGACTACCAGCCTCTCCACCACTCACCAAAACAAACCCCTGCCAGACCCCCCCATATCCCACCTTCGCCCTCCTCTGCTTCCTTTTCCTCCTGTTCATACTCTTGTTTCGTCCAAACCCCCTCGACCCCCCTTCCCCCATTGCGTCGAATTCCCGGCTCGGTCATTCGGCATTCGAAGCCAGGGCAGCGAACGAACGAACGGAAGCTATCGTGCAGTTCCCATCGAGCTATCCGCGCGCTCGGACAGCATCACAACAAAAACAAAACCACTGTCCGTCACTCGCGACACTTCCTCTGCGAGGAAGCGGTTCGGGACAAGCTTCTCTTCATCGCGCCAATTGGTGAAGAGCAAGAGCAACAACTGTCGTCACAATGTCTGGTTCACCAACAATACTGGCACCGTACGCGGGCCACACCGATGCGGCCGGGAGATACCTTCTCGCGCCGTTACAGGGTCTTCCGTTCGATGAGATGGTCAGGAATGGTATGCGCCCCGCCATCCGCGACAGCCTCAATTACAGCGGGACTAACCGTGACATGTGCACTCCGCAGGCGAAGGAGCGCGGCATCAGGGCGAGCCAGAATACTACCGTTTAATCCTCCTTCATGCGCTGTTCGCATCGTTCGCGTTCCTTGTGTTTACGCCCGCCGCTATAATATGCGCTAGGTTTCTCATCCACGGTCCCAGACCGCGACTCGCTATGGGGGGCCACATCGGTTTCCAGGTTGCGAGCGTCATATGTTTGACGGTTACGTTTATTACCGGCTATTTCGCGGTCGACAAGGGCGACTGGGGGAATAATCCACATCATGTAAGCTTGTCTGGTATCTGGATTGTCAGTGGAGGGCACGAGTTAACATATTGGTAGATTATTGGCGCTACGATATATGCCATCATGCTTTTCCAGATCTTTTTTGGCGCATTCGTTCGATGGAGGGACCCACAGAAGATTAGAGAAGCGCCCCCGCTCTACAAGATGGTAGCTACCCCTCATAATGGTATTCAATTCCTGTTTGCTGATTGGCTTGTCGGGCAGATCCATCAATGGCTCGGACGCGCGGTCTTCATGCTCGGTCTGGCGCAGATTCCCCTCGGACTATATGTCTATGGATCGCCGAAGACCTTGTTCATCCTATACGCCATATGCACCTTCCTCTTCTTGACCGCCTGGTTCGTACTAGAATACCTCAAGAACCGCAAGTGGTTTGAGCACAGATACGGAAGTGTCCGCGGCATTCCGACACCCATCCCAGAGATGTCGGAACATCAACCCAGTGAACACCGCCGCACACCAGATGTTGAGAACGGCTACACACCTGTCGGCATGGATGAGACGCCATTGCAAACGCCCAAGAGATCCCGCTTTAGCAAGCTGTCGTGGTTCGGTAATCGCCGCAGTTCCGGAAGGCAGACCCACGATACCATCGGGATTCCATACCAGTATGACACTGCCACGATGGATAGCAGTCGTGTGCCGAGCGCCCAGAGTCCTGCTATCGGAGGGTTGGCACCTGGGCCAGGTAGAAAGCAAGAAATCATTCCCCCGGTTCCAGCCCTACCTACACACTACGAACAGCATCACAGTTCCGGCAGTCTTCCAAGCGAGGAGTTCAGGCAGAGATATGGAAACCCCTCTGCGTTGAAAGACACGGTTTTGAGAGACAGCACAACACTCGGTCCACCGAGGGGAGGAGGACAGCCGCAGCAGCAACAGGAAATTATCAATATGCCGGAACCACGCATTCCCCAGTCTCCTGCCGAGTATGGACAGATAGCACCGATGTTCGGAGCCACGCCACGTTCCTCGGGGCATAGCCACAACACCCACCAGTCGTACCAGAACTCGCCTGGAAATTTCGACCAGATGCCCGTCAGCCCTCTTTTGGGAGATGGTTATATAGAGGCAGACAACGGATTCGTTCCCACGCCGGCCGACGACTCTCCGAGACGTCCACTCCCGCTTCCCCCACACCGCCGAGAACGATCCAACGACAGTAGTGTTAACCGATTGCCCATCGTCGATTCCCCAGGAGCTTCCAGCGCCGGTGAAGGCCAGACGATCATGGTCGGCGGAGAAACGAATGCTGGCGGCCAACAGCCCCAAGTTGCGGTCCAGGTCAAACTCAACCCTGACGGTAAATCCGTTACGGTTCGCCGGCTCCGCCCCGAAGAAGCAGAGGCAGAACGCCGGGAACGCTCGCGAGCCAGG
The DNA here is from genome assembly GCF_024521635.1 of Tricharina praecox. Classification (NCBI taxonomy): domain Eukaryota; kingdom Fungi; phylum Ascomycota; class Pezizomycetes; order Pezizales; family Pyronemataceae; genus Tricharina; species Tricharina praecox. The sequence goes on from NW_026250412.1 coordinate 447,186, forward strand.
CAAGACCGCGCACTGCAACGAGAGCTAGAATTGGAACGCGAACGACAGTTCCGGCGATCCCAGAGCAATGAGCGCAGGAGCGGTGACCGTCGACGGTCTCGACAGCCGGAGAACATTGAGCGCCAGGAACAGCGGGTGCAGCGGGTGCAGCTCCTCGACGACGGCATCCGCACTCCAGGCAGTGGCAGTTACACGCCCAGCATTGGCGGGCAGAGTTCAACGATCGCCGGCGCATCCGGCGGACTCCTCGGACGAGTACCGGAGCCGCAAACTCCGTCGAACGAACAGACGCCGCTCAACGCCATGAGTCCGCTTGTCGGCATGCATCCCGTCACTCGCTCACCAGCGCCTCCTAATGGGCTTTCCCAAAGCCAGCGCGCCAGCGTCACCAGTGGCGGAACCACCGCGGAGAACTCGGAGATCGAGCAGGAAATTGTGAAGGAGCAGCGACGAAAGAAGCGGCGGGAAGAGAGGGCGGGGACCGCGAGCCAGTTGGGCGGCGGCGATGGAGGGTACTATGGTCCGCAGGGGCCTGAGTCGCAGTGGACTTAACCCATCCGATTCCGGCTCCGAATCCGACTCGAAAAACCGATTATGAAAAATGACATGACATGCTATGTGAAATGATAGATACCGATACCCTTTCTTTCTTCCTTATATAGTTTGTATTATTTGGCGTGCATTTCGGCGTGGGCTTGGCTGGGCTGGGGCAGACGGCAGACGGCGGGGTGGGGTGGGCTGGGGGATACACGGCATGGGATGGGCTGAAATGTGTATTTTTTTTCTTTTCTTTCGTCTTTCGTGGTTCGGGAGTTTGTTTGCTTCAAAGTTCAATGTTCCTCTGGTTTTGTTTCATTTTTTATGGCTGTGGTTTTTTTTTTTGGGACGGCGGCGGTTTTGTTATCATGCTGAGGAACGAGCGGGCGAGTGAGCGAGAGAGGGAGGGGTAGACATGTGTAGTGAACTGTGAGTGGTGCGGGATGTTGTGTATGTAGTTTTATGAACTGGCGCGGGAGGTTGGTACGATACGATAACGAACGCGGGATGAATGGGGGCGTTGAGAAGCATAGATGATGGATCCGTCGACGGTGAGAGTGAGAGTGAATGGTGAGAGTGAATGATGGGTGTGAATGGTGATTTGAGGTTGCTACGATGGATCACGGGCTACCGGATATGTGGAATGGCTAGGTAGGCTAAGTCTGAATATATCCATTCAACCAAACCAAACTAAGCCGGTTGACGGTTGACCAGGCATAATCTTTTGACATTCCAAGATCCATCCATCACACCAGTATGAATTGTGACTTGAGGTTGAAAGATCACGGGCTAAGTCTGAACATATCCATTCAACCAATCCAATCCAAGCCGGTTGACCGGGCATGATGTTCTGATATTCCAAGATCCTATCACATCGCTATAAGTACACACAACCTGCAACAATGAAAACTCAAGATTCAATACGATCTCCTGACAACTATATCCACATATCCACATAGTAGGTATCCCGTAACACGATAAGTATCAATAGATGATATTCCCAGAATCATTGAATCGCACACGGTCCCTGACATCAACATGAAGACCCGCTAGTAGTTAGCTAGTGCCGATCATTGATATGTAGCATCCCGGGTATGTTATTAATAAGGAACCCGTATGTAGAGTATCGAGTTCGCGGCCAGCAGTCGGTGACTCGGTGATAGTGACAGCGGGGTGGGGACGGGTAGTTACATGTATATCTGCCATAATCTATGGTACTAGGTGGTAGGAAGGTCGAATGCAATGATGATTCAACCAAAAAATTCAATAGCATCCCGAGGAAGCACAAAGAGACATTTTCTTGGGGGGTAGGGCGGGTCATAACCTGAGCCGATAAAGCTCGGGCTATGGACGTTTATCAGACCGCCTTCGTCGATGGAAACACGGCCACCAGGCCGCACGGGGCCACAAGACCGAGGAAAAAGCCGGCGGCGAGGGAAGACAAGAGGAGGAGGTGAAGCCTTCGTGTAGGCCCATAGGTACCGGCCTTTACCGTACCAAAGCGGGATGGCAGACGAGGACGTCGGGAGATCTACTATAGAGAATCAAAGGTCGGTGGTGGAGTGTGGGAGTGATGATTCATGAGTCCCTCCACGGACTCGACGGTCCACGCCGGCATTTCGTATTCTGCTTTCTCGGATCCGTGGATGTACGGCGACGATGGCAGAGGGTGCGGGACTGTCTGTCTGCCGGCCCGTTGGCCGGTGAGGCAGCACTTACCCTCACACCCGAGTACATATCTGCTTACATACCCGCTTACATAATCTAGATACCGGAAGTTTGAATTTCCGTTTGCTGGATGCTGACTGCCGAGTTCCGAACATGATCGCCCGTGCGGCGAATTTGAAAAAGAAGGAGAGACTTCTTTTCGGGCATTGCCGAGCTGCAAGCTGCAGATTTGTGGATGTGTGGAGTCGGTTTCTGACTTTTGTGGCTGCTATCGAAATCAGTAGGATTGTAAGGTGGTAAATAACATGTATGTGGGACATCGACAGAGAATGATCTGATCTGCTCGTACGGTGCAAGTTAGAGTAGATAGAGTAAATAGAGTACGTGAGGAGGAGGACAGAGGGCCGAGCTCAAGGGTGAATAGCCAGGGTAAGAGCTACCCAGATGTACCAGTACGATACTACGATGCGCGTAGCCACGGCATCGACCTATTCCCCAAGCTCAATTGCGAACCAGTATGACCTACCCAAGTACCCAAGGAAGTAGCTACCCGATTCACGACCACGGCCCTATGGTTATTATTACCTAGTCGGTCCCGATGCTGCCCTGTTTCGGAGTCTTGGACCTGTCAGGCTGTCACAAGTTACAACGCCCAGCTCACGGTTAGTCTGTCACCCACTGTCGCGTCGCGGCGAGAGATCACGAGGCTGCATTGCGACTGGTCACCAGGCTGACGGTGACAAATCGTGATGGATGGACTCTTCGAGTCCCGACTCTATGATTTGAAGGGCAACCGCAACTGTTTTCTCAGTGCTGCCGGCGCCCCACATCCGCATTGCGGGGGATAGTTGCTACAGTCTGTCATAGGTACATTGTATACTGGTATTGGCTCCGAAGGTCGGCGTACTGAGTGCTACAGATACCAACCAGCAGTTTCGGTCTTTTTCACTGAGCCCATATGTACCCATAGATCGGATAGATCGGATAGAATGAATGGGAGGGGTGTCGACTTCGACTTCCTATGTGTGGTGATATAAACGAGCTCGCTACCAGGCAGCACTTAGCCTACTCCAGAGCCCTCCGGGCGGCTACCAAAGTGACACCACCTGATCTCCACAGTTGTCGGAGGATGCCAGGCGGTGACGAAATGATATCCTCATGAGTAGACCTCAGGTTCCGGCCGGCATCCGCCATGGCTGTGGATCCAAAGCAGAAGTTCGTCCGTCCGTTGCGCGGATTACTACGGTATTGAGTGGCATAGCATTGCTTCCAATCCAACATAGGTAGGGAGGCATGTTACCATGTAGAGTACATGCCGGTATTGACCTTCTCACGCGGGGGAGATGATGCTACCACCCTCTTTGTGGGCTCTGGGAACGCCTGCCCTATTCCATTCCACGGATACTTGTATCTCCCCATCCCCCCTCCAGCGACCTATAGGTGGGAAAGTCTTCCTTCCACACAGAGACATACCACTTCTACTACCTACTCCGCTTCCACTGCACTCTACACACACAACCTACCTACGGCAGATACCTACATCACAAACGGAAGCACCCCATACCTACATCCAACTACCTAGAGAACCTAGCTTCACTCTATTCTTCACCTACGCGCTGTCCTACATACAAACTACACACTCTACTGGTAAACGGCCCTGCACTCCTCTGCCGGGAACAAGATCACGACGGGCTGCTCCAGCGAACGACTGCTTGTTTACTGCGGCCAAGGTGTCTCGATATTCTCATAGCAATGGATGTTAACTGTATGTATGTCAATAGCAGCTCGATGCATTTTTCGCACGACATACGGCACATCGGCCACCACAGTCAGAGCCAGGAAAAACAAGGTGAGCAGAATTATCGATCGAGAGGTTGTGTGCACTGTGCATGTCTGGATATTATTTCCCCGCCACCACTGTCTACCTACCACCACCTCCACCCCCATCTCCCATTTCTGTACTCCACTCCATTCGCTCGCTCTCGCCTCCTCCTTCCCCGCGCCTTCCGGCAGTCTTTAGCCTGGCACTGTGTCGGGTTGCACACACATATTCTTCTTGTGTGCTGCTTACTATTCACTCTCTTCAAATAGTGAAGGGGGGGAAGGAGGCGAAGGTGGAGAAGGAGGCGAAGGGGGAGGAGGAGCAAGAAGAAGATGGACGAGGAGGTGGTGGAGAGGGAGGGATGTGTGTTCTGTGATCACCAAGGAGTCTTGATGTACTCTCGTACTACCTGTAGTTACTCGAAGCACTCGACTACCTCCCGTCCTGCATCGTTGCCTTGATACCTACCCAACTGCGAATGCTACATTCTGACTTCAACCACACACTACTACCACCCACTACATCCTACCTCTTCCTCCACCACCACTACTAACCACCAAACCCAATCCACCACACAACATAATCACATACTTGCTGATTCATATAATAACGGTCGCGTAATGCTAGAGTCTGCACGACCACACCATCCTCCAAGTTCGAGTTCGAGTCCAACTGCGGCGCCAACTAATGGTTCCCCGCGACCCGTCGAGAACGGTCGTCACCGCAAGAGCGTAATAACCCTCGACACCCAGAACCTCACCAAGTCACCCATGTCCCCACGGCCATCCTCAGCGCACTCCATGACGAGCAGCAGCGGCACCGGCAGCGCACACCCCACACACGAGACCCCCACTTCGCCGAGCAGCGGCGGCGGCAACCATGCCCCCTCGCGGCGGCCCTCGTGGCTGACCAGTTTCTCGTCGAAATTCTCGTCGACGTCCAGCGTCGAAGTGCAAGCGGCGTCGGGAAGTAGTACGTCCGCGACCACTTCGCCCACGGCAACCCCCGAGCCACCGAAGCCCCACAATACCCCGCCAGGGTTCCTGCTCTCGACGCTGCGCCGGCTGTCCTCATCGACCGCTCGCGAAACGTTCGGCAGGAGAGCCTCGGTGCCCTCCGTGGGACTGTGCGACCGGGTGATTCTCAACAGGGATCAGCATCGCGAACGTTCTGAAATCCCCGAACTGGACGGCGGCAAGCTGCGGAAGGTCTCGTTTTGCGTCGATGTCGAGGTTGCGCCGTGCCACGAGGATGTCGAGGCTCGCAAGGAGGCCCGCAGGAGAAGGAAGGAGGCAAAGGAGAAGGAGAAGGAGAAGGAGAAGGAGAGGTTGAAACAACTGATGGAAGATGGTTCTCCCGAGATCGCCAATTGCGATGGCGCTGGTACCGATGGTGCGCCGCTCGTCGCCAGCACCACCACTGGAGATGCGGAGAAGAAAGGGCGCGGGGGTGAGATGACGAATGGATCTGTAGACCCAGCATCAGGGAACGGGGCTGCCAATGGCACTAGTAGAGATCGGCCACAAGACTCCACCGCCGCCGAGGATAACCCGTCGGCAAATCCAGACTTGGCGCCGGCGTCTGGGTCGGCGACAGACAAAGTGCCCAAGGTCCGTCGGCGAATCCACCCAAAGCCCACAACCGATCCGCTCAAGATATATACCCAATGCTGCCAGCTGCGGGAAACAAAGGTCTTGCCCGAGGTCAAGGAGCAGCTCGTCAAGGAAAACTACCCCACTGTGTTGCGGGTCATGGATCTCACCGGGCATAAATTCCAGGTTGCAGATGCGGTTACATTTGCCGACTTTTTGGCTCTGGTGCCCATCAAACGGCTGATATTGGACGACTGCGATCTCACGGATGAGATACTTCGGATGGTGCTCTCGGCGCTCTCGGCAGTCCGGCCAATTGTGGCCACCACCACCTCGGAAGAGAGTGAGGGTGAGGCAAAAGGCAAGCCGAACGGGAAAGATGAGAAGCACCACAGGGGCGTCGTTGAGCGACTGTCCCTGAAGAAGAACCCAAAGATTGGAAGGGAGGGATGGAGACACATCAGCTGCTTCGTGCATATGTCGCATTCACTGAAAGCACTCGATCTGTCCAGAATTGTTCTGCCACGGCCCATGCCTGTTCACCATACCACCCTGGGGCGGATAGTTCAATCAAAGGACCTGCCTTCCAATGATGCTACGGCGATATTCTCGAGGGCGTTGGCGGAACGGCTTTGCGGCCATGGGCTCGAAGAGCTGGTGATGGGACATTGCAGTCTGAGTTCGGACCAGCTGAAACTCGTGATGAAGGGCGTCGTTGCCGGCGGGACGAAGCGGTTGGGACTCGAGGGTAATTCGCTCACCGACGATGGCCTGGCTATGGTTGGACAGTGGATGAAGGGCGCCGGTACTGGTGGGGCTTCCATCTGTGAGGCTCTCGATTTGTCCCACAATGATGTTCAGGTAATTTTGAAATTTGGTCCCATCTATTCCCCGCAAGAGTTAACATCAGTACAGGACCATATTGACATCCTGTCGGCATCGATCAATGAACTGTCCCCCCTATGTGCATTGAGCTTATCCAACTGCAACCTCACTCCCGCATCGCTGTCGAGCCTTCTTCCAGCACTCGCGACTCTCCCTCATTTCCGATGGCTCGATCTGTCGCGCAACCCGCGGTTGTTCTCGGAGCAGCCGGACAGTCTCACGCTTCTTCGGAGATTCTTGCCGAAGATGAAGGCGCTGCGGAAGATTGATCTGGCGGGTACATCGATGACATCGGATCATGCCATCGCACTCTGCGAGATCCTGCCGGAAGTCAAGCAGTTGTCATTCTTCAAGATTACCGAGAATCCGTTGATTCAGTCCGGTCACGCTGGGATGGACGAGGGATCTATGGAGGAGGGCGCAGCTGTGTATACGGCACTGGTGGCCGCCGTCAAGGTCTCGAAGACAATCGTCAGGGTCGACATCGACGAAGCCGGCTCGTCCGCGGGAGAAGTCATCCACGCACTGTCCAAACGACTGCTCGCGTATTGCCTGCGTAACATCGAGTCTGGAGCTACCGAGGAGGACTGGACGGTTGACACGGCAGCCGTCTCACGGGATGGCTCGGAGATGAAGCATGCCTCGCCGGACGTCTGCGTCAATGTTGGCGATCTCGAAGAGGAAGACCGCGGTGCCAACTATGAATACGATGGGGATGGGGTGTGGCAGGACGAAGAAAACTACGTTGTCGGCGGCACCGGTGTGGTTAAAGCACTCGGAGTGTGTCTCGGCAACAAGCCGCACCATGGTGCCCGTGCCAATTCTCTCAGTGGCTTCCCGAGTCTGCAGAAAGTGGAAAGTGCCAGTTCGATCGGCTCGTTCGGCGAGGACGAAGCGGGCCAGGAGAAGGCGAACGAGATGACCAAAGCCCTCCTGACCCGCGCTCGAAACATCAAGGCGCGCATCCAGCCGGCACTGCGGAAGGGCTACACTGGGGATATCGAGGAGTTGTCCTACAGAAGACTGCTCTTCCTGGACGAGACCCTCTACCGCGTCATCCACCGCTTTGAGGAGGAATATCCCGAATGCCGCCAGCCACTGCCATCCATCGCCGAGCCGCCGAGCAAGGCGTCGTCGTCAACGTCGGGCGCCCCTCTCCACAGGATAACTACCCGCATCACACGCGACGACCACGAGTTCGAACACGACGACTCGCCGCTCTCTCCCACCACCACACACCACACACACATCCTCAAGCCGTCATCGCGCCGCGGCTCCGAGGTCTCGCTGCACTCGAAATACCTGCAGAACGAGGAGGGCCAGATGCACAAGCTCGGGCACTACATGGCGCACGAGATCTTCTCTGACTCGCCGACGCCCAGCAGCAGCAGCCGCCAGTCGGAGGAGCCCGAAGCCGACGCCGAGGAGATGGCTGCCAGGAAGGCCCACCGCGAGAGCGTGCTGCTGGCTGTAGAGGGTTACTCTGGCGAGGAGCTGAAGCGCCGCATCATGGAACAGGAGGGCGGCGTCGATGGGTACATCTCGAAGATTGAGGGCGAGAAGGCCGCGAGGAAGTTGAGTAGAGGCCCTAGTCCTCTGCCGCCGACGGAGAGGTCCAGGGAGAGGCGGTGAGAGGCGCAGTGCTGCTACTGGGGGCACGGGGCGTGGGGCGTATTTGTTGTTTTTACTCTTTGAAATGACATTGTTGCTGTTGCTGTGGTGTTGATGCTGCTTTTTCTAAGAGTATACCTTATCTTGTCTTCGTTTGTCGGTTGTCGGTTGTTTTTCTTTTCGGTGGGTTGGTTGGTTGGTTGGCTGGCGTATACGTAGGTTATGGGGTTTGGGAATCGTTTCGTTCCGTTTCGTTTGGTGGCAATGAGTTTCTTATTTTTCTTTTCCTTTTCTTTTTCTTCGAGTAAAGTAAGAATTTGTTGTTCTTCTTGAATCTTGATAGTCTGTCTGGATGAATGGACTGGGCTAGGCTGGGCTGGGCTAGGCTCGGTCGAGTTGGTGTTGGTTGATGAATGATATGACCGTGATGATGGTTTGGTTTGGTATGATACCAACGCTACAGGGAGGGATGAGGAGGGGTGGGAATGGAATATACCGCTGTGTTTTTTCACTTGCCGTTGTGCAGTGGCTGGATGTGATGTTTGTGGTGACCTTCAGTTGTTGGGTCTGTTGCTTGTGTTGCTGGCTATGCTGGCTATGCTGTTATGCCATGCTGTGGTAGGTATGCTATGCTATGATGCTACTGTATGCTGTGCTATGGACGCTATGGAAGCTATCTAATCCGTATCCCAATATCCTCCCTCCTCCCATCATTCCCCTCCATCCCATTCCATTTGCCATATACGCCGTGAACACCACCCTCTTTCCCTTACAGCCCCATATATCCCGTCACCATCTCCACGCTCCACGCTCCCACGTCCTTCATCCATGGCACGAACAAAGTCAAGCCCACCCCGCACCCCGCACCCCACACCCCACCCCACAAAAACCCAGCTCACTCACTCATTAACAAACAACCCCCAATCCCTTACTTCCAACGATCCCAGTAGCAAATCCCTCAGCTCAAATGCCCTGGCCATAGTCTCGCCCACCGCCCCCGGCCCCTCCGCCCTCGCCTCCTCCGCCGAAACGGGCACGTTAACCGTAACGACCAGATCCGTTGCGACGTTGTGCAGGCGCACGACGGTGGCCAGGATAGCCGTGTACCCTTCTCCCTCCGCGCCCTCGCCCTCGCCAACAGTCCCGCAAATACACCACGCCCTATTCCGTGTGCGCCCTTCACGCAGCTGTGACTGTGCACCAGGCATCTGCGCGCCGGGCACATCCACAGCCTGCACCCTCACCACGCGCGACGCCCGCGGGGACACGATATCGTCCCAGTGGATCTTCAGCGCCTCGTTGTCCCTACCCCCATCGCTGTCCCTACCCCCATCCCCACTTCCATCCCCGCCCCTGCCCCCGCTTCCGTCCGTGTCTGTGTCCCCGCCGACAGCCGGAATCGGCAAAGGCGGCTCAAGGATATCGAAGATGATCGACGTGTCTGTGCTAGTGGACTGCGGCACGAAGACTTCTTGCGTACTGGGCACTTCGCGGATGAGTGAGGCGTCGAGGTATCCTGGTGGCAGGAGGACGTGCAGGGCGCCGCCGAAGAGGGCCGTGGGGACAGGGGTTGTGGGGGTGCTCGTGGCGGTGGGCATGGCTGATTTAAGGGTGGGGGGTTTTCGGACTGGTGGGAAGGACAAGAAGGACCGTGTTGTGGTGGTGATATGGTTGTGGTTATGTGATGTTGTAGAGGGGATTCTTCGATGGCGGCGGGGCTTGCGTTTTGCGGATGGAGGGGGGTTTTTCTATGGTGGGGCAAGGAGACGCGATGGCACGTGATCTTCCCATCCATTGACTCACACACGCGATTTTGTAGGGCGGACGAGCTTCAACGAGGTGTCACCGCTGAGTCACCGAGAATTCACGATACAAGGCGGACATGACAGCACCTCATTTTTTTACTCTACCATCCAATCATCCAATCATCCACTATCCTGCCTGTCGTACCGCATAAGGACATACATAAAGGAAGATGAAAAAAAGAACAAGCCATGCAAGAAATACAAAGGGAACTGAAATTAATTATTTTTCCCTTATGCGAGGTAGGTGCTGGCCGAAACGTTTCCTCCCCTTCCGGTCCAGTTGATGTGGATGTTCTCACCAGCAGGCAGCGACTCAGAGGCGTTCTCGGGCTTCACGTGGAAAGTGTGGGCACCTGTAGTCGTATATTAGCATCACACTCTAAACAACGAAGTGGGCAGAGCATACCAAAGTAATCACGCTGGGCCTGGAGCAGGTTGGCGGGCAGGTTCTTGGTCCTGTAACCGTCGTAGAACGACAAGGCGGTCGAGAACGCCGGCGTCGGGATACCGAACTCAACACCCTTGCTGACGGCACGCCTCCATCCGGCCTGGGCGTTGTGGATGGCAGTCTTGAAAAAGTCGTTGAACAGCAGGTTCTCAAGATCGGGCTCGGCACGGTAAGCCTTGGTGATGTCGGCAAGGAAGACCGAGCGGATGATGCATCCACCGCGCCACATGAGGGCGATGGCGGGGTTGTTGAGCTTCCACTTGTACTCCTTGGCAGCCTATCGGATAATTGTCGCATTAGTAAACACTCGTTTTAACCGCCGTCCAGGCCCCACACACGTGGGGGACCTCCGGCGGGGGAAGAAGTGGGGCATCGTCTTACCTCACGAATCAGCATAAAGCCCTGAGCGTACGAAATGATCTTGGAAGCGTAGAGAGCCTGGATCGCGGATATTAGCCTAAGTCTTCCGGAAGAGAGCTGAGCGATTTTGCGAGAGCGGGTGTTGCCCCCCGCTCCCTCTCAACATCACCGAAACCTCTATCACCGACTCCGCTGACGGAATGGAAACTAACCTGTTCGAGGTCGGCAATGGCAGCCTCCCTGTCACCAGTGAATGCGGGAATTTCAGGTCCCTCCAAGATGCTGGAAGCCCTGACACGCTCCTCCTTGATGGAGGACAGGCATCGGGCGAAGACAGCCTCTCCGATCAGAGTGACGGGCATACCCAGGTCCAGAGCGTTGATGGCAGTCCACTTTCCGGTTCCCTTCTGGCCAGCGCTGTCGAGGATCTTCTCAACGAGGGGAGCGCCATCAGCGGGGTCGTTGTACTTCATGATGTCACGAGTGATCTCGATCAGGAACGAGTCGAGAACACCGGTGTTCCACTTGGTGAAGACATCACCGATGTCAGAGTTGCTCATGCCGTATCCGCGCTTCATGATGTCGTAGGCCTAAACCAATAGGGTCAGTCGTATGCACTCGAGGGAACGGCCAAATGTTCAACGCACCTCGCAGATCAACTGCATATCACCGTACTCAATACCGTTGTGGACCATCTTGACGAAGTGACCAGCACCCTCGTCTCCAACCCAGTCGCAGCAGGGCTCGCCGTCGGATTTGGCGGCAATGCTCTGGAAGATGTCCTTGATGTGGGGCCATGCCTCCTCGTTACCGCCGGGCATGAGCGAAGGGCCGTAGCGGGCACCCTCCTCACCACCAGACACACCGGCGCCGACGAACCGGATACCCTTGGCGGCGAGCTCCCTGGTGCGACGGTTGCTGTCGGGGAAGTGAGAGTTACCACCGTCGATGATGATATCGCCCTGGTCGAGGAAGGGGAGGAGAGCGGCAATGAAGTCATCAACGGCCGAACCAGCCTTGACGAGGAGCATGATTCTTCGGGGAGACTTCAGCTTCTCGCACAGGTCCTGGAGCGACTTGGCTCCGACGATGGACTTGCCTGGAGCGCTTTCATCAGCACACGTCGGACTCGACGCGGGAATCGTGCGGGGCCAAACATACCCTTGGCCTCGTTCTCGAGGAAGTGGTCAACCTTGGACACAGTCCGGTTGAAAGCAACAACGGTGTAACCTGCGCGGCTTTGTCAGTACACATAGTTCATGATCGCAGGCGATGCAGGTGTAGGATGCGAGGCGTACCATGGTCGGCAGCGTTAAGGATCAAGTTCTGTCCCATAGAGTACCTGCATTAGCCCTCTGCACACGTTACCCCCCCTCTGGTTGAACGTCCCGGGATTGGACATCACCACGAGCGGTTGGGGAATATTTTTTTCTTCAGATTTTTTTCTTTTTTCTGGTTTTTCTTTTGACTTACCTGACCCATGACAGCCAGGCCGATAAGACCGAAATCTTCGGGCACATAGCGTCAGTAAATGGCGATGTCAAAAACAACGTCAACAAGCGCGCGGAGAATTTCTCCGTGCAAACGCCCAAGAGACATCGATTTCTCCGCGGCGTGCGACTTCGTGGGGGGTGTATGGTCGTCATCGTATCGAGAACAAGAGTTACTAACCTCCACTGGGTTGCGAATGCGCAAGACCGCCAGTGATGGCAGCCAGTCGCGCCCTACAGTCAGCCTCGAGTTCAATATACACTCATAAAGTTCCACCAAAAGCCATTGACTGGAGAACGTAAGAGCCCATGAATAGAGCCACCGTTGGCACCAAACACAGGCCCTCTCGTCGTTCTTCGCATCACGGAGCGGGCGTGCGAATGCAGGGGGTTGATTGAGCCGCCGCCGTCCACAGCACCAGAGGAGGGCAGAAGAAACTGGTGGGGCATCGGCACGATGACGACATGGCCACAAGCTGATGAGAGGAAGACGGAGCAACGAGCAACGAGCAACGAGCAGCGTGAAACGAGAAACGAGAAACAAGCAAAACGCACAGGATACTCACACTGCCTTAGTATCAGCCATTTTGACGTTTTGAGATGTTCGGTGTGGGGTGGGTATGGGATTTCGGGTTGGATGGAGATGAGTAGAGGGAGGATAGGGAGGTTGCGGAGTTTCTAGTGGGAGGGAGGGGTTGATGGAGGGGGAGGGGTTCGCAGAGTTAAGTACGCGTTTACTGATTACTGTTCATGTAAGCCAGCCAGCCCCACGCAATGGCTTGGGAGGGGGGGAGGGGGGGGGGGTGCACGGAGTGAGGGAGGGAAGCCCGGTCCGCGGAGGACGAGGAGGGGTAAGTTGGTGGGTAAGTCAGTTGGTTACCGTTGAGTAACGCGATGTTTGGACCGACGCATAAATTAGAAGTCGGGAGAAGAAGAAAAGAAGCACCCCGGAAAAAGAGCGTGCATGGAGGATGGGTGTGCAGGTCGCAGCAAGGCAGCAGAAAGCAGCCTGAAGACATCTCCACTCTGCGTGCACTCCTCCCTGCGTATACTCGCTCGAGCTCTGGGCTCTAGGCTCTAGGTTCTGGAGCATACCCATGATGCGAGTGAGGCTTTTACCCACCACCTCCAGCACCACCACCAACAACACCAACACCACCACTACTTCTTCCAGCTGGCTAGCGAAACGCTTCAACGTCTCAGACCTGCAACGACCGGCAAGTACGAATAGCGGCGATGTTCGATGCATTCGGGCGTCAAACTATTGACTAAACACACCGTGAAGGTTGCGGTTACGCTGTTCATGCCCACGGTGTTCATGGGCTATGCGTGCATTCATCCCAGGACCGGCGAAACCCTATGTGAGCCGACGGTCTCAGCAGTGGCCAGTGAGACGGACACAGAGCGGATGGCCAGTCTCGATAGTGGTGGTGGTGATGGTGATGGTTGGCCCAGGATGGTGGGACACCCTGTCGAATTGAACCCTCCTCCAGCTCACGGGAATCATGCCCTCGGTTCTTACTGGAGGAGAGTGGACCATGTGGAGGTGGAGACGGCGATGGATGGGTTGGAATACCTACATGCATTTGAGACTGTGGTGCCCGTGGTAAGTACTTACGTAGGCACTTGCACACATAGAGTGCTATCCAGAGACATCCCGCGCTTTCGCTGTCACCGCTGGCGACTGTGCCGCCGAACCCGAGGGCGAGGGTTGTTTGTCCTCGGAGGCCCGAAAAGGCGCAGCCAGACGGCGGCCAGAGATTGCGATCGGAGACCGAACGTGGGATCGGAGAGGGGGTGCAGTTTGGGTGACAAACTCACCGCAGACCCCAAACCGGCCTTCGTTGCCGGAAGCCGCCGAGCAACAGAAAGTTTGAACCCAGGGAATCCTAGCCATGCCTGCAGAAGCCAAAAATTACCACCCGTCGGCGTCCATCCGGCCAACCAACTATCCACTTCCCCCTCCTAGCCCAACCAACCCCCAAACCCGACCCGCGACGACTTTGACGACCACAAAATAATCAGAATCGAGCAGGGATAGAAGTAACCCTCTCGTTTGTTCTGTCACGCTGCTCGCCTGCACTACCGGCGTCATCCACAAACACACGACCACCCACTCCCCACTCACTCCTCCACCCTCGCTCGCATCCCCAACACCCACCCCGCCACCTTCCACCCTACAACCAAAAACAGCCCTCACACCCCCCTTCATAGCTTCAGAAATGGCGGCCGCGATCAAAGCACTCAATGCTAAAATCCGTAGCAACAAGTACACCGACTACTTCTGTTCGACCCGTACGCTACCCTGTTCTACCACTACCCCCACCACCATCACCACCAATGCCCCTCCAAGACATGAGACGAACCGTGTCTCGCGTTGTTCGCACGCAGAATGCTGATACGGCGTGACGGATTCAGACTTCTGGGGCCCAGCTTCCAACTTCGGTATCCCCGTCGCCGCAGTGATGGACATTGTTGGCAAGGACCCTGAAGTGTATGCGACATCCCCGGAACTTGAAACGGCGGCAGCGAGAAAAGACAGCTGCGGAGACTGACGAAACTCTTGTCCGATACAGTATCTCGGGAAAGATGACTTCAGCGCTTGTGGTCTACTCCGCGGTTTTCATGCGTTACTCGATGGCTGTGACTCCTGCGAACTACTTGTTGTTCGGTCCGTACCACCTTATACCCGGCCAGCTTCTTCCCTTACCTCCGAAACTCCGACGTAGCAGAGGACAGTTATCTGACAACGAACGAAACACAGGTTGCCATTTCGTCAACGAGATCTCGCAGTTGACTCAAGGCTACCGCTACCTCCAGTACTGGCAGTACGTTCTTCTCCTCCCACTCTGCTCCCACCTACCATCACCGTCCTCTCCACATGCGCCCCAACACCCTTCCCCCGCACTCTCTCGCTTGGTTGCCCGCTCGCCTGCTCGACGTCTGTCCTGCATTGCATGAGAACTATGACCACACATTATACAAACACTCTGTCTGCCCCAGTGTCGTCCACGCTCTCCCCACCTGGCGCAGATCTCCCGCGCGTTCACCTGCATATATGCCGTCGTGCTGTTTCCCCGCAATCATGCTTCCCCGCACTTCACCGTCTTTCCCTTGCACCCTTCGCGTCTACACATACCTCCCTCCCTCATGCTCGATATTCCGCACCCACACACTTTATTGTTGCTAACAACACCTTCTCTTCCTCCACAGCAACGGAGGTCGCGAAAAGCACCTGGCGGAACAGGGAACCCCAAGTGCCATCAAGGACGCCGTGAACACCGCGGCCGACAAGGTCAACAAGGTCACGAAATAGTCCACATTCAAGCAGCTTCGATAGCATAGTCCTTTGTCCTTCCAGTTTTATTGGGTTGGGTACCATACTACGCTAGGACTTCAAACCTCTTTGTCTTCTTTGTTGTTGTGCTGGTGCTATAGAGGCGGGGCGGCGATAGAATACCACTGCGTTACGATGGATAGTGGTGGTAGTGGTAGTGGTGGTGGTGGTGGTGGTGGTGGTAGAGGAGAGGATCGATGATCTACAACTGATGATGATGATGGCCGATGGGGTGTGCGCGCAATCACGAAATATCATTGATTCGTGTCGTGTCATAGAGAAACATCCCACTGCTCAAGTATTCGTTCCCTTCCCCTCCAAGAAACATCGTTATCGTCAAGCAAGCAAAGCAAAGCAAACGCGGACAAGTGCAAAACAAAGACGGCACAATAACAAGCCTCAACAACCAAACCAAACCAAACCAGAACTAAACCAAGAAATGCTATGCTAGCAGGAGGTATAAATACAACATTCCAGTACATGTATGACCCGACCACCAAGCACCAAGCACCAAGCACCAAGCACCAAGTAGCGGGATAAATAAGCATATGTAGATACAGATCTCTCCGCGCGTTCGTTTATCCTGCCCGCTCCCCTTCCCCCGCCCGCCGGTCCCCTCCGCATCCCTTACTTGCCCACGCCCTTAACCGCCAGCTTCCGTCCGATATTTCCAAAACAGACGCAAGCACAGAACAGGACGCTAGCGATCCAGGTGCCGACCGCGATTGATCCCACTGACACGAGCCCGCCAACAACGAGCTCGTCGTGCAGCGCGCCGACCGGCGCCTGTATCATCTCGGGACTGATTTGCAGCAGGAATGCGGTGCCGGCGACGCCGACGAGCGACGCGAACCAGAAACCGGAGCGCGTGCGGTCCACGAGGAACCACAGGAACGGGTTTACGAGCGCAAGTGCGAGCGAGACTTGCAGGTTCGATTGCCATGGGAGGCGGCGCTGGGGGGTGTTAGCATCCGGATCTGGGGGTGAGAGGGGGGAGGGGAGGGGGGGGGGAAGTACAATTGCATAAGCGATCCCGACGAACGCGCCAATGCTTCTAACAACGGGGATCCACTCGGTCCTTCCGGCACCCTCATTGACCTCCTCGTCGTCGGTATCCTTCCCGTCGAGCCACGGCAGGACGCTCCCCAGGCCGACACCCGCCAGGCCCCAGAACGCGAGGTACCTTGTCGACCAGCGGTCAACGTCGACGCGCAGCGCGGCGCCCGCGCCGCCCTCGTGCAGGTGCGTGATAATCACGCCGTACGCGACGCCGAACACGAACAGGCTTGCCACTTTCAGCGCCAGGCCCGTCGCCGTCTCCTTCGATCGGTGCAGCGCCGCGTCCATGGCGGAGGAGCGCGCGGCCAGGCTGGGTTTGCGAGGGGCGAAGCCGTTGGACGGCGTGAGCGGCGTGAGCCCGTTGGTGTTAAAGTCCGCCATAGAGTTGTTGCGAGTTAGCTGCGAGGGAGTGGAGGACTCGTCGGTGTTATAGGTGCGGCCGTAGATTCCGAAGAGAGTGCTGGCGGTCAGAGAGACGGCCGACCGGTTGCGCCGAGGGGGGGCGTCCCGGTCCGCGTCTGAGGAGTAGGGGTCGAGGTGCTCCGAGTCGCCTGGGAGGTCGAAGGGGCGGCGAGGAACCGGGCGGTGCAGGAGGGGGCTTGTTGCGTCCGTCATGTTGTGCTGGTTGTTTGTTTTGTGATGGGGAACGGTGGGGATGGGAAGATGGGGGGAGGTGGTGGTGGTGGTGGTGGTGATGGCGTATGTGTGTGTGCGCTGTGTGTGAGGAGAGGACGCTGTGTGTGTGTGCGTGTGTGTGAGGAGAAAGGTGGTGGATTTATGTACGTGGTAGCGGTGCGGACGGTGGACGGTGGACGGTGGACGGTGGACGGTGGTGGGTGTCTCGGTTGTTGTCGTTCGTTCGTCGCTCACTGGTGAGGTGAGGATAGAATAGGATGGGATGGGATGGAGCGAAGGTCAGGTCACGCACGGTTTTTTTTACCGGTCAATACGGTAGTTTATGTAGCTGGATACATAGACCAATTTTGAACGTGAGATTTAGCATACGCAATTCGTGCCGAATCCTCTCCCCGCCCCCCGCCCCCTTCAAAGAAAAAATGCCATTGTCATCGTTACCGATGAAGCGTAATAACTGCCGCATTATTTTTTTATCCTCAGCCTTCAGTAGAGTATCCGGGGATGGATGCAGACATCGACAGAAGCTTGTGATCCCGCTGCTGTCCTCTCCGCAGCCCATCACAGAATAGAGTACACTTCGCTACGCACGTAACGTTTCCGGACCGCACATACCGTAGGTAATTGACCGTCACCTGCGCATTTCCTACCGTACCGTCCTCGACGGAAATCCAGCGGACCTACGTACTCTACCTATCCGCCCGCTGTCGCTCGAACTTCTCGCACATTCCCTTTCCTTTCCTTTCCTCCCCGTCACCCCTTCCCCCGCCGCCGCAAAGTGAAGCCGCTTCGCAAAGTGAAGTGTTGAGGATCCACACCCACGTCGACGTCGACATCCCTGCCGATATTTTCACATGTCAACCTCTACCTACTCCGCTTCCAGGGTTTTCGGTGGGATCGACACGGGTCCCGGTGCTGGGGGAAGGATCGGCGGGTTCTGAGAGGGGGGAGGGGGGCAGGTTGGTTTGACATATGGGTGCTAGGTGGGGAAGGGATTGGTATCTGGAAAGAAAGATGATACGGAAATGAAAGCGAAAGACGCCTCGGGGAATGGAAAATTGCAGCTGGGTGGGCGGTGAGGGGAAGATTGGACTTGTTCTCGTTCTCGTTCTCGTATGTGCCATTGATCTACGCGGGGGAGTGGCCAAGTTCCAACAGCCTGTCAATCCGATCCGATCCATCACGACGGTACCGGTACATCTGCGAGTGAGAGTTGGTGGTGCCACGGTGCCACGGCGATAACGATGTGTGTGTGGGGGGAGGGGGGGATTGAGTTCCGATTACCGGATTGACGGGCAGGCAGGTATCGAAGCAGGTATATAGCAGCCAAGTGTTTAAGGAGTACAATACACCGGTCGTCTTACATCAAACGCAGTATGACAACGGCTGCAGGGCAACATCAATGCGAGCTGCGAATAGCCAGGAGTGATACCCCGAGTAGATACCCCCATCTCGTGGAACTGGTTGGGCTTGATTTGCACAGTCAGCTACAGGTATATATTGTACGGCTGTGGGTTTGTAGCACCCAACGTACTCGGGTGGATATCCTGCTCTCTATATCTCCACTTCTCCACCTTTTCTTCTTTCTTCCCCTCCTCTCCCATCCATCTCATCCACCTTCGCTGCTCGAGTCATTCAAAGTCCACTCCCCTATGAAACGTGGGTTGAAGCAAGCAAGTCTGTGGAAATCTTCTATATCGAGCAACTTCAATGTCTTGCAGCGTCGGTACCTATCTGTCGCCGGCACGACCATCGTACATACCGACTGTGACCGTGACCGAGCGTTGGGCGTTGGACCTCTCGATACCTACCCAGACACGTCGGGAATCGAGAACCGGGAATCATACAGCTCGGTTGGACCTGTCCAAAAGGCGCGGACCGGTCAGTCGGTCTCCTCGGTATCTACATATCTACAAGCTTGATGTAGCCGACATTGAATCAAAACATATGTCCAGGGCTGGGCTGGATAGACATATACCGTCCGACGTGGAGACGAAGCTTCAAGGCCCCCAGGGAGACACATTTAACCAACGAGCTCCGTTGAACTCCTTCAGACGCGGTATCTAGGAGATTTGGCCGTTGCCCGGTCCCTACACTTCCCCCCACTCATCTTTCAGAATCCAGATCTGAGGCAGGCAGAATCAAATAGGTAGCAATCGTCATACATTTATAGCATCTACATCTAGGACAGTACCGTAGGACTTCAAAGTTCAAAGGGCGGAAAGCAGAGAACCCCAAACCAAACACCAACCTGCCACCCCCCAAAAAGGATATCCCAACATCTTTCATATACGAAAAGAAAGACAAAAAACATGTGGAAAGAACATGTGGAAAGAACAAACAAACGCAAAACGTGAAAAGAAATCCCCATACAATGCCGAGAACATAAAAACAATAGGTACAACAACAAGGGAGGCATGTGTCATGTGGCGTGTGGCGTTCTGCCTAGATCCCAAGGTACAGCTTGCACCGTTCGTAGACGAAGAAGCTGGTTCTATTGGCCGAGAGAGAGAAGTCAGTATGAGCGTCAAGACTCGAGAAGGACTTGGGATGGGATGGGACGAGAAGGGATTACTCACGCAACCATGGGAATGACTTTAACGTAGCCGATCGACAGTCCAACAAAGAACCCTCTGATCCCCCTCTCCCTAAAAATCTTCACCGCCGTCTCCGCAATACTGGGGAACCTCGCATCGCCCATGGCACCACCAACCTGCATCCGCCTCCGTATTACCTCCAACGGATAACTCGCCGTCTGTCCCGCCATGCCCGCGAACCCACCAGCCGCCAACTCCGCCCACGCTTTGAGCACCGGCTTCTTCGCCTTGCCGCCGGGAGTTACATACGGCGGGGAGTGTCTTGCCACCGGCAGAGAGCGCAGCCAGTCGCCAGCAATATCGTGCGTCAGGAAGGAAACGCCTGCGTACGGCAGCATGCCGAGCATTGTCGGCGAGAACCCGCGGTAAAAGTTACTGAACCCCCGGAGGACCGGGTACGACGCATGTTTTTCGCGGTAGATATTCCTGCACAGCGCGCGCAACCCGACCCTCTCCTTCCTTGTGTCGAAGGCGGAGCGCACACGCACGACTTCCAGCGGGTAGGTGAAGAACACCGATGTGACGCCCGCGAGCGACCCCGACGCGAACCGCCGCCACGACTTCTCCTGCTGCGGGTTGCGGATCAGAACACTGCGGATCTGCTCGTACGCTACGAACTTGATCGCCGCGTATGGGAAGATCCGTAGCAGTGTTGCCGAGTGCCCGCGGAACAGCCCGAGCAGCCCGTCGTGCCGTCGGATCTCTTGTACCGCGTGGAAGACCCCCGACCAGCTGCCTGAGTACTTGAGGAATTTCGGGTTCGAGGCTTGGAAGAGGATCTTGACACGGTCTAGCGGCGCGATGAGGGTTTTTGCCTGGAAGATGTGAGTTTGTGGGCCGAGGGTAGAGGGAGTGAGCGTGGCTTACGGCGCATCCGGCGGCACCTCCGGCGAGTCCACTGCGCAGCATGTAGTCGAGGGACTGTTTATGAATCTTGTCGTTGCGCGAGGAAGGCCCCCGCGTCGTCGACGTTACCGTAGCAGCAGCATTTTCGGCGGTCTTTGATACTTGGGCGGCGACGAGGGACTGGTCGTGGCCCTTGAAAGTCAAGGCTTCTGGCATTCCCAACCGTAGAAAACGTGCCGCTGATCGGAGAAGATGATGGTAGTGCGATGTTGGGCTACGGCGGGACGGAGATTATCTCTAGAGTCAGTAGATTCGGAATCGATCTCGACTCCACTCTATGTCGCGTGTTTAGTGTTGGACGTCGACGTGGAAGGGACGGGTTGTGGGGAAGAAGGTGACGGTAGGTATCCGAGGCTAAGGGCTTGTATGACGTCTGCTCCGTGAATACCCATTGGCCCGCACAAAAAGCAAGCAACGGAGATGAGATGATACGTGAGGCAGAATTTCTATTCGTCTTTAGTTAAATACCCGAAGACCTCTCTTTCGTCTGCACTCGAGACGTTCATGCTCTGGAACCTAAAGCTTGTGATCCTTTTTCGCACAAAAGTCCTCCGTGATTAGTTCCTCTGTGGCCACCCGGCTGCCTTCGGTTCTCTCCACTCCGAGCTTTCCACCTATAGAATTCAGACATCGTCTACATACACATTCTCGCCGACAGGCCGAGCCAGCCACAGAGTACGGTATGTAGATATGCTCCGCGGGGGATCACTCCGAGACGATGGACGACCGGGGAGGCAACCGCCGTTTTGAAGACATGGGACTGTCACATGCCGCGAAGTCGGTGGGAACTTGAACTACGTATTTGTCAGCACCGCATATCGAATGTATCCATGAATGTCGGTGAATCGGAGGAAGTTCCATGCCGAACAATTTGTGCACTGAAGTATATAGTATGGTTAAACCTTTGAATTTAGCTATTGCTGAGCCTTCCGTTCTGCCTGAAAGATGCATCGTCCAGAATGCATTGGGTGATGTATCATACGAGTTGAAATCCTTTGCTACTATTGTGAGAATTTATTCAATGAGGTACTTAGGGACATTCCTTAGACCAGCGCAAGCTTCGCACTGGTGGTGGTATTCGTTGTTCTTGAACTTTGGGACGGCATCAAGTTCTCTGGTCCCTCGGGGGTCCCGAATCCGAACCAGCAGACATCGCGCTCTCGGGGCTCGTGCAAGAAACCTACCGACTTGGGGGACTGAGGTGGTTTATCAAGCCAGTTCTGTAGGCAGCGAAGAGTTGCAGTATCAGCACGGCAGAGAATGCGAATAGATTCTGCAAACAACGAGTGATTGTGAAGGTATAAAGAGTGTGCAAGCCAACCCAACAGAAATCGAAATTAAAAAACGCCGTGGTCCATCCCAGCTATCCCTCCGTAAATTTATTTACAAGTCTCAATCATCTTCCCCACCAGCCCCATCAATGTCTCATTCTCCAGAGCACTCATGACCCGCTCCTTATCCGCAAGCTGTTTGTTTAACTGCTTATCGGTCGTATGAGTTCCCTCCTTGCACCTAACATCGATGCGGAACCTTGGGGGCAAGGCCTGCTGCAACCGCACTACTAGACCCAGACCTATCACCGTCGCGAGGTGGCAGTGGGTAATGGTGGGTGTAAACTCGAGGGTGACGTTTGCGGTCAGCTCGTCAGTGTTATCGCGAACCGAGATGTGCTCCAGGTTGACCACGGCGAGCTCGCCCAGGGTGATTGGGTGTTCGGGATCGCACATTGTTGCTACGAGGTCTGTTTTCTTGCGTCAGCTAGTTGGCCCAACATAATGTGGATACGGGAAATAAGAGTATACCGTAGATCTCCTGTGCATCGATACCATCAGCCTCATCATCATCCTCACTCTCGTCCGTGCCCTCGTCGGCCACCAGGTCGGAGGTGGCGGCGAACGGGTCGGCCGCGTACGTCGGCGGAAGAAACGCATGCGCTCGCTTTGGCCGTGCGGAAGCCGCGGGCTTCCGTGTGGGAAGGTCGGCGATGCTGAGGATCGTGGGGTTGGCATTTTGCATCTCCATCTTTGCTGCCGAGGTGAGGTGTGGTGATGTCAAGAGTGGATATAGACTCGAGTATAAAGTGGTGTAACTGTAGCTACACTCTTGGGAGGCGACGGTAAATTCCGGCGCGGTCACCCCGCTATTCCTGCTAACTATGGTGGGGCAGATGGCGGCAACACACGCAAATAAATTTTGAATTACAAATTCATCGCGAGTGAGTTCGAACCGAACACGCATCTGCACCGAAGACACCACAACTGCCCACGCTCACTCATCTGCGACCTCCTCTATTTGCTCCACCGGTAGGTATTATCAATCCTTAAATCCACTCGAATATTGCTTGA
The DNA here is from genome assembly GCF_024521635.1 of Tricharina praecox. Classification (NCBI taxonomy): domain Eukaryota; kingdom Fungi; phylum Ascomycota; class Pezizomycetes; order Pezizales; family Pyronemataceae; genus Tricharina; species Tricharina praecox. The sequence goes on from NW_026250412.1 coordinate 470,281, forward strand.
GTACTAAAGTTACTAGCACTTTCTCTCCCAGCAGAACCCGAACCCTCCTCGGCCACACCGAAACTATACACCACATACACACATCCGCAATGGCCGCCCCAACAGCGACAAATCCCACCGTCGAAGACGAGCACGATGACGACAACACCCTGGACATGAACGAGATCGAGGAGATAATCGCGGACGACAGTGACCACGACCACGCCATGGACGAGGACTCCGACGACGATGCGCCCATGGACGAGGACAACGACGACGACATGCAGCTCGAAGTCGTCAATGACTCCAAAGCCTATTTCGACGGGCACAGCAGCAGCAGTATTTTCAGCATCGCCGTCCACCCCACCGACAGCTCACTGTTCCTCACCGGCGGAGGCGACGACGTAGCGCACATCTGGACGTCCGCGCCGTCGTCGGCCGCCGATGCCGCCGTCACCCCGCGGGAATGCAAGAGCATCCGGAAACTCGAAGCACACAAGGACTCGGTCATCGCGACAGCGTTTACCGCGCCCGACGGCGCCTACGCGGTCACGGGAGGCCTCGACGGCCAGCTCCAACTTTTTTCCGCCGCCGTTGGCTGGAAGAAGGTCGACTCTGCGCAAGAGGTGGAGGAGATCGTGTGGATCGCCTCACACCCTAGCGACCCACTGGTGGCGGTGGGAACGAACGAGGGTTCCGTGTGGCTATACGATGTGGACAGCGATGCGCTCAACATCCGACATGTGCTGTACTCGCACACCACTTCATGCACCGCAGGAACTTTCACGAAATCCGGCACGCTGCTGTGTACCGTCTCTGAAGACGGGAGCTTCATTGCCTGGGACACGTCCTCTGGCCAGGCGATCGTGGCTCTCACATCGAACGACCAGCGGTTCGCAATCGAGGGTGGACTCTACTCCGTCGCCACCTCGCCGAGCGGCAGCGTCGCGGCCGTCGGCGGTGCGAGCGGTGAAATCCGTATCGTTGGACTCCCCATGGGCGCCGCTCCTGCCACGGGAGGAAAGCGCACTGCTGGTCGCCCGCAGGCTGGCGGCGGTGGATCCACCGGAGGAGGCCAGGCGGGTCAGATCCTTGCGGCGCTGAACACCCATTCCGAGTCCGTCGAGAGTCTTGCATTCCACCCGACTGTTCCTCTCCTCGCCTCGGGCTCCGTCGATGGCAAGATTGGACTCTACGATGTGGCTCGTGGGTTTGCGCTCAGGAAGATGCTGGATGCACATGTTGATGCCGTCGTCAAGGTAGAGTTCGCTCCTACCGATGCGTGGGTGTTGACTAGCTGTGGTATCGATGGCACAGTGAAGAGGTGGGATGCTAGAGCGGGCGTGGAGATTGCGAACTTGAAGGGACATCTGGGTGGTAATGGGAATGAGGGTGAGGGTGGTGTGCTCGGCTTTGTACAGACAAGGGACCGTATCATCACGGCGGGTGATGATGGTGTTGCGCTGGTATTTGAGCTTGAGGGAGAGGCGGTCACAGGTATTTCCATTGGTGCGAGGTAAAAGTAGAGGTGTTTTAAAGGTTTCATAGAAGGGTTTCTGCGCGAGTGATGCGTTATGGTGGATTTTTTTATATATATACCGGGGATTATCAATTGCAAACTTGCTGGAATAAAAGTTGAATCGAAAGTCTTTGGTTTGTTCAATTCTAAAAATCTATTCTTGCCCCCATAAGAAAGCTTCGAGGCCTCTCTGCATCATAGCAAAAAAAAAAGCGATATTCAGCCCATTAATATAATGCACCGTAAACTCCGTTCCTAGAAACTTTTCCCCGCCGAGAAGTAAACCCTCTTCATTTACTAGTCAGACCCTTCCTCTGCATGGCGCCGCTGAGCCAATCCATATACTCGCTCTTCGAAGTACTGCACTTCAGCTTCTTCGCGAGCTCAGGATCCTTGAGGCAGAGCATCTCGTACTGGTCCCATGCTGCATCCTCGTCTTGATCTATCCAGTGCAGCTTCTTCCATTCCTCCTCTTCGGCGAGACGCAATGCCTTCATAGTCGAGCTCATCTGGGACACTTCCTGGTTGACTGTCATGTGCACCGCGCGGGCCTGCGCTGGTTTCTCAGGCTCCTCGGCGTCGCGGAGAGACCTGCTTTGCGCCCTCTCTGCAGCATGTTGCGCGTCGACGTGATAGAACTGAGGTCGTAGTTGAAGGGTGGAGCGAACCGGAGTGACGTGTAGTTGGTCTGCGACAGAGGTTTAGATATGTGCAAAACAAAGATGGAGGCGTGCAGGTAGATAACGTACCGCCCGTAAAGACCCCAACCATATACTTGGCTTCATCGGCCTGTATCTTACTTCCCAGTGTCTGTTTACTCAATATCCTCCCCTTCTTGACCGCCTCCTGGAAGTCCACGAACATAATATCGTCCTCTTCCTCATCATCATCCTCTCCCTTAACCTTCCTCCTCTTCCCCGCCCTCGGACCGATCGCCTTCCCTGGCAACCCGCTCTCCTTCGCCTGTTGATTCTTCCTCAGCACATCACCCCAGATCCTGCCCTTTTCTTGATCGAAGTTGATCGCGGTATTAACGGGCACATCAACTTCCACCAGTCCTGCCTTCGGTTTCCACCTCGCGTCGACGGGACACGAGCTCTGCGCCTTGTTGTACGGCTTCGTCTTTGAGCGCACCGGGTACTGGAATAGATATAGGCTCTCAGCGAGTTCCTCGGTCATGAAGATGTCATACTCGCGGACTACGGGATCCTCGTCGGATTCGTAGTCGTCGTCGTCCTCGCTGGGTGAGGCTGGCTCGGAGTCGCTGGCGTCATCGCTGATGTCGACATTGAGCCTCGGGGGTGCCGGAGCTTTGCATGTGGTAGTTGTCTCGTTGTCCTCTGAGTCGGAATAATTCGTACCTGAAGGGCCGGGACCGAACAGCGGGGTGTCTTCTGTAATTTCGGTGGCGATGGGTACTGGCGGTGAGGTCGCTGATTGCAATGTGGATTGCTTGCCGGCACGGGCGACCTTTGGTGCTGGAGGCATGGTGGGGGTTGAGTTGAGTGGTGAATGGTAGGTTACTCAGAGATGCGACTTGGATACTCTAGATGCCTTTCGAGAAGCTTGGCACGGGATTCTCCGTCAATTTCAGCCTAGTAAAGTACAAGGGTGAAAGGGTAAGTCGTGACCACCTCAAATTCGTCGTAAGTGTGATATATAGACTCTCAGAGTCCCGACTCCATGATTTGAATGGCAACTGCACTATTTGCTTTCTCAGTGCTGCCGAGTCAATGTTGACTCCCCACATCCGAGTTGCGCGGGATAGTTAAAATAGTCTATTTTACACCAACCAAGTTCCAACATCCATCCCCACTACATACAAGGCGATCTCCAGCATGAGGCCTAGTATCTAGTTGATCTCCACACAAAATCTCACTTATTTCGCTGCAACCGGCCAGTGTATGGCCCTTTTAGGGCTGGCCTCCCGTACAACTGCAATGGAGACGGTCACGACTTAAGGCTTCCTCCTTCTACACACCCTTAACACAAGTAACAGGACCCAACTTTTTGATACCCAGCCAAACTGAAAACACGATTCATCATCAACGCAAATCCATATCCGCCCAATTCCGCTTCTCGTAGGGTAACAAAGCAGGAGTTTTCTCAATTCGTGTCAATCGGAACTGTGGTATTCTATACCATCACATGGCTGAACAAGAACGACACACTCTCACCGTTGTGTGTCCGCCTACACGCCTCCGCAATCTGCATCACACATCAGCACTCGCGCCTTTCATCGTTCACCGCGGGGAACAAACCGTAGGAGCAACGTCAATCGTATCGATTTTAGGACATCTCTTCTTCTTGTCCTCATGCGGAACAGTATCCGTAACCACCAATCTACTCAGCCTGCTGTTTGACACCTTCTCGCAGGCATCACCCGAGAGGATACCGTGTGTTACGATGGCAACCACCTCCTTCGCTCCGTTGCTCATCAGCACGTCGGCAGCTTTGCAGAGGGTTCCGCAGGTATCTGCCATGTCGTCCACCAGGATTGCGATCTTCCCGGTCACGTCTCCGACCAGCGTCATTCGGGACACCTCGTTAGGCCGTGAGCGCTCCTTGTGAATGAGGGCGAAGTTCAGGTCCAGTCGGTCGGCGAGAGCGGTGGCACGCTTTGCTCCGCCGGCGTCGGGAGAGACGATCACGGCGTTCTTGTAGTCGAAGTGTTCGCGGATGTAGCGGAGGGTGAGGGGTTCGGCGTACAGGCTATTTACTCTACTATCAGTCCTCTTGCGTCCTTATTGAGTGCGCGTGGTGAATCAGACTCACTTATCGACTGGTACATCAAAGAAGCCCTGTATCTGCGACGCATGGAGGTCCATCGTGATGACATGGTCGCACCCGGAGCGCTGAATCATATTCGCAATGAGTTTCGCTGAGATCGGTGCACGGGATTTGTCCTTCTTGTCCTGACGGGCGTATGGGAAGTTTGGCATAATGGCGGTGATGCGACGAGCAGACGCGGTCTTGCAAGCTTTGGCGATGATCAGAAGCTCCATCAGGTGGTCGTTCAAATCCTCGCCGGGACATGTTGTCTGCAGGATGAATACATCCTCGTCGCGGACCGACTCTCGCATTATGACCGAGGTCTCTTGGTTCGAGTATTTGAATACGCTCATGTCTAGAAGCTCAACTCCCAGTCTCGTAGATGTCAGCGCATGCTTTGAACCACCGCGCTCACCGCCATCGCCACCCACCACCACCGCGCCCACCGCTAGAATATTGTGATTGCATACCGGTCTGCTACTCGCTTCGCTAACTCGGGGTGGGAGTTTCCGGTGAGAAGTTTGATTGAGTTGGAAGCCATGTCTGCTTGTTGTTTGCGTTTTGCAGCAAGTGATCGCAGGTATGGACTGGCAAGAGCTTCCGAACTTTTCTTTTCTTCGACTTCCAAACGGCTTGGAACGGTTGAATTAAAGCTTCTGGTCGTGTCAGCGTTCCGCGACAATAGAACTTCTCAAGACGACCCCACAAGAGCACTCCGAACACGCACAGTAGAAAAGCACAAGCAAACAAAAAAAAAGTTATATTGGTTGGCGGGGATACGAGCTGTGGGGGGATGGAGGGGCATTCCACAAGCGGGCACGCCAGGGACTCCTCAAACCGACTAGCCGGGTAAAGAACATCACTACCCGCGCTAATCCCGTTACGCCATTCTCTTTGCGAACACGGAGAAGAGAGCTGTGGCTGTTGCTCTAAGCCATCATCGATCTGAATCTAACAAGCTGTCCTTCCTGGAGAAACAACTTTCCAACACCACCACATACCAACCACACGCACTATCACGACGTCACGAACGAGAAATAGAATCTTGCCATCATGGTAAGCTTTTACTCAGGCAGTAGGGGGAAAAAAAGTGCAGGGTTGACTGACCAAATGTGGTATATAGACGCACACCCAAATGTCGAACCTCCACGAGGACATGATCGTGAGCGCCCCAATCCCGGATCCACACAAACAATACCAGTATTGACTCGTATGGCCCTTTAGCATGATGCCGCTCTGGATTACTACGGCAAGCGCCTCGCAGTATGCACAATGCCCCTCCTAACCAACTGGCCAGCAAACCTTATTAAGACATCTATACACAGACCTGCTCCTCCGACAAGACCATCAAGATCTTCGAAGTCGACCGCGAGAACCACCGCCTGCTCGAGACACTACGAGGGTACACGCCGTCACCCCCTCATACTCCCATACCCACGGCTGACATGCTGTGCTCTACAGCCACAACGGCCCCGTCTGGCAGGTCTCCTGGGCGCACCCCAAATTTGGCAACATCCTCGCGAGCGCCTCCTACGACGGCAAGGTGATAATCTGGCAGGAGCGACAAGGCCAATGGTCGAAGCTGATTGAGCACGCGAACCACCACGCCTCTGGTGCGTTTCCCCCCTCCCTCCCCTCCCTCTCTTCCCAATCCAGCTAAACATGCCATAGTCAACGCGGTACAGTGGGGCCCGCATGAGCTCGGCGCGATCCTCGCCTGCGCCTCCAGCGACGGAAAAGTCTCAGTCCTCGAGTTCAAAGACGATGGCTCGTGGGATACCAAGACCTTCAGCGCGCACGCAATCGGCTGCAACAGTGTCTCCTGGGCACCTGCCACCACCCCCGGAAGCCTCGTGCAGACCTCGCAGCCGTCTGCGCCCGCCACTCAGCGAAAGTTCGTTACCGGTGGTAGCGACAACCTCGTCAAGATCTGGAGCTTCAAGTTTGTCCCCCCCTCCCGGACGAAGGAACTATGGAAGGATAGTTGCTGATTGATTTAGTGCCGAGGTCGGAACTTACACCGAAGAAACCACGCTCGAGGGCCACCAGGACTGGGTCCGTGATGTTGCCTGGGCGCCCAGCATCCTCCCCAAATCCTACATCGCGTCGGCGAGCCAGGACAAGAGCGTGATCATCTGGACTGCCGAGAGCGCCGAGGGCCCCTGGACGAAGAAGGTGCTCCCCATGGACTCGGTCATGTGGCGGGTCTCTTGGAGTCTTAGCGGAAACGTGCTGGCGGCCAGCGGAGGAGATAATAAGGTTACCCTGTGGAAGGAGACATTGAAGGGTGAATGGGAGAAGGTCAGTAGTGTCGAGGAGTAAATTTGCGGGTTTCTTGTGTAGCATTGTCGATTTTACTTGCTTGCTTCGATAACCCTCACGAAAAACTTTGGTACCTTTTTGCAGCGAAGTTGGATGGCGGGATAATGATGGGTTGGAAAGTCTTATACTTCTTTACTACCGATAGACAATTGTAGGCGGCGCAGCGAATATCAAAATTTGTGGGGGTTGGTTAGGTTTTTTTACGAGCTGCTTGAACCCCCTATGTGATCAAAACAGACACCGATTCACGTACGCGCATTTGCAAGTAATGTCTTTATGTTTCGACTGCCCACGATCAATAAATCCCGCTTTTCCATCTAACATCCCCCCATCCCACCGACCACTACACTACTGAAGCACCCCATCCACAAGCCAAGCAAGGTATCTCAGACATTTCCCATAAAAGGAAGAATAATTACGTGCCAGGCCCACCCAAGAGGGCAAACCGCCTCACGATGCTAGGACCAATCTCATCGTACTCGGCCTTGGTGTGGCAGTAACTCCTGAACTCGGGAGTCTGACCCAACAAACTTCCTCCGAACCATGGTCCGTGACGTTGTCGCTTGTGTGTGATGACCTGGACCTCAAGGCCGCCGGACTTGGCGCCACCGGAGCGGGCCTCTGATGCGCGGAGGCGGTCGTCGACTAGGTGGCGGATGTCGCGCTGGAGACGACGACCAAAGTCTTTGTAGAGTGTTGAACCACCCGAGAGGACAATGTTCTACCCATGCGGCTTAGCCATAGGTTGTGGGAGTGGGGAGGGAGTGAACATACCTTGTAAAGGCCTCTCCTAACATCAATAGGAGAGGACTGAATGACATTGTCGACGACATTGGGTAGCGGCGTCAAGAAATCACTGGAGTAGATCTCGGGATTGAAGAAGATCTCCGGCGCCAAAAAGCGCTCGTAACCCACGTCAACGGTTACCTTCTTTCCGCCGAGCTGCTCGACAACGTACTTCTGGAAGCGCTCGGGCTCGCGGTCGAAGCGCGTGAATTCCTTCACGATGTCGGGACAAACGTAGCAAAGCTCCTCCTTGATCTGCTCAGCGGTCTTGAGCGACGAGTCGGGCTCGCCACGGTCTCGTAGTAGCGATTGAACGAAGTACGTGATGTCTCGTCCGGCAATGGGGATCGATTTGATAGATGAACCAATGACGTATCCTTCGGCCTGTGAGAGAAGTCCGGTTTAGTTCGGAGTAGCCTGTGGGAGTGTGTGCGGAGGGAAGCTTACGACTGGGATAACGTGGGTGACACCGTCTCCAGAGTCAATCACGGTTCCTGTCAAGCTCCGGTCCTGAACCTTGTTGCTGGTCCAGCTTGCGGCGAGAGCGAGCACAGCTTGGACGGCGATGTAGAGACCGGCACAGTTAAAGGATTCGAACATGATCTCGGCAGTGTTTTCTCGGGATTCCGGAGGATTGAGTGGCTAAATTGTGGATGCATTTAGCTTTGCTGCTATGTCTATCCAACTTCAAGAAGTCCAGAACATACCGGCTCGGTGAGGAGGAAGTAGTGGTCCTCGGGTTCAACGCGTAGGTACTTGAAGATGGAATTCTGCCAAAAGCGCTCCATGTGATCCTGCGATACACGTCAGCTACCAAAGAGCATACGCAAAACATCCTCCGTATCACATACCCAGTTGTCAACCTGTCCATGCCTTATGGGGTAATTGATGCTGTATCCTGCAGTGCTTCTCCATCAGTCGTTGAGCCAACTATAGCTCCCGGGACGGGAAACCGAGCTAGCGTACCGGGACCCGCAGCTTGAGCAAGAGCTTCATCTCCAATGAAATAGTCCAAATCCTCAGTTCCTCTCTTTGCGCTCAGATGACCGGAAGGTCCTCCTCCTCCAGTGAGATATGATGGCTTCTGAGCCACAGCTGGACGTCCCGGACCTCCGGCGCCGCCGCCGGCCGGACCCTTTGTCGCGATCGCCGTGGGGAAAACGAAGGAAGGAGAATCATTGCCGGCGAATCCTGTATACTCTTAGCTCGAGAGAAGACCGAATTGGGCTGAGGCGATGCGACGAACCCAATTTCGAATACCCTGTGCCGCTGTTTGGAAGCTGTGTCAGTAAACGTTGATTCTGGGGATGCGTGGCCGGCGAAGCTGGAGGTGCGCGGGAGCTTACTTGTCCATGACAACGGCTGGAGTCTGAGAAGCCATAGCGGAGGATGGTATCTACACGTCGATATTGGAAAGCTGCAGATGACAGTTGAATGGAATCTAAGCGTGTTCGTGGTGAGCTGTTTGGAGTGTTAGGGGAGAGGCGGGGGGATGAACGTTTACGTTAGGCTGTTGCGTCGGAGGCTCCCAAAATGTCTCGGCACTGGATTGCTCCGCCTATCACTCGCACCGGCATCACCGGACTAAGCCCAAAGAGCTTTACACACATAACCCTGCGAAAGCCCCAAAGCGGGTCGTAGCACGGGAAGCGCTGGTGGAGCATGGCTGAGCTGTTTGCTGATGCGAGATGCAACCCAGCAAGTAGATATTCAATTGGCTCTGAAAGGGGTTTTCGATAAATGACCAGAGTAGCGTATTTGCATTTTAAGCTCAAGCTTAAGGCCATACCACTGGGACAAAAAACTAGCAGCATCAGGCGAAGCTCTTCACATAAAATGACTCGGATATTTCCGAACTCGAAAGTTGAAACTAAGAGAAGAACTTGACTTGATTGATGTAATGATACGAGAAAGATGAGAAAGACGAGGAAGAAGACTGCTTATAATGGAAGACGGAGATGAAGCCGGAGACAGAAAATGCGACGATAGCCGTCGCCGGACTGGGCTGAGGGCTGAGGGCTTAAAGAGGCTGATTCTGGTGAGAAGCCAGGGACAATGCTAAGAAGCCACGAAGGCCATGAAGGCTGTATGCGATGCAAAGGGACAGAGAAAAGTGCCAGTGACACCGGAATAGGTAGGCAATAAGACGCACAATGTCAACAATCGGAACAGCACTTTGGGCGTGCTAACAACCAGCCCGTAAGGATGGATGAGTATGATGTCTTCGTGAGTCGTTTGTCCCGGCAACTGTCCGCTTAGGGGTTGAGGAAGAAAGGTGTATCAACGTCGGGAACAAGATTGTCGATGGAGTGTAGGAGGAAATTGGTGATGGTTTATTCCTAGTCTAGGGAAGACGAGGCGATAGGACAAGAACAAACTCGTCCCATAGGCCTACCAGTATGTTCAATTAAGAGGCTGTGATGGTTATATTCACGAGAGTCCGCAGGAAAGTGATCCATTGGCCTCAGGCTGGGGACGTAAAAGTGCTCAGGGACCAGATCTACTTGAATCTCATTGACGTACCACTATTCGCCTATCCATCCTCCCAAGCAATTGCTAACCCGACAGCATTTACGCATGCGAGTTTGTCTTCATGATCTCCTCCTCCACTATCCTAAATCCCTTCATGACACTGCCATACTCCTCCCAAACACCCTCCTTATACGCATCCCCGATCCTAACCGCGTGCGTCTCTTCCTCCCAATATCTATCCACATAATCCTCGAACGCCTCACTCCCCTTCCTCTCCAGCGCCCACGCAGCATAGTAAGACGCACCTAGCGCACACGCATTGCTGCCGATATCCAACTTATATGCACCCTCGAAGCCGCCGAGGACCTCGGCTGTAATACTCATGATAGCCGCGTTCCTGCTCCCACCACCAACAAAGTACAGTCTGCGCGGTTGGGCCTTGTGTCCGTTGTGCGCGTCGGGAGAGAGCAGTGCTTCTGAGCGCATACGCATGGATAGTGCTTGGGACTCGATAATGGCGCGGACGTCATCGTGCGGGAGGTTCCAGCCCTCTTGCGTCTCCTTGATCGTTCCGTCCGTGGCAGAGTAATTGTATCGCCAGGTGCCTTTGTTCGCGCTGGGAATGTTTTCTGGAAGCGGGAAGTAGACGCCGATTTTGGCCGGGTCTGAGGAGGTGGACCGTCCAGCGACTTGCGTCGAGTCCACGGCTTTGCCAAATTCGGCCCAGGACTTGTCAGTGACCCCTTTGGACTTGTTTATTTCGTCTCGTACGCCTTCACGAGCAAGGGCACCGTTGCAGTAGCAGAGCATGAACATGTACAGCCCCTTGGTGGTCGGGTGGTTGAAGAGGTGGTATTCGGTTGAGGGATAGTAGGTGGGAGTGGACATCAGGAGGGTTGTTGATGTGCCCAAGGAGACGATTGCATCCAGAGGCCTCAAAGGAAGTGCAAGAATTGTGGAGGGGTTGTCACCAGTGAAAGGCAGAATTGCACAGTCTGTAAAGTGGATATGTCAGCCTCCAGGTCGTACGTGGCCGTAAGGGAAGAACCCACCAGAACTGAACCCAAAGCGCTCAACAAACCACTTCGAGATACCCCCCAGAATACTGCCCATGTTATGCGCGACATTCCCAAGCTTTGCAGATAATCCCGCCACACCACTTTTGGAGTCTTCGGCGGTGAGGGCAAGCAGTTTCTTGTCCCAACAGTCGCCTTGGATGTCCCAGAGGTTCATTCCGCATACATCGCTGATATCAAGCGGTGCAATGCGTCCAAGGAATAGTGAACACAGGAATGAGGAGACGAGAGAGATGCGTGCAGTCTTTTCGTATACCTCAGGGTTCTGACGGTGGAATTTCTTGATCTGCGGCCCGGTGAAACGCTGCACAACCACAAGTCAGCCGGAAACTGGCCGGGAACGCTGGAGAAACGTGACTGACATGATGCGCCTTCGAGCCCGTAATCCGTGCTAGTGCTTCACCGCCACCAGTGGCTTCCTCAAATTGCTCACACTCCTTCTGCGTGCTGTGATCTTGCCAGTTCGGACTCCAAGGGTGTGTGAAAGCTCCATCCTTCAGTTGGTCGACGAGGGACGCCTTGGGATCGAGCGACGCAAGAATCTCCTCCGCTTTTTCTGACCAGTATCTGTCCCGCTTTTAGCAAGGGTCGTATGACGGGGTAGATTCGCCATACACACTGCCATGCTGTTGTCCAGCACCAGAAATACCCTTAACGGAAGAAAAGTCGAAGCCGCTCGCCTTCATCTGAGTGAGGAGGATATCGAGCGCCTCAATCCACATGGCAACTGGTGCGTAAACCTCGTGGTCTACCTCGTTCTTGTGGACCCCGCCATGAACGCCATAGTGGGGCGTGTCTTTGTCAAAGAGGATAGCTTCCTCGTGGACTGGCTTGAGGTCGGCGGTCACAGCAAGACCTGTTCGGGACGTCAGAACAAGACTCAACTTACTCCGATGCGGGGTTCGTACACTTCAAACCAGAGGAGGAGAGGTCGAATCCGATGTATGTTGCGGGCATAGCTGGAGCTTGGACAATCAGGGACAATGGAAGAGATTTATTTGGTGAAAATTGTGCAACGGTATGAGCGACAGAGATCCTGGAAGAATAGATAGACAGACGGATGGTAGAAACATCGCAGTCGTGATGCACCTTTTGTACCTGCTTCTGCTGCCGTTTGATTTTCGATGGCGGTGGGAGTGCTCTAGTTTGGCTATTGTGAAAGCTCCCACTTTATCCGCGCATTTATCCGTCGCGTATCTACGGTTGTCTAGATGGGTGCTCCGCCAACTCGGGGAAAGACACGGCTGGATAGCTGGATGAATTGGATTGCTATACCAAAGAATTTGGCTGCAGATTTTCTTCGGGCATTTGTGGGCCGTGGCTCCAGTGCGGAGTAGATTAAAAACTCGGAAATCTGGAGGATATCCGGATCCACGGACGTATGGGTACCCTGTGGACTGTGAGTGAATTGAGGCCTGGTAGATGCTGTGCAAAGGCCTCATCATCACTGTGAGCTCACATGTAGACTCCTAGGGTATTTGGGCAGTGTCTTTAAGCAGCGGGGAGACATCTCTGGAGTTGCATGGCACAAAGGTTGCATGTAACTGTTGTTGAGGATTGGCTCTGAGTCCTCGCTTGAGTCGAGGCTTATTGCGGCTCATTGCTACGAGACGTCACCACCTCACGACGCAAGACACAACAACACTCCAATCCCCGTGACCTCCAGCTCGACAAGTCGGAGCTCACCCGTGTGCAACAACCCACCCTCGGAGACGGAGAGATTCACTACTTCAATTATCGATTGATTCTACTTCTCAGGCTGAATGGCTTTCGATCCGGCGTCCTTCAACCCAGCTGCGGGGTTTCCCGACTTCGCCGACTTGTCGCCCATATTCCATGTCGAACAGGTCCAATTGCAGTTCCAAGTGGCTGCTGATTTTGCTGCTGTTCAGGTCGCGAACAATGTCATCATTCTAGCTCTTGTTTCCGGAAGGCTTCTGCGCATCGATCTGGCAAATCCGCAAGACGTAGATGGTAGGGAGCATACCTCTCGGAGCTCTGTGAGGTTGTCGCGACTGACGGTTCGTTGTCAGACATCGACCTCCCAAAGAAAGCATCCGAAGTCGGCACCATTCGAAAGGTCTTTCTCGATCCTACAGCCTCACACCTCATAATATCCACGAGCCACGGCGAAAACTTCTATCTACACTCACGCTCAACGAAGCCGCGCCATCTCTCGCGATTAAAGTCGGTACATATCGAGTGCATTGCATGGTCACCGGCGCTTCCTTCAACGTCCACGCGCGAGATCTTGGTCGGTGCACAAGATGGAAGTGTGTATGAAACCTACATCGAGGGAGTGGAAGAAAGCTTTATGCGGCGGGAAGAGAAATACTCCAAGCTCGTGTACAAGACGGCGGATGGGTCGCCTGTGACTGGACTGTGGGTGGATATGCTACCAGGCAAGCCGGACCTACGCAGGGTGATTCTCACAACACCGAGCTCCATCATGCATTGGGTTGGCCGGATACAACGGTACGGACATGCGGACATCGCGTCTATCTTTGCAAAGTTCTTTGATTCCGAGGGTCCTAGTAAGCTCCAACAAGCTTCATTTTAAGTCAAAATATCTTGGGGGCTGAACGATGGTTAGGTGTCGAGGATTTCAGGGATAGTTCTTCGCCATACAGCATGCTTTCGATATCGCCCGAGTCCACGGACGAAGACGATCCTGCGCGTATATACGCTTGGCTGACTGCCGCTGGTGTTTACCATGGGAAGCTCCTTACCCAGCCTAGTAGCCCTGAACTTGGTACACATGTGTTTTCCACCTCAAAACTATTCTCGAAGGCGGCAATACCCACCATGAAATCACCCATAACTTCGATAGCTCTGACGGAATACCATGTGCTTATTCTCTGCGGAACGGATATATATGCGGTCAACCGACTGGACGACTCCATTGCCTTCCAGGAAGCAATTGTGGATCCTGGTACCAAAGTACTCGGTCTTTGCTCAGACGTCAAAAAGTCCACGTTCTGGGTCTTCACCACGGCAGAGATCTTTGAAGTGGTTGTGTCGGATGAAGACAGAGACGTGTGGAAAATATACCTGGCAGAAAAATCTTTCGATGCTGCGATGAGATTTGCTAGATTGCCGACTCAGAAGGACCAGGTCGCCGTGGCTCATGGAGACCACCTCGTCGCCCATGGAAAGTATGTGGAGGCAGCCGGTGTGTATGGGAGGAGTAGCAAGAGTTTCGAAGAAGTTGCTCTTACGTTCTTGGAGAACGGGGAGCAGGACGCTCTGAGGACGTATCTATTGGAGAAACTCGTGACCTTAAAGCCATCTGTGAGTCCATCTGGTAAGATCTCCTCGTTGAAAATTCTAATACTATTGCAGTCTTCAATGCAGCGGATCATGGTGGCCAGTTGGCTTGTTGAGGTGTTTATGTCCCGGCTCAATTCACTTGAGGACCAGCTCTCTACTATCACCTCACATGCCCACGCGTCACAGACATCATCAGACGCCATCGCAGCTCAGCTCGCAAATGTCAAGGAGGAATACCGGCAGTTTGTGAATAAGTACAAAGGCGATCTGGACCGCAAGACCACATATGAGATCATATCTTCGCACGGGCGACAGCACGAGTTGCTCCACTATGCGAATAGCATCAACGATTACAGCTACGTGCTAGCTTACTGGGTGCAAAGAGAGAAGTGGCTCGAGGGATTGGATGTGCTGAAACGCCAGACCGATCCTGAGATGTTTTACAAGTATTCGAGCGTCTTGATGGCCAATGTTCCCATGGAGACTGTGGACATCCTGATGCGGCAATCCAACCTGAAGCCAAGAAATCTGATACCCGCACTGCTGAACTACAACAAGTTCACGAATGTTCCCCTAAACCAGGTATGTTGCGTATGAAATTCTTGGTGTAATGATGGGTGTTGACAGTATGAAGAACCAAGCAGTCCGTTACCTCCTCTACGTAATCCACCAGCTGGGTAGCGAGGATGCCGCCGTACATAATACCCTCATCAGCATCTACGCGTCACATCTTTCGCAGGACGAGCAGCAACTGTTGCAATACCTCGAGGCACACACCGGCGACTCGCAGTACGACTCAGACTTCGCGTTGAGATTGTGCATCCAACACGGCCATGTGCAAAGCTGCGTGCACATCTACTCGAGCATGGGGCAATACGCCGACGCGGTCGAACTGGCACTGAAGCACGGAAATGTCGAGCTAGCGAGCATCGTTGCAGATAGACCAGAAGATGATCCTGTGTTGCGCAAGAAGCTGTGGTTGTCAGTGGCAAAGAAGGTCATTGCGAAGTCGGACAGCACCAAGAAGTTTGTGTGCCCTTCTATCTTTTTACAGCGATTACTAACCGAAGGCTACCTGCAGCGCCATTGAGTTCTTACGGCGATGCGAGCTTCTCAAGATTGAAGATCTGATACCCTTTTTCCCAGATTTTGTAGTGATCGATGATTTCAAGGAAGAAATTTGCACCGCTTTGGAGGACTATAGCCACAACATAGACCAACTAAAGAAGGAAATGGACGAATCTGCTCGGACGGCGGAACATATTCGGGGTGACATCGCGTCGCTCGACCGAAGGTATGCGATTGTCGAGCCGGGCGAGCGGTGTTATGTCTGTCAATACCCGTTGTTGTCGCGTCAGTTCTTCGTCTTCCCCTGTCAACATGCATTCCATGGCGACTGCTTGACGACGGAGGTTGTTAGACACTCTGGCGTCGGCAAAAGCCGAAGGATCGAAGACCTGCAGAACGGCATTCAACGCGGACTGGTCACAGGGAGGAAGAGGGAAAAAGCAGTAGAAGATCTTGACAATCTTGTTGCATCCGAATGGTGAGTCCTTCCTATTGCTGATGGAGCGGGGAACCTAAAGGCTAACTATATACGCTACCTGCAGCATCCTGTGCAGTGAGTTTGCTATCAAGAGGATCGATGAGCCGTTTGTCCTTCCTACAGATGATCTCGCAGAGTGGGCAGTTTGAGCGGTGACGGAATTTATGTTGTTGTACGCTGTACGTAGTCAGGATATCCATGGAGCATAGTGATGATTTAGGCATTGGCGGGCGTTATGAGAGCTTGGATTTACTCTTGATTGAGGTTGCCGACGCTACTCCAAGTCCTGCAAGCGAGTGACGGTGATGTGTATGGCTCGTCTCTTATCGTGCATGTGTCCGGCGTCCTCAATTAGTGCTTCGCTCGCGTCCCAGCCACACAGAGCGGGAAGAGTCCGCGTTTGGTCCCCTGCCTGACCACAGGTGCACGAACTCGACGAATTGGAAAGCTGGCTGAGAGCAGGGTCTCTTTTTCGAGGAGATCCCTTGGACAGCACGCAATCCAACTTGCCAAGATTTCCCTTGCTTAGATTTTTTTCCATGCACACTACCCCGCCAGTCCCCCCGCCGCCCCTTTATCTTTGTCTCCCACCCGCCATTCTCTCCCTCCGTCCTCCATCTCTCCCTCCCATCCCTTAGACATCTTCTCATTTCCACCTACGAGTCGAGTTCTAAGCAAAATGGTTCAATCGTAAGTCAATTGAGCCCCACTGTGATGATTGAGTTGGATTCGCTGACAGTTTGAACAGATCAGTCCTCGGGTTCCCCCGCATGGGAGGTCAGTTTACCGTTTACCGGAGTGCAATGTTTGCTGGGGATGTCGGAGGATGAAGTTGCTAACTCAATTCCTTTTCCACAGCCAACCGTGAGCTCAAGAAGGCCACTGAAGCTTACTGGTCCGGAAAGATCTCTCAGGAGTCTTTGATCGAGACCGGAAAGACCCTCCGTGCTGCTCACTGGAAGCTCCAGAAGGATGCCGGTGCCGACATCATTGCCAGCAACGACTTTTCGTTCTACGACCAGGTCCTTGACCACATCCAGATGTTCAACGTAAGCCCTTCACCGCTCAATTGACCTCCTTGACTCAATTCGCTGACTGGGTGGATGATAGGCTGTCCCCGAGAGGTACCGCAAGTACGACCTCAACGCTCTTGACGAGTTCTTCGCCATGGGTCGTGGTCTGCAGCGTGCTGCCACTGAGACGACTGCTGCTGTCGATGTTACTGCTTTGGTAAGTTGCTTCCGGGGTTTGTGCAGCTGTGTTGGACTCAATGAGTTACCCCACCGGCTGGTCTTGCCACAAACAGAAATATTAATGGCGCTGTTCTGTACTATAGGAGATGGTGAAATGGTTTGACAGCAACTACCACTACGTCCGTCCTACTCTCCTGGACGGTCAGACTTTCACCCTGTCTGCCGACCCCAAGCCCGTCCGCGACTTCCTTGAGGCCAAGGCCCAGGGTATCGTCACACGCCCCGTCATCCTCGGACCCGTCTCTTTCCTCCACCTCGGAAAGCCTGACCGTGGTGCCTCTGTCGACCCCATCACCCTCCTCGACGCTCTCCTGCCCGTCTACGAGCAGCTCTTGATCAAGTTGGCCGAGGCTGGTGCCGAGACTGTCCAGATCGACGAGCCTGTCCTGGTTCTCGACCTTCCCCAGAAGAGCAAGGATGCTTTTGGCCCCGCCTACGAGAAGTTCGCTGCTCTCGGAAGCAAGATCCCCAAGCTCGTCTTGGCCACCTACTTCGGTGACATCGTCCACAACCTAGACGTTCTCCCCAAGACCACTGCCGGTGTCCACGTCGACCTTGTTCGTGCTCCCGCGCAGCTCGAGGAGGTCATCAAGACCCTCGGATCTAGCCAGGTCCTCTCCGTTGGTGTTGTTGATGGACGTAACATCTGGAAGACCAACTTCCAGACCGCCATTGCCACTGTCCAGAAGGCCGTCCAGGCCCTCGGCGCTGAGCGTGTCATCGTTGCCACCTCTTCTTCCCTCCTCCACACTCCCCACACCCTCTCTTCCGAGAAGAACCTTCCCACCGAGGTTGCCGACTGGTTCTCTTTCGCCGCCGAGAAGGCCAAGGAGGTCACCACCATTGCCAAGGCTGTCACCGCTGGCCCCGCTGAGCTCAAGGCTGAGCTCGAGGCCAACGCTGCCTCCATGAAGGCCCGTGCCACATCCAGCCGCACCAACGACCCCGCCGTCAAGGAGCGTCAGTCCAAGATCACCCCCGAGATGTACAACCGCAAGTCTGCTTTCCCCGAGCGTATCGCCTCCCAGCAGGCTCACCTCAACCTCCCCCTCTTTCCCACCACCACCATCGGTTCTTTCCCCCAGACTAAGGAAATCCGTATCAACCGTCAGAAGTTCACCAAGGGTGACATCACTGCCGAGCAGTACGAGAAGTTCATCGAGCAGGAGATCGAGCTCGTCGTCCGCGAGCAGGAGGCTCTTGGCCTCGATGTTCTCGTCCACGGAGAGCCCGAGCGTAACGACATGGTTCAGTACTTCGGTGAGCGCCTGAACGGTTACGTCTTCACTACCCACGCCTGGGTCCAGTCCTACGGATCCCGTTGCGTGCGTCCCCCGATCGTTGTCGGTGACATCTCGCGCCCTGCTCCCATGACCGTCAAGGAGTCCAAGTACGCCGCCTCGATCACCGACCGCCCCATGAAGGGTATGCTCACTGGTCCCATCACCTGTCTGCGGTGGTCGTTCCCCCGTGACGACGTTCACCAGTCCGTCCAGGCCGAGCAGCTCGCTCTTGCCCTCCGTGACGAGGTTGTTGACCTCGAGGCTGCTGGTGTCAAGGTCATCCAGGTTGACGAGCCTGCTCTCCGTGAGGGACTTCCCCTGAGGAAGGGTGCCGAGCGTGAGGCGTACCTCGACTGGGCCGTCAAGTCGTTCCGTCTTGCCACCACCGGTGTCGAGAACAACACTCAGATCCACTCGCACTTCTGCTACTCTGAGTTCCAGGACTTCTTCCACGCCATCACTGCGCTCGACGCCGATGTTCTCTCGATTGAGAACTCCAAGTCGGACGCTAAGCTCCTCAAGGTCTTCGAGGACGAGGCTTACCCCCGTCACATCGGCCCCGGTGTCTACGACATCCACTCTCCCCGTGTTCCCTCAGAGGAGGAGATCAAGACCCGCATCGAGGAGATGTTAACCTACCTCAAGCCTGAGCAGCTGTGGATCGACCCCGACTGTGGTCTTAAAACCCGTCAATGGGCCGAGACCCGTGCCGCTCTGAAGAACATGGTCTCTGCTGCCAAGTTCTTCCGTGAGAAGCACTCCAAGGCTTAATTTGTCGGTTCCTTGTGTTTTTCACGATTTTAATTTGTAGCATCTCTAGGATAGGGGTTGTGAGGTAGGAAGGATTCAACATCGGCGTTTTGTGGTGCAAAAAGTCCAACTTTTATTGCGGATTTCGATTTCTTTTCATTTTCATTTCAGGGTATGGGTTGGAAAAGGGTTTTCTCGTCTGGGTGCATTTCGATCTCTTCGGTTCAGCCATTGTTACCATCAACTGGTAAACACTCTGATAACTTGTAATAGTTATCCTGAAGAATAATACAACAATTGTTCTTCCTTCGTACGCTCGTGCTGCATGTCTAGCATGCTCGTGTTTGTGCTGTGATGTGTCTCCCTTCTGACCTTGACCTCCTTCACCCCAGATTTGGCCAGTCGTTCAACAGCTTGACCACCTGCGGCACCTCCAAATGATCCCGAGTATTCGCCATCCGATGGCACCACTCCAGTTTCTGATCCACCCACAGGAACTCCCCACCATTCTATGCAAGTGTATATCGCATCAGCACCCATCCCACCCATGCCACCCACTCCCTCCCTCCCTATGTATATAGGTTCTCATCAACCACTCACCCTGGCAAAGTTCCCGCCACTAAACACGCCGCCTTTCAGGCCACCGACAACACCGTTCCAGATCCCGGTCAACACGGGTGTGGTGATGTACTCTGGCTTCTTTGCGCCGAGCCCGAACGACTTGTGCATCCCCAGCGCGCTGTACACCGCCCCGCTCGGGTCGCTGTAGATGTCCCATGGCGCCCCCAGATCGGCTTTGTACCCGGCGATCTGCGACGGCGAGCCGCACCCGATTATTATCAGCTTCTTGCCATGCGCGGCCAGTGCAGAGGGGGATAGTAAGGGCGCGGAGATGAGGGTGCGGATGTAGCTGTGGGGTGTTAGTCCAAGGGGAGAGTGGTGGGGGAGGGGAGGCGGGGGGGAGAGGGAGGGGGAGGGGGACTCTTGACAGTTGCCGCAGTAGAAGTGTCGGATGAAGATGGTCAGTATGTAGTCTGGCTGGCCTGTGGTCAGCAGCTGCGGCAAAGTTGTGGCCGCCCCCGTGTGGTCGTAGACGTTCAGCTTGGAGAGCTTTTGGAGCGCTGTGGCGGGTGGTAGGGCGTCGGAGGTCAGTGTGGTGGACATTTTGTGCGCGCGGAGGCAGGTTTGCGTGTGGTGACGAGGGGGAGGTGGACGAAGTTCTTGTGTTATCGTCGGCGACGGACGGTGACGCTGACGCTGACCGAGACGCTGGCCGAGACGGGGCCGCGGTTGTTTCATCTTCGATGGTGGTACATACAAAGGTGGGTATGTCAGCGCTGACGTGAAGCAGCCCCTCAGGGCCTCAGCTGGATCTGAGACTGGGGAACTGGGGATCCGCGATTCACGTGGGATAGGTGCCATGGCATAGATATCTGGAGAATTATATTGCCGGAATGTCGGGTGCCGCCGATGTCAGAGGCCGGCACGGTACGCAAGCAGCCGTGCTATCTATCTAGCGATTCTAGCCTGCTTCGATTCACGTGTAGTTATAGTAGAGTGTCGGATCCTCTGCCCAGTGCCCAGTGCCATAGCCTCACTCCCTGCTGCCCATCCATCCTCCGCGCGATCTTCCCCGCCACAAAGCTTCGCCATCTCGCCATCGCATCAGCTCTACTCGGGCCGGCGGGGTTCCGAAGCATACTCTGGAGGAAGGAGACATTGGGCAGGCGGAGCAGCGTTCCGGTACCGGGCAAAGCCCCAGAAACCAGAATACCTACTGTAGGAGCCCATGGGTTCGGGAGCAGGATGAAGTATGGAACTCATTATTTCCAAGGAGGAGGAGCAGGGAACCTTCCACGACGCCTAACAGAATTAGATATCGGAATCCGCAATTCTCCATGCTCCGTTCTCGAAGACCGCGCAATCGCACGTCTCCCGAGTCCTTACACGTGCTTGGCGCCACTATCCAATCCAAGTCTCCCACTTCACCGCGTCACTGGCATTCCATTCGTGACAGGGGTGGCTGGCTGGCTGGCTGGCTGGATAATCGAAGACACCTGTTTTCGATCGCTCTGTCTGAGAAAAACCTTGGACGGAACGGAAACGAGAAATAGAGTATCTAACTACTTGCTGCGGCCTGCCTGCTTGCTGTTCTCTTCTCCTCCTTCTCTCCCGTACCTCTCATCGCCCGCGCGAAATCCTCACAAACCCCCCTCCCACCACCGCCAGCAAGCCCGCGCAAGCGACACGCACGAATCGAAACAAGCCTAAACGTAGCTCGCCACCTAGCCTCCACCTCCACCCCTACATATGTCCACCGCGCCGTTTGCCTCTCCGTCATCACCGGCTGCGGCCTTCGCCGGGCAAGCCCGCGGAGCGCGGCCGCGCCGCCCATCGTTTACAGAGTCGTACATGAACTCGCGGGCGCCGCTGGGGGCGCTCGCGGCAACGGGCGACGCAATCGGCAGTGCGCCGTCGCTGGCAGACCTGCGGCGGCACAGTGTTGAGCGTCGGAGGAGCTCGGGCGCCGCGAGGCGCGCAAGCTCCGTTAGTGCCCTTGGGACGTCCGCGAGTCCGCCTATTGCTGAGAGGAGGAGTGAAGATACTCGTGGGGTGGGTGGGCTTGTTGTTGTTGCTGCGGTGGAGGGGGGTGGGGTGCAGCTGGGGGAGGGTGTGGAGAAGCGTAATGGTGTCGGGAATGGGGAGGTGGAGAGTGGTGATGATGACGATGACGAAAAACCCGGCTGGTGGGCGGTCACAGTCAGCGGCCTCAAGGCGTTCTGGAAGTTTTTCAAAACGTGGACGGGATTCTTCGTGACGATTTACATGCTCAACGGTACGTACATCCCCCCCCCCATCCCCCCCCCAGCACTAACGCAGCAACACAGTAATCGCCTGGGGCGGCATGCTCTTCCTCCTTCTCTGCAACGCCTCACCCGCAATGTGCCACCCAACCTGCAACGACCTGCAGTCACCACGGCGGATCTGGATCGAAATCACCTCTCAAATCCTGAACACGCTGTTCTGCCTGACGGGGTTCGGGCTGATCCCGTGGCGCTTCCGCGACCTGTTCCACCTGCTCAACTGGCGCCTCAAGGGTAACAAGATGGGCTACATCAAGCTGCAGGAGATAAACCAGGACTGGTACCGGCCCAAGGCTTCCACTGCCTCTGCCGCCGCGCAGGACGAGGAGGGGGCCGCGCAGGACGGGGAGGAGGAAGAGGAGGAAACCCTGACCGGCCAACATGCGCCCCCCACCGGCAGCTGGAAGCTCGACTACGTCATCTGGCTGTACGTCTGGAATACGTTCTTCCAGGCGTGTCTGAGCGGGTTCATGTGGGGGATGAACCGGTATGACCGCCCGAGCTGGAGCACGGGGTTGTTTGTCGCGCTGTCGTTTATTGTGGCCGGGTTGGCGGGCGGACAGGTGTGGTGGGAGACCAGGAAGGTCAAGAAGATTGAGGGAGACCGGAAGAAGGAGGAGAAGAAGAAGGCGTTGAAGGAGGAGAAGAGGGAGAAGGAGAAGGCGAGGGCTAGGGCTGAGTAGATGATTTGATACCCACCTGGGAAGTACACATGCGTTTTTGGTGTTTTTGGTTGGCATGGTGGCATTGTGGCATTGTGGCATGGCATGGCATGTGGGATGCAACAGCGATGATACCGATTGTAATTCTAGTTTTCCTATTCTTCTGTGTCTTTTCTATGTCTTTTTTGTGTCTTTTTTTTGTTCTGCGGGTGTTGGGATGGTACATACATATGGGGTTCAAGAGAGATGGGTTTTTGGTCCGGATACCGAGTTCGTTCTCCGTATATCACTCGTGCATACACGTAAAATCACGATACTGCGCGCGTTGGGAGCTCAGGAAACGGGAATAAAGGAGGAGGGCGCTGAAGTCGGGGAGCCGGGATCACTCCCGCTGTTCCTCGCCACACTATGTACGGTATCTTTCATGGCATCTCCTGATGGAGAGGCAGGAGCGGAATGTATCTTTTCCCAGCATTATTTCCCTAGTGCGTTCTACATATACACGTATCGATGCCAGATGAGGCAGGCCATGGCGGAGGATAAGTAGCTGGGGGAAGCTAAATCGGCCCGCTTGACGAAAGTTGAGCTGGAGTCTGGACAGTGGACATGGAAACCGAAACGGAGTGTGTATATTGCCATGATCTAGCCACATCTCAGGCCGCATGCGATCAATGATTAAACAAACCCCCCCAAAAAGGCCCACTGCTTGCGGCGTAGATGGCAGGACATCATTAACGGAGTCCAAGTGCCTGCGTTCGATGCTCCAATCTCAATCCCGATATCTCACTCGTGCCCCAGTCCCAATCTCAGTCCAATCCCAGTCTCAGTCCCGTCCAGTCAATCATTTCCAGCGTTCATTCCATACTTAGGTGTTACTTAGGTATTACTTAGGTGCTACTTAGGTGCTACTTTACTTTACTTTACTTACAAAAAAATCCACGGCATGAGCTGAGCAGGTATCAATATCAATCAATCAACAATCAATCAATCAATCAATCAATCAATCAATCAATCAATCAATAAAACACACCATTCGCATAAAAGAACCGACTTTAGAAATCAAATACAACACAAAGAATTATATCCCTATTTACGCCAACGGGGACAGAAAGAAAAGAAGAAAAAAAAAGAAAAAAGCGCACACCGTCGTCCAATCTTCTTACAACCCCCCACCCTAATCACCACTCCACGCATCCACGCATCTAAAACATACCAAACTTCTTCTTCTTCTTCTTCTTGTCCTCCTCGTAGTACGGACGGTTAGGCTTATGATGCACGGTGAGCCCGCCCATCTCCTTTACTGGGGGCGCATGGGCTTGCGGTGCCGGTGTCGCTGGTGCAGCAGGTCTATGGACAGGCTGTGGTGGCGGTGGTGGCGCAGGCTTTGGGATTACCGGATCGGGGTCCGTGAGATGCTTCGGTACCGTCTTTACCGGGACATCGGCCGGCATCTTGAGTTTGTCCCGCGATTCGGATAAGCCCTGGAGTTGCGAGAGGAAGGAATTGGGTGATATCATGTGGCTGGTGCCGAGGAATACGTCACGGAGAGAGGCGCGGGACATTTCGTAGCAGACGCGCGCTTCCGAGAAGGTTGCGCCGCCGGCCATGAATACAATCACACGTTGGCGGGGCTCGATGATGGAGTTGCGGGATTTGGCGGCCCAGGTGGGTTTGGCGGAGCGGAGGGATTGGGAACCCGAGTCGGTGGAGCTTCCGGTACTCATAGATACTAGTTCGGGCTTGATGTAGGGGAAGATCAAGGGGTCCAGAACGCCAGATTTGTGGTCCTCGAGCATCTGCTTCATCGCGGTTGCGTACCGTGAGAAGTCGTTGGGCTCTTCGTCGGCTCCGGGTAGAGGCCGGGGTTTCCGGAACCTGTTGCGGTTGGGTGTGGGATCTTTCAGAGGTTTGGTGATGCGGGCGCCGAGGAGGTGGAGGGAGCGGACCACGCGCTCGTCAATGCGCCGTAGGACCGAGTGGAAGATCAGCTTCTGAAGGTCGCCTTCCAGCAGGCCGTCTTTGAAGAGTAAGTAGAGTATTATCAAACGTAATCGCTCAGGAGGTCTTAGATGCAGTTAGCAAGTGAGCATTGCTGCGATCGCAACAGAGAGCTTACCCTAGAGCCGGATCATCCAGGAGTCGGACAAGAGTATCGGCAGCATTTCGTGGTGGACGACCGGTTTCATCCAGTCCAGTCGAGAGTGACTATTCACAACGTAAGTGACAGACCATGATGGAGACACTCGATTATCAAGAAGATACCTGTTCTAAAAGCGCAACCTCCGGCAACTTCTTCGTTTCAAACTGACCCATACATTCCTGGGCCATAGTCAAATGTAACGAGTACATATCCTTCTGACCCTGGTATTGCGGCAAGCTAGCCATCATATCCCTGATGGCGTACAGACTTGTCGACGACTGGCTGTCGACGAAGTTCTTGTTGTCTCCCAAAAACTTATCAAAGTCGGCCATCAGCTGGTCGATGGTATCCTTCATGTGTTGATGCCTGTTGGCAACCCAGACCTGGTCCTCGTCGCTGATGGTCATCTCCTTCTCCTCCGACTCCCCCGTCGAGGTCGTTATGTCCACCTTGTACGTGATCGTATCCCCTTCCTTGATGTCGAGAAGATCCTGTGCCATGGCCTGATACGTAAACTCGTGCAGGAATGGCGCATACAGGTCCATGGATCTGTCTACGATGAACAACACACCACGTGGGCGATTTCCCGCGGGTGGCGGGAACTCCGGGTGTCTCTTTGTGTATTCGTCCAGCTCTTCCTGGACATTCTTTGCCAAAATCTCCGACAGTACGCGTGCCTCGTGCAACATAAACCCCGGAGGTCGGTAGTATCGGATTGTGGGATACTCTCCGAGCGATACACACGCACACACGATCTTACGCGCCATGTCGGCGAGATGCTGCGACACCAAGCCCCGACACTCCGGGTGGTATAGGTTGAAGAATGAGGTGGACTCGCGCATGGTAAAGAGATGGGACTCGCGGGGGAAGAAATCGATCGAGAGGACACGTTCGCCGCGTATGAAACCACGAGCTGGGGAATTGAGGATTTGCTGCCGCAACTGATTATCGAGCTCTGTGTCGTGCCATTAGCACTAACCTCGAGCTCCCCCTCCCCTCAAATCCCGTATGCATACCAGAAGTCCACAACAGATGCGCAGCAGTGTACCGTGGCCGTTCCCGCGCAAAGTCGGAGATCAGGCACTTCACCGAGAAATCGTCTGGCGTGAGGATATAGATACATTCCATGGGCTGTGGCACGCGCTTCTCCTCGATCTTCCTCACCTCTGTTGATCCCGCCCGACATCCATCAGCACTCTTTGCCAACACTCGACGACAGTAGCGGCGGCGTACGTACCCGACACTTTCTCGTCCAAAATATGGTGCTCCTCCATCACATTCGTCAACAGCCTGTAGCTCTTTTCGTCGGTGACGACACATCGCCACTATCCACACTCGTTAGTATGGCAAGGAGAATGTCGAGGGCAGGTTGGGTAGGTAATGCGGACCGTATTCGGGGGGTTTGTAGTCCGTATGGCCTCAATGACAGCTGAGGAAAGGCACCATTAGTTTGACAGATTCCCAGGGGAGGGTGGGGGATCTTCAAGGTATGTCGTACCGTTCTTCTGGATCTCTAATAGAGAGACCATGGTTTCGGAATCTTGTGCTCTCTCTTGCCGACGAGGAAGGGGAGGAGAGCTTCTCTAGCGAACAAAGAGCTTGTGAGGGGGCGGTAAGAGTTCGTGGATCTGTCGTTGGGGAAAGCAGCTCCACTGAGGGGTTCCGAGGTTCTGGGCGAGAGGAAGGGTAGGAGGGGGTCGTAAAAGGATACGGGATGGGATTATCGTTACAGGAGCAGGCAGACAAGGTGAGTAAGGAATAGGACACTAGTAGTGTAGAGTAGAGTGCTCCAGCCAATTAGAGTAGGTCACAAGCAGATCTCCGTTGAGTTGACGCCAAGATTATTCTGAGAGCCGCTGGGATGAAACGGAGGAACCCAGTAATAGAGAGAGGAATGAGATATTCTATATATCATGTATGATATCAATATTTCATGATTGATTGATCAACCTAAAGCGATTCTAGAGTTCTCTGAAGCGTTCCAAACGTGGAGAACACGCGGAGAGGATAATGTTTCTATTTAGGTTCTGGCCATTGCATTGTTCTCACCTGATACTATGGATCAGCCGCTCGCTGGCATGGCCGCGGAAACGTATCGATTTCAGCCCGCGAATCCACGGCCATTTAAGTGAAACGGCGAATGACGTTTACAACCCATTCCGCATCTCCCCCATACGTGTTAGAGTCCACTCAAAAATACGAATTGGATCAATTGATATCAAACAGCGGAAGAGAGTACCGAGTCGGCGATACCCAGTGGCCAATGGCCATCTTGCCAGTGGGGACCGCTGAGAATGTCTTGGGCCGACGAGTTCCGATCATTTCAAGAGCACAGCAGTTTCAGATGCTATCCACACGTTTGTATCTAACAGTTCAAGCTAATTGACATAGCGAAACGGTAGAAGCCCAGCCCACTTCTCCATTATTTTTTGTTGCTAAGAACAAAAAGAAAAGCCCTTCATCGCCCATCATCATTAACGCTACACTTAAAGGCCGTATTACATCCTAATGTAGTTCTCCACACCCATTTTCCTATGAAACTCCCCAAATTCCGCTCGCTCACTCGCGATTCTATGCGAAGGGTTGATCCGCCGCGCAAAGGATTTTCATGCTTTAAGCAGTCAAGACACGAAGCCTATGTTAATCTATCAGTTCATCTGGAAATCAAAAGCAGCGCGGACGCTTATATCCCTTCATACTGCCAGCCAGCCAAACAGGCGGGGCACGGAAGAGTAGTCGTCTGAGGGATTTGAAACTTACGTGTTGGTGTGGCCCAAACCACCTCTCCAGCCCTGGACGGCAATGACAGTGCTGCCGCCCTCCAAGATACCCAGACCCTTAGCTTTGTCCATGCCCCACTTCAACCGCTTGTCAACATCCTCCTGCCAGATAACATTGTTGAAATCGGGCTTCTGCTCGGGGTAGTGGAAGGGGTACACGCCACGCGACAAGTGCGAGTAGCGGGCAGCAGCGGCGTTGCGAGTGACCATAATGATCGGGCAGGTCGGGCTGTACTTGGAGATAAGACGAGCAGTCATACCACTAGGTGCGCCAGATCATCAGCCATGGAACTCAGTATTTGGGGAGGACAAATGAACTCACGAAGTGGAGAGCACAATGATGGCACCAGCTCTCTGCTCCATACTGGCACTAACAGCAGCGATGGCGCAAGTCTCGGGGGTGCCGGTAGGGCGGGAGACCAGCGAGCGGAGCTCGTTGAACAGAGGGGCGTAGGGAATGGCGGTCTCGGCCAACAAGCAGGTCTCGTGCATCATCGACACGGACTCGATGGGGTAGTTGCCCTTGGCGGTCTCTCCGGACAACATGACACAATCCGCACCATCGAGAACGGCGTTTCCTACGTCAGAAACCTCGGCCCGAGTGGGACGGGGGTTGTAGGTCATCGACTCGAGCATCTGAGTGGCACAGATGATGGGCTTTCCGGCCAAGTTGCACTTCGCGATCATCATCTTCTGCGCAATGAACACCTGCGCCGGGGGAATCTCGATACCGAGATCACCACGGGCAACCATAACACCGTCAGTCTGCTTGAGAATCTCGTCGAAGTTGTTAACACCCTGCTGGTTCTCGATCTTGGCGATGATCTGGATATCCTTTCCGTCCTCACCGAGGACCTCACGGATGGCAGCAATGTCGGATCCCTTGCGGATGAACGAAGCGAAGACCATGTCGACCTTGTTCTTGACACCGAATCGGAGATCGGCCTTGTCCTTCTCGGACAGAGGAGGAAGGTCGACATCGGTCTTGGGAAGGTTAACACCCTTCTTGGAAGAGATCTTTCCGTTGTTCAAGCACTTGACCTTGATGGTCTTCTCATCAACGACCTCCAAGACCTGGAAAGACAGAACACCATCGTCAACGTAGATGATGCGGCCAGCCTCGATGACCTTGGTGATGTTCTTGTAATCGACGTACCTGCGGTCGTCAGCGCGGTACTACAGCGTAGAGGAGAACCAGCAGTATCAAGCTTACATGATCTTGTCGTCGCAAGTGGTGGCATATTGGTCGTCGGTGGAGATAATCATTTCCGTGCCAGCGGAAATGGGAAAATCTTCATCACCCTTGGTGTTTCCAGTACGGATCTCGGGTCCTTTCTGTGCAGCCGTCAGCATACGAGTTCGCCGAATAGCGAACCACGGAATTGGGTAGCACTCACAGTGTCCAGAGCAATGGCAACGGGACGTCCTTGGTACTCCTTCTCGGCCTGGTGAGTGTTGTCGATAACGCTTTGGTGGTACTAGACGATCGGAGCTCTCGTCAGCCACAACATCCAGGAGGTATGACGCAGGGTGGGAAGTAGCGGCAAGCTAGGCGTAAAGGGGAATATCGAGATGCATCCCCCACCATAAGCTCACTACTACCCCGCAGCCCTCAAAACCACGACAAAGCAGAGCAGAACATTGCAATGAAGGAGGATCAAGTAAATACCTCGTAAGAACCGTGAGAAAAGTTCATACGGACGATGTTCAGTCCAGCTATTGCATAACATGATGAGCGAACCGGATCCAAATCGTGCGCCAGCTACTACCAGGAGTCTGCGAGCTGATGGATACCTTGACGGAGCTTGTTAATCATCTCCACGGAGTTAGTCTTGGGACCTATTCACGATGCGCTGTCAGCAAATGGATACACAAACACATATATCCAACGGTGCACGGAGAACGGCGCAGGTATGAGCCCGGAAGAAGGGAAAGCGGGGTGGGTGGTAGCATACCAATCGTGCAGATGATGGACGTCCGCCTGTAGTTGTTCTTAGGGCGGTTGTCGACATTGAGCCTGCTCAACCACTCGTAGTGGGTGCTAACGTTCTCGTTGGCGTAGGACATGATGGCGGTGGTAGGAGGGATGTAGGAGGGCGAAGAGGATGTGTGAGGAGGGTGAAGAGAAGGAGAAGGAAGAGGAAGAGAGAGAAGTTGGGGATGGAGGGTGGCGGAGGAGGAGGAGGTGATGGTGGGAGAGATTGACTTTTTTTCTTTGGCGGGCGATATGAGGGGTTCCTTTTAGCTCCCAAGATGGTGCTATGGTCATGTTTGTTGTTTTGAGAAATATATGCGCTAGTTGTCATGGCGGCTTCATCTGTGTCTTCTCCCGCAGCAACGAGGGCTCGATAACTACGGCTGACGTCGTGTCCGGCCATCTGGCCTAGTTTCGTTTCCTCTCGCCTCATGGCCACACACAGCTTCTATCCAGTCCGTCGACAAATCGGCATGCTTACCCCCACCACGGTGAGGAGAGTATAAGACATTCTATTCCACCGTGTAGATCTCATGCCTCTATCTGCCGAGTCTTGCGGTGCGTATTTTGTAACAGATACCAAACGCCAGACCAGACCAGCGCGAAGAAATAAAACACCATCAAGGATATCTAATTCCTAAAAGCAGTGTGTAAGCCGCAGGCGGCGCCCTATCCAACTAGTCCTGATGCATCATCGGCGAGCTCCATCAGCTAGACCGTGGGACATCTAAAAAATCCCCAAGAACGGCGAGAAAGAAAAAAAAAATCCAAGGTGCAGAAAATTTACGTACATTTTCCGAAAAAGAAGGAAAGGTGTGGGGACAACATCTTGTTGAGGAAAACCCAGTCTTCAGTTACACACGGGCTCACAGGACTGGCTGTTTGACAACGACCGTCTCATGGCCGACCTAATTAGCGACAGATAAGGAACCCCTCCCCGGCCGCCACGGCTCTCGCGCCACCCGCGGATGCAACTCCGAGTTTGAAACTTCAAGTTCATCCCCGCCTCGGCGAGCACCACCAATCCCCGACCCCCGACCCCGCCGTACGCGTGTCCGATGTCTCGGGCTTTCAAGATAGTTCCTGCATGATGGGGGTGATGAGTATGTAAAGTCATCGCGGCCAGCGGACCAGCATCCGGAAAAAAATCCTCGCAGAACGGGCAGCAAATGGCCGGAGAGTGTGTAACCGCAGAGCACTGGACAGAAGGTTGACGACACTTGGCACGGCCGGTCACTCTACCTACGGAAGGCTCGAGCGGTGTTAGCCCAAAGGGTTGACCTCGGAACTCAAATACATCTATTCCCAGTAGTAATGGCTCCTCTAAGAGGGGGTGGAAAGGTCTTGAGATGCATGTGTGATGCCCAGTGAGGTCACAACACAATTTTTGCAATGATACGAGTGATCATACGTGACTGTCGGTCGTCGGCTTCAGCATCCGCTGTAGATCCTCAACTCTACACAGGCCGTTGACATGAACAAGTCCAAAAGTATAGCAAAACCACTGATTATCATGCAAGCCTCACCCACTACCGTGGTCCCTTCATACGGCCAGCCCTACATAGAGTAGGTCGGTGGAGTGTCTCGGTCCCCATCACTCCGAAGCCTAAGCCGACGTCAACTCAGCCCTACGATCTACCGCCAGGTAAGATACGCCAGGTACGGTCGATCCGCCTCAGGGTATCCGGACAACTAGGAAAGCTTATTTGTTTGTGGGGAAAGTTTCTGTTTGGCTGTTCATGGGGCCAGGCGAACGTTAACAGTTTCGGAAATCGGGCATCGGGATCCTCGGGAACGTTCGGCTGACGATGGCCTGCTATCCGTCGAACCGGGAAAACTATACCACTCGCTTGCGGCCGCTAGATTGGCGATTCTCGGATCTCTTGTGCCTGTTCGCCATACGTGATGACGGGAAAGCTGTTTTACATGTGTTTATCATATGCCCTAGTGGCCACTGGTGCTGATACTTGATCCGCCTTTGCTGCAGATGACGGCCTGCCCAGTGAAGAATCAAGATGTGTGCATGCTCCAGATTCAAGTTACGACCCTCTTCGTGATTACCCAGCTATAATATACACATCTCCTTCCAATCTCCAATGAGAAGCCGTCGGCCAGTCCAATTCGCTCCAAACCCCGTAAGTAAAAAAACATGTCAAGTACTTTAGCGGAAAAAATTCAGTCTATCACCTCCGTTCATTCCAGCTCTTTAACAACCGCATGCAATATTTCCTCCGAGTTCTTGAATCTTGCACGCGGATCCTTCGCAACCCTCTGCCACACCTCACCATGCCGTGGCTCGGTGATCGAGAGTTTAACCAGCACATCCGCGCGCTTCTCCTCACTGCCGTGTTGGGCCAAGAACTTCCAGTACCACGCCCAGGTGTCGCCATAGTCCGGGTCCACGAGGATTGCCTTCTCAAACCAGTTCATAGCCTTGGGAAGCTTTCGTTCCGCCCAGAAGTTGCGGGCAACGGCGACATAGAGGATGGGATCGTTGCCAACTTTCTCGATAGCTTCGACTAGTCGTGGGCGACGGTGGGTGCGCGCTTCAAGATACCATACACTCTCCGCCCATAGAAGTCCGCTGTGCGGGCACTCTTGCAGAGCCTTTGCCATGAGCGTCTTTGCTTGTGTGGGGTTGTTGCCGCGGCGCTCGATGCGGACGGATTCGCACCAGAGCTCGGGGCATTTGGGCACGGCGAGGCGAGCGCGGTCGAGGATGGAACGGGCGCGGACTAAAACACCGGCTTTTTCTTCGAGACGCGCAAGGAGGAGCCATAGTGGTGCCGACTTGGGACAGGTTTTGGTACCGGCGTTGTAGGCTTCTCGAGCAGGTGGGAGTTTGTTCTCGGATTCATATATTTGGCCTTTCATCATCCATAGCTTGTCAGCTTTGGGATAGAGTTGTAGACCCTCGTTGACAAGTTCGAGGGCGGCGTCGGTGTTGCCCTGTTGTCGTTCGAACGCCACGCTCTTGATCCATACTCTGTCGGTACCTGCTTCCCGTCGTGCCGTGGCGAGGAGTGTTCGTGCAGCCTCATGTTGTTGGTTCTCCGCCTCGAGTTTGACGGCGGCAAGCCAGATGTCTTCGTTGTTGGGGTTCTGGCTGAATGCCTTCCCGAGGACGACACGGGCGCCGTCGATTTCACCGGCTTGCCACTTCTCCTTAGCGAGCATCATCCACAGGATCTCGCTCTGTGGACACGCCTCGACTGCTTTTTCGAGAAGACTCCACAGCGCTTCCTTCGTACCGTGGTTCTTCTCCAATTCTGCGGCGGCGCGCCAGATGCTCTTTTTGGTGTAGAAGACTCGCAGAGCATAGGCGTAGATTGCTCGTGCAGTTTCGTATCTGCCGCGGGAGATGCTGGCTTCGGCGTCATCCATCCAGATCTTTTTACGGCCGTCGTCTTCTTCCAATTGCCAGCCAAGGGTTTCACGGATGATGGAATGACAGGTTTCCACCGCTCCCTCTTCTTCGCATTTCTCAGCTTCCTTAATCCAGTCCTCACGGGACAACATGGC
The DNA here is from genome assembly GCF_024521635.1 of Tricharina praecox. Classification (NCBI taxonomy): domain Eukaryota; kingdom Fungi; phylum Ascomycota; class Pezizomycetes; order Pezizales; family Pyronemataceae; genus Tricharina; species Tricharina praecox. Next base: position 503,252 of record NW_026250412.1, read on the forward strand.
TTCCACACGCGCGAGTGCTTGGACGGCACGTTTCATAACGTTGATCTTGTTCGCATTGCCTTGCTGCTCCTGGAGTCTTGCGGCGGCCAACCAAATCTCATGGCTTGTTGGGATGGCTTTGCGGGCTTTGTTGAGGACGGCCTGCGCATTCTCAAATGTCTCCAAACGGGCCAATGCCAGCCACAACTCCACACTCAGAGGGATAAGTTCCACCGCACGAGCCAGCAGGATCTTAGCATCATTCGGATCTGCCTCCAGTTTGACTGCCTCCTTCCACAGCATTACCGACTGCGGAATGATATCCAGCGCCTTTCTGATGACCTTCTTTTTCGCTCTGGGATCAGTTTCCAGCTTCATAGCTTCCACCCACAATCGCACCGCCTTCGGGTTGTGTTTCACCGCATTTGCTGCAATGATTTTGGCGTTATGGACTTCATTCAATCGCATCGCTTCTAGCCACACATCCTCATTCTTGGGACAATGTTCGCAACCACGCTGCATGATCGTCCGCGCAGCCACCATCTTTCCCGCCACCTCCTCCAATCTCGCAGCGGCAATCCAGCCCGGTCCATGCTTGGGGTTGGTACGGATAACACTCTCCAACAGTTCGCGTACACGTTTGATGTCGCCGATCTGCTCAGCGCTCTGCGTAGTATTCCGTGACAAGCTGGTGAGATATCCCTTGGGGTCGATATTGGTCGAGCCTGATGCTGAATCGCTCGTGCTCGTCCCAGATATACTCCGATCCAGCCTCGCCTCGAGCACCTTCGTCTTCGCCTTTCCAATGTTGACGAAATTCGTCATCGTACCATCGACCTGATCTTGACTCGCCGAGGAAGGCGCTCCATCCTCTTGTACGGATGTCTCGAACTCCGATCCACTGACTGCACCGGCAAGCACCGAGTCTGGTGTAGGATAGAATTTCTGTCGCATGGCTTGCCTTGCGCGGCGATTCCGACCAGTCAAATCTCCAACCTCCGGTAGATTCGCCCACTCGTCGTCGCTGACGGTGGACAGCGCTCGCTTCAAGTCGGCAAACTGCTGCTGAATCTTCGGGTTCATCGCTTCGTATTCCTCTCGCTCGGCCTTTTCTCTCAGCTCCCTAACGCGCCGCAAAAAATCTCGTCGGTAAACGTATTCCATCTAAAGTAAAGATCACACACAGACGGGATAAACAAAGTACCGTAGAAATGGTATAGTGGGGGAGGTAGTACCTTTGAGTTTTCCGCCGCTTCTCCATTTTCTCGTCGACCGTTTGGTATATCCTATCGGCCTCGTCGTCGTCTTCATCGTACGCGCCGCCGGCAAACAGCCCGACTTCATTCTCAGGATCTTGGAAGCGGGGGTCGTCGTCGTCGTCATCGTCCTTTTTCTTGTCGGCGCCGTAGGCAGTGGGAGGCGCGAGACCTTGAGCTTCCGCCCGCCGTGCGAGAGCTGCCTTGATTGCCTCTTCCGACGGTCCTTCCCGTGCAGGGCCGATATCGGATCGGGTGGTGAAGCCGGTGGCACCACGGCCCAATCCGGCGACGTAGTTTGCCGGCGCTTCTTGCTCGAGGAAGTTGCGTTTCGACATTGATGGGTGTTTCGGGGGTGTTGTTGGATCTTTCACGCGAAGAGCTGGAAACTGGTGACACGCGGAGATGGCGGGTTCAAGAGGGTTCTCAATGCCAGTCGCTTACCCTGTGTAATGGTGTAGCTTAAGCCTGGGCACTGACAGGGAACCGCATTAGCTTTGCTCCGAGTTTCACTTTTTTTTTTGAAGAAACACCTCGAAACGGCGATATTCGATTAGACAGCCCAAACAGCCATGGTCAAGTCATATCTGTATGCCAAACCCTTTCCTCACCCTCCGAACTGCCCGTTAACAAAATTTTGTGAAATTACAGCCGGTGGGAACACCTAAAAACCTTCGGTGTTGTCGCCTCTGGCACCGCGAACGCCGTCTGGACACCCGAACCCTCTACCACGGCCGCCACAACGCGTACCACGGCCGCAGGTCGCGCAGTTGTCCCCGCAAACGAAGAAGTGCTCACCTGGGATATCAAGAAGGGCGAGCTTCTCTCCCGCTGGAACGACCCCAAGAACAAGTCGGAGGTGTCGGTGATCTCGCAGAGCAGGACGGACAGCGATATATTTGCGGTCGGTTACGTCGATGGGTCTATTCGCCTGTGGGATTCGAAGACGGGAACGGTTGTGATCTCGTTCAATGGGCACAAATCTGCGGTTTCGGCACTAGCGTGGGACGAGAGCGGCACCAGACTGGCGAGTGGTGGGCGCGATGCACATATCATTGTGTGGGACTTGATTGCGGAAGTGGGGTTATACCGTCTTCGTGGACATAAGGATCAGATTACCGGACTACAATTCCTGCGGCATTCGGAGGACGATGGGGACCATAAGATGCGGGATGCGGCGGACGGCGGCGGCTGGATTCTCAGTACTGGAAAGGACACTCTGATCAAGTTGTGGGATCTGTCTACGCAACATTGCGTGGAGACACATGTGGCACACCACGGAGAGTGCTGGACCATGGCGCTCATGCCGGACCACCGGGGGTGTATCACTGCAGGCCAAGACGGAGAGATGAAGGTATGGTCAATCGACACGGAGAATCTCGAATCGCGCGCGAGTAGTGGCATGGATTGTCTGGTCGACCGGGGAACACTATATCGGCAGATCAGAGACCGAACAGCATCAATAAATTTCCATCCGGATGGAAACTTCTTTGCGGTGCATGGCATCGACAAGAATGTGGAGGTCTGGCGGATACGAAATGCAGATGAGGTACAGAAAGCGATGAAGCGGAAACGGAAGCGCAAGGAGCAAAAGGGCGAGAAGTTGGAAGATGAGGGAATAATGGCGGCAAGCATAGGGGATATATTTGTCTCTTATGTGGTGGTACGGTCTGGTGGGAAAGTGAAGAGCGTAGATTGGGCGGTGAAGCCTCGGAGCAAGAGCTCTGATCTGGAACTGCTCATATCTTGCACTAACAACTCGTTGGAATTCTACACTATCCAGAAGCAAGGAGAAAAGAAAACCGCGGAGTTACCTGAGTACAATAAGCTATATTCCGTTGAGCTCCCAGGACACAGAACAGATATCCGGTCGGTGTCATTGAGCACAGATGATCGAATGTTGGCATCCGCGTCAAATGGCTCTTTGAAGATATGGAACGTAAGGACGGGGATATGTATTAGGACATTCGAATGCGGTTACGCTCTATGCTGTTCCTTCCTGCCCGGTGACAAGATTGTGAGCCCTTCCTTGAACCCTTCTTACGGTGTCTCGAGTTGCTAACCAGACGAAATAGGTCGTAGTGGGAACCAAGACCGGAGAAATTGAGATGTTTGATGTGGCATCGTCACAACTGATCGAGACCATCAATGCCCATGAGGGTGCAGTGTGGGCCTTGCAAGTCCACCCGGATGGAAAGAGCATGGTGACCAGCAGCGCCGACAAGTCTGCAAAATTCTGGGATTTCCAAGTTGTAGAGGAAGAGATCCCAGGAACAAAGGTCAGCGAGAATCACCTATATGGATACATCTAGATTTGCTAACAGCTCTCCAGAGAACTACGCCACGGCTGAGACTCAAGCAGACCCGCGTCCTGAAAGTCACCGATGACGTTCTGAGTGTCTGCTACTCTCCCAATGGAAAGCTCCTTGCCCTGGCGCTGCTCGACAACACCGTCAAAGTCTTCTTCACCGACACCCTAAAACATCTCCTCAACTTGTACGGACACAAGCTGCCCGTGCTGAACATGGACATCTCTCACGACTCGAAGCTGATCGCCACATGTTCCGCAGACAAGAACGTCAAAATCTGGGGTCTTGACTTCGGTGATTGCCACAAAAGTTTCTTTGCTCACCAGGACTCAATCATGCAGGTCAAGTTCGAGAAGAACTCGCACAACTTTTTCTCCGCTAGTAAAGATAAGTTGATCAAGTACTGGGATGGTGATAAGTTTGAGCATATCATGAAGCTTGAAGGCCATTTCGGAGAGGTGCTTGCGCTTGCGGCTGGTAAGTCCAGTGATATCATTGTCAGTGCGAGTCACGACAAGAGTATCCGAGTATGGGAGCAAACCGACGAGCCTGTAAGTTGACTGCATAGCAAATGCTAGAATGCTCACTAACAGTGTCACCAGATATTCCTCGAGGAAGAGCGGGAGAAAGAACTCGAAGAACTCTATGAGACCACTCTTACCACATCCCTTGAGGGCGAAGGTGAGGATGGTGAAGCAACCTCCGCCGGAAAGCAGACCTTGGAGACTCTCACGGCGGGAGAGAACATCATGGAAGCGCTTGAACTGGGTATCAACGATCTTGCTTTGATGAAGGAGTACTACGCCGCGAAGGAGTCAACACCAAACCTTGCCATGCCACCAAGAAATGCGCTGTACATCGCACTCGGCGGGATAAGTGCGGAGAGGCATGTGCTCGATGTTGTCAGGAAGATCAAGGCAGCAAGCTTGCAGGATGCTTTGCTAGTTTTGCCGTTCGATAAGGCTGTGGATATGCTCACTTTCCTTGACATCTTTGCTGAAAGAGTATAGGCTTCTTCGTAAAATGCATTCGCTTCATTACTGACGCGGTTTCTAGGAATGGAATATCCCTCTCGCCTGTCGCGTCCTCTTCTTCCTCCTCAAGACACATCACAAACAGATCGTGGCGAGCAAGACGATGAGGAACATGCTGGATAGTATACGCGGTCATCTGCGGGCAGCGCTGAAACACCAAAAGGATGAAATGGGCTTCAACCTTGCGGCAGTGCGATACATCAAGGGTGGTGTCGACGCGAAGAAATCCAAGAACTTTATAGACGAGGAGGAGTTCAAGGACATGGAGGAGCGCAACAAGAAGAAGCGTGGATTTGCAACTTTGGCATAAGAAAGGAAGCGGACGGAACCATATTTCGGTGTAATATAGATGTAGTCCGGTGCGTTATTACAAAAGTTCAAACATTTCCACCACTGTCATCATTGTCATTGTCGCAAGAACAGAACACCAGACGCCGATGCCACCACTATTAAATACACATCCCCTAACCAGGTATCCCTTCATGCCCGCACAAGATTGTAGAATAGCGTCCATGTCAACACGAAAGAGAAGAATGAATTCGTTCCGAACACCTCATGCGCCCAGATGTCGAATTGGCTTTGGAAGTAGCTTTTTGGCGCGCGGTCGGCGATGAGGAGGAGCATGAGTACTCCGACAAATAAGCTGCCCACGAGGTAGAAGATAAACCCCACGAGCGACTCGAGGCCGAGGATACCCGCTGCGACACCGAGGACGGAGGATGTGAGGGAGCGAATGTCGGTTATCGTCTGGCGCCGAGTTAGCTAACTGGGAGCTGTCTCGGTCTCCGGTATGTTACCTTGGTGTTGTGCATGACATTTTCCACGACCAGCGGGGTGATTTGGAGCTCCCGTTCTTCAGTAAGCGACATTTTGAATGGTGTGGTTGAAGGGTTGAAGGATTGAAAGCGGCGGGTTGAAGGTGTTGCTGTGATGAGGTTGATGGTTTCGTGGAGTTGAATGGCTGCTGCAGGTTAACTCGGTGGAACAGAGGCAAGCGTGACGTTGTTTGACGTTGATTGGCTAGAGTACAAGATCACGTGAGGACAATCACCAAAAACGCGCGCTAGCACTACGCAATAGTCTTGGCACATTTTGTGGGCGGCAACTCGACGACAGCTTCAATATCTCCTCCGAAACTCTCCCAATTCAGCAACACGACACACACTACGACACACACAACCTCAATCGACACGACACACACTGCGACCACACAACCCCAATCGACCCCAATCCACACGAGACGAGCGCGCGACGATGGCGAACAAGGAGCAAAATCCTCCCGCCGAGGACGAAATGGACGAAGATGATGCGCTCATTTCCTCATTTCTGAACAACCAGGGAATGGATGCGGCCGGTGGAACTTTTGATTTCGGCGACACTGTCGGAAAAGTCGACGACGCGGTTGACTACGAAGATATCTCCGACGACGATTTACCCCCCGAAGAAGACGCGTCTCCGAAACCCGCCGGCGACGATGTCACTATGGATTTAGACGACGACCTACTAGGAGAGCTGGCGCAAGAGGGGGAAGAGGTGGGGGGAGAGGTGGATTTCTCAGAACTGTTTGGCGATATGGAGGATCAGAATATGTTGAGCGATCCTGTGGTGCCGCGCGCAGACGACGAGTTGGGGGTTCTGGATGGCGATATGGACTTGGGTTTCAGAGCCTCGGATGAGGCCGCGCAGCCGCCTTCGGGTGCTGGTTCGGTGGACGATCTGTTTCACTATGGCATGCAGGACATGGCGATGCGACGCGTGACGGCGGTGCAAGACCCTGTAGAGCTGGCGAAGCAGTACTATGCCGACTTCACTCCGCACTCGGTCCTGAGTTTTTCCACGCTGTTTAAGGCGAAGCCCGGAACGTTACAGACTGGTCCCCAGAAGGTTCCCAAGGTCTGCGTGCCGACTAAGATCAACATCGAGATGGCATCCGACGAGGCCAATCTATTCAACAAGGCTACTAGTGCAACCCACAAGGGCACTGTGGCAAGCCGCAGCAGAGGCGTAGTGTTCATCGAACCCGCGGTTGAGGAAGTGAGCGATGAAGATGAGGAGATGGAGGATGTAGAGGACATGAGGGATGAAATCTTTGATCGCGACCTGGAGATCGCCTGTGATGATTGGGATAGTAAACTTGAAGCGGCGATGTTGACGCCACCCCCATCGCCACCGAGGGAGCTTCAGGACTTGGACGATGTCATTGAGCTTGGACGTCCCGTCAAAGTATGTCTTCCTGACTTTTGCAATGATTCACTCAACTAATTATTCCTAGCGCCGACGACTAGAGCCTATGTATCTCGATGTGATCGATTCATGGATTGATGAGGAGGCTATCTTTGAGGGCGACCTTTCGATGATCTCTTCCAAGGTTGTACTCGATCTGAATGACCCTCATCTCCTGGTCGATATCCGACAACCCGATCAGATCCGACGGACAAGACGAATTGGTGGAGAGTTCAAACGACGTCTTAATAAGGACATCACACACAAGTACAACATCAGCAACGATGAGGCGTACGACCTCTTGAAGGAGAACCACCAGAACCGGGTCAGGAGCACAATCGGCCAACTGAACATCGAGCACACCTTGCCTGCTTTGAGAATGCAATCACCCTACTACAAGACGAAGCTTTCCGTTAAGGAAGCTCGTGCTTTCCATCGACCCAATATGCACTTTACCACAGAGCACGAAATCCGTTTTGATAAGATCAAGAGTCGGAAGAGGAAGACGTGGAAGGGCAAGGAAATCCAGGAGATCTTTGCCAGTACAAAAGACATCTCGCTCTCGGATGGCTCGACGTTTGTTCTCCTCGAATACTCGGAAGAATACCCTACTGTCTTGTCCAACTTCGGTATGGGAAGTCGACTCATAAATTACTACCGACGAAAGAGCCCAGAGGATGAGTCTCGGCCAAAGATTGAAGTCGGCGAGACGCATGTGCTCATGCCGCAGGATAGGTCGCCGTTCTGGAATTTCGGAACCGTCGATCCAGGCGAGACGGTACCTACATTGTACAATAAGATGGTGCGCGCACCGATCTTCAGACATGAACCGAAGAATACAGATTTCTTGGTTGTGAGAAGCAGTTACGACAACGCCAGCAGGTACTACATGAGAAACATCCCATATTTGTTTGTAGTTGGGCAGCTGTTTCCTGTTACCGAAGTCCCCGGACCGCACTCGCGAAAGGTCACAACGGCAGCTAAAAACAGGCTCAAGATGATTGCTTACCGGGTGGTGAAACGCAAGGAGCAGAAAGCCATCGCTGTGAAGGACATTTCAAAGCATTTCCCCGAGAATAACGATATGCAAAACCGCCAGAAGATGAAGGAATTCATGCACTATCAGAAACATAGTGGCTTGTGGGAGATCAGGCCGGGTGAGGGAGTCATGGACGAGCGACACATCCGGAGCATGATTAAACCTGAGGATATATGCCTGCTCGAGGCCATGCAAGTCGGTGTTCGCAACCTGGAAGATTCTGGATATTCGAAGACGGTGGAAGACACAGATGATGATGGCAAGGACATCATGAGTTTAGAGCAGCAACTTACTCCGTGGGTTTCGACGAAGAACTTCATCAACGCCACCCAGGGCAAAGCCATGCTGCAACTCCATGGCGAGGGTGACCCTAGTGGCCGCGGAGAAGCGTTTAGTTTCGTGAGGACAAGCATGAAGGGAGGCTTTAAGGATGTTGGGGAGAGTATCGATGAGAAGATGGACAAGCAGCGCTTGAAGGAGCTCGGCGGCCATAGTTACAACGTCGCACGACAGCAGAAACAGTACGAAGAAGCCATCGATCGCATCTGGCGTGCACAGCACAAGTCTCTCGCCTCGAATGAGGAGCCCCTGGATATCGACATGGATGGCGAAAACGGCGGCGGTGACGAAGACGACGACTTATTCGAAGAGGGACGTACACCACGGTCAGAGAGCACCTGGATGCACCGCGATGACGAGACTACGAGTCAGTTCTCCCGCATGAGTGCAAAGACCCAGAGTCGGAAAGTCCTTCGCATCACCAGGAAGGTCATCAATAAGGATACAGGCGAGCCTGAAACCGCGGTGGAAGTCGTCCGAGATCCCAAGGTGATCCGACAGTACCTCCAACGGCGCCGGGAAATCGACGCCGAGAAGACACAAGTGGAGACGTTACTACCAACTGGTAACCCCGAGGAAGATAGACTCGCTAGGAGGAGGTAACATTTACCTACCGTTTCTATCCTCTTTTTGTGTGTAATTTACTAACTCCACTTCCGTTTCAGACTACAAATCGAACTCGCCCGTCTCCACCGCAACCGCGAGCGCCGCGAAGCCCGCGAGCGCCAATCCGGCAAGAGACCAGCCGCTGATGCCATGTCGCCAGACGCGCTGATGAGCCCCGGCTCGCCTATGGTGGCCACTCCTAATGTTGGCAAAGCAGCCACCACTAGGAAGTGCGCCACCTGTGGTCAAGCCGGGCACATCCGTGAGTCCACCCCCATTCCTCATTTCACCTCTGCAGACCACTGACCCCTGTGTGTGTAGGTACAAACAAGAAGCTGTGCCCGAAGCTGAATGGCCAGTGGAAAGAGCTCGGGATGAGCCCACCGGAATGAGCTCTCCATAACGGGGGGTTCTCAGTGACACTTTAATACTTTTTTTTTGTACTTTTACTTCAACTTTTTTCTTTTACTTTTTTCTTTTTTTCGTCTTTGCAATGATGGGTTAGGAGAACATGGCGTAATTGCTTGGGATCTGTTTTTGCTGGAATTCAGTGTTGGCTTAGTATTGGAGTAGCGGACAGTTGTACGTAAGATGGGAGATATCATGGGTGTTGTTGAAGCCATGATTGTATTTTGGGATAGAGAGCGGGGGTGAAGAGACCATGGACAATCATACGAGATCACCCACCGAGTCGTGCCAGAGGGATGAATTCGTGGCCACAACATGGACTTGAGCCCAAACACTTGTAGATACAAAGTACTTGACTTCAGCAGGCAATAGCAAAAGCACAAGGTATTTATTCAAAATCAAAAGTTCAGAGCCTACAACACGAGTCCGCAACCCGCCAGAAGTAGCTGTCAAAGAACAAAATCAGACATGAAAATAACGTTAGAACTCAATAACCATCAACCCCCAGCCCAATCCTACGGCTCCACCCCCGAGAAACGCCCATTCCATCTCCACCCCTCTCTCCCACCTAGAAATCACCAACCCACCCCAAAACTATCCCCACAACCGCTGTGGCGACAACCCAAACCCCACTCAGCCCCGCCGCACCTACCAAGTCACCGCCCTTAACTGTCGCCGCAACACCTGCAGTCGCGCCCGCAGATTGATACGCCGCAACCAGTGCCGTCCTCTTAATAATCTTCCTCGTCTTCGGGCTCAAATTCTCCATCCACATCTTGGCAACCCAGTTCAGCAGGCCCCCGGCATCCTCCTCAATCCCTTCTTCCTTAATTTGCTTGTTCTCCCCGCCACTGAACACCTCCGTGACTGCCCACCCAACCGGCAGCATCATGACCGCACGCGTCAACATCAGCGCCTCGGTGACCAAGTGCACGCTCGCAACGCTCTCCAGCTCCCAGCCAGAAGTGAGGAGCCATGAGGTGAGGAACTTCTTGGAAGCAACTTGCAGGATCAATTGGTAGATCACGGAGGTGAGGAGTGCGGCCGTGATGCGTGCCGAGTCGGCCGCAGAGGACCGTGCGTTGTTGTCGGGGCGCAGGAAACGCATCGGGAGATACACGGAGAGGACGTCGATCAACGTGCTGACGGCGAGGGTCGGAACCAGCGGCGAGTGCGTGGGGTGGTAGGTGTGGAAGTAGTGGAGTCCGGGTGCGAGAGAGAGCATGCTCAGGGACGCGGCTTGAGTCGCTGTTCAATTCGTCAGTCCACGGTTCTGCGTCGCGCGGGGGGAGAGGGGAAACTACCATCCCATCCGCCAATCCAATACCCAAGGATCTCCACGATGCGCCATGACACCAGGCTCGAGTAATCGGCCAGCGTCTTGATGGGCCTATCCACGGCCGCGAGATCGCCGCTGATCCATGGCGACGCGAGATATCCGAGCAGCGTGGAGAGGCCCAAGTTCAGCACGACCGCCAGTACAGGCTTCAGCTTTGTAGGAATTTTGCGCGAGGCGCGTCGTAGGGGCGATGTGGATGACATTGCGCAGTGGCCAGTGGTGAAATGTTGTGTGGATGTGTGTATGTGGGATGCAGGTGATGTGGAGGGATGGTGGAAGGTTGGGGGAGGATAGAGTAGGTAGCAGCCTGGTCGGGGTTGGCTATGGTGTGACGTAGCGAGAGTTGGTGACGGCTTGGAATTCACCGCACTTTAGTTACTTGGCCACGACATAGTGAAGGCTACCGAGAAACCGGTACATTGTACTCAATTATGTACACGCAAAGAAAATTTCTAGATGGATCACACGCACTTCAACGATGAAGCCCCCCCCCCCCCCCCCAAAAAAAAAAAAAAAAAAAAAAGAAAAGAAAAGAAAAGAAAATACAGAGAATAATGACCAGATACGATCGAGTCCAGAATGATGGTTTCAAACAAAAAACAAACAAAGAGTTCTTCACCCACCATGAAATGGAAGCGAGTCGAGCAATGGGAAACGCAAATACAGCATGAATGAATACTAGTATGTAGAATGAAGTCGTAGATACATGTTATGTACCAATACATAAAACGCTGGCTCGCACTGACACACAGGACGTGTCAAGGACACGCGACCAATCCATGGGCGACAGATAAGCTTTCATTTTCCACTTTTACATATCCTTCAGCAATATTGATACCCGCCGTGCGATCTGCTCTGTGCCAATTGGTGCCGATCCTTCCTACCCAATTGGCTCGACAAGAATTTAAGTCAGTCATAGTTTCCATAAAAGTCCCAGAACATCTCGAACTCCAATTCAGGTCTTGTCCATTCCTGCTAATTCCATTCGAATGCTTCCCCATACGTTGAATCAACTCTTATGAATACTTACAGCACACGATGCCCATGATATACTCGCTAGATCTGGAGATATTTGGGTATGTGGTTCATGGTTGGCAGTTACATTCACCCATTATCACCATATGGATACCCTATTGTCCACTCAGACAATTATGTCCTGCCGCTGCTGTGTACGCAACCACATTCCCCCCAGGTCTGAAGTTGAACCGGAGATCTTGCAGTAAATAAACCACCCATTCATGATTTCATATCATAGACTATTCTGGGCAGATGCCAGCTTGTGAGTGCTACCTTGTGAAGGAGAGTTCGGCCCCACGACATATGTAAACCCGCAAGCGCTAGAGAATAGACTCTCGCCTTAAGGTTCTACACCGAACGCAATGGGAAGATGGAAGTAGACAATTGCGTAATCGAGTCGTGAATGGAGCCAAAATTGATAGGTAGCGGACTACACTGGACTGCATGTTCACCCCGCAATTCAGTGGAAACTCTCGCCGTTGGTTGGTTGAATATCCCAGACTCCATTGTTTACGCCAGTTCCCCAGTATGTAGGACAAATGCACTACACCGCATGACTTGTGTGATTCAGGTCGTCATTTTACCGTGACGTATTTTGGCCCCTTTCTACAAAAAAAACCCAGTGCGAAATTCGAAAACAGATTACCATTCAACAGCGGCCTCAGCAGCGGGCTGCTCCTCCTGAACGTAGCCCTCGTTTCCGGTCTCGACCTTGTCTTCCTGGGCAGCCTCCTGGGAAGCCTGCTGGGCGGCAGCGGCAGCAGCAGCAGCCTTGGCACCCTGTAAAGACGGATTAGCTCTCTGTTGCCCATGATACCGAGATTGAGTGATTCATACGTAGTCCTGAGATGAGGGAGTGGTGATGGGCATCTCCTCCTTGGGCTCAATGACGGTGACGGTGTCGGGAAGCGACTTGTTGTTTCCGGCCTTGGAGTCAGGGTCGGTTCCACGCATGATCTTGACCTTGATACCGAGGACACCCTGGCGGAGGAGAACGTGACGTGTGGCAGAGTCGATAAAGTCGCGGACGGGCTGACCGGAGTGGATCATGAAACCGTCCTACATAGATATCAGCATAGTTTCCTCCATATCTACGAGCAGGTAACGTACGGTGAACTTCATCGACTTGGCACGGGCAGCACGCAGCTTTCCGGACACAACAACCTCACAACCCTTGGCTCCCGACTCCATGATGAAACGGAGGACACCGTAGCACGCTCTTCGGACAGCAAGACCGTTGAGGAGCTTGTATCGCAGGGACTCGCACTGGGCGACAGCGCAAAGACCACGGTTCTGGACCTTGGCGGCGTACAGGGTGACCGAGTTCTCGGGGAACTTGAATCGCTTCTGGACGAGCGAGGTGAGCTCACGGATGCGGCGTCCCTGGTCACCGAGAACCTCCTGGGTGTGTGTGGCGGAGATAACTGGGAGCTACAGTTAGCGATCGACCTCTATGCAGCCTCGACGAGCATCGTTTGTCGATGCAATGCCCCTCGGTTGTGTGTATGACGTACTGATGGCGGTGACAGTGGGCGTAACGCGGACCTCAACACCGGAGTATCCCTCCTCAGCCAACTCACGAGTGAAGAACTCGTTCAACTCGGCGTAGAAAACACCATCGGCAACAAACTTGCGACGCTTGGAGATGGTAGTGGATTGAGCAGCACTATACGGCGCAACTTCCGTCAGCCCAATTTGCGTCTGCCAAAACCTCCACTAATCCATATCCACCACCCCGCCCCAGCTTTCCACATTCGTTTCCATTCTCCCATTCCCACACAGCCGCGCTCTTTTGTGGCTGAACAAATTGCCGTCGAGAGGGGAAGCTTACGCCATGGTTGTAGATTTGCTGGGTATTCGAGACCGGGGTTGTCGAGTTGGCTGGTTGTGGAGGGCGGGCGGTGTATCGTCGTTCGTTCAGTCGTCGTAGTCTCGTTGCACTCAAGCTACATTTCGTGGGGTTCGAAATGTTCGTGTGTGAACAGCCGGACAGTGCGTTCACTAGGGGTATAGCCCTAAGCGCTAAAAACGGGGTCACAACGAATAGCACGTGACAAGAGCCCCACTTTAGCCACAAGTTGGCGATGCAGTGTGCGACATGTTGATCTTGAGCCCTTGGCCCTCTCATGTATACAGAGCACGCCGAAGTTCATCTGCCCATCACTCGCCTGTGATCCATAAACTTCAATGCCAGCGTGACACGTAGCGCCATTGTAACAGTTGCGGTACGACATTTCAAGAGGGGAGAAATGAAGCTGAAGTAAAATTTGCGATGTTGCTCTGCGATCGTCTCGAGTACCTGGCTCACCAGTGCACCGCCTTCCCTCCACCGCTCTCTGAGCCAATGGAGGAAGATGACCGTTCCGTCCTTGGTTACCACGGATCTGTCACGTCGCCCACCATTGCCAAAAACATCCACCTACTGTACGAAAAGCTTCAGATGATTTTCCGCGGCCGAAACGGAAACGGACGGGGCCGTCAACCCCGCACCAACCGAAGAAGCTGGCGAGATCCACCTCTCCCATCCCGACGCCTGAGTAATCTGAGCATAGGGAATTGGGGACCGACTCCGTAAAATCCGAACCATTAACATCTAACATGTCCGCGGTGCCTACACCTCGCTACACTGAGACGGATGAGGGATGGAAGAAGGTTGAAAAGAAGCGGAAACGGAAAGCGGAGAAGAGAGGGGCGGGATTTGGAAGAGAGGGAAGCGTCCCATCGCGGGCTGATAAAGCTCGCAGCAGGGGCAGCATTCGCACAGGTAACCGTCTTCATTGGTGGGAACAAGGACTCCAGGCCGCAAAAGGCACGCAAATCCCACAAACCAGCAGAGCCGGGAAAACCTCCAATGGAGGTACAGATAGGAGGCGATAGAACCCTCAATCAGAAGGGCAGAAGGTTGGTGGGGAGAGCCAGCGTATCGGCCCGTAGGGGAGAGGGGAGAGAGGAGAGGTGGGAAGGAGCGGGCATGCAGACCCATATCAGTCTTTACCGTGGATCTACTTTGCTGGGACAGGCCGGAGGGCAGGGAAAGCCACATCGGGCCGCTTGATGAAAGTCGGGTTGGACAGTGGCGTGGAAACGGGCGGGGGGGGGGGGGGGGGTGAACGGGTAGATATTGCCATGATCTAAGGGCCTGTTCTTCTCCCGGTATGTCATTCTGTTACCACACAAATTTGACACATCGTTTTTCACGCATAATTTGACTTCATAAGCGTTCGGCTCGGCGCAGTATCTCATTAATATGTCAAGTTAGGCTGCCCAGTTCCGCAACCTCAGCGCCCCCTCCTCCTCTCGCCTCCTCTCCGCCTGTCTCTCTTCCCGCTCCCTGAACCCCCCCCACTCGATTATATTGCCGGCGAGTGAGTACGAGATTGTCAAGCGAGTGATGGTCTATGATTAATAACCTTGCTCGTTGACAGGTCGTATGTACACACAAGGAAGTCCGAGTCGCAATAGTATGTACAAACCTAGTGAAAGTACTCGAGTGTTTCGCTGCAGTTACCTGTGTGAGTTTCCATGGAATCGGTCGAAATTCGGCCTCAAGCGGTAGTTAAAATTCACTCTGCTGGACGAAGATATGCATTCACGGAGTAGAGTGCTCTACACGCCCTACAGGGTGACTGCTGTAAAGAATGGTTATCCTCCAGTGATTCTGCTCTTGTGGATTTCAATCCGGAGCCCGGCGTAACTTCGCTCCGGGCCGGAAATCGCATTCTATGCATCAAGTGACCAACAAGAATTATAATGCACGCCATCTTAACATTTTTATTGGGATTGAATCGACTTGGTAGGTAAAGGGCTCTTCTGGGGCCATTCCACATCATCTTTGTAATTGAAGCCCTCCGAAACTGCCTGTCAGAGCTAGAGGTGGAGTGACCTGAAGGCTGGGTTACGTAACCATTTGCGGCTCCGCGATGATGCATGCGATAGCGGGGGGAGCTCTGGTCAACTATAAGCCAGCCATTCACAACAACCGGACACCTTGACACTATCGACACACTTCGCCTGGTGTCATTACCACCCTCGGCATACGATCCTACGGCTCTGCATTCTCGGAAACCTCCTACCCTCTAACGCACGATCAGGTCGAAACCGTCTGGAGGGTTCGGCCTGCTCCAGAAGAGGCGGACAATTTGTCATGGAGCATATTAAAGTCGCGAAAGTGAGTGCCGCACCAGCTCCGCCGGCTCGCTGCTGAACGATAGAAACTGACACGGCGGGCCCCCCGAAGGTAGACAACGTCGCTATCCTCCATCACGGATCCGAGCAGCGGGGAACCCTACACCTAACCGCCCATCATCTGATCTTCAGACGTGTCGCTTCCGAAGCCGAACAAGAAGAGCTATCGACATTGTCCACCCCCCAACCCCCAACCGAGATATGGATTGCCTATCCCATCATTGCGACGGCATTCAGGTATCCGTCGTGCGCGTCGGCTCCTGCCCATGTCAGACTACGGAACAGGGATTTCTCGTTCCTGCAGTTCCGCTTTGACACAGATCGTGAATGTCGAGACGTGTTTGATTCGATCAAGGCTTTGACAGTAGTGAGAGGTGGTCTTGAGAAGCTCTACGCCTTCTACTACCAGCCGAAGTCAAGCGAGCGGAGGTGCAACGGCTGGTTGCTTTACAACCCTGTAAAAGAGTTTGAGCGCATGGGTGTCGGAACTGACAGGAGTAAGGGATGGAGAATCACAAATCTCAACCACGATTACTCGGTGCGGTTTTTACCGATGCGTTGATATCGTGAGTATGCACGCTGATGGATGGGTGTAGTTTTCTCCCACATATCCTGCGACACTGGCTGTTCCAGCAACAATAAGTGATACGACGTTGACCCATGCCAAATCTTATCGTTCCCGAGCTCGAATCCCCGCTTTAACGTCTGTTTCCGATCCATCTAGATCACCAACGTACTTGTCAACTGACTCAGCCTTGTGATACAGCTATTTGCATCCCCTCAATAACTGCACGATTACGCGGTGCGCGCAGCCTCTCACTGGAGTGCGCGGGAATCGTAGCATTCAGGATGAAAAGCTTGTGGCAGCGATATTTGCCTCTTCGCAACCACCAGGATCTTCTCAAACTCCCGCGTATCTGCGGAACACGACACCGTCGCCGCTAGGGTCATCCTCGGATCTACCAGCGTTGGAGACGGCGGCGACGCCAACTTCAGATCCCGATTCCCCGGTTGGCCGGGTGTACGGTGCGCAACAGCGCAACCTCATTGTCGATGCCCGTCCAACGGTCAATGCATACGCCATGCAAGTAGTAGGCATGGGAAGTGAAGACATGGACAACTATCGACACTGCTCGTCGCCGCCATGCACAAAGATATACCTCGGAATCGATAACATCCACGTCATGCGTGACTCCCTGAACAAAGTGATAGAAGCGATCAAGGACTCGGATATCACCCCGCTTCCGCCAAACCGAGAGCTTCTGGCCAAGTCGGGATGGTTGAAACACATCGGCCTCATGATGGATGGCACGAGTGCGATTGTACGACAGGTCGCCGTGGAACACGCCCATGTTCTGGTGCACTGTTCGGACGGCTGGGACCGAACCAGTCAACTCTCGTCGCTTGCGCAGATCTGTCTGGATCCATACTTCAGGACCATCGACGGTTTCATCACCCTCGTAGAGAAGGACTGGGTGTCGTTCGGTCATCGCTTCCGGGAGCGTTCAGGCTATCTCGGCCATGAGAAGTGGTTCGTCGAGAAGAGTAGTTATGGACAACCGGCAGCCGCTCCAGAGGAGGGTATTATTGGTGAAGACGAGGACGAGTCAGCGCAGTCGGCTCCATCGGCGCCCGGCAGAGCAGCCGCGGCGTTTGGCGAAGCGATGTTCGGCCAGGCGAAGAACTTCTTCAGCACGGTTTCAAATGCCAACAACGGACGCGCAACGTCTCCAGTTCCAGACATGGATTCGGACGATCTCTACGACCGGCGCACCAAGGTAGCTCGCGTAGTCGAAGCTCCGATGGTGACGAAACCGAAAGAAGTGTCTCCAATGTTCCAGCAGTTCCTCGACGGCACGTACCAGCTGATGGCGCAGTACCCGACGCGCTTCGAGTACAACGAACGGTTCCTGCGTAGGCTGCTGTTCCACCTGTATTCGTGTCAGTACGGGACGTTCCTGCACAACAATGACAAAGAGCGGCTGGACTCGCGTGTCAAGGAGCGCACCCGCAGCGTGTGGGATTATTTCCTGGCAAGAAGGAAGATGTGGCTCAACGACCAGTACAACCCCGCGTTCGACGGCCAGGAGCACGAGCGCGAGGTCGAGGGCGGCCGTGTGCTCTTTCCCAGAACCGGCCCCGGCGCTATCAAGTGGTGGGCGCAGTGCTGGGGCCGCGAGGACCACGAGATGAACGGGGCCCCGCCGATCATTGCTGCTGGTGTTACGGTGGCAGACACAGCAACTCAATCCAGTAGTTCGTCCGCTGCTGCTGCTGCTGGGCCTGCACTTCCGGGAGGAGCAGGAGTCACGGCCATGGTCGACAGCGTCAAGGGGTTGACGACGCTGGCCGTTGGCTCAAAGACCCCCCCGGCGCGCAAGGCGAGTGGCGAGGACTTGGGAGTCGAGATGATGTGATGATATGTTGTTGGGATGGTTGGCTGGCTGGGAAGGCGTTGGTTGGGGGGGGGGGGGTGCGAAGAATTTCTCTTTTCAGGGTTGCTGGCTTGCTGGCTTGCATGTTATCATGAATGCTCTAGGTATGATTGATATTCAGGAGAAGTGGTTCGATACATATGCCCGCAGCAGCAGCAGCAGCGAGAGAGAGAGATCATCAAGGGAGAGAGCGAGGGAGCGAGTGTTCAGGAGATGGGATGGATGCATGCATGCATGAGGAGTTTCTAGTACTCTGTTTGGTTCGTTCGTCGAGTTCGTCGGGTTCGTCGGGTTGGGATACTATACTGCTTGCTGGCTGTTGTTTTTCTCTTTCGTTCGATTCGATCAATGCATTTGCAGCGGTTTTTTTCCCCTGGTCTGGTCTGGTCTGGTCATTGGTCCACTGCCATTTCCCATGGGATCCCATGGGCCATGGGAAGATGCGGTGGACTAGGTACTACAGGTATGATGCTTCGGTTTCATCGCGGCGATCACATTGGATGTATGGCTGTATGTAGGTCGGCTTTTTTTTGCGGGGCTGGGGGGGGGCAAACACATGTTTCAACTTTCGTCCCTACAAGGCCACCGCGGCAAGGCCAATGCAAGGCCAAGGGCGATACCCGGGTAGGTACCGTATGTACCGTTCATCCCGTTCATCCCGTTGTGGACCGTGGTAGTTATGCGTGTGTACGTGTGTATGCGTGTGTGTATATATCCATCGAAAAGCGCAATCCCGCTGCGGATGCTCGAGCCTTGAGGTGGGAGCGAAGGTAGGGCACCGCCGAAACTCTATCCCAACGTCCGGCCCACCCACCTCGCCACAGGACTACAGGCCCACAGCACGGCATTTGCCCCCCTCCCTCCTCTCCCCTCGCACTCCCACGCCTCCCCTTCAATCAAACGCCCTCCGATGCGCGATGAATGCTGGGAGATGTGGGAGATGTGGGAGATGTGGGAGATGTGGGAGATGTGGGAGATGTGGGAGATGTGGGAGATGTGGGAGATGTGGGAGATGTGGGAGATGTGGGAGATGTGGGAGATGTGGGAGATGTGGGAGATGTGGGAGATAGGAGATGGAGGGGGAGATGCGCTTCATGTCTATGCAATGCACGAACGAACACGAGCGAACGATAACCGTCATCATCATCATCATCAAAGATGTATCCACACACATATCCACATCCACACATATCTACACTCCACGCTCCACACCTCCCTTTTCCATGCATCCCTCTGATTCGCATCTCATCCCATCCCACACTGCTCGCGGGTATTCAATCCGGCGACGCTCTACAATGACGCTCTACGACGACGACGACGCCCGACGCCGCTGTGGCCAAAGCCACAGCCACAGAAAAACCCAAACCCAAACCCAAGCCCTCGTCGGCCGAACCGCTCACGATCAACGATCTAGAGCAGAGTGCGCCGGTTGATCGGACTATCATACTCTACTCTATGTATCGGCGGCGCGGGCAGAAATAGAAACGGACGCGACAACACGGCCGCGCTGATCATTCACCATTCACCACGCATACGGTTATGCAAGCCCACCCCCATGCCGATGCGCATGCTTACATCGCCACGCCGGGCCACGCAACGCAACGCAGCGCAACAACGGCGGCGGCGGTGGCGGCGGCGGGATTGCGGCGATCTATCTGCGCTGCTGCGCGGCCATTGATGCGATCGATTCTCGATCCTCCATGATGGCGAAAACAAACTGGTGTGTAAGAACAACAGTAGTACATATTGACAGTTCTCGTGGCCTGTGGCTTGTGTATGTGTGCGCGTGTAATGATTAATGGCCACCATGGACATGGACAGCCAATGGTATGTAGAGTACCTGGTGCTGGCCGGACCTGCAGCAAGTTGCAACCGGGAGGCGAACTGAACTGGACGCATGTACCGTGTGTAGGGTGCTCTTTCTGTGGTACGGATAAACACCCCAGCACAGCACAGCGAGGTCAGATGGGCTTTGGCTTTGGCTTTGTCTGTTGCTGCTGCTGCAGTTGCAGTAGTTACCGAACCCCCCCCCCCCCAATGGATGTGGATTTACCGTTTATACCTAGTATGGTGATGGTGGTTCTTCACGTCAAGTTCGAGTTCCAGTCAAGTCAAGTCCGAAAAAAAAGGCGAGTGTATGATATGTACCGGTGTTAAGCAAGCCTTGCGGCCCTGAGGACTCGAGGGGGACAGCCCTACCATACTATATTTGCCACTGCGCCGGCGGGGGATATGGCGGATCCAGTCGGATCCGGGGCTGTCAAGGTTCCGTGCAAGAGTAGATGTGTAGAGGATGTAGATAAAGTGTGAATCTCCGAGCGAATATGTACCGCCTTCCGAGACATATCCGCATGTAATCTACTCTACCGTGTGCGTATGTGGGTAGGTAGGTGCTCTACAAACTTGTGTATGTAGAGTACTCGTGTATGTACGGTATGTACTCGTGTAGATATGTAATGTACCGTATGTACGTGTGCTGATGAGCCTGTGCACTGGATGAATTGGGTGCAGAAATATGAGTGTAGGAAGGGGACAAGGCTCTGGGATGTTTCCCCCTCCCCCATCCCCGTTCGAACTTCGTATCCGTGCAGAGTGAGAGTGCGTATGTGTGTGTTCTATGGACGTTGCCGGAAATTTTGCTTCTTTCTTGCACATCCCAAGTACTCAGCTCCTGGTACTCTACATAGTACATAAAGTGCATATCATAGGTACTCGATAGTTCAACTTACGGTACCCTGGTTGGTTTCCTTCCTGCCTGACTTCCTTCCTGACCGACTGCCTAGCCTCCCCCGGGGTCCGGGGAGCACTTGCCGCATGGGGCGTCTCGTCGAGTCGAGTCTGTTCGAGTGCTCGCCGGTGATACGATTTTACAATTTCCGAGCGCGCTGCTGCTGCTGCAGGAAGCGGTCAAATCGAGGGAACGATGCAGGAAAAAAACAAATAAACAAGCCTTTTGCTGCTGGGCCCCTACGGTACTTGGGGGAGGAGGGTGCTGGTGCGGGATAAAAGAAAATAAATAAAATGGTAGGTAAAAAGGAATAAAAAGGAAAAGAAAAAGAAAACTCGGTCCGAATACCGAGCACCGCGTTACTATACTCTTCAAGGCATGCTCGTCCGAAGTTCGAACTGCCATCTCTCCCTGGGTTCGGCAATTGGTTATGTCGGGGCTTGGGCCTTGGTGGTCCATGACCATGACCTCGGTTGATATCTATGGCTTCTTCCGTTTGTCATCGGCTGTCGGCGCGCGCCTTCAACCTTGTACCACCGCCGCTAACTACAGTAGCGAAACCGGTGGGCTCCTCAGTCCTGGCCAGGGTTGGGGTTGGCCCAGAGGTGTTTGCGAGGATTTGATTGGTAAGTTCGTAGAGTGGTTAAGTACTGGCCTGGCGCTGGCGGGGGTTGGTCCGTCCGGGGGAGGGGAAGGTTTGCGGAGGCTTTGCGGAGGCTGGCTTGCTTGGTCCGACCGTCGGAGAGGGCTGAGAGCGATGGATCGATGGGGGGATGGGGTGGATGGATGGGGGATGGGGAGGGATGGGGAGGGATGGGGAGGGATGGGGTGGGATGGATGGATGGATGTCTGTGCGGAAAATGTTCGCGGGCTTTTTCAGCTTACCGTCGCCGGTCTTGTAGAGTAACTAGAAGTAGAGTACTCCCAGCCCTCCAAGACCTGGAGAAGGGGGAGGGGGAGGAGGCCCGAGATGAAGAAACCCGCACACAGCAGCTGACTGCTCGTAAATCGGAGGGTGGTAGTTATACATATGGAGTTCCTCAGGGAGTGATGTACAATACACACTACCGTAGTACCGGTAGATGGAGTTAGTTAGTACACCCGCGTCGACCGACCATCGTGCCTCCACGGGACCCTTCACCGTCCTTCATCCTCCACCACCACCGCGACGCGTGCTTCTTCCCAACTGCAGAAGGGCTTCTTGCATACACACGGTAGGCTCATTGCGCGGACGGACAAGGATGTCATGATCCCTCGCACGTGGAGCGGCACCGTTATTAATTTGCTTTTGGCGTAGAGTTATCAACTCTAAAGCGTCCGTTTCGTTCTCTGGAGGGAAGGGACGATGCGCATTGTGAATAGATGCCAATCCCATGAAGATGTGTATTGATGTACCTATGTACACCGGGAATAGCAGGGTGTCCGCAGCCGCAGCGCAAGCAAGACATCAGCCAGTCAGACCAACATCACCGATGCTGAGTACGTATACGAAGTGGTTACATAACTGTCTACGCAAGAGTACGTACAAAGTAAGTGCATTCTTGCATAGTCGTGACGGGAGGGCGTAATGAGACATCGCATGCCCCCCTTCCACAATCCTATTGTGTGCAATATACCCTACACGGTAGTGTCATTATTATTGCCCACAAGGGATGTGCATGCTCATGTCCTGTAGTCTGGGGGCGGGCCTGCCTAAGCCTGCAAAGAGGATGGTTGGTGATTGTCCTCTAAAGCAAACTAAACCCGTGCGCTTGCTCGGGCTCGAGGCTTCTCTCGGTTTCGAAGTTGAGCGCTTTCTTCGACACTCGCCCCTCCCCTTCCGCCGTGCGTGTCGTCCCTTTCGCCGCACCGTCCGCCAGTCAGTCCGCCAGTCAGTCAGCGCCATCGCCAGTTGGTGTTTTCCTCGGCATTCTCGATCACACGTCCTCCCCCCCTCCCCACCCCCGAAAAATCTCTCCGGCGAAGGACCGCTCGCACTCTCGGCCGTCCAGTGTACCACTATATACGACCGGTGGAAGTAGCCCAGCCTTTCCAGTAAACCCCGAACGATCCGTGCCGGCCAGACGCAACCTCCCCCCACTCCCCCGACTCCGACTCCGCCTTCCCAACCAACCAACCTGCCTTCCCCGGATCCCTCGGCCACCTTCTCGCTCGATCGCCTTGCCTCGCTCACAAGCCGTCCGCCAGCCAGCCATACCAACTCAAACGCCTGCCGCCCCCCTTGCGCGTCTACTGGCATCTCTCCACTGAAAGGAACGTACGACAGTCGCGTTTGAAATTCCAGGGCTCCCACCTTTCACACGCGTCGATCTGCAACCCGCTGTATCACCTTGAGTTACCCACACAGAGATCCCCCCCCCCCCACACACACACACATCTGCTCCTGTACTCAATCTGCTTCGCCGCCGCCGTCGCCGCCCACCTCCGCCGCCACCGCCGCCGCCAAAACACACCGGACAGTCGGGCAGTCGGACAGTTGGAAACATCGCCCCCAGGCACTCCAGTAGATGGGTCCGAGTTCTGAGTACATACCGCCAATAACCGCTTCACCGCACACTCTACCTGCAATTCCCTAATCAACTAGTGGAGCTTGCTGGGTGGGTCCCTTCAACTAATCTACGCTTCTCAATCGCATATGTACGTGTATTATAGAGCTGCGAAGCAAGATTCCTCCATTTCACCCCCAAATCTCCGATCATATACCCACATACGCACATACAGCAGCAGCCGCAGCAGCAACAACACCAGCCGCAGCAGCATCGATACCGAACTCGTACATACAGTTTCCCCACGATCCCGGTTATATCGACTTCAGACCTCCCTTTTCCCGGCAAATCTATTTCAAGAAACCTGCCATCATTGCTCAGGATTATCAATTGACACCACCGAGCGGCGAATCCGTTCCTGATCGATTACGTCGCCAGTAGCCAGGCCGGAGGCTGTGCTTTTTTCTTTCCCACTCCACGCGGAGAAATCTAGATCACCCAAGCTTAGTGACTTCCACTCACTCGAAACAGCTCGGACGTCAGGAACCAACCCGACGCATGAAGCGAGGGGCTTCCAGCAGAGGCCTTGAGTTTCGCCGTCAAGAACCACACCTCCCGGGACGTGTCGGTCTCCGAGTGCCTTCTTCGCATCCTTTCTGCGCCCCAGGTTGCGCTCGTTGATCGCTCTTTGAGGCAAGAGGGAAGTGGCCGGAATAGCAATCGTTGCGGAGTGTAATTGGTTTAGACGTTCACAACACCTCAACCTCCACACAGCCTCCATTACCACCACCACCACATCCACTACTACCACCACCACCATTGCCCAAAGCAACAGCAGCCACTAGCCAAGGCGGTGTCACACTTTTCCTCCAGCGAACAGCCTGATTTGTGAGTGTGAGTCTTTTCTCTCGGCTGTCACGGCGGCGTCTCTTTCTTATCTTTTCTATTTTTTCTCTATTTTTTTTTAATCTTTTATCTGCTCTATCCGGGATTTATCTCGCTGGGCGCCTCGCTTTTGCATTTGGGCCCTTCTGTGGAAGCTTCTGTTGCTTCGAAGCGAGATTCGCGGACAGGCGGGCGACCCAACAAGCGAGAATCAAAAAAAAACACAGAGGCGTGCGGGAGGATCTTCGTTCGGGGAAAATTTTATAATTAAACCAACTTGCCCGTGCCCTACGCGCAGAGAAAGGTCTGTCTCCTGTTGGGGAAACCAGAACTTCGCTTTCTGTTGGACCACTGGCCAACGAACTTCGTTCCTCTCTACGTCCTCTCTCTTCGCGGTCTCCGAAATAAGGGCTACTACATACCTCGACAAAAAGCAACGTCTCTCTGTACCGAGGAGAGCTTTGGGCCGTCTGAAACGCGGGGAGCTACTTTGCAGGGGTGGGTTGTGAAGTGGAAGCTTTGTCTGCGACGGAGGCAAAAGGAACGAACGACTACTGCTGTGGGGGGATCTTGTTGGTTGCAGCTCAGTCAGTTACTGGATCCTACCGTTATAAGTACCTGCATCGCTACAAGTATAAGGATGCCTGCCACCCATTCAGCCCGTTCCAGTGCATCGGCCCCGATCACGGCCACCAGTCCTACAACCTCGACGACGACGCCTCGCACCACACGAAGCGGCCGGTCGATACAGCCGCCGCAGTCACAACAGCCTCAGTTTCGGTCTCACGTCGACTCCTCTCACGGCGAGGACTCGCCACGCCACCATTCCTCCTCCTCCTCTCCCTCCTCCGTCGCCCAGAGTCCAGTCAGTCCGGACTTTGTTAGGCGCGCCGTTGCCGAAGAGACAAGCCCGGCGTCGGAAAGCCTGTCACCCCAGCGGAGCTCAAGCACGAAACCAAATATTCCACTAGCAGCAGATGCGGCCAGTGGAGCAACCTATCCTACAGGCCGCATCTCACCAACCCGTGAAATGGCCCAGTCACAGCGACGGATGAGTGAACATGAAGTGGCCATGATGGCCGGCAACAGATCCATAGGCGCACCCACACCGACCTCTACCAGCTCATACGGTGGAATGAAGGACGAGGGCGGTTATGGGGTGAGGCGGGAGAGTGAGTTTGGCGGTACTGACGATGGGTATGGTGGTGGAGGTGGCATGATGGGTGGTGTTGGACTCGGAGAGTTCGGAATGCATGGCGGCCGTATCAGTCCGGGTTATGACATGGATGGTGGAGACTATGACGGCCAGGATGCAATTGGCGATCTCGGCGAGCAGGATGGAGTCGACGACTCGGAGGCCGCGCGCGGTCTCTTCAAGATGAAGTCTGAGGGTGAGGGACAGGATCAAGAGCAATCCGGCACCTGGACCGAGACGAAGACAAAGGTAAGCTATGGCGGACCCGCCAATGGGGCTCTTGAGCCTGTGAAACCTTTGGTAGTGCAGTCTGGAACCGAAAGCTTTCCAAACAAGAGTGGTGAGCTGACTTTCGATAGGCTGGGAAAGAACGGAAACGGTTGCCGTTGGCGTGCATCATGTGTCGAAGAAAGAAGTGAGATGGTCCCAACCTCCATGTGAGGGTTACGGGTCGTTGCTTTACTTTACTGACCGTTCGAACAGAATACGATGTTCGGGAGAAAAGCCGGCCTGCAAACACTGCCTTCGATCACGGATACCCTGCGTTTACAAGCAGACCGCTCGAAAAACGGTGCCTCGGACGGATTACATGACCATGCTGGATCGGCGACTAAAGAGGATGGAAGAACGATTGCTCAAGAGTGTACCGAAGGAAGAAATCAACGCCATCCTTGCCAACACCGGCCGTTCCGTGGTCAGGCCCGCAATAACAGCGGCGGGCAAGAAACGCACGGCTGAAATGGCATTCGAAGACGAAATCAGTTCTTGGAGCCGGACAGGGCCCAGAACGAAGCAACGTGCCATGGATGGAAGCGCACTCGGCGGACCACCATCATCAACAAAGGACGCATCCGTGGACACCGACGATGGTTCCCGCGCTTTGCCGTCGAAGGACATACAGGAACACCTTGCTGAGGTTTTCTTTGATTGTGTTTACGGCCAGCCCTACTTTCTACTACATAAACCATCGTTTATGCGGCGTCTGAGGTGGGGATTCTTCTTTTCCGGTCTCGTTTTGGGAGGGGGGCAGCACGAGTAGCCAGACTAATCGTGTCTTATTGTAGGGCTGGGACAGCACCTCCAATCTTGGTTCTGTCAATATGCGCCGTGTCCGCTCGATTCTCAAAACATCCAGCTGTACGGCATGAGCCGCCCTTCCTCGCCGGTGAAAACTTCGCTTCCGAAGCTCGTCGGCTACTGTTGAAGAATTTCGACACTCCCAACATAACGAACTTGATCGTCTGCATCATCCTGGGCCTGCACGAGTTTGGGACATGCCACGGCGGCAGAAGTTGGGCGCTGGGTGGAATGGCGACCAGAATGGCCCACGCTTTACAATTACACAAGGAGGCGGACCAGGATCCGATGGGAAAGGTGCATCCACTCATGCGGCCGGACTACAACCACGACGGTGGCCACATGGGTGGTTACATGTCATTCACCGACAAAGAGATACGGAGACGGTGCATGTGGGCTTGCTTCGTGATGGATCGCTTCAACTCATCCGGTACGGAGAGGCCGTGCATCATCAACGAAGGCGAGTTGGAGATACAGCTTCCGGTTCATGACAGGAACTTGCAACTCGACGCAGCGGCCATCACCGAGCAGTTGGACGGAGGGGTCAAGGATACATCGGAACTTTCGGAGGAGGAGAAGATGGCAAAGGCCGCAGAGAGTATGGGTATCGGGGCGTATATGGTTCGCGTGGTGGCCATCTATGGTAGGGTCGTCAAGTATCTCAGCCGGGTTCGTTCACCCAATGTCACTCGAGGTATTTTAGTGGGGAAATTTTGCTGATTTTTGACACGGTATAGGGCGGAAAGGATAAGGATGCTTGTGACATATGGGACCAAGAATCCCAATTCTACGAGCTTAGCTCCGAAATCCAGCAGTTCATTGACGATCTCCCGGATACGTTTCAATACACACCAGCCAACATTCAGGCCCAGCATACGGAGAGGACGTTGGGCCAGTTCGTCTTCTTGCATGTGGGATGTCAGCAGATCCGCCTTTTCCTCCATCGGTCAGCTTTGACCATGTCCGGGTCCGCGCCGAGCGATGCAACGTCAGTAATGCCGGCAGACTTTGGGGAAGCGGCCAGAGAGACCACCCTCGATGCAGCTACCAAGATTGCAGAGATCATACAAGACTCACAGGAACGAGGGGTGTTAGTTGTGGCTCCGTTCACTGGATACTGCGCCTTCAATGCCAGTCTGGTGCATCTTGTCAGGATGTTTCACCGGCAGAAGAAGATCCAATTGGTGGCCAAGAAGCACATGGAGACGTGCCTCAAATTTTTGCTACAGCTAAAACAATATTGGGGTCTATTCCACTCCATCACGGACAACTTGAAGTCGATCTACAGGAGATTCTCGGAGAGCTCTGCGCAAGGATTGTTCGTGTCGGGGCACCAAGAGATTTCTCGCATGTTGCAGTATGGCGACTGGTTCTTGAAATATCCTCAAGGTTATTCGGCTGGGGACTTTGATGACGAAGCACGAGGATCTATGCACGGAGATACGCAGTCTCTCGCCGACGATGGTGCACTGAGTCACCGGCCAGATCTGCAAACGGCCGATGAATTCTTCACTCGATTGGGGCCACGTATCGACACACGACAATCGCAATCGCTACCGACCACGATAAAACACCCGCAAACCTTCATGCACGCTTCACCGCCGGATAACCGTAGCTCGCCAGCCTCAGCTGGTCATGGTCAATCACCAATGAATCATCCAGTACCAGGTCCCTCCCCAATGCAGCAGTCGTCGGCACTCCACGCGGCCCCAGCGCCAACGAGTACCCCTTCTTCTTCTTTGAGTTCGAAACCGGGGGATCGACCCCGCAAAATAGATACGCACAAGGCGTCTCATGTGCGACGAGCAAGCATGTCCCAAGCATCGCCACCTCCATACGGAGCAGGCCCAACAGGTTTCGTGCAACGAAATACGACGTCTCAATTGGCATCGCCGTTATCAGCACGATTACCCAGTATTCCAGCCTCGCCGCAACAATTCACCGGCTATTCAGCAGCGGCAATGACACCCCAGAATGCTGTATCATCCACGCCATCACCAAACTACAATCACAATCACCCACAGCAGCAACCGGTAGTGTCTCAAGAGCAGCAGCAGCCAGTATCGCAAGCTCCATACCTCTCCTACGATTCGTATCCGGGCGGCTCAGACTCCAGTTTGATCGCGGCGCTTAGTAGCGGCCTCTGGCAGGGATTCGACCAGCCGATAAACACGGCGGACGTGAGTGCGTTCCAGGAACAGCACCACCACCACCACCAGACGAGCAGCAGCGCGTGGTTCATGCCGTTCAACTCGGTGCCGCCGGGCTTCGAAACGGGTCCTACAGGGCTGGATACGCTTGGGATGTTGGCGGCCAGCGGGGCCGCCGGAGGAGGTGTTACCGAGGCTGGAGCGGACAGGCCGGGGAGTGGAAGTACCTCCAGTGTTCCCCCTGGTGGGATACTGAGTAGCACGGCGGTGTATCATGCCGGTGCCAACGGGGGACATTTACAGCGGCAGCAACAGCAGCAGCAGCAGCAGCAGCAACAACAGCAACAACAGCAACAACAACAGCAACAACCACGGTGACGTTGAGCGGGCCTACATACATACCTTCATTTCTTGTTTCCCCATATTTTCTACGGGAGTTTTTTATTTATCTATTCCTTTGCTTGTTACTCACCTGTTTGACGGCACAATCGTTCGTCAGTCATGATGGCAGTAGCAGGTGGTCACTGGTAGTAGTGGATGGGGGAGGGTCCGCAGCAGCGGCTAGTTAGCGGGCGTTCGAAGGGAAGTCCAGTCCGTAACTTATCTTGTACTATTTATGATAACTATAACCACCATGTGGTGGGGAACTATTTTTATTTTTATTTTCTCTTTCTTTATGTACTCCTGGGGGGGGGGGGGTGTTTCGTTTATCGTATCAAGGATTCATGGAGGGGGATTCGTTTCTATTTTCCTACATACCGGTATGGGCCTACATATTGAATCGAGGAGGGATGGTGGGGGGATGGGTGGATGGGATGGGAATGAACCATTTTTTTTCTGAAGAAAGTTGAAACTTGCTCCGATGATCGATCTTGAGATACTAGATACTGGATACTGGATAGTGTAAACGGAACGGGCTGAATATCCGGGACATGGATGGAGATTATGGAGATTATGGAGATGATACAGAAGAGCCGGAGATGCAGAAGAGATGCGGATAGAGATGCAGGAGGAGGAGGAGGATGCAGGAGGAGAAGGATGAAGCAGGCGGTGTTCGGGAAACGGGAAAACGGGAAAACGCAGGATTCTGCATGTCAAATGACTTTCGCATCGTATCGCATGGCATCGGTACCCTCCATTCATCCTCATCCTCATCCCCATCTCGACCACCATCCACCACTATTCCCGATTTCTTTTCATTTGTTTCCCTGTTTCCTGAGTCCTCTCCAGAGTCCATTGTTTCGCAGTACACCTTGGAATGCTATGGAATGCCGTGCACACCTGCACCACACCGCACTGCTTTCGCGCTCGTGCTCGCCTGTGTACCCGCTTTCGGACGGGATGGGATGGGCGGGATGGGATGGGCGTGTGCTCTCTCGTTTCTCCAGCCTCCAGTCTCGAATCAAATCGGGATGGATGAGAAACACAAGGAACACAAGAAACACAGAAACCACGGAGCACGCAGCGCAAACAAGGAGAACAGAGCAGACAAGGAGCACAAACAAGGAGCACGCCTCCCCCTCCCCCCCTTCTCTCCTCTCCATCCATACACCCGGCTGCCCACGGCCGCTCCGAGCTACTCCCACAGATCCATAGATAGTACAAGGACCATAGATAGTACAGGATAGTTACAGGGACCCGGGCGCTAAGCAGCATGACCCGCATGAGCTTTTGATCACGTGAGTGGTGTGTGGTGGTACCCACCTAGGGTATTCTATATATCCGGCCAGTAATCTACTCTGGTTACTCTAGAGTGGTGGGAGGTGGTGGGAGGGGAGGTGGGAGGGAGGGGTGCTGGGAGGGGTGCTATGGTGTAGGGCGTGCTTGTGCCATCGGGAGGGACTGCGGAGGGGGGGTGTGGAACGTTGTGGTTATTGAGGAGTTTTTGCGGATGGGGGATCTCGTGTGGGGTGCGGATTGGTGGGGGGTAACGATTTACTTCACTATTCACTGTGCACGGGGGATTTTCTTTTTTTTGTTTCGTTTCGGGCTTGGACCCTCGGACTCTTGGAGTTTGCAGTTTGCGGTGTTTTTGTGGATACTCGGTCGGTCGGTGACTCGGTGGATGTACTCTACCTACCTATCGGAGATGTGTTTCGACGGGCGGTCGGGAGCGCGGGGTTTACCAGTCACTCACTGGGGGATAATTGGTGCCGCGCCGCGCGGATTCAGCCGCCCGACAGGCAGGCAGGCAGCGACGGTGGTGGCTGGCTGCTTAACTCCTGCTTACTGCGGGGGAAATTGAGGCTCGAGGCTCGAGGGCACAGACGCTCGCCCGCTCGCTTTGGTTGCGATGCGATGCGGATTATTGTTTAGAGTATGCGGATTATCTATGGTACGTGGGGCTGTGGGGCTGGTGAGGGCTGGTGAGCGCCGAGTGAGTGAATACCCAAGTTGACCTAATATGCAGGCAGGCAGGCAGGCAGGCAGGCAGGCAGCAAGATCTTGATCTGGAGTGTGCAACCCACCCCCTCTCCCCCGCGCGCATCGCATCGCGCCGTTCGTTTTCGCAAGAAGTCGTCGAGGAGGGGGGAGTGGATTTTTTTACTTTTTTTTCTTCTTTTCATCGCTCAATCTTGTTTTTTTGTACGAGTGGGTGTGAGGTATGTATGCGAAGCACGCTCGTGAAGGATAATGCACGCGAACAGTGGCTCGCAAAGGCGAGGGAAGCAGGTGTCGGGAAGCAGGTGTCGGGAAGGAAGAAGGTGTCGGACAGGACAGCCGGACAGTCGGAGGAGGCTCTCAGTGGGAAAAGGTTGTGACCTCGAATTCGAGCTGTGAACTGTGAACTGTGAATCGAAGTGGAGTGCAGTCCATTGCAGTGCAGTGGAGTGGAGAGTGGAGTCACTGGAGTGGGAGGTGAGCCGGATACCCGTGGCGGTGATGGATAATGGATAATGGATAATGGATAATGGATAATGGATAATGGATTGGATTACCTAGAGTAATTGAGCGGGGGTGCTCCAAGTTGCCGTTCTGCAGTGAGCAGTGAGCAGTGAGCAGTGAGCAGTGAGCAGTGAGCAGCGAAAGAGTCGCGTCGAGGGCTCTGCCTATCCGCCTGTCTGTCTGTGTGCCCACCTGCGGGCGGTGCGGCGATGGTAGGTACCACGTGCGCCAGGGAGTGTGCCGGGCAGGCAGGCGGACGGGCGGGGTCAGGGTCGGGGTCTGTTTCTCGAGCGCCCCCTCGCACGCGCGGATATAGAGTATACCCACCTCGTTAACGACATACGCCAGGGCCAGGGCGCGGACCAGGTCTGGCCCTGCCCCGTTCACGTCGTGCGCGAAACATCATCATCGCACATGCCACCCCCGTCGCAGACTCGCAGCGCCGCCGGACATCGTCGGTCCGCTTCCGCTTCCGCTGTCTGTCTGTCTGCCTTTCCCATGGCCATGGGCACTTTTCGTTCCGCGCGCGCTCTAGACCCTCAGTTGCTCCCCCTGCCTGCCTGCCTACCTGCCTGCGGGCCTGCCGCATCGACTCGCCGCGCGCGCGCACGTACATAGAAAAGTATGTAGAGTACTTACGGGCGGGATTCGGGAGCTTGTCGTGCGACTTACACATGTGCTGGATGGGACTTGGATACGACTCGGGTATGCAATGCAGTCGCCAGTGCAGTGTCATGGTCATGGCGATAGAGAATGTCAACTATGGGGGCAAGGGGTAACTAACCTCGATAATTATCTACATGTGATTGCGGCGGAGTGGAGAGTGGAGAGTGGAGAGTGGAGAAGGGCGAAGGGGGAAGGGCAGTTACGGCCTCCAAAGTGCGGGCGGCTCGCGTTCCGGCCGGCAGATCGCCGTGGTAAAGTGCAAGGGATTGGGGAGGGGGGAGGGGGGAGAGGGACGACGACGTCAGACCGCCAGGGTGCGGCGACGTCAGGGCGCTTCTCTCTCTGGCTGGAAGCTGCACGGTGGACCCTCATGACGGAGGAGGCTTACACAGGGCCTAGACCAGCGGGAAGGAATCGGATCATCCGCCGGAACCCCCGATGGAAACTCAATTCCCCTTCGCGCTCGCTCGCTCGGAAGGGGGATGGGAGGGAGGGGTTCGGTCGTCACGTCATCGTATCCCCGTATCTCCGGCCCCGACGACGACGAGGTCTCTTCTTTGCGCAACCAACCAACCAACCAAACCACAACGCGTTCAAGACAATCTCGTGTTTTTTCCCCTCCAGGGTTTCGACTCTCCAACGTACTCTACCGTAGTTACTCTAGAGTACCTAGTGCTGTCTCGTCTCGTTATCCGATTACCATTTTCCAATGAGTAGAAGGAACCACGAATGGGAATTCGAAGCTCGAAACTCCAACAACACAGCACAGCTCGGGAGTTATCGTTTTTTCACTCCCCCCCTCGTACCTGGCCCCAGTCCCCGCCGTCGGCAGTTGTGTGTATTGGTACGTACCTAGTGCTGTGCTTCTCAATCTCCGTCCCATCCAGCATGGCAGCATCCAGCATCCATCCACGGTAACGTGGCGATCCGGATCCGCGTCGACTCGTTCGTTTCAGGAGGTGGAGGTGAAAGTTGGTTCGTTGGTGCCCAGTGCCCATCATAGTGGCGGCGGTGGTGGGATGATTTTTCCCCACCAATATTGCGGAGCTGTCTTCAGGTCCAGTTCAGGACTTGGAGAGGGGGGGCGGGGGCGGGGGCCTAAGGAGGGGGGGGGGCGGACCCACAAACTTTTGCCAATTTATGGAGAGTACCGGGGGGTGGGTGGGCTTGGTGGGAGATTGAGACTCGAGAGTCCAACTGAGAGATGCATCCAACAACTTACATACAAGCGATAAGCGACAACCGAGAAGAACGAGAAGACTCAAGAGCGAGTGCGCAATAGTTATCTAATGGAGAACGTTTTCCAAGTCAGTCCGCAAGGCATGTGTGCTCACTGGTATCCATAATCCATGTGCCGGTACCAGTAGTTTGTTCCAAGGCCCAGGGTGTCATAACCTTGGAAGGGAAACGGCGAAAATGAAAGGATGATAGAAAAGTTGAGATTCTGTTCAATTTCGAAGAGCCATCTCATCTCATGGCTCTCCTCCGTTGCCTACATAGGCACAACGTTCGGTGCCACCCGATCAGACTAGCCCCTCATCATATCTTATCTGATCCCCTGTCCATCGAACATATCGCTCCTCATGGTGGTGGCAGACACCACAAAGCCCAAGTGCCAAAGTGCTAGTAGTTGAAGAGCGGATACATATCGGTATCGGCATCGGCATCGATCCGCCGTGTCCGATTCCGAAGCCCGGTTTTGGTACGCCGCATAGATATCGATATCGACATCGGATCGCATCACTAGTCAATTACTAGTCTCATAGCTGTTTCCCCACCACCATCACCAAACAAAAAAGCAATTATCAACTTGATCTCCGGGACGGGTAACATCGCCATCGGCGGCCCCGGTCCTGGTCCTGGTCCTGGTTCTGCGAGCTCGTTTATCCATCATCCCCATGTATCTATCTAGCGGTCTTTTGTTTGTTTTTTTGTTTTTTTGGCCCTTGCCACCTACCACCTGCCACCTGCCGTATGTATGTGCGGATACATGGAGTTCAGCTGGTGGAAAACGCCGGTCGTTTTTTTGAGGGAGGAGGGAGGAGGGAGGAGGGAGGAGGAGGAGGGAGGAGGGAGGAGGGAGGAGGAGGAGGGAGGATGGAGGGATGGGGGTTATGTCACATTTTTTTTGTTTCGAACTTTCGAGCTTATGCATCTTAGGTGGTGGTGGTGGTGGGATGGGATGTGATGTGATGGTGCGCGGACAAAGATGATAGATCTGGAGTCTGGAGATGCGTATATTTGATGCGAGATTTATGAGGCTAAATTATGGGAAGTATGTACCATACTATACACGAGTCTCACTATCCACCCACCAGCAGTGCAGGTCCATCCGTGGACCGTCAATATCAATTCCTCGGTGCAATTTTGGAATTTGCAAACGGCCGACTCCGAGCAACTTCTCTCCGTCGTCGTAACTGCCACCGAAGGATATTGAGAACGACCCCAGAGCCGACCAACTTCCAAGTGTCCCCGGATCGGGAGTGCGGTCTGCAATGCCGGCGAAGAATCAAGATGAGCTGTACCGCGTAGCCTGGCCGCTGGCCGCAGGTCTGGCCGATATCATACATATCATACATACCTCATACATATCATACGTACATGCACAACGACACCGTTCAACGACGTGGCCGGTTCGATGCACAGTTACCTACGGTACTGCATTGATATCCACCTGCCAGGCTGCCACCAGTGCGTCGGAGACGTCACACCATCACACGTGTGGCCACGGGTTCGTCGTGGGTCGTGACAACTGGCATGTATGTATGTATGTAGTACTACATATATCGGCACCAAGAAGACTGTAGTCTGTAGGTACAAGGTAGGTCTCCGGGCTCGTGCTTGCTGGGGTGGGATGGTGGGGGGGGGGGGGGGGGGGGGGTATTCCGGATATCTCTTCGGCAGCAGCGGCAGCGGCAGCAGCACTGTTGGCATTGCAGTAGATTCCCCTAAAAATCTCCTCGACCGGTAGGTATTTCATACGGCCGTATGGTAAGTAGTTACACTACGAACCAGGCACGCTGCCTGGTTTCCACGGTACCGGTACCGTAGGACGATGGTGGGACGACGGTGTATTTTCCAGCTACGGACCTACGATATGTATTTCCCCACTGGTAGAGCTGAGGCTCGAATCCTCGAATCCCCAGGTTGGTCGGGCGGGGGTTTCGTCTGGTCTAGGTACTCGAGTAGTAGTACCGACGATTCCACTGTCACTGACTCACTGTCATACGGTTGCCTGTAGTCTGGGTCTTGTAACAGAGGATCACCGTGGCCAGGGGCGGGTTGAAGACTCTGTCGTAGTTGGAGCTCCAGTCCGCTCCTGGTCCTCGTCAGTCCTCGGTCCTCGGGACTCGATGTCGAAATAAGGTTCGTCCCAACTCCCGTGCCTTGACGAAGTGCAAATTACAGTTGTTACTCGTGCCAAGCACGGGTTACTACATAGGGTGCTTACGGTACTTGTTCAGCGCGATCTGGATCCGCTGCCGTGGTTGAAGTTTGAACCGTGGTTAAACCGTGGCCTCTTCCTGCCTGTTTCCTGCTGCCTAGTTTTGTGTGAGCCACAATTTTGTTTGCGGGGGGTGAGCCACTGGAAGAGTGGCTTGTTTTTCCTTTGCCCAGGTAGCCAAGGCTATATACTTGGGCAAGTATGGTACATACGGATATTTCGGGAATCCGCCGGTTGAGTACCGAGTATCGAGTCACGAGTGTCCGTGAGCGATCGTTACCTACTCGAGTAGTCGGCGTGGTTCTGTGTGACTGGTACTGGCACTGGCACTGCACATTTGAAGCCTGTATGTAGATCGTAGGATTGTATGTACATTATACATAGGATCGTATAATCTCATCCGCTCCAAAAAAATATCGTCATGTACAGACTTTAACCGTAATCTGGTACGTATACATCCCATACCATCTCCTCCGCTCGGTCTTGCCTCCAGACCAACAACAATAATTCATTCAGCTTCATAAATCGTAACCATCCCCCTGTGCCCTCCTCCCTCCCAGCGGGACTTCTGCGTACGATAGCTGTACATACTAGCCAGCTGTCCCAGCATCAGCCTCAGCATAAACCCTCACCACTCACCGCATGCCCACTTCGTCCGGTCCGTATCTCAGATCTGGCGATTCCCTCCCTCGCACTCCCTCCCTTCGCACTCACACGGACACGAGCACTCGCATTCGTACCGACACGGGTATCTGCGGCTCCAGTTCCACGTCCCACGTCCTTCCTAGGCTTCTACCTAGAGTAGCCGGCAACCGGGAGGCAGAAACGCAAGCTCATATTATCACATATATCCACTAGTACATAGTACTGTATCGATCTGTCAACTGCAAATGTGGAATTGAGTTCAATCTGCCCTGCTAGTATGTACCGTAGAGTAATCGCAGATAGATAGCCCCCCCTCCCACCCTTTAGTATTTGCTAGGTAGTAAATCATGCGGTTGCACCGAGGGACGGAGACGGGGGTAGGTAGGATACGGTGTGTAGATATCTGTAGGTGTAGATATCTGCAGGTGTGAGTGTGAGTGTGTGTGCACTATGTGTGTGCACTGTGTGTCTGTCTGTCTGCCTCTTTCGTGTCACAAACCTCATCTGCAGGAAAGTGTGTTCCCTCCCCCATCCCCCCAGTTCGTACCCCCTACAGCTCGTGATCAATCCCCCTGCTCTCCAGCCAGAGAGCTAGATAGAGAGCTAGAGATAAAGCATCGCATCGCATCGTGTCGTGATCGCGATAACGCCTCAATCCCTCCCTGCCTCCCTCAATCCCTCCCTCAATCCCTCACATTTCTGGAGTATTTCTCCAAGCTTCCAGCAAGTGTGTCCTAACTACTCCTGCAGTTGGAGTTGCAGTTGGAGTTTTTGCGAATTACCATTCAGCCTGCGTGGGTTCTTGTGCTTGTGTTGCGCGCATTCTTTGGGGGATGGAGGGGGGGCTCTTTATGCCTCAATTGTAAGTGGTTGCAAGTGGTTGCAAGTGGTTGCAAGTGTGAGGTGTGTGAATCCTGGCTGTTCATTGGCTGCCGCTGCTGCTGGTTACTAGTAGTTTTTAGTTATTAGCTAGGCCGGGGGAGCTGAGATGTTTTGTCTCTCTCTGTTCTCTGTTCTCTATTCGGTTAGTTGCTTGTTAACTATTAGTTAGAATAGTAGGCCCCAGCTTGGCCCCAGCTTGGCGGGCGACTTGGAAAGAAAGAACTGGGGCCGAACTTGAACTCCCCAAGCTAGAGTAGAGGAGAGTAGAGTAAAGCTAGAGTAAAGCTCCCGATCATCACTTTTCGTTCATTTGTAGTTATATCCAACCCAGCTCAGAGCTCAGAAAGTGGCCCCAACTCAGCATTCGCACTCGCCCTCCGCGTGCTGCTCTATTATTAGCCAATTGTCTGTCTCTCGAGTCTCGCAGGCATCAAGGTACCGTATACCTGGTATGCATATGTATCAAATGCATCATATGTATCACACTCTACAGAGAATATAGCACGTCTTCCAGGAGGCTGGAGCGATCAACATCGCCGACGACGACAACTGATGGACAGACATATTGTTTGTTTCACCCACCGGCGGCACCGATTGTTGCTGCTGCTGCTGCTGCTGCTGCTGTCGTTTCTCCTGCTGCTCCAAGCGATATGTTTAGGATGTATGTACATACCAGGTACCAGGTATATAGAAATGTCTCGTATCGGTCAGCTATCGATTATCGTTATCGGTCAGCGAGACAGCGAGACAGCGCGAGAGTCCGGGTTACATCTTGTAGAGTACATGCCATTCGTTTTGTTTCGCAGAGCACAAGGAGCACGAGGAGGTTGGATATTGCGTCCAAACTGGGAAGGCCCGGTGATTAGAAGAAAAAAATTAAAAAATAAGAGAGACATCGAATCCGCAGCAGTGGCATGGGGAGCCGTTGGACCCGAGCGGATTTTTGGGGTGCGATTGCGAATGTTCGGCCGGCTGGCCGGCAGGCCCGAGACGTGGACGTGATGGTTACGCACTGCCACGATATGGTGTCGGTGGAAACAATCTTCCCATTCGCACATCCCACCCACCACGGTCCCTATATCATCCTCTTCCTACGCTGATGGTATAGATTCGACGTCCACGGGCTACCGTATAGGCCATTAGCTATGGACCATAAGCTATGATACGAACTACAAAGATCTGCGCGATCCCGCCATCGACTGCAACCATCCCCCATCCATCCGGCTATCATATCCACCCTACCGGCTGATCCTGGTCATCCTGGTCGCCACGCGACGGCTCGCTTAGGGATTTAGGTTCACTCGCTCGCTCGCTCTCGGCGATGGTCGGCGAGCGCGAGGGTCGTTGCGACGGGAAACGGAAAGGGAAGGGAAGTGAAGTGAAAGGGAAGTGAAGGGGAAAGTGCAAATGTCTCTGTGCGTAGGTATGGGGCTGGCATAGACATGTAGAGATTTGAGATGTGGTGAGGGATTGCGGAGCGAGGATTATATAGCAAAGTGGGAACTTCAATTGAAGCCTTCCACACCCCCGCCATCATCGAACGCCCGACCTCGAGGATGTAGGTATGTCGGAACCACCCGGCCAACATGTATCACTCTCCCAGGTAAGTACACGGCCTCCGCCGATGAGTGATGAAGTTTCGTAACCAAGCCGTAGGCCGTGGCTTTCCATGCGATCACGTCAACAGCCAACTCTCAGTCGTCTCAGTCGTCTCAGTCGTCTGAGTCGTCTCAGTCGTCTGTCGTCGAGGCTAGAACTCAGGCCACCAGGCCACCAGGGGCAGAAGCACACGAAGGTTTGACCCAGGATGCGGGAGAAAGCTCACAACCAGCTAGGTATGCTAGGTATGCCATGTATGTACATATGTCCTTCTTGTGCGTTAATGTGTACCATACATACCATACATACCACACAAAGAGTAGGAAGCCCCGCTCCCGCGAGGAATCGCCCGATGGATGTTGGCGATCAGATCCCTCGACCCCGCATGAAGTGAAGTGCGCGAACGAAGTTCGTCGAATTCATTCCACCGAGTCGAGCTAGGTATGTAGGCAAGCAAGTGGCTAGTACCTAGTAATAGTTGGTTATGCCACAGAATAGTAAAAGCAAAACGATGAGTGCTTTGTTTGTTCGTCGGTCCCAAGCACTGCAGTGCGTTTCACGTTTCCTGTAGGTAGGTATCTAGGGTTCCAAGGAGCCTTCGACATCCAACATTCCCGGACCTGGCCACCGCCTCGTTGGGGCGTACATAAAGCAAGTATTTACCCAAGTATCTGTGCACTTATGTAATTCCCGGACAGTCCGGGGAAACGTGCTGGGGTGGGGAGGTTGGGTCCCGTCCTCCGGCACCTGCGCTGCTGCGGTGCGATGCGCGCTTGTGAGGGAGTGGGAGGGGGGGAAGGTTGGAAATTAGCGGACCAGGGCACAGCTCGCCTACACATTCCCAGCGCCAACACGAACACACGAACTCGCATTGAAAAGCTGCGTGCATGAAAGTTGAAAGCTGTGAGTGATCGCATGCGCGTAGATCGACGGGCCGAGACAGTCCCAAAGTCGTCATGGCCGCAGTAGTTAGTTGGACGCCGAATGGGCGGCCCGAAAGTCAAGGGACAGACAGACAGACAGACAGACAGACAGACAGACAGACAGACAGACAGACAGACAGACAGACAGGTGAAAGCAAGGAATCGGTCGACTCGACTCGACATGGGCCCCCACAGCCCATCCGCTGTGGCCATGGAATATGCCTGCGGAGAGAGAGAAGGACGTGTAGGTTGATGTAGGAGACTGGCATGCGTCTGTATGTAGGGTAGGGCATCATCGTGTGTCGATAGATAATAGTGGTTGTGGTGATGGTGGTGGTGATGGTGGTGAATGTGGTGAATGTGGTGGGTGCTTGGCCTGTTCAGTGCACGTGCGTGGGCGGTGCGTCCCCAGTTGCGATATGCTGGTTTTTTAGGGCGTGCAATGCGATAGTTACAGCAGGCTGCATGCTGGTCGCTGTTGTTGGTTGTTGATATGTGACCCTCCATCCCGGTCCCAGCAGTGATGGTGGTGGTGGAGGCGGTGGTGGTGGTGGGAAATCTTGGGATGAATACGTGTGGCTTTGTGAGGCGCAGGCCCGCAGTTGCGTGGCCCTCAACAACGCCGCCGGTCGAGACGGAGGATCCCTGTACAGCTGAGAAATAGTAGGCTGCATGAGTAGTCAAGCAAGTACCTAGGCCGGGTGTAGCTGGCGCTGGCGACTCGGAAGCCTCACTGCTTGATTCCTTGGTATCCCGGCACCATCGCTCCACCAGCCAGGCTTTCGGATGGCCGTTGAGGTCTTGCTGGTCCGCCCTAGCTTCCCTGCATCGCTCGCTCGTCAGGCGGGGCACCCAAGCACGCAAGCCACACTTGTCGTATGGAGTGGAGTGGAGTGGAGTGGGTAGAGTAGAGTACAATAGAGTACAGTAGAGTACGGTAGAGTACGGTAGAGTCGCAG
The DNA here is from genome assembly GCF_024521635.1 of Tricharina praecox. Taxonomy (NCBI): domain Eukaryota; kingdom Fungi; phylum Ascomycota; class Pezizomycetes; order Pezizales; family Pyronemataceae; genus Tricharina; species Tricharina praecox. The sequence continues at coordinate 543,947 of NW_026250412.1, forward strand.
GTAACTGAGCAGTAGTCATTCACGTCGCACACACGAAGGAGGGAGTGTGCTATGCCAACATCGCTCTCGTCCTCATCATTCATGCACCGCCAACTCCGAATGTCTGTCCGTCAGTCTATCGGTCTGATGTGTATGAGCAAGCAGCCAGACACACAGGCAGGCAGGCACGCAAGCAGGCAGGCAAGCAGTCGCAACGGAAATCGTTCCGCAATAGACGTGTCCAAGCTACGGCGCACATCTGTGGAGGTTGCGCCTGCGCTCCCAGATGGACTCATGGAGTAGAGCATGTAGGTGAGTAGAGTGAGTAGGTAGGTGAGGAGGTATGACTCCCTGCAAGTTCGATCGCAGAACTGTAGAGCAGAGTACTCTAGAGCACCAGCACCAGCACCGTATCTTCGCAGAACGCAGAACGCTGCACGTTCGCCTGCCAACTGCAACGTTTCCTTTGCTTTCGTGCCTTGCGCGTGCCGCAACGAAATGGGTGTTTTTCCCAACTACGTATGTGGATGCTGGACTTTCGCCACCCCATATCGAGCCTCTCGTGCATCTCCCTTCGGCGAACTGCAACCCTCCTCACTAAAGGAAAAGGAAAAGGAAAAGGAAAGGGATTTCGGTAGTTGCCACCGAGAGCTCTTATTCGCGCCCGCATTCGTTGCCAAACCGTGGATCCGATTCGACGCGCACCGAGTGTATCGAGTAAGTAGGTACATTGTGTACAGACACTCCTAACCCATGTTCCTGCGACACCTGAGGTTGGTTTGGTTTCGGCGGGTTTTATCGCTATCTATCCGTAATCGATAAAGACGAATGGAGTACGTACGGTAGCCGGCCGTGGCTAGAGCATGTAGAGCATGCGGTGTGCTCCCACTCCATGTAGATATCTGCTCTATGCATAGGTCAGTAGGCAGTTGGGTGGTTAGTGTAGGTAGAGTAGGTACGGTACATACCATACATAGACCCAACATGTTACTCTGGGCTTGCTGGGTGCTGGGTAAACAAGCACGGCCCCGGACCTGTCTTAGGGGATTCGCGAGCTCGAACCGGAAAATAGCTACCGAGCTAACCAGAGCATAGTAGGTACCATACAGTAGAGTACATATCGAGCTCCCGTACATGACCTGTAACGGATCTACCACAGTCAGAATTCAATTATATCTTTTTCGTGGTATGGATCTATATTACGTGGAGCAGCAGGAGAAATCGAGTGTTGTATGATATGTGTGTTCGTGTGTTCGTGCACGCACCGTAAACAACAACAACAACACCACCTCTCCGCCAGCCTCGTTGTCGTCCGAGATTTTAATTATCACCGCTTCAGTTGCCGCCCAACTGACGTGTCCGCGCGAAAATGTGCTATGTAGAGTACGTGATGACATAGCAACGTCACGTATTGTTTACTTCTTTCTCCATGAGTGTTCCAAAGCATCCAGAGCGTGGTGAGGCGGTAGTTATCCTCGACAACGACGACAGCGCGACCGAGCGCGCGCCGCAAGGGTAGTCGTGGTGTTGGTGATGATGATGATGGTGGTGGTAGTCGTGGTCGTGGTGATGATGATGATGATAGTGTTGAGGATACCTACGCAGCGCAGCGAGGTATGCGGGTCAACTGAGGCGCAGCGCCGCAGCAGAGAACCGAGCTGGCTGGACCAAGGCTTCCATCCATTCCAGCGGGACTGTTGTTCTGCGCCAGCAGACGCCCGCCCGCCCCGCCCGCCCCGCCCCGTCAACCGTCGGAGGAAAGAAAGAAAGAAAGAGCGAAATAAAGAAAGCCAAAGAACGTGACCGCCCCGAAAGAAGCCTCGATTGCCGTTTCATCGGGATCCGAAACCCACCCCACGGCAGCAAAGGAGGGGTGTGACGCGCGGCGGAAGCATTGGTGAACGATGCGAAGGAAAGAAAAGAAAAGGGTTGATGTCGGGTGCGAGCGAGGGCGAGGGCGAGAGCGGGCAGCGGAGGGTTGGGTGGAATACCCACACACAGTAAGTGCATTGCCTGCAGGCTCTCTGCAGCGGCGTGCATGCTCGACTTAAACCAGATATATGGGATGTTCGGTTCTGCAGGAGATCGAGCGGGGCGGAGGGAAGGGAGCGAGGTGAGTAAGGTAAGTTCTGTGGACGTCGGCGTGGGTCGTGGGTCGTGGTCGAGGGTTTCGTCCTTGACTGCCCGCCGCTATGCTAGTGGGGGCCGACCGACCGATAGACCGACCGTCCGACCGCCCCGCCTGCCTGCCTGCCCTACCGTGGCTACTGGCCAGACGAGACATCATGACTATTTTTTGAATATTCTGCACCTCGAGAGATGTAGGTCTGATACTCTAGGTACGGTATTTCACCCTCAGCTGCCTTACTACTAGTATTGATGTACATCAACGCCGTGCGGACGGAGCGCCTGGACATCAAGTATCCGACTGCTATTTTGTAAGTACCTTTGCACTCGGCCAGTCCTTCTGCGGCCGGAAATTGAGCGGGACCGCTGCATCCGAGTATGCCCGCTGGTGCTGAGTGGCTCTCCGTAGCGATTTCGCTCGTGGTGGTGCCTTATGGGTAGAGCAGGTAATGCCGTCGCTCGTCGCTGCGACTCCAGCTCCCATGATTGCCGGTATGGCCCCGTACCGTACCGTCCCTACTCTAGAGTCAAATGCTCTGGTCTGGCCATGTAAGCTAGTTGAAGTATGTAGCGCTTGTCACGCGACTTGCAGCCCGCAGTAACTGCCTGACTTGACGGACTGCCCACCTGCATTGCTGCCGACGGCGATTGGATGTACATCCTTCCGCCCTTCCATACGGGAATCGGAACCGCACCGCACTGCACTGCACCGCAGGAACGAAGCAACCCAGCGGCGAGCTGACGTTGTGGTCTGCTGCACCGCAGCTGAGCAGCACAAAGTCAACGGCTCTAGGTACTCTACTATAATCGCCACAACACAGCAGCAACCCCCCCTCTCCAGAACCAAGTATGACGACGTCCGACGCACCGCGTGCACATCTCCTCGCTATCTGTCTGTTCACCACCTTGACGTCGACGTATCGTGAAATGCACGATGATGAAGTCGAACGGTGTAGTAGTGGGGGAGGGGGAGGGAGATAGCACGCGGGGAGCAGCAAGCAGGAGACGTGCCGACCGGCGATACCTAGGTCTTGCCCGTCAAGCTACCCCTCTCTTGCTCTTCGCGCCCGCGCTCCCATCATGCCCTACCTGCGATTTCTCCTCCCGGACCCATCGGTGACTCGGTCACAAATCGGTGACTCGGCCTATTCCATTTCCACACTAGTCGGCACTGGGGCAGGGGTTATCCGCAACCTCACTTCAGTTGTCATCCAATCACAACCCATTCCTTCCAAACAAGGGCTGATCGAAACACAAGACTTCAGCGAATCGATTGTTGGATTCGCCACGTGAATGTCTGCGTCCGAGCTGAGGGAAAGAGAAGAGGGGGGTGGGGACACTACCTAGGGTGCTAGGTCCTCCGTGAACCCATCTGGTGCGGAAAAATCATCCCAGAGCACCGCCTTTTCCTATGTATGCCCAAGGGTCAGGAACGACGGCGGGATGCTAGAGGTGGAGTATCGAAATTGATGGGCGGAAAGCCCTTTCCAGCCGCCCAGCCGCGCCCTCCGATCAGGCACGGAAAGACTCTGACCTACAGTAGCGATACCCTCCTGTCACCGCAACTCGTATCTGGCTCACCATCCCCCCCCCCCAGCCCAGTAAGATTGGGGGCCTCAAGATTACATACCGCCGAGAGAGACTCTGCAGGTACGGGATAGTTGCAGTAGGAAGGGCATACATATCGGGCCCTCGATAGGTCGACGATGAGGCGGCGCGGTGGTGTCAACCAAATACCGCCTGCAGGGCGAGGGAGTGCATGAGGGGGAGGGGAAGAGGAGGAGGAGGGGAAGGAGGACTAGGAGGAGGAGTGGGTGCTAGAGATGGTGGTTGTGGTTGTGGTGGTGGTCATGGACTCATGGTGGTGGTCATGGTGGTCATGGTGGTGGTGGTGGTGGTTGTGGTGGGGATGGAATGTCTTTGCGCCACTGGGATGATGATTGATCGGTCCGTTGCCAGAGACCTGGGTTGCTTGGACTCACTGATATTGACTTTTAACCGTATTTGGATGCATCTGCATTCCATACCGATATCGACTGAACAAGCCCGAGCGGCGATGGATGGATGGATGGATGGATGGATGTGTGAAACGGGAGCTTGTGCTCACATCTCTGTCGCCGCTCCGAGTGTGTTTCACTTTCCTGGTTTCGGTAGCTCCACCTGCTCTGCTGCTGCTGTAGCGTTGCTGTGTTCTCCGGAGCCTAGCCTGGCCCCAGCCTGCAAATTGCTCGCTCGCTCGCTGCCTCTTCCTCCGCCTCGACGCCAAAAGAAAAATGAGGGGTACTCTCTTCTGCAAGAGCCGATGATTCGGGCGCAATCCGTCCCATACCCTGTGTGTTCGTGTGGTCGGGGGGAGGGGGGGTGTGAGGAGGAGGGGGGGGATCTAAGCTGCAGGGCATGGGTTCCCGAACGTCGACAGGCGAGAGCAACGATCGCTACCACCCACACTCTGCCTTCCGGAATCCATGTCCTACATACCGGTGGCCCGTGTGGGACTTTATAAGAACCGCGACCTGTCCCTCACCGCCACTGCCCTCAACCCTTCCATTCTCGGCTTATTTACACACTCTCTTCTGGATAACCTCAAGTCGATATATCAACACCACCGATCTCACCACCACCACTACCACCACCACCACCATCATCACCATCGTCATCATCACCACCATCCCCGTTCCTTGCTCTTAACTCAAGTCCTTTCGTTTTCACCTACCTGCGGTCTTGACCGACTGTTACTGCGTTACTCGCCCCGCCGGGCATACTGAACTGGACTTCTTGGCACTTGACTGAAGACTCCCAACGACTCTTCGCCTTTCTCGAATTTGCCCCCCCCAACGTGCATGATCATCGGCATCCCTCCGCTTTATGTCGAGAATGCCCGCCCTACTACTCCCCAACACAGCGTCGCCTTTTGCGCCTCGGTCTTCGCCGACCATAGTTCTGAACACCAAGGTCGATCCGTGGTTAACGGCTACGCTCAAGCGCATCAACCGGATCAAAAGATCACTGAACAGCGTTCCCCAGCACATGAAATGTCTCACCGAGACGCTTTCCCAGCAATCCGCAATCTGGAATCTCTGCACGTTGATGGTGCCCAAAGCCCCGGCATCGCAACTTGACAGGCACGACAACCCGTTGGTTGAGGCTTTCGCCCGGTTCGAGCTGCTGCACGTTCAGGCCTATGTGGTGCATATCGACTTGGTGCTGTCCCACGAGGTGGCATTCAAGCTGACGAAAGACACCATTGACGATCTCTGCGAATACCACAAGGACATATACCTGGTCGATCAGACGGACACGACATGGCCGTGGACCGAGAAGGAAGCGCAGGTGAAGAAGCTGCACGACGAGTTCCATCAGGCGGTCAACAAATATGTGTACCGGACGGATGCGATCGCCTTGGAAGGGCTGGAGGACGACGGAGCGGGAGAGTTGCTCTGTGGACGCAGCGAGGATGTGAAGGCGCAGGTTCTAGCGCTGTTCTACCCGCTCATGCCGCCACCGCCACGAGTTGTCGACGTTGTGCGGCCAGTTGCGCAGATGCTGCCAAGCAACCCCGGAAACTGGTGGAACCCTTCGCCGGTGCCTTCGAATGCGCCCCCTCCGCCTCCCGTTGAGTCCTGGAAGATTCTGCCGTCAAGTCCCATCGAGGACAACTCGCCTGTTTCCAGCTCTGGAGGATTCCCGACAATCTGGGGCCCGACCACTGGCTATGACATGCCCGTTACCTGCTCTCCGGGACCGCAGTACACTCAAGCGCCTACAACCCTCTCCATGTCGATCCCGCAACTGCCGCTACCCAGTATGGTGGCTCAGCAGTGCAGCGTGGGAAGCGGATTTGGAGGGTTTGGCTGGGACCGCTACCAGGACTACGGTGCGACGATGTGACTAGCTGGCGGTTCCCAGGAGCGAGGACGAGACGAGTGCGATCAGTATGGGCAGGGGAATTTTGGCGGCCAAGACGACGGGCGATAAGCACGGAGCAACAAAGGGACGAAATTGACGATTTCCATGCGATGATTTCTCGACTATTAAATCACTACCATACGCGGCGCGGATCACCTCAACAACGAAACTAATGGCCATGTATTGTTCTCGGCTGGTTTCTTCTCGGCTTCATATCTCTTTCCCTTTTCTTTATTCCCTTGTTTCCTTGTACGGTTAACGATTGTGAGAGGGGTTTCCACGGCGTTTCTTATGTCTTTAGCGTTCAAGTCTTCAAGCGTTGTTTTTTTTAGCGGTTGATTTTTGGCGATCGGTTTTTACTGCCTCTTTTGCGTTCTCATGGTTTGTTTTTCATTTCTCTCTACTCTTCGCAGGACGATTTTTTGGGATTTTATAAGACGGTCGCAGCAATGCACGGAAAAAACATCGGGGACAAGCACAATAACCGGAGAATTTGGGTTTTTGAGTTTTCTTCTTGCCTTTTACTTTAGTATTTCTTCTTTCTACCCCTTTTTCATCCTTTTTTTCATCTTTTTTCCTTTTCACTTCTTCTTCTTCTTCTCTTCATCTTTTTTTCCTTTCTCCTCTGTGTTTTACCTGTATCTTTTTTTCTCTTTCTTCTTCCTTTCTTCTTCTCTGTGAATTTTTGATGGTATTTATCTTTTCTCCTTTTCTGGACCTTTTCCTTTGTTTTCAGGGCAGGGCGGTTGAAGGACGGGGTTTGATTTTGATTTTTGTGGTATAGCCTAGGGTGGATTTGGGGGAGGTGGGGGAGGAGCCAGCTAGCTGGAACAGTCCATAACGTTCATTTTGTTTTGCTTTTTCTTCTTCATTTTTTTCTTCTTCTGGAAACCGGGCTCTAATTGTGTGTCTTTGTCTTTGGTTTTGCATTTACTTGTACCCCACTATCTTTTACGTCTGTTTATTTCTGGATTCTTGGATTTTATCGTTTTTTCTTTGCTTTTGGCTTGTATAAAACCACGCACTGCACTTCGATTGAATCGTATGTAACGAGCTACGACAAGGGGGCTTGGGTTTCGGGACGGTTGGATGGGATTTGGATTTGGATGGGACGGTTCTGGGAGGATGGGGTTTGGGAGGTTTGGGGTTGTTACGGGATAATTTACTTTTGGGGAAACTTGGGGAAACCACACTCGGGCTGGGGAGTTGCTTGCTTGGAGGCACAGCTCGGTCATTTGAAGGATTTTCTTTTCTTGGGTTAGTTTTTTGGGGGCTTGGGAGGTGGATGGCTGGACATGGGTGGAGGGGAGTGAATGGATGGGAAGCGCGGACCGGTCTCTACATAGCATTGGATCGTGGATGAAATACAAAGCCACTTCTGTCACTGTCACTGAGTTCTTGGGTACTTCTTCTCCGCCGTTCGTTCGTGACTTTACTGTAGTCTGGTGGATTTCCCCGCGCCGCCGTTACAGGTTTGCGAGGATCGAGATATCAATTAGAACGTAGAACGTAACTAGAGTACTGGCTGGCATGTCAGGCCGTTGATTTGATCTTCATGTTGGGCCAACAGCTGCACTGCAGTACGGTAAATGCAACCAACGTACTGCTACTGCTACTACTACTACTACTACTACTACTACTACTACTACTACTACTACTACTACTACTACTACTACTACTACTCTAACGACTATACTCAACTGACAGGCAGACAGATAGATACTAACAGATAGATAGACACCGTAGATATCTAGCCCTGAACGCACGCACGCCGTTTTCCTGCATACTTACCTATGATTCTCGTTCTGCGCTGCAGCAGCTTGATCACATCCACCTACCCACCCACCTACCCACTCACCCACTCACCCACACATCATTTTTTCCTTTCCATTCCCTTAGGTGTGGTGGTGGTGGTGTGGTGTGGAGTGGGGTAGGAACGGCCAGGTCTCGAATCTCGATTTTTACGAGAAGGCAGAAAACGGACTAGTTTTGATAGTTTTGATAGCGAAGTAGGCGGGCCAGTTGCAGGCACCGTAGTAGGCACAGCAGCAGCAGCAGCAGCAGTTGACTCGTCGTATCCGGATTCCCTGCCAGTGCGACTCTGCGAGTGGCCTGGGATGGATGGGAAGGGAGGGGAAGGGAGGGGAAGGGAATGGAGTGCGGTGAACGGCCTGTGGGGGGACAAGAGGTTGATTCGGATCTGATATTGGAGGAGGATGGGGGAGGACGTTGATGATTGATTGATGGGCGGTACTGCTGCTTAAGGTGGTGGTGGCACGTGCTAACTGGCACCGGGCGGACCGGGGGTGCGCCGGTGCGCCGGTGCGGTGCGGTGTGGTGCTGTGTGGTGCTGTGAAACATCACTGTCCGTCACTCATTCCAATTGGTCGAGTCCCATGCCTCCTAGTTACCATGCTCTCCCATGTGAATGGGGCGTGCGGGGGGGAGGAGGGGAGGGGAGGGGAGGGGTAAAATGTCAGTACCACGATCTCCTCCTCCTCCGGCGACGACAATGAGGAAGCGCGGATCAGCTCCGCTCTGCGGACGGCGGGTCGGGGCGGGGCGAGGCGAAAAATTGATGGCTTTGGCGGCATTTGCTTTCCTTTCCCCTCACGGAAGGGTGGAGCTACTAGATACTAGCTAAGATGTAACTGCTGCCATGACCAAAGAGATAGATAGTGTACTCTCTGCGCTTCTGGTATGGATGTGGGTATGGGTGTGAGTGGTGGATGGTGGCAGCGATTCCTGCCTCCCTCCCTCCCGCAAATCTATCTGTCTGTCCGTCTGTCTGTCCGTCTATCTGTATGGCCAGGACAGACCCTCCCTCCCTCCCTCCCTCCTCCACACGCTTGCATGAAACTCTGCACTGCAGCATGTCATGTCATGTCAGTCATTGCTGCCATTGCAGCCATCTCAACTGCAACTCTCGAACCCGGTTCCTGCGTGTGCGTTGCGTGCGTTGCGTGCTGGGTGGATAATGGAACTGCAACAGCATATCAGCATCTTCTTGCTGCGAGCTGCGAGCTCGAGCTATCAGCCAGTCAATCAATCAATCATCAATCAAGTCGGTTTTCTGTCTGTCTGTTTCGGAAGAAAGGAAAAAGAAAGGAGAGGAAAAATATAATGATAATAATGATAATGATGCCGAGAACGAATTGCGAAATGCGAAAATATGATAAAATAATACTAATAATAATAGAAAACCCCATAGGAGAACTAATTTTGTAAAGAAAGAAATGAATTGATCCGGCCTCCCCCCTCCCCCTCCCCTCCCCCATCCCGAACCCACACACACTCACACAGACACACACACACAAACCGCTTGGATGGGTTTACCTCACCCTTCGGTTATTTTTCGCATTACCTTCCTGCTCGAGTTCCCGAGGTCCTGTATGTAGTACCGTAGTACGATGTGGATGGTGGATGGTGGATGGTGGATGGTGGATGGTGGATTATGGATGTGGATGTGGATGGGGGAAGAAAGAGAAGAGAGGGAGTTGGGAGGGGTGCTGCAGGAAATCTGATGTGGCCAATGAGGGCCGAGCTTTGAAGAAACGCAACGCTATTCGATCTCGCAACTGCGCTGTGGGGCCGGGATATGTAGAGTTAGATACTACACCCAAGTATACTTGGTTTTCGATTACCCCCTCCCATCAATCTCGCTTTCCCCTTTGAGTGAGATACCACCACCACTGCCACTGGGGGAAACTACCCAAGTTAACCGGGCGGAGATTTGGAGGAGAACTCGGATTCGGATTCTTGCACGCGGAATTTCTTGCTTTTACAGAGGAGATGGGGTTTGGTTTGGGATTTGGGGTTTGGGATTTGGGGACGATACTGCTGGCCTGCCTGCCAGCCACCTCCACTACTTCCACCTCCACCTCCACCTCCACCTCCACCACCGGCCCGGACGGAGGCGCCATCAGCCATCAGCCAGCCAGCCAGACGAATGATATCCACGGTACGCTCCGGTTCTAAGATAGCTTCCCATGGTCCTGGCCAGCCTCCGGGTCCGAGCTTGTGCAGCACAAACTCGAGTCTCGAGCGGCGGTGGGCCGGTGGCTGCTGTTGTGAGGACTCGGAATGCACCGACGGAGCTCAAGGGAAGATATGCGCTCTACTGCACATGTACATGTAGCTGAGTATGTATGATACTTGCAAGTTGCAACAGAGACTTCAGCAGACGAATGCCAACTGCAGACCGAGAGATACCTGGGTACATACATGGCCATGGCCATGACCATCATGTCCGTCCCCTCCCCCCGCCCAACATGTAACTACATATCGCACATCGGATACGGTGTATGGCGGAGGTTTCAGCCAGCCAGACAGCCCAGACAGCCCAGACAGCCCAGACAGCCCAGACAGCCCAGCCCAAACAGCCTTACTTGAGTGCCCCGGCGCCCGATCCCCCTCCTATCCGGAATCCTGATCCTGCTCGTCGGGGGAGGGGGGAAGGGGGAGGGGAGGAGGAGGACGAACGGCGTTGGGAGTGCTGTCGACTCGCTGCAATGCAGTCGCCAGAAGTTGGAGTCTCTTGCGTGCGTGCGGACTGTGCTGCACGTACGTACAGACGTCGGCGATCCCATCCATCCAAGTTCCAACTGCTTCTCGTGATCATGGGGCTCGCACGCACGTTGGAACTTGGACCGGCCGGCTACTGAGGACGGGCATCTGCCCGTCGTCCATCGTCTCCGCACCTCCTCGGACCTCGTCTCCTCCCCTCCCCTCCCCCACCCAGCTATTCCGGGGGGTGATGGATGGATGGATGCAGGCAAGCAGGCAGGACGAGACTACCTTTCTCCTCGGCCGTGAGCACGCAATCCTGTCAGGACTCAGGACTCAAGACCGCCGGGCGAAACCCACCGCATGACTGGTGAGCACAACTTCCCCCCTCCCCCTCCCCCGTCCCCCCTCCCCACTGCCCAGAACAGCGCCTATGTACATTGTATCGTCGTACTGACTGTGTTGCTAGAGTTATTCTTGGATGAAACCACGGTTCGTAGAATCGTGGCAGGGAGACTGAGTCCCAGGCTCCCAGCGTCGCCGACCACTTCGTGAGAACTTGGAAGGCCTGCACTGACGGGCGAAAAGTAGGACACATCGCACATCACAAAGTTAACGAGATCAATACCGTGCTTGAGGACTGCGTTTCCACGCGTTCGCTGATCATTCTCGTTGTCTTCGACGAGCAGAGTTCTCAGGTGTCTGTGGCTACACTTTGGCTACACTTTGAAGTTTGGCTACATCTTCCACAAACATCGAGAGAGAAAACACCGTCCCATCCAAATTTCATTCCGTTACTCGCCGTAGTACGTACCGTACCTACTGTACACTCTCGAGTCTCTCCAGAGTCTCCAGAGCCCCGCTCCAGAGACGCCACAGAAACGAACGAACGAACGTACCCAACGCCACGGACCTGACCGGCCACCTCCCCCCCATCACAGCGGCCTCTCAACCTTCAATTCCACCCAATAATTCCTTCCCCCAGCACGACGCCCTTCCTAACAACGGAGACGGACCTACCAATGATCCCGTCGCCGCCCACGCCCAGATCCAGACGTCTATCCAGCGGCAGCCCATCCGCCTTCTCCATCGCCACCTCCAGCGAAAACAATATCTCGCCGGCGGTCTGCACGCCGCCCGTGAGGTCGCCCAGGTTACTATCCCCTCGTTAGCTAGCTATCCAGCCGGCGGGCGGGCGGGCGGGCGGGCGGGCAGGGGTGAGGACTGACTGTATCCGGATCTCGCATTCGGGGACCGCGAACGTGTATGATACCTCCGTGGGCAGCGGGGGAGGCAGCGGGTTGTGGAAATGTAACTGGAAGCTGCTGAAGCCGTCGTCGATGTCGGCGTCGAGGGAGGTGGACTGGAGGTTTGCGACTACTCAGAGCAGGGCGAGCCTGCGGGTTAGTGTGTGTGTGCCCGACCCTCATCATGAGGGCCTCATGCGAAGGGGAAACTCCTGGGCCGTACGTACCTGCGCCGCCGAGAGAGGTCCGGTGGGAGAAGCCGTTGCACATCTTTTCGGAGGGAGGGAGGGACCGAGGGACCGAGGGAGGTGAGGTGAGGTGCGATTAAGATGCTCCTGTGTTTGCGTTGCGAGTTGCCACCGTTCGTTCGGTTCGGAGCCGATGTCCTCGGTGTCGTCGATGTCGTCGTCGTCGAGAGTCGAGAGTCGAGAGTCGAGAATCGAGGCAGGAGTCGAGCGGAGCACTGAGCACTGATCACTGAGCACTGAGTATTGAGCATCAAGCTCCCCCTCCGTCCGGTGGTAGGTAGCCATTTATACACACCCAGCTACCCACAGCTCGCCGCCACCACCACCACCAACGCGCTCATTCATTCATTCATTCATTCGCAATGGCCGTGAGCACGTTTCCTGGTGGCGTCGGCACCTTCTAGGTATAGCTGTGTCACCGCTCGCATTGCGTTGCGTTGTGGTGAGCGAGTTCATTTCGTGCGTGCGTGCGCTGGTTTTTTCCCGCTTCCCGCTTCGGTGGCTCGGGGCCGGGCCGCTCGGTCGGTCGCAACGGCCGTGCGCTGGTTTTCGATCCGGCCGCACGGGCGCACGGGATGATTGCGACTCGGGAGCAACGGCGCATGGAACCCTAACCCCAACCCCGTGTGCGGATGGCCGACGTGGACACTAGACGAGCCTGAAGCGAAGCGAAGCGGAGGAAGATCGTTGAATTGAAACGAAATACTCTCTCATCGTTGGGGTTGGGTTGGGCTGGGCTGGGTGTTTATAATGCAGGCTACGTACGCCGGTACGGTATACATCGAAGGCGCAGGATTTTCTTTCCTCTCCTTGCCTTTCGTGGGCTCTTCTGGAGGATTATTGGGCATGGTCATGGTAGGTATGGTAGGGAACGTAGAAAAACACCGAGTGATCTGTTTGGACGATCATGGGCGGTTGTTGCCCGTTGGGCATCGTTAGTTACTCCACCGCCTCCGCCGTCTCCACTGCTGGCCAACCATCGCTGAGGGCTCGGATACACCTGCCCCCGCTGGAGACGCGATGCGAGGATTGAGGGAAGAGTTTTTTTGGAGGTGGAGGATTAGTTTTACGTTCTTCACGAATCACCTGTGCTACGAGGTATGAAGGTAGGTACCGTGTGCGTGTGGGAGCGGGAGCCTGGTGGGCTGGCAAGGCTGGGCTGGCAAGGCTGGCAAGGCTACTACATACCTAGTACATACACGGCCGAACGACCCATGATGTACAAGGCTGTACGTCTCCCAGGAGCATCCATGAGAAGGGCAAGCTTCGCGTACAGCGCAGCAAGGGCCCAACTTCCAAGGGATGTATGCAGTGAGAAAAAAGCGGGCCATCGAGGTGCGGGGTGGGGGGGGGGGGGGGACTGGGACTTTGAACTGGGGAGACCAGACCAGACCGGCGTCTGGAGTCTGGACGATACGGTACTAGGTATGAGGGGGAGGGAGAAGTTTGCAGAAAAGCGGAAAAGCAACAAGTGCAGACCTGGTGCCGCAGGGCGCACCAGCGGGAGGTGGGCCGCGCAGCAGCAGCAGCAGCAGTGAAGTCTGTGTCAGGAGGAGGGCCTGCGTAAGTCTAAGTCTAAGCCGGTGGTTCTGGGTACCTACTATCTACTATGCGGCCGTCAGTCAGTGATACATAGGCGCCCGCACCGAAAGGTGGTGCAGGCAAACAAAGCCAAACACAGGAAGACGAGATAGGATGAACCCGGACCTGAAGCGTCAGGGCAAATGCCGGAGCAAGGAATGAAAAGAGAAGAAGGTGTTGTGATCACCGCTCCCGTCCGTCTGTCTGTCCAGACAAGCAGTGTGCACCCACTGATATACCTTGCAGGTGGTTATCGATATCCCCACCACCACCACAGGCACCATGGCCATTATCGTAGCCCCCCCCCTGAATGACAGAAACAGCGTTTCAGCGCCGCGCCAGACGTCTTGGAGGGCCGTCTTGGAGGGCCGTCTGTTCCGTTGGGTACATATGGAGCGGGGAAGGTGGGCAGACAGACAGGCAGGAAGGCAGGCTAGCAGGTGATGGTGGTGGTACGGTGAGAGGGGGAGGGCACCCACACACACACACAGGAGGAACAAGGACCTGATCGATCATCGGCCCCCAAAGGAAATCAAGACTCGTCCATACAAAGGAAAAGCAAGACTCCCCCCCCCCACCCCACACACACACACAGTGCTACACACCACCTGCCGACCATGGAGCCCAACTAGCGAGGATTCCCCCAGTCATGGCTCCGGCAAATGATACCTCGTCGTCGTCCAGTGCTCTTCACGTGTATGGAAGGGGGGCATGGTACTCCGCTCCAAGTTCCAACAGGAACCGTCCGGCGGGGCCAGGGCCAGGATGGTGCGCGGACGCTCCTACTGGCTCGCCGCCTACGCGTATCTCCTCAGCCCTCAGTCGACGGGGCCTGGCGGTCACCGCCTGGCCAGTCCTCCTCCTCAACCTCCTCCTCCTCCTCGCCGTGCAGCATGTGACGGGCAAGGTCTTCCGCAACTGGATGGACGGGGAACTGTAATCTAGATTAGCCCAGGTCAGGCAGCGCAGAAACTCCGGATTTCCCTGGACCCCGCCACCAGCGCGCGTCGTCTTCGTCGCCGGCCGCCGCCGCCGTCGTATGTTTTTCTTCTTCTTCTTCTTCCGTCTTTCCTTTTCCCCTCCTCTTAGGGGGCGGGGGGCGAACAGCAAGCGTTTCAGCTTTGGCAGGTTTTCTAGTTTTTTGTCCGCAAAAAGCGTATTTTAATATGAGTGAGTAGTCCGGACTCCGGAGGGGAGGGGGGGAGGGCAAGCCTGCCTGCGGCCTGCCTGCTCATCGCAACATGTAGGTCAACTTGTCAAGCGCAGGCACTGTGCAGTGTGAGCGGGTGGGATGGATGGATGACGGATGATGGATGGATGGATGGGATGAGTGGATGGATGGATGGGATGGATGAGTGGATGGACGGGATGGATGGATGAGTGGTTTGATGGATGGATGGCGGTGGCCGCGTCACAGACTCACATCACAGCTGCTTCACGAATCTTATACCAAGACCACTGGTTCCCTGCAAATGGGGAATTTAGGGGCAATGGGGAATGGCGTGATTGGGTCCTTTTTACGGTCAAAGAGGGCGGTCTAGCTTCGAAGGCGCGGAGGCGGTGATCGATTCGTAGGGCCCCGATGTAATCATCATCCATCGGGGGAGGGGAGGGGAGGGGGCTGGCAGTGGCTGTGGCTGTGACTGTGGTGTCCTGGACGCCCCCGAAAGCTTTTTATATATATCCTGTGCGGCGGCGCTCATCATCTTCTATATAAGCTGCAATAGAAAAGTGAGGCTGTGACGGGTATGCAGAGATAGGTACGTATGTACGTTCGTACGTGCATGATGGAGAGTAGAGTAGAGTACTATAGAGTGCAGTACAGCCAAACGGATGAGTTCTGGGGTTTTAGCTGCAGATGTATGTCTGTATGTAATGCACGGTGCATGCCCTATAGAGCATGTAGAGTAGCAGACGGTACCTTTCGGCACCAGCGAACCAGTAACGATGAAGCACTAGCTGCACTGACGGTAAGGCCAATCCTCTAGCGCCCAATGGTCGGGAGAGAGTAATATGTAGTCAGCAACACACGGTGCCTACGCCTCCCGACAAAGCCATTGTGCTCCTCCAAGTCCGTCCGTCATTACGCAACGCAACGGGTTATTTTCCGGACGCTGCACGTGCGCCGCCGAATCATAGTTGTGCTTTGCTTTATCTACTGCATGAAACGTCCAGGACCCTAACCCCCTCTCCCATCTCCCCTCTCCCCTCTCCCCCGTCGTCATCAAAACATCAAAACCCACCAAAACTGAAAGAAAGAAAAAAGCCATCATCGAAATGAAGGTGCGTCTGTACTCGAGTCTCGAAAGGCCACGGGAAGAAGGAATATCCGGCCGTGGGCGTGGGGGTGATTGCGAACATTTCAATTTTCCGCTTGTGAAAAATAACCGGGGGCGAGTGATTGATACGTATTCAATCCAATCCAATCCAGTCCCACGACATGACATGGCCAATTTCCCCGGCTGACCCATAGACGGGCAGCGAACACTCCTCCTCCCCTTCCTCCAGTGTTCTCATTTGCGCGACCACTCTTCCTGATTCCTGCTCGTCCCCCCGCCACCCCCGAGGACACGGCGCCGGCACACAGGATGACCTGGACATCAAACTCCCACTTCGGCTTCCCGAGGCACCTTGTTACGGTGCATAAAACTCGCCAAACTCAGATTACCACGCCGCCCATCGTTTCGCGAGTCGCGAGTCGTGAGATGCGACAGCCGGCGCTCGGTTCTCTTCTGGTATTTGCACCGGAGCTGACATGATGTGTATGCGTACGTGTGTTCGTGACCCATAGTTATAGCGTCACCAGCTGAAAGCGAGCCTTCGCCGGAATAGTTTCTCCGGGGAGCGAGGGGGGGCAGGAAGAGGGAAGGAAGGAGCGAGATTAGTGTGCGACGCCGCGACGCTGCGACGGTGGTGGAAAGCGAATCGACCCGTGGCATGTGGGCGTACAGAGTCTCGACTCGACAGAATACTGACGGGCTGGGCTGGGCTGGTCGTGTCGAGTATTGCGTATTGCATAGCCGGTCGTCGTGTCCGCGCCTTTGGATGAGCGGAATACGGTACAGGATCGCGATGGGTGGGGCGTCGTGGACTTATGGGTGGTGAGTCATTGAGATGGCGGCGGGGAAAGCAGCAGGTTACCTAACTGCCATGGACTCTGGAGTCCTCGGCGATGACGCGTGCTGGGACTACCTACTTGACCGAAGGCGAAGATCCCCTGGAGGCTGGTTCTCGTGGTCGTAGATAGGCGGTGCTGCACTGGATACGGGCGAGTGATTGCAGCACGTTCGGTTTTTGACAACTCCAAGCCTATATATATCGCAGGTGTGCTGGATGCGGAGTCGGAGAGGTTTACAAGTTACAACCACGGGTGTGGTTCTCCTGTCGTTAAAAGTTAAAACAAAAATCGGTATGGCACGGAGAGGGGATTTCAACATCCATTTTCACCAGGCCCTCGGCTCAAGCCTTAAGCCCTGCGGGTTCAGTGTCATCCCGCAAAGGGCACGTAGAAGGCTTTGTTTCGGCCGATTTGTTTTTGGTCTTGGAAGGACTGGCTTGGAAGGTCGAGTGATTGTCGTGAGTTGTGGCAGACTACCACTCCCCATTATGCCCCATCGTAGTCTCATCGTCACCGGAGCCTATCGGTAGTAGGTACCGCAGGAGCTGTGATTCTTTGGGGGGTTGAGCATCGAGAGCGTGACTCTGCTCTGACGCTCCTTACCGTACCACACTTGTGAAGGCCCATTCTTTCCTAAAAACACCCATACGTAGTCGTGTTACTTTACGTATCTCGGCAGAGTAGGAGAGAGAGCTGTCAGTGTTGCATACGGTCTGGCTAAATAGACTGTGGCGATACGTATTTCGGCTGTAGCTTACAACTTACAACTTACAACGGATTTGTGCGTGTTTCGAGTGAGAATCCGTGTAGGTGCGCCGTCACTCGAATGAGGGGAAAGTACATAAAAACCCCGAAGCGACGGATAGGACAGTGCAATGATAGTCTATAGGGATAATCCTAGGGTAAAGTCAGTATATGTTATATCAAGAGCGGGAACGGAATAGACGTAATGTAGCGCGAGACGGTAAGACCTCGACGGAGCAGCGCTCCGTCCTGGTATCTACTCATCTCAGTTGGTATGCAAGACCTTTGCCACGCATTTACACGTCGAGCAACGTGTACTAAGTATACTAGTATGCACGATCCCACAGGCGCAGAAGTCTCAAGTCTCGACATTTGCCGCTAGAAGAGAAGAATATTTCCGCCCGCGGTCGCTCGCACCCCGAAACGATTCACCGGAGGTCCGGAGGGCTTGCATGCACAGTCGCGGCAGCAGAGTACAGTTGAGTACCTCTGTACTGTAGCTTGGGGACCAGATGCCCGCCCGGGTTTGCTTCTTCCGCCTCGGCATGCGCTTCGAGCTTCGCGCTTCGCCGAGCTTTGTCTCAGCGAAGTTCGAACCATGTATGTACGACGCGACTCACGAGCGGATATGAAGTGGATGTGAAGTGGATGAGCGGGTTGCGCGGATCCGGCGGCTAGTTGGATAGGGACGGCAACGGTGGAAGCCTCTCGGCTATACACACGGCTTGCATCAATCAACCAGCCACAGTTTGTGTAGGTATGTAGGGCTGGCAGCATCGGACGGCCCGCGGGAAAGGCTGTAGATACGCCGCAGTATTCAGGGCCTGATCATTACCAAGTGGTCGCGGAACTGCACTACAGAAACTCCTAGAAGGATACCAGGCTGAATCCTCCATACCAGGTTCGGCGGGTGCTGTTGGAAGTTGTGACAAGAAAGCTGTAAATACCAGTAGGTAGTAGCATTGAACATTTATCAAGCATAAAATATAAGACACTTGGGGCTGAACTTTGAAGACTGCAGTGCGAAATCTCTGCAACGCCAAGGTTGAAGGAAGTGGTCCGTGTCCTCACGGCTCACAAATAAGCATAAACGAGTGTTATAAATAATAAGTGCTTGACTGTTTCCGTCAAGTGAATAGTTGTGATTTAGCCTCAATGGTTCCTACCAGGCTACATACCACTGTACCACGGTACCACATCCATTGCCAATCGAAAGCGCATGAGGTGTAGGTACCAGTGTACCAACTTTGGGCGACGGAACACTACCGGTACCGTACCAGCCGGCACCCCGGCAAGCGATCTCTCAGTGTGCAAGTACCGGTAGGACAGAATTCCGGGTGATATCGCTACTGATTACGATCGGCTGCTCGTAGAAGGAGCGTAGGACTACGCGGTTTTACGCATAAGGATGAGGCATAGTCCGTACGTGAATTCCAACACGACTTGTTCCTTCCTTCCAGACCCCATGGGAAACCCGATTCTGTGCGTCTTGGGTGATGCGCTTAGTAAACCACTATATCGTCAGCGACATCTGCAACGATGGCGGGCCGCAATTCGGAGATATGCCCAGCGCTCCATATAGCCAATAGTCGTAAGGCATCCCAAGATTGACCTTCAGCGGATAAGCTTGGGTTCGTGGCGGAACTGGCAGTTTCAGCTTAGCGCATGATGTTTCTGGCGGCTATGCAGTACCGCAGATCATGGACGAACAAGTATGCGGCTGAAAGAGAGCACTTCATAACCGAGTAAAAAACCATCGTTACTAGCCTCCGCGGGCATCGGTGGCATAGTGACTTCGCCACGATCACAGCTCTTTGCCCGGGGCACCGGTGTCGTCGCCGAATGTGCGCATGTCCGTGCTCAAAACAAGTATCAGGACGTTACACATGCATCCTGCAGGCCACGCAGTTAGAGGCCGTGGCGAACCAGACCTCTGGCGTAGAGTAGCAGTTACACGGCCATGTTGCCAAACCCCCGCTCTTCTCCCTCTTCCCCCTCTTCCTTCCTCTAGCTCCTCACTGCTCCGTTTTTCTGTTCACATCCCTCGCGAATACTATCATAAATACTGCCCCGCTGAACCGAATCGAAGAAGCAGCAGTCCCCTCTCTCTCGCCGTCTCCATCACCGCCCTCGATAATCTACTCCAGAGTCCGGTCAACATGCCTTACGACAATCACAACCAGCACTATGAGTGCGTTGGATCTGGCATCAACCACGAGGGTCCTTTCCCTGAGCCCTCGCGCCATATTCTCCTTCAGCAGCGCGATTCTAACACAGTATACGGGCCCACTAGGCACTCGATATCATACGCGCGACTACGGACCCAATGTCCGGAACAGATACTGCTACAATTACTCCAGCACGTAAGTGTCCCCCTCAAATCCAGCTACCGAGGCTCAATAGATGGGTATTAACAAACGGGAGTAGCGATGGTAGCTACTATTATACCAACCCTGATGGTAAGTTAGTTCTGCCTCTCGTGGTGGGATGGGCTGCGGATGTTGAGGGTGTTCAACAGGTTCCACCTACTACAAAGACAACCAGGGGAATATTACTTACACGCCTCCCGCGCCCGACAACGCCAGTGTGACTGCCGAAGTCCAACGGGTGTCCGCGGAAGTCGAAAAATCTCTCTTGGACACCGTCGAGATGCTCCGTGATGACGATTCCATGATATCCAGGCGCAAATTGATCGAAGTATTGACAGATGCCGCCGACTCGCTAGCTCGGCTCAACTTGGCTCCTGGACAGACCAAGAACGCTGCGACGCCTGCAGTTGCAAGGCCATTGTCAGCCTCCAAGCCCCCGTTTGCAGACGGCCCTGAGTTTAAGATATCCAAGAAAGACGAGGAAGGTATTACTGAAGATTGGTTGATTATGTACTCTTTGGGTTTACATGTCGAGATGTTGACCATCGCAGTTGAGTCACTAGCTCGGCTTAGCGTAAATGACACCAAGGCAGTTGCCGGAGAACGGTCAACTGCTCCAAGGACTTCCGACCCATGGATGCAACGATCACCGAGGGCGAAGACAAGGGTATAGATCGCTCCGGAACGCAGCCAGAGGGCTGAAGTTCTTGGGCAGTTCGGATGCCTTAACTCATATATAACTATTACTATGTACCTACTAGCAGATAGGTCGGAAGGCGGAAGCGGGAAATCACATGGTTGGGGAGATTTGATGGTGATGATTCTGTACTGGTCGAAGTTCGCCCAGGTGCGAACGGTGGCTGGGGATGGTTGGGGGGGGGAGGGGGGGAGGAGGAGTAAAGGAAATGCTATCTTTTGATGGAGAAGCGTTTGCCGGTGACGTGTCCAAATCGATCCATGGCCCATGGGATGATCCGCAGAGTTGTAAGGAGAAAGCAAGAAAGCTTGTTTGTGGTGCCATCACTCGAAGACGCAGCGGCGATCACTCGGCTCCTAGACAGGGCAGCAAGAGATAAGCGAGAATAGTGAAGGCCAATCCGTCTCTTCATTGGTGACATTAGCCACGAGTGCCCCAGCTTCTCCACCAGCACTTCCAGCGCCGGATGCTGGTCGTCGGCGGGATTTGTAAAGACCCCGCGTTAGCAACCGCAGAATCTGTGGCACAGTGACTTCACCGCAGTTCATTACCGCCATTACTCTATCTGGGCGTCGGTACCGGCTGGTCAGATAATCCTGCGCACAGTGTTGTGGCTAGAGATGATGGCGTCGTCCGCGGGATTGTTGGATTCGCTATGCCAGCTGCATTTTGAATCTACCACACAAAATTGAGATGCAGTTTGAAACATTCAGTTTCCGGGCGACGGGCGAGCGTTCGGTATCTCACCCCAAGTTAACAATTTGAGAAACTGCATAGGTATTGTTGGCGGAGCCACAATACAAACAAAAGTGTGGCGTGCTGTTGAACATTTAGGTTACCGAATGGGTCGTCAGGGGACATATGAGTTTGCAGCTATATAACCACGGCTTTGGTAACCTTCAACTCGTCAGAAACCCCACGTTTGAAAATGCAGCTAGCACCTTAACAGGCCGAGTGTGAGGTAACTGGCCATGGTCTTCACCCCTTCGTTTACGCAGCTATTATACTACTATTGCGCATCCTCAACTGGTATTCCAGACACAAATCACAGGGCTTTGCAGGCTCAAGCCATCGTAGGCTCAAGCCAAGAAGCGCCTAGCCCGTCCGCCTTTGGGCGCCGCGCCAGTCCAGTCAGAGAGCCAGCTCCTCGCTAGGCGGGCTACTGAGCAGGCCGACCTGTATCTGTAGGGTATTTGAGCCTTTAATTTTCCGGACTGGACGGACTATGTAGTCCTCGCGAAAGCCTGTCCAGGACAGCCTGTCCCACGGTCTCCTACATATTGGACTGGGGGTCCGGAAGGACGATTCACCACCCTGAAATTTGCAGATATCCACGTCGATTCGTCCTCTTTGCGGACAAGACATGTTGGATTTTATGGATTTTGGGGAATTAGTGATCATAGGTGAATGAAGAATACAGGATTCGCTATGCATTCCGCACAGGCAACTTGACCCTCATACATACGATAGAGACCCAGTGGTAGGTACTAGTACGGTGCTTCGTACACACTTACGAGCACATGACCTGCATCAGCCACAGCAGGGCGGGGAGCACAATGACTTCCCCGCATTTTCACCGGCATCGGTGTCGTCGCCCGAATGACCTTGCATGCGGGGGATGTGCTCTACATGCAAGTTATCAAGATTGTCGCACACACCATTCAATAACAAAGGCTGTGGGGGAGGGTAACTTGCTCCGGTCTCCATTCATCCCCCCCTCCTCCTTAAAACGTCCGACCAGCTCGACCTCCCTTTCTTTTATCTCTTCT
The DNA here is from genome assembly GCF_024521635.1 of Tricharina praecox. Classification (NCBI taxonomy): domain Eukaryota; kingdom Fungi; phylum Ascomycota; class Pezizomycetes; order Pezizales; family Pyronemataceae; genus Tricharina; species Tricharina praecox. The sequence continues at coordinate 566,238 of NW_026250412.1, forward strand.
ACACTTCACTCCTTTCCACATCCACCAATAATCTTCACATCATCGATCCATAAAGCAAACAGTATTTCCCCACCTCCAGCGATCTTCACATCCTCCATCTCTCTAATACCCAGCTACTCTAGACTGCAGTCAACATGCCTACCGACAACCGCGGCCAGTCTTACCAGTACTCGGGATCTGGCACCAATTCCCAGGGTCCTCTCCTCCCCGCGTTCTTATTTCATGTTTTCTCTCTCCTTGGCCCTAACACGGTACACGCGTACAGGTAACCACTACTGCAGCCGCGATTACGGTTCCAGTGCCCCGAACACGAACTCGTACCATTACTCCAACACGTAATTACTATTTAGCCATCGAGGAAGGCAAGCTCGGTGGGTGAGCGTTGACAATCAGGGTAGGAACGGAAGTTACTACTACTCGAATGCCAATGGTATGTTCTGCCCGTTATGATACCGCAAAGCGAAAGTTGATGGGGTGTTCAGGCTCCTCCTACTACAACGACGGCAAGGGAAGTGCTTCATACACGCCTCCCTCTTCCGGAAACGCCAGCGGAAAGAAGTAAGCCGTAGTGGGTGCGGACGACGTGTGGCTGTCCGAATGGAGCGGGCGGGTTGGGAAGTCACATGATCGATGAAACGGAATGGGAGATGGGATGATGATTGCAATGGTTACTTGTCAGAAATCGTTGATATGCGGGCGACGAAGATCAATGGAAAAAATCATACCCTATGGTGAGGCGTTGTCGTTGCTGTGCCCGATACTGTGGTCCACAGAACCATGAGATGATCCACAGGGTTCTCTAGGAGAAAGCGAGAGCTTATTTCTTGACTACGTCACTCGAGGGCGCAGCGGTGATCACTCGGTTCCTATAACAAGCGATCTCGGCTGTTGACTCGTGTGAGCCTTGTCTCCCAGTCGGCCTCACTTGGGCAAAAGTGGTCCAGGAAGACCCGCGAGTCTCCTGGATTATTAGGTAGCCTCACCGCACAGGCCTAGTATGGCGAACACCTCCCACCCCAAGCTTCCGATTAGGCATTAATCAAGTACTACACGTAAGCGTCGTATGTATGTACATAAGTAACCATGATACACCTCCGTGCCTCTGCTAGATAACTACTACCATTATACCGCCGTCCCCGCATGCGCAGATGCAGCAGGAGCGACGGGAGTGATGGCATCCCCACTCGGCCTCTCCACCGGCGAGCGCCTTGCCTCTTCCTCCTCCGGCACTCCCACCAACGGTGCCCTCCGCGCTGTCGCTCCCGCAATGGGGCTTGCTGTCGTACCCATAGCCCTCTCCGGATCTTCTTGTTGCTGCTGTCGCACTTGCCCCATCAACGGTCTCTGGTCGGACGGCACAAAGGGCATTCGCGTGTGCTTCCTGACGATAGCCGAGTACGCTACAAGCCAGATGTACGACACCCTACAGACGTCCTCTATCAGTCTCCTTCTCTTTTTTCCACCGCACCTCGCCTGCAGCCTCCAGGTTGGGGGGGAGGGGGGTACTCACGTGATCAGCGCCATCAGCGCCAAAATCCCACCACTCTTCTGGCAGACCTTCTTGCGGTAATCGTCAAGCATCTGTTTGTTCTCCGCGTTCTTCTCGTCGTCGCTGCCATCGTGGTAGCCATAGTAGTAATTATAGTCGAAGTCCTCGCTGCTGCCGCATCCCGTCGACGGATCCTGCGTGTAGATGACGATCTCAAACGCCGTCGTCGCGATCCACAGCACCATCCACTCGCACGAGATGGTCAGCACCACGAGCGGGTGCAAAGACGACGTCACGTAGCATATCAAGTGCGTTAGAGCGGATATCACGCCGAGAGCCGCGATCGAGAGCGGGCCGATAGAGACGACGAAGCCGTTGTTCATACTGCGAGGGGGGTACGGTGTTAGTGCGGAGTCCTTGATGGCGAGATGATAGGGACGCAGGGGAGGGGACGTTACAAAGAACTGGAGAGGCCGATGACACAGATCAGTGCAATGAACTGAAATAGCAGTGTTGGCAACGCCAGCCAGAGGCTCCATCTTGCGTCAGGCATCTCGACGATTTGCAATGTAGGACAAAAAACGAGTGATATCCGTGTTCGGCCGATCCTGCTGACCAACAGAAAACAAAAAACAAAGAACGAACGTAGGAGGTCGAGTCGGTTCGACGCGTGAAAAAATAAATGAATGAATGGATGGGTGGATTTCATCCAGTCGCGGTGGTGGAACGCGTTCTTATACATACTTCCGACGTACCGAGAGTATCGTGTGAGCAAAACTTAAAAGGGGTGCTTAAACTATCATAGTGCTAAAAACTTCGCTTCTGGAGAGCTAGGAGGGGTTCCGGTGCTCTAACTAATCTGCCTGCCCGTCTGAAGCGGGAAGTTGGCTTAAGCTTGTCTGTGACTCACGATGTTCGATTGCAAGGATGGCCCGCTGGTGCTCGGAAGGACCGGCATCGTGAGGATAGGACGTTACTCTAAATTGGGACCATAGTTTTTGCCTCCTATGTACATAGGCTAGAGATTTGGAGAAAGTTTGGTGGCGCTCTCGACACGAGGTTTTATAGATATCAGATTTCTGTCTGTATGTACTGGTACAACGCTGTACAACCTACGTCTCGGGGAGTCGCGGATAACGGTCCACAAATACCATCTCGCCTAGCACGAGTACCTACATGCATACCGGTATCTGTAATGAGATCCCCTCCAATAAGACAAATTGGGTTTCCTGGCCAAAAGAGCCCATGAGTTTGAGGCGTTGCCTGCAGCGAGTGACACCGAGTAGTTACCGCGCGCACCACCACCTACTAGTAGTATTAATGCTTACATGAATCTCTAGGTCGTCGCCATAGGAGGGGAAGCCGTAATCATTACTAGCTGGCGAGCTGCGCTAGGCCAGTTCGAAGTTTCTTGAGTTCCCTCGGTCTGCCCGAAGACCGTATGCGGGCGGTTAATATCCGCCAACGCAAAGTCGATCCGATGTGGGGGCTCCCCATCACACGACCAGACTCCGTCTTCGGTGTGCCCCACCAGTATACCTAGTAGGCTAGACCACAAAGGAGCTCCCAGCACGAACAGGATGAACATCCTCCTCGGCCATGTCCAGACTCCGGAATCCCTCCTCAATCGACTTTTCCCGTGGAAGCCCACCAGATCCACGGTTCCCGCAAGCCTTGACGACTACGGTACGGGAATAGCAGTGTTTAAGCTTCCTGAAAGCTGGCTAACCATATTGCTCTGGGGTCGGCTACCTAGCCAGTTTGCCGTATCACCCCAATACCGGTGTCACCTACGGCCGACCTTCTGCTGGAGGATGAGAAGCACCGAGCCGTGTCGGTGCTTCTGGACTAGTGAATGGAGATCCCTGGCCCGACAGGAAGTGATAGCTTTTCGGTCGGTCAACTCCCCGACCGGCCCAACCGCGAACTCCTTCGAAACCAACCTACGGCCCATCACACGGGCCGGCACGGTGTTCAACACTTCGGGATACATCCGAGTGATCACTCGGCTCGAGACTCCAACGAACTCTTGGTAGCATGCACAAAGGCCTGTGCCTGCTCGTATTGCGGCACCGATCCCGATTCCGCAGGCCTGCGCCTGGTGGAGCTGCGAGGGAAACACACCTCTCTCGTGAGTCGTACCTATCTAGAGCAACTCAGCCACCAAGCAAATGTGCGAGATTATAGGCCAGCGAGAATACTCCAGTGTAACGGAGCCGTGGATACGGTAATGTAGATCCAGACGTCTCCGCCGTGCCTTTAAAGTTTAATCTGAAATCCTTTCGGGTTTCAGCTGAGTGAGAGACCAAGGAGTATGCACGTAACACGACTCCGTCATGGCCCGCCGCCCCGTGTGTCTGGGCAGAACACAAAGCAAATACAGGTTGGTCAAAGCCGCCAGGGCGATGGTCGATGGGTATTTTTCTGGTCTGAATGGCTACGCCAGAGCTTTTGAAAGCGATATGATCTGCTGCAACTATGTACGGGCAACAAAATATCCACATAATAACCCCAAACCCTGACCAAAGCTCAAAGAATCCCTCCTTTCCAGGCTCTTCCTACTTAGGTAGAACGTGATGTCCTGTAGACATGCCTTCACCCCTTTCCAGTCGATGTGTCACACATCCCCCAGGACTTGAACGAATTCTGGACACCTCCGAAGGTCGTACCTATAGCAGCAGTTATAGCTAACTAAGCTTCCAATCGAGAAGGATATCCGAAGCGGGACTATATATCCAACCGGCAATCAGCCCTACTGCGGCAGTGTTACACGAACTCATGCTTAACCTGCGGTTTCACAAGCCTCCCTTTAATGATCTCGTATTCGACACCACCAACGTTCCCCCACGGCAGCGATCGTGGGATTAATACGAGCGAAGAGGAGGTGGAAGCCAAAATTCGTCAAGTCGGTCTGGTGGGATTTAAAGAACGGCGGCTTCCTCTGTTTGGCCCCCGCCGCCGCCGCCTGCTCCCCTCCAGACAGACATTTTCATTGCATCGATACGGCAGTCAACAATCGCAGCAACAATGACGACGAAAACCTCACGCCCCATCGCATATATCCTCATCCGGGTCGGCCAGCTCCTACTCTGCGCCGCGCACCTCTACGTCTGCAGCGCGCTGGTGTTTTACTTCGTCGGCAATGATATCGCAAAGAGCGACTATGCCATGGGATATCGACGCAAGCGCGAGGCCATGCCCGGCAGGGGCGGTGGCGGCGGTGGATCCTATTCTGGTGGCAGCGGCAGCGGCGGCGGGGGTGGTGGCAGTAAGAGTCCTACCGACCCGCAGATGCCGTTGATGCTCTTGCTCGGTGTGGTATGTCTCCTGTATCCCTCCCACTCTGAACATCCCCTGCTGAGATGGTCTGATGGTGTAGAGCGTCATCTCCCTTGTCGCCGCCCTCGTATCTCTGAGCACCATGCTCTGCGTCCGGTTCTGGCAGAAGGCGATGGTGTTCTCCTACAAGATGGACATGTTCCTCTTCGTGATGTGGGTGATCGGGATGGCGATTCTGGCCAAGGTGATGGAAGAGTACGAAGTGTTCAACAAGACCAGTCCGCACGCGGTCTTTTTCAAGGCGACTCTTGGCCTATCGATCGTTCTCCTGTTCGTAGCCCCAAAAACATCCTCTGTCGAGCGGGGGACGATTATTGATGGAGGCATTCGGCAGGTTGGCTTTCTTGGTGACATGCATCTACTCGCGAAAACTCCGGATTAAGCCCCCGCCCGCTGCTGTTGCCGGCACGCCCGCGGCAGTGGTAGCCCCCTCCGCCGCGCCGACCACGCAAGGCTACGTTCAGGTACCAGACGCTAAATACGTGCAACAGCAGCCGCCGATACCGATGCAGCAGTTCGCCCCGCCATATCGGCAGACTTACCAAGCACCTTCGCCGTCGCCGGTGAATCCGCCACTGCAGCAACAGCAACCACAACAGTTCCAGCAACCACAGCAACCACAGCAACCACAGCAACAGTTTCAGCAACCACAGCAACAACAACAAACGTTTCAGCAGCCGTTCCAACAACAACCACAACAGACGTTCCAGCAGCCACAGCAGCAAACATTCCAGCAGCCATTCCAGCAACCGTTCCAAAGCCCTGTGTATCAACAACAGCAATGGCGACAATGAGGGCGAAGGAAGAACACACCCTTAAACATTTTCCAGCTAGGTAGGTAGTTTGGTCATTTCATATGTTTCGCAGCGGAGTCATATCTAGATTGTAATTACAAAAGCGATGAATACATAGACGTTTCTTTCTTTCGGGTGGTAGATAGAATAAAGTTGTTTTTTTCTATGCGGATCGGAGAACTTCCCAATGCAGGATGATCCCGAGGACCCGAGGTTCTTCGGTCATCACCGAAATCCGAACACGGGCACGGGGGGCGGGTACGGGCACGTGGTGTCACTCGCCTCATCGCTATGCACTCACTGTGTAGAGAAAAAGATATTCGTGCTACGGATCGGCGGCAGTAACGAGGACGGTTCTATACAGCCCTAGCAGCAGCCCAGCCACAGTTCCGGTCCCCAGCGCTCAACAATCGGGCCACACAAAATGAACTCGATGAACTCGTCCCCGAAGCTGGAGTGTCGCATTGGCGGCGGCGGCGATGCGGAAGCTACGGTATGGAGTTGAGGGTGGAAGAGAGAGGGTATTGGACGGATCGATGGTGGTGGAGATCACGGGGTGGAAGGATGAGAGAAGTGGTGTGTTTGTGTCTAGGAGCTCTAGCTACGAGAGAAGGAGGAAGAGAGACATAAATACAGAGCTTTCGACCCGCTATCGACCAAATGTCGCCAGAGCCTTCCACCACCAGTCCACCAACCGGCTAGTAGGCTACTTACACGGTTTTAGGCTCTCATACCACCATCTATTTTTTTCCTTTGGCCATATTGACAGCTACATCCTTACGTCAGTGCATGGTTCTAGCTCATGTTGTATTGCAACCCTTCGTATCCGCAAAAAATGGCGTATCCTTCATGACAATCATCAACATCATCAACATCATCATCCGCACTCAAGAGTCAATATAAGAGAGATCACAGTGTCGGCGGTTCATTGTTGGCAGGTGGTGGCTGTGAGGCTCGCGCAGGGACTGACAGACCGTCGGTGATTCGGTGATCGTTGGGGGGACTGAGGGCCGGCAGGGAATGAGTGGTGGAAGTGACGGAAATGATGAACGTAGATTCGGCAGTGAGAGGAGTGGCGGATTAAACAGAGTCGGCAGTGGCGGATTGATTCATAATTTATCTTCCAGAAGCCTCCCGATACGGGCCGCGGCGTGATTTCTAGGCCGTCTCCGTGGCAGCTGCGAAGACAGCATTCTCAGGACCTCAACTAGATGTATTGCTAGAGCCCGTTAAAAATCTCCACTAGGTATCCAGACGAAGTCACGAAGAATGAGGATCGAGAAACAGCTCAATACGATCGTCACAAGGGAGCATCCCGATTCCCAAAAACTGGCAGAGGGTGATTGTGAAAGAGGATCCGATGGATTGAGGCGTTGCGGCTCAATTATTGAGGTATTGCAAGCAGAAGTTCAGTTCCGCATCCCGGAAGTCTCGAATTATTGACTTTGCCATCGCAGGCATTGAAAGACGGATACAGCCTCCGATCCTATGATCTAGCCTACCTTACGACTCGGAAGGGGCAAGTTGCAAGGGAAATCCAGTTCCTTGTTTACTGGTTCGACTGGTTGGTATGCGGGCTTCTTCGGAGACGTCGAGTGTATTTGAGATGTAGGACTTACAAATCAAAACACAATTCCGGCAGCCGCAGCAGTCATGTCAAGAAACACCGAAGCATCGAAACATTGCGATGCATATAGGTATTGCACACCCGACATATCATTTCAGCCCTCGAGGAAAGCGGCCACTGAACTCTCTCTCTCGAGGAAAAACAAAGGTGCCGCCCGTTCAATTGAGGACTGAAATAATGACGTTGTACTGCCAAAGTCTGCCATGCACAGTGGAAGGAAATGAGTGGTTACCGTTGGTCGTCGCAGCCAATCAGCCAGCCAGCGAGAATGGCTGGATGGATAAATCATGGAATCTCATGGAACGGATGCACACATCCAGATCCACATCCACATCCATAACCAGCCTCATGCATCGGAGATTCGAAGATTCGGTGTCAGTAATTGGTCCGCCGTCCACCGCCCACCACCACATGCTTATCGGAGCAGGGGGGTGAACCGTGATGGACGGTGATGGGCGGTGATGGGCGGACGTCACTCTGACAGAATCCTTCCCCCCGTGGGCTCTTTGGCTGCCCTGGATCGGCGTCAGACGCGCTTAATGACTTTCAGGCATGCCGGTCGACGAATACCCAGCTGCTGCTGCCTGGTAACTGCTGCCTACCGAACCCGGCATGTAGAAACGTCGACGGAGGATTGGCGTACACCGTACCTAGGAGCGAGGGACACGGTGCGACCATTGGCCGCGAATACGAGAAAGTTGCCGCGAGGATCTGTCCGGGACCGCTTATGATTGGGGAGGCATGCATACTGGGCGTTGGGCAGGCTGCGGACGGGCACTATGACGGTGCTTGGCCGATTGGACGGGGGGAGCTGGTGCGGCGGGCATGGTTCCATATGGCACATGGAGTAGGTGCCGGTACTTGGGTACTTGGGTGTTCACCACTCGAAGCGCCCAGGCAGAGTACTCCGCTACCGCTATCGTACTCTGCATCCACCATCCATCATCCATCATCCATCATCCATCATCCATCGGACGATGGTTTCATACTTTCATGCAGCCACCAACATTCGCATGGTCATTCCCCTGGCCTGGCCGATGGTCGAGTGTGGTCGAGTGTGCTCTACATCGTCCATCGTCGTCATTGTCGATGGGCTGCCGGGCTCGGACACCCATTCTAGAACGGAAACGAAAGGCCATACGGGTGACGGGTTTAGCCTTTGCGGTGGACTGGTAGTGGGCGGTGGGTGGTGGACGAGCAAAGGTTGGAGGTTGGAGGTTGGAGGAAACACTGCTGGGACTTGGGAGACGTACTCTCCTGGAAGGCTGGCCGCTGGTCTGGTGGCTGTTGCGGGCAAGTTGCGTACATGCTAACTGCACCGGTAGGCAGTGTGTATTGGGCATTGGGCTCGCTGCGGATACGGTACGGTACGGTATGCTAATCTACGGTACCCATGGCGCCGTCGTATCATACATACACGAAAGCCATATCTGGGCACCGCGGTGTGCATACCTTAGATATGTCGACCGGGAGAGGTAGGGAGAGAGGAGGGGAGAATCAATCTTATCCTCGCATATGTCGAGTGTCGACCTCTTGGCTGGCCCCGTTTTCAAATTTCAGCTGAGTTCCAGTTCCGCGAGTGATCCCCAGTGCAAGAACCTGCACCACCACTTCCCTACCCTGTAGTTACCGCGATCAATCCAGAATCCAGACCTTCCCACCATTCCCATCGTTCCGCCTCAGGAAGAAAACAAATCTAGATTGCGCTACGCAAGTACGCAAGTACGCACGATGGCAAATTAGCGTATGCAAGTTCAATGATCTCCTGTCCTCCTGTCCAGCTGGGATGTATGTGGCCAGCTGGTGGTTACTCTACATACTGGTCGCAAAAGTCTCCACTGCGACTCTGCGAGCATGCGAGTATCTATGCGTAAGGCATGCGCAGCTCGTGATTTATGCTCTTCTCTGCACCCCCGTCCCCCGTCCAACCCCCTGGCCAGCGCCTTGGGCCACGCCATGGCCGACGCCATGGCAACGGCAACGGCTTACTTAATGCCTAATGCTGTCGGCGACGAAATACCCGTAGTCGGGTCGAGTCGAGTCGGGGTCGAGTTCCCTTTTTCGCGATCGTTTCGGGGGGACTATGTAGCAATAGAAGGAAACTTTACCACACCCTGTAGATACATCGTATGTATGTACAGTACAGTACGCACTCTAGGATGTGTGTATTGCATGCGCATGCGTCGTGGGTGATTGGAGCAAATACTCTACATAGAAGCCAAAGGAAGGAAGGAAGGAAGGAAGGTATGTAGAGTAGAGTAACTATCGGGCGGAAGCGTGCAGGTGCAATATAGAGTAAGTTGCAACACCTGCCGGGCTGGAGTGTGGCGGTTTCCCAGACTCCTATGTAGATGGTGGACCTCTCAGATGGCAGCCTGGCAGGCAGGCAGGAAGGAAGCAAGGCGTGGGAGTGGGACGGGGCTGGAGACGGAGACGGATATAGCACAGCCCTGAGCCCCTACCCACCACGGCGCAACCTCGATCGCGAAACACACACCTTGTCTACACCTCCGAAGGCGCTCTGCGGGTCTGAAAGAGGTTTTTGCACGATCCGTTCCGTTTCATGTGCGTGCAACTGACTGACTGACAGGTGCATGAGTCACGATCTGTGCAAACGCGTTAGACGAGCAGTGAGGGGGGAGGGCTAAAGGCGGCAACGGATTGATCAGTGATCCCCCCCTTCAACTATCGGCTTGAGCATAGTATACAGAGTATGGTTAGAGTACGCACTATGGAGAGCCAGCACTCAGCAGCCTTCCGTCGTGGTCCTGGTGGACGGGCGGACTGGTGGTTCCGGTCCGTTTCCGGCGTCTCGGGTGCCTGAAGCCACGATGGTTCCACAGGCCTGGTCCTGGGATGGGGAGGTACGTAGATTATGTAGGTACGGCCACGTCCCGTCTCTAAAGCCAGTACTAGTAGTGGTCTCTGGAGTCTGGAGCCAGCCAGCCAGTAGGAAGTATTTCGATACTTTGTGGGTGGTGGTCAATGGTCATCGGTCATCGTGGGCGTGGAAGTGGCATGCGACACGCGAGCGCAGCCATCGTTTGCCAGTAGATAACCAGCATACCTGGAGTTTATGGTACATGCCTCATACCAGGGGGACATTGGCCCAGGTACCCAGGTACCCACCAGTGGCGACGACGACACCTTCGCGAGTTCTTCATAGCACGAGTCTGCTGTCGGTTAAACTCGAGTCTCTCCCTCCCTCTTTTTTCTTTCCTTTTTCCGCTTTCCTTTTTTCCCTCCTCTCGGTCTTCGTTCACCATCGGACGCGCGCAGCAGTGCAGATGCCTGGGGACTTATCGACTAGGCAGCGGGCGCATGTATGGTGATAGCACTTAGGTAAGTACCGATGTAGACTTCACAGCTGGAGAGTAGTCACTTACCTGTTGGTTATGTACTTAGGCCACCGCACGCCCGCCCGCGGATGCGCGAAGGTGGGCACGAGCCAGAAGGCAGATGCCCCCCCTCAATTGTCGATCGAGGATGTTGACGACGGAAAAGCCGCGCAAACGAAGGGCGAGAGCGGCGTGGTCCTGTCGAGTTTAAAGTATCTATTTAGCTGTAGATAGCGAGCCTAGGCACGGGAATAGAGTACGAGTTGTATGCAGAGTGGTTGACTACATCGGTAAGGACAGACTCTGCAGACTCGTTTCTCACCTACCCAAAGAAACGCAACTCCATCGAGCCGTGCGTGGATCACGATTGCCTTGCACCGATACGGGATGGCTCCGGTATGGTTCAGGAATCAGTGGGTTGACTGGCCCACTAGTTCAGGAATCAGTGGGTTGACTGGCCCACTGGTTCAGGAATCAGTGCTGGTCTGACGGCTATAAATAATCTCTTGGCTCACGAGGAAATGCTGCAGCCGAGTGGAGAGATGGCGAGGTGAAGCCATGATAATTGGGCCGTCTCGCTCGCTCGCTCAACTGCGAAGGAGGCTATGGAGGAGTAAGGCAGTCGCAGTTCATGTAGGCATTCATGTAGTTGACTTTTAACCCAGGTACATACAGACATGCAGACTTTCGACAGCGGGGCAGAGACAAGAAGTAGAGTCAGTAGAGTACATGTACCCGTGGCCAGCCAGCCAGCCAGCCCGTCCGTTCGTTCGAGCAAGAACCACGTTTCGCCCGCTGGTCTGTCTGTCCGCTTGTCTGTCCGCTTGTCTGTCCGCTTGTCTGTCTAAACTCTGTCTGTCTGACTGTCTGTCCGTCAGTCCGTCCATCAATCCGTCCGCTGTCCCCTCTGCTCGTCCGTTCACTTCCGCTCGCTCGCTCACTCACCCACTCACTCATCCATCCACCCCCCGGCGGTCCACCCATAGTCGACAATAATCAGCCATCCACCACCACCACAGCCATCACCACCTCCACCTCCACCTCCACCTCCACCTCCACCTCCACCTCCACCTCCACCACCTCCGACTGACGTCGCGATCGTCGTTGAGTGGGTACTTTTTCGCTCGCCGTTGACCTGGAATTCGTTCTCAGAAATTTAATCTCTAGCTTCCCGCTCGCTGGGGCTCCTGTAATAACCAATAACCAATAACCTTCCCCCTCCCACCCCCCCAGCCCTCCACTCACTGAGCGCCGTCCCTCGCCGAACTGCGCGCGCGGACACTTGTGATCGAGTACCCTCTACACACCTGCAATTCTCGCATCCTTCATTGGCGCCGGTGCGGAATGAGTGAATGAATGAATGTGCCGCACGAGATTATCGACACCTACATACACACATACTTGCCCACCTCTCTCGCTCGCTCTCTGCTTTTGCCCGACTTACACTTATCTTAATTAACGGCTGCCTGCCGCCTGCGATTGCTTCTGCTGTTATTGCATTGCGTGTGTTTGCTGCCGAACCCGAATCTTCGAACGGTTCCATCCATCCAACTCGCCCCGAAGTCGCTTGCCTATTTGGCGCATAATTTAATTCAGCACTACCACCACATCTGCTGAACCCAGATTGCGTCTACGAACCCAGCCAGTCCCGGCCTGTCGTCTTGCTTGAAACCCCAGCGGCCGTTCCTCTTTCTCTCCTCCTCCTCCTCCTCCTCCTCCCTCCTCTTCCTCCTCCTCCCCCTTCCTCCTCCTCCTACCTTCGAGGTCGCCCCTCCGCGAATCGGCCCATCACTCTCCTTCCCCCCCCACTCTCCCTTTCCCCCCCTTCCCCCTTCTGTTCGTTTTGCGCTTCCCTCTCTCCCGTACGCGCTTCTCTCACGGGGTTTCTGGTCCGTCTGGGATAGAGGATAGAAGGACAGAAAACCAACTCCATCGAAACGGAGACGATACATACATACAATTACAATAATAATCAACACCTTTCAAAAAACCCTTCGCCCACCACCGCCCGGCGCTGCTACAGCTGCTCGTGGCCCAGTCACTCTTTACACTGGTGTCTAGCTCACACACCCCCGTCGAAATCTTCAATTTACTTGCATCGCTCATTCATGCATCACCCCATCGGTAAGTCCACCACCACCTGTTGTTCCGTTGCGCTGCTGGGTTGGTTGGTTGCGCCTCTTCCGTTCCTGTCGTAGGCAATGACGCGGGATGGGGAACACGGAATCCTCGATGCGCGACGACACGAAAAATCTCGGCAACCACCCCGTCCGTCGTCGTCCCGAACGAGCGAGAGCTTCTGCTGACCTTTGCGCGGTCGCAATTCTATTCAGCTCCATCAGCTAGATTTCCAGCATTCCACTCATTCAATCGACACCGGTTCGAGAACAACAGCCTGTAAACCGTTGATTCGGATTCCTGCACACCCGCGACCGAGCCCGCTCCTAGGCTTCGACAACCCACGATAACAGTACACGACACCTTCATCCATCCCTCCTACCCTTCCCCCCACCGGAATCGCTCGTTCGCCAATCACTCGTTTTCGGCGTCCGAAACGAAAAATTCCCCCAACGAAGTTCGCGACTCCGGATTTTTGGGTTTTGAGTGTTTTGTACCAAGCTGCGACTGGTCTCGCCGATCACCAAGGAGGATACGAAGAAAAAAGAAGAAGAAGAAGAAGAAGAAGAAGAAGAAGAAGAAGAAGAAGAAGAAGAAGAGACAGAGAGAAGGAGGGAGAAGGATAGGTCTCAACTAGGAAGCATCTACACCGTCGACATACTGCAACGATCTTTTCCACGGTTAGTGGCGGATAAAGTGGTGGTTTCCGGACGTCTCGGTTCAGTTTGCCTTACGACTCAGCTTGTGACGGGTCTTTTCTAGACCTTTTGACTGGTAGCGCTGGCTGCCTCGGATACTTGGGAATATGGAGAAGTCAGAGACATCTACGAGAGACGAAGGCGGCGGAGGGGGTGGGGGAGGCGGCGGCGGAGGAGGTGGGAGTGGAGTTAAGTCTGGGAAGAAAACAGACGATGACGAGGACTTGGGTGGAAGTATTGTGCAGTGGGTCGGCACGAAGGATCGGGGATTTTCTAAGTCTCCGCGAAATCGGGTCGCCGGACAAATGCAAAACGCTGGGCTGCGCTTTCTGTATGGACACCTGCACGGACGACAGGATACGCCCGAGAGCGTAGTTGCTGCTTCGCTACAAGAAGAGTCGTCATCAAGCCGGGAATCGCCGGCCCAGGACCAACCAACCGCAACATCATCCACCTCGACACCAACAACCACAATTACACATACAGTTACTACAATTAATACCTTTTCCGTGGGATCTTCAAGTGGAAGTCAGATTGTCTTGAGCTCTACGCCGCCACCCTCGCCTGCCGAATCGCAGCCTAATTCGCTGTCGACTCCATTTTTCAGTGCAAGTTCCAGTCCAAGCGCAAGTTCCAGTCCAAGCAGTGCCGCTGTGAACCCAAGTGTCGGTAGCAGCAGCTTCATCACTAGCAGCAGGTCTAGTACTATCACCAGTGTCGGCGGCATCAGCAGCAGAAGCAGTAGCTTCTCTGCGACCGCCACGCCATCCCTCGCAACAATCACTTCTTTCATCTCTAGGCCCATCGTTCCGGTGCAGAACTCGACTGCCAGCATCAGCACTTCATGGAGCTTCTCCACCACCACCAGCAATGGAACAGTAATCGTAATCGCTTCGCCAACACCCGTTCCAGCGTCTGGTTTCAGCACGGCGACATCTAGCCGTTCGCCTCTAACGCCGAGCTCAACGAATTTTAGCAGAACATCGACTAGCACTACTTCGACCCAGCCATCATCGTCTGCGATAATACTGGCTACCGATGGTGGAGCCGGGGTTGGCACTGGGGCCACAGCCACAGGCGGAGGATTCACGATTATTACTGCATCGCCCACCGGTACCGCATCCGACTCGGCGCCCGGTATCAACCCCGTACTGGTTGGGGGGATCCTCGGAGGTCTCGCGGGATTTGCACTGATTCTGGTGGCGTTGCTGTTTGCCGTCAGGCGGTACAAGAAGTTTAAGGCAATAGCAGCTCGCGACGAAGCAGCATACGGCGGTCCACTCCCACCTGGCTCAAGGGGCATGTCGGAACGAACCAACATGACCCCGTTCGCTGCTGCCGCCGGTCTCTTCGGTATACGTTGCCGAACAGCTCAAGGCGCAGCCCCCGAGCCAGCTGCAGAAGAGCGTGGATTCTACAGAGTCGCTGGAACCGGCCGGAAGCTGCCGCCCGTCATTGGCGGGCCACGTCCCGGTGGATCAGGCGCCATGGAGGAAGGTCAACCTTCGATGGAAGGCCAACAGTCATACTTTCACGACGACGATGGTACCAAAGGCCCACTGACCCCAACATCGTCCACGGGCCCCGGCCCTTCCAGGTTCTCTGGCTACACCGTGACATCCATGGCTCCCACCATTGCAAGTTCGACGACCCCGTTTGCCGCATCTCCCACAAGTCCCGTGGGCGGCGCGGCCACTGCCTTCCCGCCTCCAACCAAGATACAGGAAGAGCGAGATGAAGGTGACCAGCAAGACGATGTCCCGCGGGAAATGACACCCGTACCGTCATTACCCAGACCACCACCCGATTATATAATGCGACCGCAACTTGGGAGCAGTGCTGGTAGAGATGGACTTGGCCGGTCATTGCCGTCACATGATGGATCTCGAGCTTCAAAGTTTACAGAGGATATAGTGTAATCACTGTTAGTCAGCGTGGAGGCGGGATTCGGAGGGAAGGGGTGGGAGGGGTAGGCTTTGTAGCTGGGCAGTATTGGAAATCGTCATTCCGCCTGTTTTTTTCCTGGCGAAAGCGAGCCGACGAGAACCACGTCAAATTCACTTCTTGTTTCTTCATCTTCATCTTCCATTACCCGTGACGCTTTCTGGGGTTACGGGTAGTTCTTTTTTCTTCTTCTTTCTTTCTTTTTCCTACTTTGTCTTTTAACGTGTCTTCATATTAATGATCCCAATATTTGGCGTTTAAATGTTTGGTTGGTTCCTTCCAGTCTTCTGTCCGGTTTTTTCTTTCATTCTTTCTTGTAGATAGCTTTGTAGCCTTTTTCTTTCTTTCTTCTTTTTTCTTTCTTCATGATCGTGCTTCACTTGCACACATTTTCTTTTCTTTTCACGTTTACTTCTTTTTCTGATAGGGTTTGGAAAAACTTCTCTTCTTCTTCTTTCGTTCTTTCGTTTTGCTGAAAGGGATTTCATATTGCGGCTTTTTTTTTTAGTTTTTATTCTAGGGCAGCATCTGGGGAGTTTGGGGAAGCGGTCACCGCGAGCAGTCAGCGAGAGAGAGTGGGCGAGCGAGAGGATATAGGAAAGGAGTTACCTAGACTCTATTCTATGTAGTACCGGTAGTGGTAGTGTATACTGTACTATTGTTGTGTTCGATGCACTGCGGGATGCGGGATGCGGAATTCGGGATGCGTGTGTTGCTGCTGCTGCTACCAACGTTCAAACATTACTTTTTTGCCTGGGAGTTGAGAGAGAGTGTGTGTGTGTGTTCGTACATACGGGTGTTCGCTTTTGGAGGGGGCGAGCGAGTGATCTCGTGTGCTACTATAGTTACTGCAAGAGGAGATCCTGGCACTAATAGGCAGAGTAGAGTAGAGTAGCAAAGGCAGAGGCAAGACTACCGTACAGACGAGACGCGTACTTGGATACTTGGTTACTTGGTTACATAACCACAGTGGAATGGACGCGGTTGAGTCGAGTCGAGTGATATCCGTCCCAAGTTTCCAAGTTCCCAACTGGCGGTCTTAACTGGCGGTCCAAGCTGCTACCTCTGGATGCGCCTACATACGGTTGGAGGCTTGGAACTCGGAGCTTGGAACTTGGAGCCCGCGGCGTGATCGCGTGCTCTAAAGGAGGGACTTCGGGTTTTGGAGGAGGAGCATGGAAACATGTGCAGCATACTCTATCTATCGGGTATGTATGGTCTTGCCGTCCAGGGCGACTGGGGGATCGAGGATGAGGATCAGGGCAAGGCGGCCGACCACCGCGTGTCTATCCAGCAGCACGGCGAATGCCTACCGTACTTACCGGTACATAGCAGCATCCCGCACAGTTTACACGCGCGGCGCGGCGGCGGCGGCAGGCAGGTGCTGAGTGGGCACTAGGAACAGACACGCATACTAGTACTAGATGTATAGGTATGGATAGATATGTTGTGGTTGGCGCGTAGGGAAGGAAAACATCTAAGTAGATATTCCCCTCCGGAAGCCAGAAGCCAGAAGACATTGTGGATTACGGGTGTGCAGTTATGTACCAGCGAGCTACGGAAGAGTCCTCATCCTCCTCGTTACGCGCCTGGGCTGCGAGGTTCGGAGCACACTGGTGCACTCGCACCCGACCAGAACTGCCACGCGCGGATGGCAAAGAGCAAAGGGCATAGAGCAAGCTGAGACTGTGGGGGACGCGCGCGTGCGCGTGTATGCAGAACGCATCCGCAAGGATGGAATTGACTTCCGTCGGTATCGTGGAATGGGGTAGAATTGGGAATTGGGAATTGGGATGGGATTGGGAATGTGGGGGGTTTGTCTCTAGCAGGCACGTGTGTGGGGGGAAGGGGGGGAGGGGGGATATCTAAACACGCGTGGGGGTAGGCGGCCGCGGTGAAATCCTACCTATGTTTGGGACCGCGTAGCAGAGCACCGCGCAGTAGAGCAGAGTATCTACCAAGGTAGAGTAGGTAGATCCAACCACCCACGCACCCACCAGCTCCCCCGCACCGCCGCGCCGCCGCCGCGCTGCGCGTGCTCTACCCACTTACCTACTCTACCTGGGTACTAGACTCTATGTACCCCACAAACAAATAGACGAATAGACAAATCTCGGAGCCGGAGCCGGATCCGGAGCATCTCATGCACTGACTCTGTGGGTGGTGGTGGTGGCTGCGGTGGGTGGGAGGGTGGGGAGCGAAGCGCGATTCGGATCGGAGGGTGCGGCGGTACCTGTTCACTAGCATGTATGTAGCGTCTAGTTACCACCAGCGTGGAACTTTCCGAACTTTAGGAACGGGGCTAGTGTTACTAGGGAATGTGAAACAAACGGAGGCGGTGGGTGGGAGGCTGAGGAGGGAAGATATCGCTGCAAGGCATTGCTGGATACGGTGGAAGGGGTTGCACAAAGGGGTGAAGATCTCAGGAAGGGCAGGATACCGTAGATGCTCGTGGGCAATGGGCATCCGGGTTGAAGCTGCGGCGTGTTGATCGGTATGTAGAGTATCTACGGTATTTACACGGACTACCTACTCATGACGGTTCCCCGGCATGCGCATTGGACATTCACGGTTGAGACATCGAGGGTTAGCTTTAACATCGGCCGCTCAACAACTACTTGAACCTATTTACATACCGTGTAGATGAAACGGCTGACAGCTTGGAGCGTATAGAGCGACTACCCCCTCGAATGGTTTCATCGATAGGATCGCTTGGATCGCTTGGAAGGACAGTTGTGCCGGACTGCCAGTTCGGAGCATTGGCTATCAATGGCTCCTTGAGACATGGAGCCGCAATCCTCGAAGCACCGATAGCAGCTGGATACCACTACCACCACGAGATATGGCTCGGGGTTTTGGTGAACTAGAGGCTCGACGACCACTTCGCTCGACGCTAGCGCGCGTGAATTGAGTCTCGAGCATGCAGCCCAGCTCGTCCTCCCCTAGCCCTCACTCGAGGCGTAAAGTACCCACGACTCTCGAGCGTGTCATTCACAACTCTCAAACTTACCATTCACCGCGGAACAAGAACGAGAACTACCACCGTCAGCAAAGCTGCGCCACAGGACGAGAACAACCACCGTCAGCACAGCCGCACAGTCTGGGGCGGACTCTTGGGAAAAAAGATACTCGGCGCCAAGCAACCTCAGCCGTACTCTATCCAGACAATCGCCCTTTGCGCCTCCCACCTCCCATGTCGTCCAAGCCCGTCAGCCTTCAACTCACTTTGTAATCAGATCAGATCACTCCTCCCTCCAGCTTGCTTCGATCCCGCGGCGGCACTAACCATACCAACACGCACTGCGCAATACATACACTCGAGAGCTCGAACCTCACACTCTCTCGCTCAACCCAGCAACCCCCAACCCTCCCCACCCCCCGCAGCCCCTTTACAGGCGAGAGAGAAAAATTTAAAATCGGTTCTCCCGTCTCATCCCATCATCGCCAGGTACCGGCGGCAACCACCGCTTCTCCGATCCTCCATCTCTCCTCCCCGTGAACGAGAGAGAGAGAGAGAGAGAGCCCGAAATCTCTGCTGTGTCGGAATCCCTCACGTCCCCCTAATCGGCAGTGTTGGCCGAATCAATCCACCGATCGAATCCCCAACATCGCTCCAACGTAACGTAGCAACAACTACATACTCTACACACATACCATACCATTACCACTTCCACTACCCACTACCACTTCCACTACTCACTACTCGCTACTCACCCACTCACTACCACTACTCGCTGCCTTGCCCAGTACTCTGCCAACAAAAAAAGTCGATCGGAAAAACTACAACTCGCCCGCCGTCGCTGCGAGGAAAAAAAAATGTTCCCGCCAGCATCGACTTCGCCGTCATCGACTTCGCCGTTGTCGTCGGGGTCCTTCCCTTCTCCGTTCTCCTCCTCCGATTAGTCGTCCGCCAATCGAAACACATTCCCGAAGCTGTGGATCACCCCCCGTCGCCGCACCCGCATCAAATCCAACACCTTCCATCCCCCCTCAACGTCACCTCACCAACCACTGCTACCACCGCAACCGCAACCACCACCACCACCACCACCACCACCACCACCACCACCACCACTGCCACCACTACCATCACCACCACTACCACCCGACCACATACCACCTCCGATCCTCAACCTCCTCCACTCCTCCCCGCCCCCCCCTCCCTCCCTCCCTCCTCTCCCCTCCCTACCTCCACCTCCTACCTCTACGTACACCCCCACCCTCGAACTTAAAAAAAGTTAAAAAGTCTTTCGTCCGTCGCTTCAATGGACGGCCCTGTGGCCATCGTCCCCGCCCACCCGGCGCCGCCATACGTTGTCGCTCTTTTCGCCTCGTTTCAAACATCCGATCCTTACGAATACCTTTCTACCCTCCTTTCGGCGCCAACATCACATCTCATCCTGACACCACCAATCCGACTGCCGCGCTCCCTCTACGACAAGCACTCCGTCATCCCCGAAATTAAAGCCACCGTCCTTCACATCAACTTCGAAGACGACATCATCTTCATCGGCCTCCACCCGTCGACCAAATACGCACTCTGCCGAGCCTACGAGAGCTTTCTCAACAGCTACCCCAACCGATGCGTTCCGCACGAGATCAAGGAGACGTGGCGCACCAGGTTCTGGCAGAACATGGATTGGGTCCAATGGGTGGTTCCCGCCGAGCTACTCTGTTGGATCGATGAGAGGAGTGGGACCTGCGATCTGGCTTGGTTCGGGATGTTGGACGGAGGGGGCTACTACAAGCTTCCGTGCGGCGTGCCAGAGATGCTTGCATCGGTCGAGGCCAAGATAAAGCGACTCTTCCTGCCAACGCTGGAAGAGGAAAGAAGCATCTGGGAGATTCCGTATCAAATCCAGGAGGCCACCAAATCGAGATTTCGTATCGAGGAGGAGGATCGGGTCTACGAGGGGGGTGAAACCATCGAGACGGAATTACTCTGGAACAATGCTAGCTGGAGCCAGCAGGATATGATTTACGACGACATCGTGGTCGACCCGAGTAAGATCGGGACGAACTCCGCCAAGCGAAAACGAAAGCGGAAACGTGTACCCTCCGTTGATCTCGACATCGAACCGACCCTTCCGTGCCCGAGAGTCAGAATATACGAGACAGAAACCGGCGGGAAGAGTGTTGCTGGGAGAGTGCGGAGGGTAGTCGCACCTCTCATCAGCAGTAACATCAGGTTACTCACGACAGCCGAGGGACGCTCATATATTGAAACCGTCCCACAAACCCCAACCATCCGAAGGCGATTACCTCTTCCACCACCACCACCTCTACCTCCACCTGCAGAGGCGCAAACCCAGAATCAGGCGCAGACGCAGCCATCACAACCACTACTACCACCACCAGCAGCACCAACACCACATCACCCCCAAGCCCAGTCACAACCGCAATCATATCTATCACGACCGCCAGGCTCGTACCCAACACCACCCGCTGATAATAACTTCTTTCAGCAGCCTCAACCGAGTGCCGAAAGAATACTTGAGCCGCTCATCAATGTTGACCGCCCATCGCCACTCGAATTACCGTCGCCCCTGCTGAGCGGGGAAGATTACGAGTGCCGGGACTCCCACCAAGAAAAGGTCACTGCGGAATCATGAACGACTTTGATGGGCTATTGTACGGCGGCAGCGACAGTGGCAATGGCATCAGTGTCTACACATGCACACACACGACGAACCATTTGCTTGCGCTATCGAATGAGTCAAGAGATGATCGGTTACACTCACGATGGAGGAAAAACAAACCCCTCTTTGTGAGCGTTTTGTTTGGCTAGCCACCTCTTGCTGGCTAAGAATGATGAGAAGTGGGGGAGGTTTTTTTTTTATTTGGATTTATTCCTTTTTCTTGGATGGGGGAGGTAGTAGTGGTAATAGGCTTCTTTGAGACCAGGCAGGGGGCTGGTTTGACTGACGAAACCCAAAGCTCCTTCTATTACCCGGACTTGAAGAAGCAAGCTACGTACCTACGAAACGGCAGACAGCATCTGTCTAGTCTACTTCCAAGGGTTAGCAGATCCCCACCTGTATGCTTGCTTCTTCCTTCCTTCTTCATTCGGTTCCTAGGGCACTTCACTTTGCATTGTTCGGGTTCGGAGGTATTACACTACACTACCTGAAAGCTGGAGGATTTTACTGGAGTTACGGCTGGGGGTGAAAGCAAGAGAAAGAGAAAGTGTGTGTATTTTGTGTGTGTGTGTGTGTGTGTGTGTGTGTGTGTGTGTGTGTGTGTGTGTGTGTGTGTGTGTGTGTGTGTGTGTGTGTGTGTGTGTGTATGGGAGTTATTTCGGTTCCGTTTGGCCTGGGGGGAGGGCATGATTATGATTCCCGTTTCTTTTTACGTATCTTTTATTGTGCTTTTGTGCTTTTGTTGTTGTTTGAGTGTCGATTGTGTGGGAGCATGGAGTCATAGACAGCGCTCTTGAGGATTCCACCTTTGACTTTTTTTTTTTTACTTCTTACTTTTCTTTTTTCTCTTTACCGCCAGTGTGCTTTGGTAATGCGTGCTTCTCCTTCTCCCCGTTTGTTTTTTTATTTTTCTTTCCTGTGTGTTTTTATTGCTACCCAAGGTGTTTACGGTTCCTTTTTTGTTTGACTACTACGTTTGCTTGCTCGGTTTGGCTTGGATTGGATTCAATGTGCGTTTTTCGTTTGTATTTTTTTGGGATAGGTGGTGGTGATCTGCATGTCTGCTTTAACTTGAACTTGACTTGACTTGTGTTGTTCGTTGTTGCTTTGAGATCCGATAGGTACTTATTTTACTGTGATGTGCTGTGTATTCTTATCTTGAGGAGTGAGAGCTCGAACTGGTTGTTGTAGCTCGTGGGAATGAATGAAACGAAAAGAGTACCGTACTGCTTCTCCTTGCTTGTATGAGTTGTCTGGATTGTCTGACTCTACGGAGTGTACGGACCTGTATGGACTGTACAGACTGGATTAATGGGTGGATTAATGGGTGGATGAATGGGCGATGGACGGGAGGGGGTAGGGAGGGGGTCTGCTAGAGCTTGGGAAGTTGGAAGTCCAAGGGGAGAAGCAGTACGTGAGCAGTACGTGCAATGATGAAACGTGAATGAGCACCTAAGTACCCATTTTACGGAGCCGTGAGTGAGTGATATTGCGTGGACGAAGTTCTAAGCCATGGGCGAGCTCGAGGTGCGGTGACTTCTGCGATGACTCATTCTTGTACCTACCCATCTTGCGGAGCCGTTGCGGAGGCGTGAGTGAGTGATATAATGTGATACCCGCGATACATTTGGCCGTGAGTTCCAAGCCAGGGTGAGGAGGGGAAGGGAGAGGTGCGGTGACTTCTGCGATGACTCATTCCTGCTGATGCGTTAAGCAGCCTCTAATCTCCGACGGAGTAGTGGTCGTAGCTATCCAAGCCTCAAGCCTCAACCTCAAGCTGTGCTAGCCAGCTAGCCGGTGCAGCATCATGCCGGTACTTACGAGTTACGATAGCCAGTCTTACGATGGCCATTTCCATTGCCATTTCCATTGTAGTCCACTCGAGATCCAGTAGCCATTGCCATTGTCGTTCACTTCGAGATCCAGCAGCCACTGTCGTCCACCAGTCATTGCCATTGTCGTTCACCATTGCTATTGCTATTGCCATTGCCATTATCGTTCACCATTGCTATTGCTATTGCCATTGCCATTATCGTTCACCAGCCAGCACTGAGCAGCCATTGTCGTTCACCAAGCATTGCGATTGTCGTTCACTCGAGAGTCGAGATCCGGGGAATCAGAAAATCACGTCTCGCTGAACCCATTCGGTCAACCCATTTAGCCACGACAATCATAGAGTAGAGTACAACTGAACGGCTGTACGCAATTCCATTATTCAAATACATGTATTCGCATACATACTCCTTAGAACCCGCGCCCCATCCGATCCTGTCCCCCACTAACCCGTCTAATCCCATCACATCCCGACCCGAACCATCCCATCCCCCACTATCCCATTCCAACCCAACCAGCGGATCAGCCAACCAGCGGATCAGCCAACCAGCTGATCAGCCAACCAGCTGATCAGCCAATCAGCCAACCAGCCAACAGACCTTCACGCCCCATGCCTCATGTCCCATCACTCATGCCTCATCACTCATCACTCATAACCACCACACCCAACACAGTCGACACAGCCGACACAAGACTTCAACCTACCAAGAACCCAGCAAGAAATTTGAAACCCATCAAGAAATTTGTAACACATCGAGATTTAATAGTTACCAATGCCATTGCCATTGCCAGTTTCTGACCAGATGCAAAAGATAGGTAATGAAATATACAAAAAAAAGAAGCGCCAAACCCGCACCGCACCGTACCGAAGATACAAGATAAAAAAACATAAAGATAAACCCGAGCATGCATGGACCCCCCCGAAAATCCTCTATAAAGTATGACAAAGAAAAAACGAAAGGAAAGGAAAGGTGAAATAAGGAAAGATGGACAAGATATGGGGAGAGTAGGCTGTGTGTAAATACGACCCCAAACATCGCTACAGTCCCCAATTTTTTAATGCAGAGAAAGAGAAGACTAGGTGGAACCTTCGCCCCGATCGAATGATTGTACCCTCGTGGTTTACGTGCTCCGGAAGGAATGCTGCATGAGTGTGTCGTCCCAATCATCGCGGAAGAAATCCGGCACCATCGTGTCTCCCCCGCCGCCATTCGACATGAAGAACTGTCCCGACATGGACGTGTCGATTCCGTTGCCATCCATGCGCTGGCCTTGCGACTGGGTTCCGGATCCCAGGTAATCGCCCATCAGTGGCTGTTGGCCCTGCAGGAGATACGGCGGTAGCGGGCCCAGGATGTTGCCCTCCAGACTGCCGAATTGGTTGCCGTTGGGCGCCGTTGGGTAAACTGGGGAGTTTATCTGGTTGGTCTGTTCGTCTTTTGTGGTGTGTTGCTGCACGGCCGGCACCATGTTGTGCGGTACGAAGCTGAACAAGTCGTTCGTCGGGAACATCATGCTGGTGAGATCCGGCATTCCGCTGCCGGCCATAGTTGTCTGAAAGCCCATCGACGTTGTTGGTGGTTGCTGGTTCGGCGACTCCGAGTTTTGCGCATTGTAATCTGCAGCTTGGTACGAATCGTAAGAACGTCTTCGATTGACTGGATCAGGAGAGACAGTGAATTTGGTACCAAAAACATTGGGGGGAGTAGATAGGCGCTTGCTGGCCTCGGTCGGCGAGATTGGGGTGGCAATCACCCGGTGGACTGGGGATTCGGTAGGAGATACCGTTCCCGGACTGGAATGACCGTGAAACGAGGGAGACTCTCCATCTTCGCCCTCCGCGTCCGTGGCCCCCGAAAGTGCCCTTGCCCTCTTCTTTTTCGGAGGAACCAATTCCGCCGGAGCCGGAGCCAGAGGCGGAGCGTTACTGATCCTTTCAAAGGCCTTCTCGAACAACGGCTGCAAACCGGTTAGCACACCAACTCCAAGATTCGGAGTAGAGTGGATCCTTGGCCCCACATTTAACGTGTTGATACATCTATGTGCGGCGGCACTCTTCTCTTGTATGCTGACTAGGCAGTCTCTCCCCGTGATGATGTCCTTCAAGATTTCTCTCGACATTTTGTCGGGAGGGTTTACCAAGACATAGTAGATGAGGGTGATGATCGCAAAGAAGGTGGTGTAGATGGTGAACCAGTAGGCTCCGTTCAGCAAGCCGTTCCGTCGCATCTCCTCGGCGGTATTGACGATATTCCTCGACACCTTCACACAAGCGGCAGCGATGGCGAATGGCCGCTCTTCGGAACGTGAGATGTAATGAACGAACGGCCGGTACAGCATCATCTGCACGTGGGCGAAAGACATTTTGAGCAGGTATTGACACCTGTAGACATTGAGCGTTTAGCGCAAGTACTCACAAGCGACAAGACACTTACTGCAGGAACTCTCTAGGAGTATTATCTCCAGGCTTGAGGATAGCAGGTACCGACTCTAGCCATGCTGCCAACTCGAGTTCGATCTCGTGCAACTGCATCTGACTAACGCTGTATCCTCGGTTGTTCCCGGCCACGCTTGCCTCGACGCCCTTCAGCGGGTATATGCACTTGACCGTCTTCGCCATGATGGTTAATAGCCTGATGTGCGCGTTTGCGGCGGCCATGGTCGACGTTTCACCATCCTTCATGGGGGCGATTCCGTCTTGTGTGATGTTTTCATCGTCTACTTCCGCCGGCATCTCCTGATCGATGTCTTCCGGCGCAATTCCCTTCGGTAGTCCCAAGATGGCGCCGACGTATGTGTCCATCTTCCAACAAGTCCAGAATATCCTCTTTCTTACTTCTCTCTCGATAGGATTGAACCTAGCATCGGGGACTGCCCTGTGCATACCCATCTTCACCGCAGCGCACAGCGCAATTCCGACATACGAGTAGCATGTCGACATCCTCGTGGATGATTGCAGGTAGATCGCCATCAAGAGGACCGCTTGGATCGAGTAGATGTCGCGGATGTCCGTCATCTCAATCATCCGACGACCGGCATTGAAGTATTTTAATCTACTGGTAATCAGCAAATGTGGTTGGGCGGAGGTGAACCGCGGTATGCAGGGCTGGATGTCTTACGCATCACCGGCGCCCACTTCGCACCCCTCGGCCGCATCATCATCGACCACGAACAAGCAACCGACTGCCAGGACGAGATAGAACAAAGGCAGAAATGTATTCTCGTCATCATCATAGTCTTCCGGTCTCTTGCTGTAGAGACGATGCATCATGCTCACGAAGGACGGCCTGTGGATGAAGCGCATCAAGACGCACGCCTTGTCCAGACACGTTTCCACCAACGACGCCGCCGTCTCTTTCGGCGGTAATAATGTTACGTCCGAAATGTTTTCCGGTGGTGAGTAGGACGACGAATGAGGCGAATCCTGCGCCAGCAGTTTCGGTGGTTTCGGCATAGGCCAAGTGGTTGCGTTTAATCTCACTTCGCCCAAAATTCCTCCAAACTGACTGTTCAGTTGGTTGAGGTATGTCATGCCAGAGGAATGGCCGTGGAATTCCACCTTGTGTCCCTCGTCTATATCCAATCGGCCTGTCGCTTCCACCATCGAGTCCAGCCGGGAGTCCCTGTCCACCGCCGCTGCCGCTGCCGCCGATAGTCCGACCGAATTCACACCGGGGAAGATTCCTTTCGAATCTTGCGGTTTAGCGGCCGGAGCTTGAGATCCGGTGGGTACCTTCGAGATGTCCAACTCTTGGTTGTCGGGGTCTAGGTGGGGGGCAAAGATCTTCAACAATTGCTTTAAGCGCTGGACCTGATTTTCAAGGCCCTCAAGGTACACCGGTGCGGGATTTCGACGCCTATTTGACGGCTGGTCATATGTACATTCTATGAAGTCAAGTTCTTTGAGATTAGCGATTGAGGGTATTCACTTTTTATTTTTTTCTCCGCACCAACGTCCCGCGCGCGCGCGCCACCCCCGACGCAAAGATTACCCACGAACCATAACTATAGACCGTACAGTGCGTACAAGGTTGCTTGCCGTCACACTTGATCTTCTTCCGCCGACACTCGTCGCAGGCGCGTGTGACTCTTCTTCTCTTCTGCTGCGGCAGGCCGTCGATTTTCGTCGGCACGGAGGACGTGTTGCTGCCGGCGGATGCAGGCGTGGTGGGTATGTGCGGAGGAATGTGCTGCTGCCAACCGGACCCGTTAACAAGCATATTGGATTCGTCGTCGAAGCCTTCCGGAGAAGAGTGCGTAGAGCCGAGATGTGGCACGTAGGTGTCTCCCGAGTACATCTGCGGTGTTGAGCGGTCGTCGGAGACGGCCATGTATTGGTGGTTCATTGCGCGTTTGGCTTTCGGAGGGCCTTGCCGGTCAAAGTATGGAAGGTATTTCTCTCTCCGGACAGGCGAGCGCGGGGCGGGAGGGGGGGGACGAGACGGCGGGTTAAGGGCGTAAGTGTAGGTTTCCGTGCAGCGCCGGCCGGGGTTTGCGAGACGAGGACTCTTTACTCTAATATGTGTTTGGCGGAGAGGTGAGGAATTAAAGCTTGGGAGCTGAAGTATTCAACACAGCTTTCCAGACGACCGGAGTGGAAGGAAGGAAATGGGGGGGGGGGTGGCCCGGCAACCAATATTCCCAGATGAGACAAGCCGGGGGGGTGGGTGAGGGAAGGGGGTGGTAGTGGGTGGGTTAGAGAGACCGATTCGAGGCTGCGGACAATGACGACGACGAAGGCGCGCGAAAATTGATTGGGCGTAGATTGCAGGATTTCTGATTATTATTATCGAGGGTAGAGGCTTGCAGCAGCGGGACCGCACACAGCAGTAGCAGTTAGGTAGCAGACCGAAGGAATATCTGGGGGGGATGGGTGGGGGCAGGGAAACGGTGAGACTGCGATGAATATGAGTGTTGCACGGGTGGAGGCAGGTAAGTAAGAAGGTAGGTGGGTATGGGATGGGATGAGGGGTGTGGGATGGGAAAAAGAAGATGATTGGAAAAAAGGTACAAGGCAGGAGTGTTGTGGTGGTGGTGGAGGTGGTGGTTACGGCAGTGGCCACTGGCCAATCGCTCTACTATACCGGACAAGTCAGAGTTTAGCTGTCGGAATGCGTAAGATCCCTCGGCGTTCGAATCGTTCGGCGGAATTTGAGCAGCAACGGACTGAACTGACTGACGGACTGACTGACGAACTCAAGAGCGAGAGAGAGCGCGAGAAAGAGAACTCAAGAGCGAGAGAGGCAGCGAGCGAGGACAAGGATGGCAGGCGAGTGCGGAACCCGATTCGATAGGACTTTTTTGCTCAGAGTCGTCCGCCGCAAACCTGGTATCATCGATTATTAAGCCACATGCCCACAGCAAGCCCTGGCGATTAATTCGCATCCGAGCACTGGACTGGAAATCCGAATGGAAGCGATTCAAGGCGCCGAGCACTTTGTACTGGACTCGAGAGAATGTAAGGCGCCGAGTCTCTCTCTCGCGCCTCTCTCTAGGTATCTCCCTCTCTCTCTCCCTCCCTCTCTATCCATCCGTAAACCCACCAAGGGCCTGCGCCTCAGGAGAGTCCATGTATCCACCCTAGGTGCTCTAGTCTCTATGCGCAGGGACTCACTCACTCACTAACTTGTATCCGGACGGGTGAAGCTTTTTTTCAATCTCGCAAAGCTGTCGATAACTACTCTAGGCAGAATCGCATCGGAGAAACCAGGATCTACGAGGTGGGCCGGGCTACGCCCCAAGTGGAATAAACGAGTGATTTCCGTCACTAACGCCGTCTGAGCGGAGTTTCGTATGTGCCTACTAGATACATGTGTCTTGCACGGCAGTTTGGTGGCGTTCTCGCCTTGTCTGCTAGTAGGTATCTACGGTACTCGAGTGCTTAACTACTCCACTCCACTCTACTCGGGCTCACTCATCTCTATGTAGAGTAGAGTAGAGTAGAGTAGAGTAGAGTAGGTGCAGTACTGTACTGCGAGAGAGGCGGCGAATGCTCATTTGGGCTGGGCCGATCGGGGGAGGGAAGGGGTGGGAGCATGTAGGAGTGGGAGTGGGGGATCAGGACGGTGGCGGGGAGGTCCAACCCAACAGTCAACTATTAGTAGACACGGTTGTTTTTTTTATATTGGTAAACGACGAACGAACGAGTTCATGGTTACATCATGATCGCATTCTGTCGGTCCTTCAACATAGTTTCCCGGACGACATACGCGGCTCACAATCGAAGGTCGCAACAGAGTAGGCAAACACTGCTCACTCGGATACGATCTTCTAGATATTGCTCCATCTCAGACCGGCTTGTCGCGGGCACCGTCGCTCGTCGATTCACGGCCCGTTCGCAACAGCTTTTTCGATGCCTAACGAACCATTGGAACACGGCGGATGTTGGCATTCCTGTGCCTACTAGACTTCTGTCAGGAGCGGTCGCTACTCTACTCTAGCTGGGAGGGAGTCTACGATCGTCGGCCACAGGCTGCTTCAAAGATCGATGGCGGAGCGAGATGGTGGTGGTGGTCCAACTGGAAGTGACGCTGGCGGGGCGGCCAGACATGTCACAATGACACCCACGCCAATTTACGGGAAGCAAACATCGATCTGCGTGCATACATCCACACCCTCCACGAAGAATAGGCGTGTAAGTACGCCGGGGGACATGCTGTGGACCAGTTCTTACGATCGCGATTACCTTTGTATGTACGGTATGTATGTAGAACCAGTCCGTCGTCCACGGGGACGAGGGTGAGCTCTGAGGCTCTTACACTGGTCAGTGGTGACTGCACAGCACCAGCCAACCCAACGTGCATTACCTATTCGCACCCACAGTCTGAGTCGGAGTCGGACAGTCCCACTTCAGACACCACGGCTAAGTCCAGCTTCCCCACTTCCCAAAAGCGTCTGCGGGTGTGGACGGATCGAGGTGGAAAGTACCTATCCAGGTGTGTGCACGGCTACTCTAACTAATCCCAGAACAATTACGAAGAAGGAAGAAGGACGCAGGACAAATCAATACACAATACATAACATAACTCCCCGTCGGGGAAAGATCGCCTCCCACTCTTTGGATGCGGTGTTTGCTCCCTCTCGACTTACTTATGTGAATACCGGAGTTTTTGCGCGCAATGGACTTTTCTGGGTAGGAATTCATACATAATCTTTGGCTTGAACAGGAACTGGAAGTTCTGCATGAAGAAGAAAGAAAAGAAAAGTGCTGATGATTAAGGAAGGAAAGGCTTCGTCGTGTCTGTACATACCGGTAGTAGGGTACTCTACTCTACTTTGCTTCTCCCGAGTCAGTCCCCAAGTCTCATGCAGCGTTTCACCATCACCCGCCCCGAATACGCAATTGCCCACAACTTACATATGCTACACACCTCCATGGTCCACGCCCCAACACCGCATCGCCGTTCATCAGGACTCAGGACGGGACTCTTCCTACCGATGCCTACGGTACGTCGGTAGTACGGTACATACAAGCTTCCCCCCACACCTTCTAAGCGGAAGTATGTACTAGGCATACCAGAGTACAAGGAAGCCTCCCGCTCGATGCGTACCTACCGTACGGTATGTATGTTAACGATGAGCGGATTCCCCTGCCCTGCCCGCCCACCGTTTTCAAAGATTGCCACCTGCACCACCACCACCACCACCACCAAGTAGCATAGGCACAGTACCGTATGTACATACCAGAGCCAGCCAGCTTACTGCCTTCAGCCAAGCTCCCAAGCTCCCAACCATCCATCCATCCAACCAACCAACAGCTGCCAGCCTCCCAGGCCGTCGTCGTCGGGGGTGTCTCGGGAAGCAATCTCGCCCACAGTCTCGCAGCGCAGTCCGTATGTAGTACCGTTCGATTCATCAGACCCCCTCGCCCCTCGCCCGGATATATGTATTTGCGAGACGGAGAACTCCTACTCTACTATCTAGTAGAGTGGTACATGCTCCATGCATAGCTGGCGTGGTGACATGTGAGATACCCATGCGCACCTGTATGTCTGTACACTGCTTGCATAGATACTATGCAGAATATGTACTCGCACCAGATAACGGAATATTCCACATTCCACATTCTGGAATCCCCGAGGAACCTTTTATCACCCACCGATTGGCTTGTTTGGCAATTGGCAGACCCACATAGGTAGTAGCTACATACCACGCGATCCAATTCCGCACATCGACACTGCTCGACTCAGTCACTCGGGCACGAATGGGGGGGCGAAGGGGAGGGGGAATGGGGGGCTCGTGACTGAGGTGTCTCAGCGCGGGCTACCCAAGTAAGTGCTCAGTACTTACATACAAGTTACATAGCGAACCCCCTACTGGGTAGTGGGTAGTGGGTAAGTAATGATCAATCGTGGTATATACCTACTGAGCGGAATACCATACCGCAGCGGCGCAGCCTGACAGGCCCCACGGAGCGAGATTTGAGAAAGCTAGATTTGGGAGCCCGAGATGAAGGGTGAGGGAGCGAGGGTGTCAGTGCCATCGTCGCGCGCGCAAAGAAAGAAGGGAAAGGCTCTACCTATTGTTTGCTCGATAGACGAGGATTGTAGGGGATTGTAGTCGGGCAAGTAAGCGTCGTCGTCATCGCGCAGAACGATACATATGGTGCCACACACCAGGGCTCGAGGGGAAAGGAAGAAGAAAAAGAAAGGAAGAAAAAAGAAAGGAAGAAAAAAGAAAGGAAGAAAAAAGAAAGGAAAAAGCACCTGTTCTCCTCCCACCCACACACATCCGACCTTCCTCCCTGAGTGGGTGGGGGATGTTTGGGAAGAGCAGACCAGACCAGACGCGATGAATCCGTTACGACGCCGTGGTGGGTGGGTGTAGAGTTATTTGCAGAGCTCTTGTGACAAGCGGGAGGGGGGACTCGTCACCCAAAACTTTTTTTTTTTTTTGGGGGGGGGGGGGGGGGGGCGATTGCTGCCATGGATGCGGTCTGAAAAGATGACGATCTCAACTCATCGGAGGCTGGACGCGGGGAGCAGCCAGCGCCCTGCGGGCCCTGCGAGCAGAGCGCCGCGCGCAAACAAGCAAGCAAACCAAGCTTTTTGACCATGCATTCTTGGCGATTCGGATCCAATGTTTCGGATCGCCAGCATCCAGAGTGCTTCTTCCATCATCTGGCTAGCGTGGAGAGGGAACCACACCCATCCATCCCCCATCCCTAACGAGTATCGCCAGCAGCCCCATCCACATCCACATCGTTCGAACACCACCCCCCCTCCAAAACACCCATCAACTTTGAATCGGACGCTCCACGGGAGAGTCATTGGCTGTGCATCACTACTCTACAGACATGGCACCCCCTCCCCTCCCCCTCACACACACGCCCACCCCCGCGTAAAACACCTGCCGGCATGTCCCCTCCCCCTCCCCTCCCCTCCCCTCCTCATGCACTGCCACCCCCCTCCCCCTTCCCCCCAATTCCTCGGGGATATCGGACCTCGCATTCTACCGGCGCCT
Source organism: Tricharina praecox (assembly GCF_024521635.1). NCBI lineage: Eukaryota > Fungi > Ascomycota > Pezizomycetes > Pezizales > Pyronemataceae > Tricharina > Tricharina praecox. Next base: position 598,519 of record NW_026250412.1, read on the forward strand.
GAATAAAAACAAGCCTTTTGGCGAGCACCCCCTCCCCCTCCCCCTTCCAATTCGGGCCTTAACTAGGATCCGGGGAAACCTCGTATTGAGAAGAATGTGCGTGCGGTGAAAGAAAAAAAAAGAAAAAAAGAAAGGAACGAACGAACGGAAAGAAAAAAAAGAAACAAAGAAGCAAAGAAAGAAAAAATAGGCAGACAGGGTTGGCCCCACTTGTTGGTACCGGTAGTACTACTCTACATACCAGTACCGTAGTGGGGCGGGCGGGCGGTACCTACTCTACCTACTATCATCATACTATGCAGAGGAGAAGACATCTATCTCAACCTACGGTACTGTATGTACTATCTGTGTACATACTCTACGTATCCACACCTGGAGTAGAGTACCTGCTCTGCCCCCGAGATGGATAACCGAATTCCATAGGTGCTGCACAAGCTCTGGCAGCTCCGGCTACATAGATACTCTATGTACATCTACATACAAGGACGCCCGAGCTTAGGAGAACCGGATCGATATCACGTACATACCCGTACATACATACATCCTCAGTCATGAGATTTCGGGAGTGCATCTTGCGACTCCTCCTCCGGAGGCAAAGCCTGATCGTGTCCTAGCTCTCCTGGAGTATATACGTGAGTACTTAGCGAGGCATTTCATTTCGTCCTCCGTGCGGTGCGGCAGTGCAGTGCAGCGGGCACCCACCCACCCACACGTACCGATGTATGTATGTAAGGGCAGGCGGCGTCCGGGTGAAGTATGTACAATCATACATAGAAAGCCGGCTGAAGGAATGAGTGTTGAGCAACTTGAGCTGGATGGATGGATGGATGGATGGATGGATGGATGGGGAGACATTCGCCCGCGCCCCAGTCCCGCTCCAGCAGGTGATGCCGCGTCCGCGTCACCCAGGGAAAGCGCAGGCGAAGCTCTTCGGTTTCAACCCCAACAGGTGTTGAGACAGCGGCGTACGGTATGTACTGAGGTACTTACATACTCGGGTACTTCGCGAAGCTTGCCAGGTAGTAGGTAATCATGCCTGCCCGCGTGTCCGCCGGGCCGAGGCATCTTCATTGGATCGCACTCGCATCGGTAACCCCCACATGGGAACCTCGCTCGGAGTGGGGGCGGGGGGCTAACTAAACAGTACTACTGGAGGTTACACACGGGTTAAACAACCAATCGCCGCTCGTGGCCCTATGGACCTTCCGATCTGAAAAAACGCCACTTCCGTCGGCAGGACAAGGCGTGAGGCTTGGCCTTGGCCCTTGGCACTTGGGTTTCCCCATGCCTACATACCTCGTCATCCGAAGTACCATTCTCGCCATACCTACCATACCAACGTGTAACTAGCCCTAGTAAGCCACAAATGTGGTTTCGACTTCTTCTTCTCTTCTCTCTCTCTTCAGTTGTGAGCCGTGACTGGATACTCTACTCTACTCTAGGTAGAGTACTCTAGGTAGCGCTCTCCAGTGTCCAGTGTCC